>NC_138982.1:98317474-99517474 GCF_964341445.2 Mesoplodon mirus | reverse complement strand
TAAAAGAATGCTTTATTCAGAGTGTTTTCTGTGTCTGAGTGTTTCTCCTCTCAATGAAAGGTTCCATTCCTGAAGAGGATGCTGGGAAATTATATAATACCTGTGCCGTGTTTGGGCCCGATGGAACTTTACTGGTAAAGCACAGAAAGGTAAGTAGAGAATGTGGCAAGTCTCATTGCCTCCTGAGAATTCGCTTTGAAGTTCCCAGTGACTCTCATCATATGGTATACACATCAGGCATTTGATTAGTTGGCACAGGTGGCAACAGGTGGCTGTTGGCATTTTGATATAAATTGTAGACTCAGCCTATCGATTTCAGCCAAGGAAAAACCTACAGGAATTTTGATTAGGATGGTATTGAACATATAGTGATCACTTTGGGGAGAGCTGACATCTTTGCAGTAGAAGTGCATGCATATACATTTAGGTTGTTAAGTCTTCTTGGTAAGTTGATTCTTTTATCATTATATGTCTCTTTTTTTTTTTCATTGTAGTACTCTTCGTCTAGAGGTTTAGCTCTGATATTACTATAGCCACTCTAGCCTTCTTGTAGCC
The DNA here is from genome assembly GCF_964341445.2 of Mesoplodon mirus. Lineage (NCBI taxonomy): Eukaryota > Metazoa > Chordata > Mammalia > Artiodactyla > Ziphiidae > Mesoplodon > Mesoplodon mirus. The sequence goes on along the minus strand of NC_138982.1, from coordinate 99,516,919 downwards.
TGCTTGTATGGTACATCTTTTTCTAATCTTTTATTTTCAGTCTATATGTTTCTTTATATTTGAAATGCTTCTCTTGCAGACAGCATGTAGTTGGGTCTTGCTTTTTTTTCATTCTGACAATCTGCCTTTCAACTGGAATGATTACTCTATTTATACTTAATGTAATTATTGATATGGTTTGATTTTAAGCATATAGACATTTAATTATTTTTTCCCTTTGTTCCTCTTTCCTGCATTCTTTTGGGTTGAGTAGTAGTTTGCTTTTTTTCCCCTAAGTTGTTGCCCTGTGACAATATACACGCTTATATTGTCACAGTCTACTTAGTTAATAGTATATTTCTTCATGTGAAATTTAAGAACCTTGCAATCATATAGGTCCTTTCCTTATCGTATGGTTTTCATACATATTGCATCTATATTCATTATGAATCCCACAAAACACTAATTTTTAATTTAAGTAGTCATGTGTATTTTAAAGAAATTAAGAGAGAAATATTTTGTTTACCCAAATACTTACCATTTCTGGTATTTTTCTTTTCTTCCTGAAGATCTTAGTTCTGTCTGGTATGTTTATCTTCAAACAAAAAGACCTCCTTTAGCATTTTTGTAGTGAGGATCTGCTAGCTATGACTTATCTTAGTTTTTATTTATGAATGTACCTTTACTTTGCCTTTATTCTTTTTTAAAAAATATTTATTTATTTGGCTGCATCGGGTCTTAGTTGCAGCACATGGGCTCTTCATTGTGGCATCTTTCGTTGTGGCACGCGGGCTTCTCTCTAGTTGTGGCGTGCAGGCTCTAGAGTGCACGGGGCTTAATGCATAAACAAACAGGAAATACAGTAGGGAATTTTATTTCCCTGACCGGGGGTCAAACCCGCGTCCCCTGCATTGGAAGGCGGATTCTTAACAACTGGACCGCCAGGGGAGTCCCGCCTTTATTCTTAAAAAAGATTTTTGGTGGAATAGAATTCTGGGTTGACAGTTTTCTTTTTTTCCTCAGAAGTTTGAAAGATGTTATTATTCAGTTGTCTTCTAGACTCTTTTTTTTTACCCCCGATATGAAGTTAGTGGTAATTTGTATTGTTCTTCTGCATGCAATTCATGTTTTTCTTTACCTGCCTTCAAGGTCTTTTCATAATCTTTAGTTCTCATTATTTTGACTCTTATATTCCTAGATATGGTTTTCTTTGTATTTGTCCTGCTTTGTGTTTCTTGAATCTGTAAAATTTAAGTTTTTCTCTGTATTTGGGAAACTTGGGGGCATTATTTTGTTAAATATTTTTCTGTCCCATTCTCTTCTTATGGGACTCCAGTTTTGATACTGTTCACCAAACCAGGTCACCAAGGCTCTGTTTTTTATTTTTGTTTTTCAGCGCGTTATCTCTGTCTTCTTCAGATTGGGCATTTTCCATTGACCCATCTTCAGATTCACTGAGTCTTTCTTCTGTAATCTCCACTCTCCTGTAAATCAATCCAGTGAAATTTAAAAAAATTTCAGATGTTGAATTTTTCAGTTCTAAAATTTTCATTTCATTCTTTTTCATAGCTTTTATTCCCTACTGTATTTCCTGTTTGTTTATGCATTAAGAGCTTATTTTTCTTTACTCTTGAGCTTAGTTTCAATAGCTGCTTTAAAGTCTTTGATAATTATCACATCTGGGTCTTACTGGGGTCTGCTCCATTGCTGCTTTTTCTTTAAGACTTTGGGTCATATCTTTGTGTATCTAGTAATTTGGATTGTATATTGGATTATATGTTGTTGAGATTTTAACTTCTATTACATTCCCCTGAAAAGTGTTGAATTTTTTATTTTAGTAAGTAGTTAATTTGGGCATACTCAAACACCAAACTCTTTTTCCCTTGTGAGGTGGGTAGCAACTTCAGCTGCTCTTTTCTACTGTAAAGTTGTTTAGCTTTAGCTGGGCTGCTTGGAGTCTGCTCCACACATCTTTAGTTCATTGGTTAGTCAGAGATTTGGACAGATTTTATATGTAAAATTTAGGGCTGTTCTTTGTCTTTCTCCTTTTCAGTATTTCCCCCTCACTTTCCACCTGCCATGAAACTCTATTCTCTGGTTCCTCAGCTGGTATGATTGTGGGTAGTTGTCACCACCACTCCTAGCAACAGCTGGGGCCTTGCTTCCAACTAAAAGCTGTAAACAAATGGGAAACTCACACAGCACTAGTCCCTTCTTCCAAGTATTGACTTCTCTTTGGTTTCTGCCTGATTTTGATTATTCTCAAGTGCTTTTAAGTAGTTGTGTTTTATTTTGTCCAGAGTTCATAGTTATCTGTGAGAAAGCTGGTCTGATAGGAGCCACTCTGCCGTTAGTGGAAGAGGACCCAGCATTGAGCTATGTTTTTTTTTTAAGTTAAGTATTTCTTTTTAATTAATTAATTAATTAATTAATTAATTTTTTGGCTGTGTTGGGTCTTCGTTGCCGTGCAGTCTTTCTCTAGTTGTGGAGCGCGGGGTTTACTCTTTGTTGCGTTGTGCAGGCTTCTCATCGCAGTGGCTCTTCTTGTTGCGGAGCACGGGCTCTAGGTGTGTGGGTTTCAGTAGTTGTGGCATGCGAGCTCAGTAGTTGTGGTGCATGGGCTTAGTTGCTCTGCAGCATCTGGGATCTTCCTGGACCAGGGCTCAAACCCGTGTCCTCTGCATTAGCAGGTGGCTTCTTAACCACTGAGCCACCAGGGAAGTCCCAGCATTGAGCTATTAACCCAACTCTTTAAAGTGCTTGTTTTCAGAATTGAGTTTTCCAGGCCATGAATATGATATATATCTCTCTCTCCATTTACTTAGGCTTTCTTTAATTTCTCTCAACGTTTTTTAATAGTTTTTTGGGTATAGTCTTATATATCATTTACTAGATTTATTCCTAATTGGTATTTCTTGGTGCCCTTTCATTTTCTGTTTCTTGCTAGTGTACAGAAGTAGAACTAATTTTTTAAATATTGACCTTGTATATAGTACCCTTGGGTAAACTTATTCATTCTAATCATCTGTATATTTCCTTTGACATTTCTTAGGTACACAATTATATCATCTGAGAATAATGGCTTTTAATTTTTTCTTTCTAATCTTTATCCTTTTTATTCCTTTCCTTTGCCTTGTTGCTTTGGTTAGGACCTTTGGTACAGCGTTGAATAGCAGGTGTACTTACCTTGTTCCTGATCTCAATAGGAGAAGGGTGTTAATGTTTCACCATTAAATATGATGTTTCCTTAGATTTCTTTTTTGCAGATATTCTTTATCAGATTAAGGAGGTTCCCTTCCTAGAACAGTTTTTCTGTTCTGTTTTTTAAATAAGAATGGATGGAGAAGTTTACCAAATGCTCATTATGCACCTGTTAGGATGACCATATGACTTTTCCCCTTTATTTTGTTCATGTGGTAAATCACATTGATTGATTTTTTAATGTTTAATCACATTTGCTTTCCTTGAATAAATCCAATTTGGAACTGATGTGTTTCTTTTTAATATGTTGCTGCATTGGGTTTGCAAAATTTTACCTATTTGTGATTGCTCACCCACTCTCCACCTCTTCTGCCAGTGTATCAGTTTGATTCTGATTCTGAGAAGTCTTCATTTAGCATTTATATTGAGTAAAAAAGCTGCACATTAATTGCTTTCCGTAAGAAATCTAGATGTTGATTTGCACACCACTAAGGAAACAAGGGTCATAAAACCTACAGTATCATTTTTCCAGTTCCCTGTGTTAGAAATTATTTTGATATGATGTCAGTCAGCTTGTGGGGTGGGTTGTGGGCAGATTGGGGGTGCTGTTTGTACAGTTGATCTTAGAACACCCCCATTGCTGGCCATGGAAAGATGTTTGTTATTATTGTCATGAACCCTGCAGAAAAGAGGTAACCGAATCCATTATTTGTGATGCAGCTCCATCTGTTTGACATTGATATTCCTGGGAAAATCACGTTTCAAGAATCTAAAACATTGAGTCCTGGTGATAGTTTCTCCACATTTGATACTCGTACGTACCAGATAAATTCACCTCTTTTAGCAGTCCCTGTAGAAGAGAATCGGGTAGTCCTATGTTTTTCACTTCTCTCCCTTCCCAACCTCTTTACAAAACCTGACTGAAAGGCCAGAAGTGAAAAGGGCAGAGAATGGTCAGAGATCTAGAAAGGGGGGGCTGAATGGAGAACTGAGGGTTTGACATGATTTTGCTCTTCCATTTGGTCACCGCCTTTTATTAGTATGATAGCTTCCAACCTGTACCCATTAGGCCACGATTGAACACCTCCCACTTAGATAAGAAGCGTTCAGTTAGAACGAATTTCTCATCTCTGCTTTGCTGTTGTAAATGATGTCTTCACGAGGTGAAGTCCAGGCAGGAATAAGCTTATACATTTTCTCCTTCCATGGGCCCTGCATGAATGTATTCCCGTCAGTGTTTTGTGATCATTAGATCTTGGAGGCTTTCCCCTGCTGCACCATGAGGCAGGAGCTTAACTTTTTGTTTGTACATTTTCTGTTTGGAAAACAGCTTACTGCAGAGTGGGCCTGGGCATCTGCTATGACATCCGCTTTGCAGAGCTGGCACAAATCTATGCACAGAGAGGTAAGGCAGCACTACAGTTAATGTTGTGTAAATGCTTGGAGGTTTAATTTGGGCTGGTCTTTGTGGGTAGAGGGAACCCTTGGTCAGAAAACCTGGAGGAGAGGTCTTAATTTCTCTACCTCCATATGAATTCTCAGACTTCTCCTGCGTATGAACAGTATGGTTTTTTGGGGGTTGTAATTTAACGTGCCACATAGCTGAGGGAGGAGCCATACTCCTAAACTAAACCTCTGCTCTACCCTTTGAGCCCTTCCTGCTACTGTGTTTGGAAAGAGTCACTCGGGGCCCAGTAGAAATGGTCTGCGTGCACATGGCTTTCACCACTTACTAGTCCTAGATGTTGGGTATTTGAAATGTAGTCAGTGACATTTTGGTCTAGAGGAGCGTGCTACCATCCTGGAGAAGCACCAAGTCCGATCAGAAGATTTAGGTTCTGGTTCCAACTCTTCCCCTTAATTGGCACAATACTTTGGGTAAATTACTTAATCTCTGGAAAAATGTGCATCTCCACGGGAACAGTGTGAGGATTAAGGAGAGAGGACTTACAGAATTCCTCATATGGTACTCAACAAATATTAGCATCCCTACTAGACTGCCAAAGATACTCTGATTCCAATTTATCTGTTGGTGAAAGTGAAGTGGGTGCAAACGGTTTGACTCCCTGCTCAGCAGAAGGTGGAGGCACAAGGGCTCTGGGTTGGCAGTCTCAGTTGAGTCTTAGCAATAAGCAGTAGAGCCCCTACTCTGCCCCTCGTTTCAGTTGACAAGCATCACAAAACATGGTCCTTGGCCATGGGAGCTGACCACATGATGCTGAGAGGAATTCGAATGACAGGTTCTCCACTTTTTTAAAGCAAAGTCACATGTGGTTTTGGTTGTCAATACCACTTTTCTTGTGTGTATGTGTTTTGTGTGTGTGTGTCCAGAGGAATTTAGAGCCATACGTAATGCTGCTGACCCTGTCTGACTTGGCTGAATCTTTTTATGCTTGGGGAAGTTTGAGTTTGGTCCCTGCTGGGTAAGGAATAGAGGGAGGGGCTAGTGTGGTTGGGTGTCTACCTGCATCTGCTCTTCTTTGGCCTTTCTCTCCCCAAGGCTGCCAGCTGTTGGTATATCCTGCAGCTTTTAATTTGACCACCGGACCAGCCCACTGGGAGTTGCTTCAGCGAGGCCGGTAAGAAAGCATCTCAAGCATACCTTCAGGAGTCTCAGTGTTTCTTTGTGGAAACATTTTCAGTTTGGTGCAAGCACCAACCTTCCCCGTATGGAATGCTGCCTCTGACTCAGAATGCCCCGGCATCCAAATGCAGTTCAAAAAGGTAACTCTTTTCATCTTCCAGTCCAAAAGGAGGGCTTTTAGTGTAGGGCACCTTCTCCTCAGAAGCCACAGCACCAGTCTCGTGGATTTTGGGGACTGTGATTTTTGAATTTTGAAGAGCATTCACTGCATCAGGTGGGCAGCAATTTCATTCTTTTGTGTTCAGGCATGGATTGGTGTCTCTGATACAGTTGCCAGCAACTTTTACAGAGAATTGGAGACCCACGGAATGTATGTGTCCGAAGCCAAGGAAAAGGCAGGGGTATTTTAGCCTGAGAGCCTTAGGGAGAGACTTGTGGTCTGCACCCCACAACCCTGTGCTGCTCAGATTGGATGTTTATCCTACTCCGTCCTCCATAGTGTCCTGCTGGTCTTGGCACTCTGCCAAGAAACTCGTCAAAACTTCTTGTTCTTCTAACCTCTAAGTCCTGAGCGTTGCACAGCTATGTTGTGCATGTCACAGTTGCTGTTTCCCTAGTCCCCTGAGGCTGAGGAGTGGTGAAGGGCAGATGGCAGAGGTGAGTGTAACATGAAGGGAAAAGGAGTGTGACTGTGTAAAGTGCTCCGCAAAACAAATGCTGCTCAGAGATGACAGTTTTTTTCATTAAAAGATTTTTAAAGTGAGGTGTTATATACTTACAGAAAAGTGTACTAGTTTTAAGTTTACAGGTTAGTGAGTTTTTACATATGTACTCACCTGTGACCAAGATCAACATCTTGAACATTTCTAGTGCCTTGCAGTGCTCTCTTTTACTCCTTCCCAGTCAGTACCCTCTTCTCTCCGCCCAGGGGTAGCCACTAGCTCATGTCTGGAGGTGATGGTAATTTTTATTGGAAGGGGATATAGAAGTGTTTGGCTGGTTGCGTGATGGAAGGCGGGGTAGGGGTACATGATACCCATGAGTATTAATAAACGCTGCCTTGTTGAAAACAAGAAAAGCTTGGGAGAGACTGGGATGGTCTGCCATGAATCTGTTGATTGAGCCCAGAGGGCTCTGGGTCAGGTGGCTTTGGTGCACCCAGGCTGCCACCCGAAATTCTTGCCTAATTTGAGATGATGGGGCTGCCACATTGGCATGGAAGGGCCCTGCAGCCCTGCAAGGTGTGTTGTCCCAGAGCAAGGCCAGTCCATTCTCTCTGGCCACCTTGACTGCATTAACCAGAGAAGCTCTGCTCTTTACACGTTACAGGTTGGCTCAGGCCAGGGTTTCTCGGCTTTGGCAGTACTGACATCTTGGGCTGGATGACTCTTTGGTGTGGGGACTGCCTGTGCATTGCAGGGTGTTTAGCAGCACCCCTGGCCTCTACCGACTAGATGCCAATAGCAATCCCTTAGTCGTGACAGTCAAAAATGTCTCCAGACACTGGCACATGTTCCCTGGTGGGCAGAATTGCTCTAGTTGAGAACTGGCTTATGCAGTAAGATCTCTCGAAGAGAGGGTTCTGTGGCTTTGGATGTTTCTTCTACATCTGAACCAGCCTGTCCTATCCTAGTGTTTGAAAGAAGGATCTGTACACTTAGGATAAAAAGTCACAGATCTATGTAATCACTGTATAATTTACCTCTTTTCTGTCCATTAACTACAGTGCTGTTGATAATCAGGTGTACGTGGCCACAGCATCTCCTGCCCGGGATGACAAAGCCTCCTATGTTGCCTGGGGACACAGCACCGTTGTGAGTCCTTGGTGAGTTGGCTACACAGGGACAGGCTCACTGGGAGCTCGGGAGACGGCACCTGGGCAAGTGGTTGTCTGATTCCTGACTGGTCCCGCCCCTCCCTCCACCCCCATCTCCCCACATGCCTGCCAGGTCTCCAGGTCTCTCAGTGAGAGAAGCTTCCACTTGAAAACCATGTGAGAGAGAAACGGTCCTGCTCTCCTGACTGAGTGCTTGGCCTCAGCCCTCTTCTGAGTTTCTAAGTGACTTTTAATGTCAACCAAACTTGGAAACAAGGCAGCAGTCACGGGTGGGTGGTTTTAGTAAAAGAGGCTCCCAAACTCTTGGCTTTTGGTTAAAGTTTAGACTGGGTCAATGGTCCTAGGGCAGGAATGAGTTGCAGGTTGAGGATTTTGCTCCCTGCATGATTAGAGGAGAGTGGAGGATGGGATGAATTAAGGGGAGCTGTGAACTTGTCCTCTGTGAGAGGGAGAAGCATTTTATTACTTAGTGAAAAACCAGCATGGAAGTCTGCCCAGATACATACACAGTCCTATGTCAATAGACGTATCTTACTGGCATTTGTATAGTTTACATAGTACTTTCACACACATTATCTCAATGTGAACTCTCAGGGACTTATCTTTATTTAGCCCAGTTTATAGATGGTAGACTTGAAGTTTACAGGATAAAGTGGCTAGAACTGGTGTTTGGATCCAAGACTTTTGTTTGACTCCCTGCTCAGCAGAAGGTGGAGGCACAAGGGCTCTGGGTTGGCAGTCTCAGTTGAGTCTTAGCAATAAGCAGTAGAGCCCCTACTCTGTTTGAATTCAGAACTGAGATTTATTCCATACTACTTCTCATATGTCTGTATGATTACAGACACACAAGCACACACACACAGATACGTATTTCTACAATTTCAGGATAAATATACCAGTAACAAGGCTGCAAAGGCTTAAATGTCACTGTGGGGTTCCTAAAGTTTCTCTTTGCTGACTTGACAGGACCCACAGATTAAAGTGTGTGGTGGGGAAGGCCGTGGAAGATGTGACCAGCGAGAGAGTCGCAGTGAGCCTCTTGCACACTAGGATTCGGGAGGCCCTGAAAGACTGGAAGGATTGAGTTGGCTTCAGAGTTTTCTTAAACTTGACTCAAGTTCCTCTGCAGATGTTCGTGATCAGCTTCCTGACCTTTTGGGCAGCTCCGCTCCCTAGCTGGTTCTCCTAATGAACTCTGTTACTGATCAAGCTGGCTGCTCTGACACAAAGTAGTTGTATAAGATTTACCTTTATTTCTTCCTTTTTAGAATTCCCCCCGTTCGGTTTGGGAGCCCTCTGGCTTATATCAGCATTGGGATAGGTGCCTGGGGTTATCGTGGAGATCTTTGAACGCCAGGGCAAATGGGGAAGAAATAGAAGAGACTAGATAAGGATTCAGTTAAACGGCATTAATGATGGTGTTTGTAGCTCATTGTGCCAAAAATTTGTGGCCATCTGGTAGATGGAACCAATTATTATGTCAGATTGTTGGTTGTATTAGATTACTTTGTTTTGTGCTTTGGAGAAATTTCATTTCAAAGATATGTTTTTGAAGCTCTCTTTTGGGCCAAGAGCCTCAGCACTGGAAAGAGTTTCCCAAATCAGCTTTTCCTCAGATTGATGGAGTGTTGCTGTTTCCAATGTGGAGTTCCTGCCAGGGCCTGGTTCTGCCACTTCTACCCAGACCCCATAGGTTGAAACCTTTCCCTCAAAACCTGAAAGCCATTAACATAGGGATCCAGGGATCACAGGCATGAGACCAGAGATCCAGGCAGATCTGGGCCCTGCCCAGGCCTAGTCTCACCATCCGCATGGTTGGGTAGCAGCCTTGGGAGGTGTGAAGAAACAGAGGCAGACTACCCTTGTAAAGGGGTCTTGAATGTACTCACGAGGGGACAGATGGAGCTTCCTGTTGGTTATAGGTGTCTCTATTCCCAGATGTTTACATCCATCGACAGAAATAATGAATAATCTATAATAGGAATAGAAAAGAGTTTTATTCAAGCCAAACTGAGGGCTGTAGCCCTTGAGACAGCCTCTAACTTAGCTCTGAGGAACTGTTCTGAAGAAGCATGGTTTGCGGCACAGTTTTATATCTTGTCAGAACAAGGAATGTCAAACACAACAGGTGTACATTCTTTCAAGATTTCAAAAAAAAAGATCAGCATGTATACAGCAAGTGGTATGGCCTTGGTGCTTGGGAAGGGAGCCTTATATAGAAAGAGTATTAGCATTGATGTCTTAGGAAGGGAGGCATTTATTTCCATCTTCAGAACGAACATTCTTTACTTCTGGACAGTGCACCCTTTTCTTTAATAGTTAAAGCAGATGTACAATGTATGTGTGATAGGCCACAAGACAGGCTGTTCTAGTTAGCATAAAGTTTAATGATGTATAAGCCAGAATGACTTCCCCATACCTCATTATGTGAAAATTTCTTCCATCACATCTTAGAATAATTACCATTCCCTAGCAGTTTGTGGGTTACAAAATATACTCCATCATTTTCTCACCAAGTCCTCACAGAGCTCATATTTCCACGTTATAGATTAGGAAATGGAGATTCCAGATGACCTGCCACAAGGCCACACAGCTACTTCAATGGTAGAACAGGAATTTATGCCCCTACCTTCTTGTTTTAAATCTCAGATTCCTTCCCCTTTGGCCTGTGAGATGGGGAGGAAAAACAGAGACCTTGAATATCAGCAAACATCAGAGAATCCACTCATTCTTGCCCTGAATCTTTTTCAGGGGGGAGGTCCTCGTCAAAGCTGGCACTGAAGAAATGATCGTGTATTCAGACATAGGTAAGATTAGCTCTGGCACAGTTTAGGTCTCTTGTGTCCCCATTCTCTGAGGCCAGATTCTATAGCTGTGACACCCTGTCACCTGGAGGGGCTCATTTATGCCCCACCCTCCTCATTTATCCTTGGTTCTCTGGCCAAGCCCCAGGGCTGTATCTCAGCCTGAGTTTTCTTGGTTTGGTTTGAAATGACTACAGGGGCAGTGCCAGGCTGTCTGTGCCTCCAGACAAGGCCTGTGAGCAAATTACTTGCTGAGGCTCTGGTTGTTTGGGGAAGAAATTCCCGTTGGTCGGTAAGGAATTACATCTTACTAATAGTGCACTTTTCTGTTTTTGCAGACCTGAAGAAGTTGGCTGAAATACGCCAGCAAATCCCCATTTTTAGCCAGAAGCGCTCAGACCTCTATGCAGTGGAGGCGAAAAAGCCCTAATGTTTTTGTTTCCAGTGTGTCATGAAACAGGAAGATATGTTTCTACAACATGATCAACTCCCTTCTGAATTCTTTAATGGAGATTCTTTTTTTTTTTTATTTCAGCCTTTTTCCTTCCTGGATAGGGAAGCTCTCTGTTGAGATGGTGGAGCATCAACTGATGCTGGTATTCTCCACACCATATTAAATAGTCAAAAAGGACTCAGGCAGGCATAGACGAGCAGAAGGCAAGGGGATGGCTGTAAGTCTTCCATATTCAGGTTATCTCAAAGCAGTTAGTAGAAGTATCAGATCTTGGTATCCTTGATGGTTGATTCACCAGATACGAATATATCTGTGTCATGAACCTCTTATCTGATTGTTGGAGTTGGAATCCATTACGTAGAAAACTTGTTCTTTGAGCAGTACCTTAAAGTTACGTTTTTGGTCTGTGAGTAGCTATGGAAAGCAAGGTGATGGATTCTTGGTGTTGGCTAGAGGAGATGGCAGCACCTTTCCTAGCAGCCTTCGGGCTCTTCAAATTCAGGAAGGAGCTAACTATTTAAGACCCCCTTAGTTTTAGGGGAAACACTGTTTCAATAATGAGCCCCCTGGGAGAATGGCAGTAGCATAATTTGGTCAAGGCAACTGAAGTGTGAGTCTCTGCAAAAGATTTTCTTGATAGGGGTGAGTGTCTCTTTTTCTTTTTGCTTTTCTCCCTAGTAACACTTTTAGCTTGATAAAGGTAAGTTTTTAGCCTAATGGTTTTCAGAATCCTTTTATGTAATTAAAAATTAAGAATTCCATTGAGGTTTATGTATGTTATAGCTAGTGGTGGGTTGGTAAATGTTTAATGACCAGCTGTCTGAAAAAAGTCGATTTTATAGTAGCATTTGCCAATTTCCATGGTGTACTTACTGCCAAATTCAAGCTATCAGTGTAACACATCTAAACACAGAGCTGGGAATAGATGTGCTTGATTGGCTCTTGTGAGCTGGTGCAATTCTACTCTAGCACACCACTGTTTACATATATGTAGATATTTGCCGTACTAGAAAATAAAATTTAAAACAAAAGAATACACGAACACGTATCCCATCATCTATAAGAATGATGACATTATCATGTGCAGTTTAACCAGCACTGTATACGCAGAAGTGTTCTACAGTGAAAAAGGCAAATGACTTCTTAAAAATAAGTGTAAAATTTGGCAAAATTTGACATGTATATACATGAAACCACTTCGATCAAGATAATGAATATACCCACCACCCCTAAAAGCTTCTTTGTGCTCTTTTATAATCTCTCTGGCTACTCCTCACATCCTCAGGCAATCACTGATCAGCTTTGTCACTACAGATTAGTTTGAATTTTCCAAAATTACCCAAAAGTGGAATCATACTGTAGTTGTTTGTGTCTTCTTTTCACTCACTCACTAATTATTTGGAGATTCATCCGTGTGTGTGCTTCAGTAATTCATTCCTTTTTTATTGTTGAGTTAGTAGTCCATTGTATGGATGTACTGGAATTTATCCATTCACCTGTTGATAGACATTTGAATTGTTTCCAGTTTGGGGCTATTACAAATAAAGCTGCTAGCTACATTTTGTACAAGTTGTTCATTTCTCTTGAGTACTGTCTAGGAGTGGAATGGTGGGGTCTTATGTGTATTCCACTGCCAGTGCCATTTTACTTAGCAGTCTGTCAGAGTCCTAGGTGCTCCACATCCTCATCAGCACTTGGTATGATGAGCTTTTTAAATTTTAACGATTTTAATATGCATGTAATGTTATTTCATTATAGCTTTAATTTATATTTTCCTAATGACTAAGGATGCTGAAGCATCTTTTCATGTGCTCCTTTGCTGTCTGTATATCCTCTTTGGCGAAGTGTCTGTTCGTATCTTTTTCCCCTATTTTTATGGGGTTATTTATCCTCTTATTGATTAGTAAGTGGTCTTTATATAGTCTAGATAAAAGTTCTATGTTAGGTTTTAATTTTTACAAATATATTCTCTAAGTTTGAGGGAAAAAAGTCTTCATTTTCTTAAAAGTATTATTTAAAAAGTAAAAGTTTTAAATTTTCATGAAGGCCAATTGTTTTTTTTAATAAAGTTTGTCATGAATTTAGGTCTATGACCCATTTTATTTATTTTTTAATTTTTATTTTACATTGGAGTATAGTTGATTTACAATGTTGTGTTAGTTTCAGGTGTACAGCAAAGTGATTCAGTTATACATATACATATAACTATTCTTTTTCAGATTCTTTTCCCACGTAGATTATTAGAGTATTGAGTAGAGTTCCTTGTGCTAAATAGTAGGTCCTTGTTGATTGTCTTTTATATATGGCAGTGTGTATATGTTAATTCCAACTTCCTAATTTATCCCTCCCCCCCCACCTTTCCCTTTTAACCATAAGTTTGTTTTCTAAGTCTGTGAGTCTGTTTCTGTTTTGTAAGTAAGTTCATTTGTATCATGTTTTTTAGATTCCACATATAAGTGATATCATATGATATTTGTCTTTGGCTGACTTCACTTAGTATGATAATCTCTAGGTCCATCCATGTTGCTGCAAATGCCATTACTTCATTCTTTTTTATGGCTAATATTTCATTGTATATATTTACTACATCTTTATCCATTCATCTGTCCATAGACGTTTAGGTTGCTTCCATGTCTTGGCTGTTTTAAGTAGTGCCGCAGTGACCATTGGGGTACATGTATCTTTTCAGAGTATGGTTTCTTCCAGATAAATGCCTAAGGACTGCGATTGCTTGATCATATGGTAGCTCTATTTTTAGTTTTTTAAGGAACTTCCATACTGTTCTCATAGTGGCTGTACCAATTTACATTCCCACCAACAGTGTAGGAGGGTTCCCTTTTCTCCATACCCTCTCCAGCGTTTATTATTTGTAAACTTTTTAAAAACTATATTATTTTATTAATCTTTTTTAATATCTTTATTGGAGTATAATTGATTTACAATGTTGTGTTAGTTTCTGCTGTATAACAAAGTGAATCAGCTATATGTATACATATATCCCCATATCCCCTCCCTCTTGAGCCTCCCTCCCACCCTCCCTATCCCACCCCTCTAGGTGGTCACAAAGCACTGAGCTGATCTCCCTGGGCTATGCAGCTGCTTCCCACCAGCTATCTGTTTTACATTTGGTAGTGTGTATATGTCAGTGCTACTCTCTCACAAACTTTTTTTTTTCACAAACTTTTTGATGATGGCCATTCTGACCCATGTGAGGTGACAACTCATTGTAGTTTTGATTTGCATTTCCCTAATAATAAGCAGTGTTGAGCATCTTTTCATGTGCCTTTTGGCCATCTGTATGTCTTCTTTGGAAAAATGTCTATTCAGGTCTTCTCATTTTTTAATTGAGTTTTTTGTTTGTATGTTTTTTGATATTGAGTTATATGAGGTCTTTATATACTTTGCAGATTAATCCCTTGTTGGTTGCATTGTTTGCAAGTATTTTCTCCCATTCTGTGAGTTGTCTTTTCATTTTGTTTATGGTATCCTTTGCTGTGCAAAAGGTTTTAAGTTTCATTAGGTCCCATTTGTTTATTTTTGTTTTTATTTTCATTAGGAGGTAGATTCAAAAAAATACTGCTGTGATTTATGTCAGTGTGTTCTGCCTACATTTTCCTCCAAGAGTTTTATAGTATCTGGTTTTACATTTAGGTCTTTAATCCATTTTTAGTTTATTTTTGTTTATAGTGTTGGAGAATGTTCTAATTGCATTCTTTTACATGTGGCTGTCCTGTTTTCCCAGCACCACTTATTGAAGACTGTCTTTTCTCCATTGTATATTCTTGCCTCCTTTGTCATGGATTAATTGACCATAGGTGCATGGATTTATTTCTGGGCTTTCTCTCCTGTTCCATTGATCTGTGTATCTGTTTCTGTGCCAGTAATATACTGTTTTGATTACTGTAGCTTTGTAGGATAGCCTGAGGTCAGGGAGCCTGAGTCCTCCAGCTCCATTTTTCTTTCTCAAGACTGCTTTGGCTATTCAGGGTATGACCCATTTTGAACTGGTAATTGTTTGTAAATGGTGTGAGGTAAGGGTCAAGATTTTTCTTTTTTTGCTTATAGCTATCCAGTCATTCCACAGAATTGCCTTGGCATCTTTATTAAAACGAATTGGCCATATGTATCTTGATCTATTTCTGGACTCGTCTCTTCTTTTGCATTAATCTATCTATCTATCTTTACACCAGTAACTTACTATGTTGATTACTGTAACTTTATTATTTTTTTTAAATGGTTTGCCTCTTTTAAAATTTATTTATTTTGGGCTGCGCTGGGTCTTCACTGCTGCGCGTGGGCCTTTCTCTAGTTGTGGTGCATGGGCTTCTCACTGTGGCGGCCCCTCCCACTGCAGAACACTGGCTCCAGTAGTTGTGGCTCACGGGCCCAGTTGCTCCACGGTATGTGGGATCTTCCTGGACCAGGGCCCAAACCCATGTCCCCTGCACTGGCAGGGGGACTCCCAACCACTGTGCCACCAGGGAAGCCCTGTAAATTTATAGTAAGTCTTTAAGTCAGATAGTATTAGCCCTCCAACTTATTTTTCAAAATGGTTTAAACTAAGTCTTTTGTATTTCCATACAAACTTCAGAATCAGGTTGTAAATTTCCCCAGAAAAAAAGCCTGTCAGGGTTTTCACTGGGATTGCATTGAATCTGTAGAACAGTTTGGTGGAAAGTTGCAGTCTTACCAATACTGAATGACTGACTCAGGAACATGAGATATCTCAATTATTTAGGCCTTCCTTAATTTCTCTCAGCAGCATTTGTTAGTTCCAGTATGAAGGTAATGCAAATCTTTTGTCCATTTTATTCCTGAAGACTACAAGTGTTTTGATGCTGCAGTATTGTTTTGGAAACATTTCTAGTTTTTCATTGCTAGTGTATAAAATATAGTTTATTTCTGTATATGGTCTTTTATCCTGAAACTTTGCTAAATTCACTCTAGCAGCTTTTTATATGTGTATTCCATATGATTTTTCACATAGATGATCATGTCTGCAAATACAGTTTACAAAATAAATAAGCTTCTTCCTTTCCAATCTGGTTATTTACTTATTTATTTATTCTGGCCTATGGCATCGGCTAGAACCTCTAGTACAGTTCTGAATAGACTAGTGAGTGAACGTATTTGTGTTGGTCCTGATCTTACAAGAAAGCACTTAAGTCTTTCAAAGACGCTTTCTATGAGGTTGGAGAAATTCCCTTCTATTCCTAGCGTGCTGAGAGTTTTTATCTGGAAAGGATGTTGGATTTTTTTTTCAGATGTCTTTTCTGCCTTATTGAGACAAACTTACCTTTTTTCTTCTTTAGTCTATGTTTATATATGGGGAACTATATTGATTTTGGAATGATAAACCAACCTTACATTCCTGGGATAAATTTTACTTGACCATAATATATTAAGTTTCTTTTAAAATGTATTGCTGGGGCTTCCCTGGTGGCACAGTGGTTAAGAATCCGCCTGCCGATGCAGGGGGACATGGGTTTGAGCCCTGATCTGGGAAGATCCCACATGCCACGGAGGAACTGGGCCCATGCGCCACAGCTACTGAGCCTGCGCTCTGAAGCCTGTGTGCCACAACTACTGAAGCCCGTGTGCCTAGAGCCCATGCTCGGCAACAGGGGAAGCCACCTGAATGAGACGCCTGTACACTGCGACGAGCGGCCCCCGCTTGCTCCAACTAGAGCAGCAGCAAAGACCCAACGCAGCCAAAAATAAATAAATTAAAAAAAAAACCCAAAACCCTCTGCTTTATGTAAAAAAATAAATAAATTGCTGGGTTTGATTTGCTTACATTTTAACAATTTTCTTTCCTTGTAATACCTGTGTCTAGTTTAGGAATCAGGGTCTCCTGGCCTCAGAATGACTTAGGATGTATTTCCTTCTCTTCAGTGGACTGAGAATTATGTGGTAATTTGTATCTTGTCTCTTAATTTTGATTATTCTGGCCATTTATCAATTTTGTTGATCTTTCAATAGAACCAGCTTTTGGTCCCATTGACTTTTATCTGTTTTTCAGATTTGATTTTGCTTATTTCTGCTCTTATTTTCTTTCTTCTGTTTACTTTGGGTTTCATTTGCTCTTATTTTTCTAGTTTCTTAAACTGGATGCTTAGGGTCATTGAAGACTTTTCCTCCTTTCTAATAAAGTTGTTTAATGCTATAAATTTCCCTCTAAGTATTGCTTTAGTTGCATCCCCAATCTTTTTCATTTTCACTTAGTTTAAAATATTGTCTTATTTTCCTTTTAACATCGTCTTTATCAAAAGGTTATTATTTATGTTAATTTCAAAATATTTGGGGATTTTCCAAATCTTTGTTATTGATTTATAATTTGATTCCATTGTGGCCAGATAACATACCTGTATAATTTGAACACTTTTAAATTTGTTTAATGAGATTTGTTTTATGGCCCAGAACATGCTCTATCTTAGTAAATGTTCATGTGCAGTTGAAAAGAATGTGTATTCTGCTGTTACTATGGGTGGAGTGTTCTGTAAATGTCAATTAAGTCATATTGGGTGATAGTGTTTTTAAGTCTTCTATATTTGTAGTCATTTTCTAATTTTTCTATCAGTTATTATCAGAGGGGTGTTGATATCTGAGTATAATTATGGATTTGTCTGTTTCTCATTACAGTTCTCTCATTTTTTGCTTCAGATGTGTTGAAGCTGTCTTATTAGTGCATTATTTAGGGCTGTTATGTTATCTTGATGAATTGGCCCTTTTTTCATTATGAAATAACTATTATTTTTGCTCTAAAGGGACTCTGATAGTAATAATGCCAGTCCAACTTTCTTTCTTTTTTTTTTTTTTTTTGCTGTACGCGGGCCTCTCACTGTTGTGGCCTCTCCCGTTGCGGAGCACAGGCTCCGGACGCACAGGCTCAGCGGCCATGGCTCACGGGCCCAGCCGCTCCGCGGCATATGGGATCCTCCCAGACCGGGGCACGAACCCGTATCCCCTGCATCGGCAGGCGGACTCTCAACCACTGTGCCACCAGGGAGGCCCCCAACTTTCTTTTGATTAGTATTATCACGATATATTTTTCCATCAGTTCTTTTAATTTTTACTTACTTGTCTCTTCATATTTAAAGTGGGTTTCTTTTAGGCACCATACAGGTGGGTCATACATTTTTTATCCAGTTTGATACTCTCTACCTTTTAATTGGGGTTTTTTGACCATTTATATTTAATGTGATTATTGATATAGTTGCATTTAAAAATTTTGTATTTATCTTATTTGTTCTTTGTTCCCTTTTTCCTTGTCTTCTCCTTGGATTAACTGAATATCATTCTTTGATTCACTTTGTCTCCTCTGTTGGATTATAAATGATAATTCTTTGTGGTGTTATTTTAATTGTTCCTTTAGGGTTTGTAGTATGCATCCTTAACATGTCTGTCAGTCTACCTTCAAGTAGTATAACACTTTTTTTTTTTTTTTTTTCAGTTTCGGCAGTGGCTTTATTCTTGCTTTAGCCAACACCTCCTGGTCATCCACAAGTTTCTCGGCCCTGGTTTTGGGGGTTGGGGGTGGGAAAGAGAATAGAGAGTAGGGGTAGGAGGGCGACAGGCAGGGTGCCTGTTTTCCTCAAACAAATCCCAGTTTCAAGCCAGGGGCGCCGAAGGCCAGAGGAAAGGAGAAGGCGGTTCCTCTTGTGCTTCCAGGGCCGCCCGGCCAGTGGTCACACAGGAGCCAGTGCTGGAAATTGGCTTGAGGTGAACTAAGAATCCTGGGGGTCCAAACCAAAGCCCAAACCCAAGGGTTTTTTCCTAGAAAAGTCCCTTTTGCAGGAGACACCCTGCTGACAAAGTTTCACTATTTATAGAATAGCCTGTCCCTGTCACCCTCCCTTGTGTGCCTTCACAGCAAAATACACGGCTGCTCCCCTGAGAGGGCAGCGGCAGTCCCACACCGTCCAGTCAAGACCTGGAGCAGGCCCGGAGGTCCCATCCCAAGTGCACGTCAGCTGTCGTCGTCTTCCTCTGATTCTCCTTCCGACTCGGGCGCGCTCTCTGGCAAGTCATCTCCCATCTGCTGGAACCTTCCGGACTGCGCGTCCCACACGTACTTGATGGTCACCTTGAATTCGGCCATTTCGTACCCGAAAAGCTTCAGGACGCGGGCCTGCTCCGGGGTCAGCACATCGCCCTCCTTGCACACCTCGTAGTCGGACAGCAGGGTCACCACACCTTTCTTGAGGGCCGTGGGCAGGCCCAGCTGCCTCAGCTGTGGCTCCATGGAGTGCGGGAACTGCTCCAGGGGGCCCGGGTCCAGGCTCACGGTGAAAGTGGCTTTGTTCCCAGCTCGGGCGTAGTCCATCTCCGTGTATTTCGTGAACCACTCGTTCACTTCCTCCTTAGTGCGATTGGTGAAAAGGAGACCGACTTCACCCCTCAACTTCTTGCTGACCTGATGCAGGTTGTCTTTGTACTCGTCACATGGGCTTCGACCCAGGGCCACCATCATCACTTTGTTTTTGCCAAAGAACATCCGGCTGTGCTTCCAGGCACTGCGGATGTCCTTCAGCTTGCTGTTCCTCATGTTGGCCACGGAGAAGACGAAGAGGTACTTGTATGTGTCCACACATTTCCGAAGCTCTTCTATCAAGTTCTGTTTCAGTTCTAAGCCTTTCTTCGCGGTTTTGGTGAGGGAGACTTTCTTGTCGCGCTTGGATTTGGGCATCGCGCTGCAGCCACCAGTATAACACTTGATATGTACGGATCTTACTAGCAGTATACTTAATTTCACTTTTTTATTGTCATATTTTGTATTTCAACATATATATAAACCCCACAGCACATTGCTGTTTTTGTTTTAAACAGCCAGTAATCTTCTAAAGAGATTTTAAAAATAGGTGTCTTTTATGTTTACCAACACATTATTATCTCTAGTACTCTTCATTAGAATAGATCCATTTTCCTTCTGTTTGAGGGACATCCTTTTACATTTCTGGTAGTGTAGATCTGCTGGTGATTAATTCTTTCAGCTTTTGTATGTCTGAAAAAAAGTTTTATTTTGCTTTCATTTTAAAAAATGTATTTTTATTGATTATAGAATTCTAGATTCACCTTTTTTTTTTCCTTTGAATAATTAAAGTATTTTGCTCTACTGTCTTCTGGCTTACTTTCTCAGAGGTGAAGTGTACTGTCATTTGTACCTGTTGTTCCTCTTGTAATGTCTTTTTCTCTCTTTCTGTCTTAAGATTTTCTCATCACTGATTTTACGGAATTTGATCATAGGATGTGCTTTAGTGTAGTTTTCTTCATGTGTCTTATGCTTGGGGTTCTATGAGATTCTTGCATCCTTGGGTTTAAGTTCTCATCAAATTTAGAACATTATCAGCTACTATTTCTTAAAAGTTTAGGTTTCTGGGCAGATGTCCTGCTCCACTGGCACGTTTTAAGTCTTTTATGCTGCTCCTTAAGCACTGCTGTATAGGTTTTGGTGGTGAATGGGTTTGATAAAGCCAGGTGATGGAAAGGAAAAAGATGTGTTCTGTGATGTCTGCACTCACCAAACATATTGCCAGGGTGGCAGGCTTAATATGGGCTTTTCTCCTTTATGCCTTATGAACACCTTTGTGTCAGAGTTTCTTGTCAAATTATTATCTTCATTCAGGTCTATTTCTTCTTGAGTGAAGATTGGAGGGTAAGTAAAAAAAAAATAGCTGTTGAAGAGACTTTAGGAAAAAAAAAATGGTCTTGTTAAAATCAGGAAGTAAAAAATTAAGCCCCAGATCTACAAATTACTAAAAACACATACATACAAGGACATTACCTCTTGTTCAATGATTACTTGGTAGCTGGTTCACCAAATGAATAGGAATCTGGAACAACGGAGCATGGTGAGCAAGGTGCAGTTTGTGATCCTAGCTTTTCCTGAAATATTTTAAACCCTACAAATGCATTCCTTTGTGTGCAACTATTCTAACTACTATTGTATCTGTAGGATCATTCTGAAAGTTTCTCCCTCAAAACAAAACAAAAACCATGCCATCCTGTAAAAAACTTTTCTTTTCACCCCGTTTCTTAAAGGAGTCATTTCTACTCAGCAGTTAATTCTTGTTTTTCAGTTACTTTACAGACCCTTTTACACAGATTCTCCCCTCACCATTCTAGTTACAGTTCTCTGGCAAAGACTACTAATGATCTATTTGCAGACCTGTCCATTTGGCCTCTTGAAATGCAAGACCATCAACGTGACCTTGGTCTTAGTGTCTCTGACCACTTTTTCATTGCCAACTTTGTCCCTTAGATGTTGATGTTTCCCAGTTTTATTTTAGTCCTTTTTGTCCTCATGTAATCTCATCTACATGCATGGTCTTAAGTATATGCTGATAATCCTCACACAGGTAGTTCCACTATTGGTGTCTCCTAACCAGTTTAAAGAAAACAGCTTCATCTTGCTGGAATCTAACTTGGATGGCTTATTTTCAGCTCAGACTCATAACGTCCCTTAACTTAGTTTTTGTGTGTGTTGTTTTGTGATGTGCCCATCTTCTAGAAAGCTCCTTACCTAAATCCTAATTATTACTCAAGGCCTAGCAGAATTTATTACTGTCATGTATTTCCATACCACAGTGTATATTATATAACTTCATGACACTGAAACTCATCCTAGTTTTGGAGCTCCTTGAGCCACCCAATGAATATGTGCTCAGTAAATGCTGAGTTGCAGTGAATTCATTCCTACAGTTTGTACTTGTATATGTGCCAGTTTTCTGGTTAAATAACTTCTGTATATTCTGGAATGGTTCCCTTACCCGAAGGGATTCTAATCTGGGAAGATCTAGGACATGGTATAGCTTCGTATAATTTAGAGCTGGATGGGAACTTCATTTACTTAAGATCACACAGCCAGCGGAAAGCTGTGTTAGTTAGAACAAAGGTCAACTGATTCTCAGACCAATAAGACTTTGCCCTGCACTATGCTGTTGTCCAAAATAGACACTGTAATCTTCTGAACTCATGACAGATTAAGCTCAAGATGAATTACTAAGAGCTAGGAACATGTAGAGATGGGTAGTCCATTCTCCATAGGTCTCTTTAGTTTCTGCATGTCTCGCAAATAGAGGCACTGATAGCTTTTATTCCAGACTGGTATTTCAAAGACGTCTGTATAAAGTGAACAGCTTTAGAAGACAGAGACCGTCTCTTTACTAACCAGTACAATAAAAATGTTTCCCTCTGATGCAAAAGTTAGGCAGGTTTGCGTGTGGCCAGCTCATTAAGATTTGGGTTTCCTAAACTCAGAGTTCCTCAGCTGTGATACAAACCCACTCCATGTGCAGCCTCCACCTAGATTACTCCGGGTTACCTCTGTGGGATGTGGGGTACGAAGCAAACATGAAGCTCATGTTGCTTACCATGCTCTAAGTAATTAAATCCATCATCTGTGACCCAGGATCTCACGTCTTCTGCTGGCCTTCATGAAACTGTTGTTTGGAAGAAGCGTAAAATCTTAGAACCTTCAGTTCTTGTAGATATTCTGAGAAATAAAATTGGGTAAAATTTGCTTAATATAGCAGTTCACTGAAATGTAGACCATGGGTCATCTGTGCAGAGAATCCCACCTGCTCTATCTGGTCCCCCCTTGCTTTAAACTTTCCTGCCCCCAAAATGGTGTCCAGGAGTCTGTTTCAGTCATGGTCTTTCTCCCCTCTATTTGCTCTAGAAGCCCAAACCCTCTCATGGCCTCCAGGACAGCACAGCACTTGCAGAGTCATGGTATATTCCAGTGCTAGAAAAAATGCTGGAGAAATTGAACCACGTGTCTCGGCTCTAACGGTAGCTGTCATGTTGGCCTGAAGCCTCTTCCCACCTTGAACTTCCTCCCCTCCTTTGGTTAGCACCATTCCTGTCCCAGTGATCAGCAGGCTCTCTAATCCCTTCTAGCATGTAGGCCATCTAGAAAGGTCTAATATTTGCTCTCAATCCCCAACAACTTATGCACCCTCTGCTTGAAATAAACCAGACTGTAGTTTTCATACTGCCTAATTTTAAGAGTTTCAAAACACCTGGAAAGAGCATCTTCTGATGTTTCTAGGTATCAGCAGAGCTATCTCAACTTTTTACCTCATGAAGAGCAGGCTTTTGGCCTGGTGATTATACCATGATCATATGTATTTTACAACACAAATGCTCCAGCTCTCGACTAAACCTCCACTCTGGGCCTAAAACACCTTTGGCCAAAATTTAAGTGCATGTGAAGTCATGCTAAACTTTGTGATACTCAAAATAATTCCTTTAAACTGTAAGCTGTGTTGTATACAATAACTGAAGGAGTACTAGTTTCCTGTGGCTGTTTTAACAAACCGCCATGTATTTAGTGGCTAAAACAACAGGAACTCACTCTTGTAGTTCTGAAGGCCAGAAGTCCAAAGTCCGTTTCACTGGGCCGAAATCAAGGTGTCAGCAGGGCCAAGCTCTGCTCTAGCGCAGAATCCATTTCTTGCCTTTCCAGCTTCTGGTGGCTGCCAGCATTCCTTGGCTCGTGGTCACATCACTCTGATCTCTGCCTGTTGTCGCACTGTCTTCTCTTCTCCTGAAATCTCCCTTTTACAAGGACATTTGTAATTATATTTGGGGTCCACCTAGATAACCCAGGATATTTTCCCCATCTCAAGATTCTTAACTGAATAACACCTGCGAAGTCCATTTTTGCCACATAAATAGGTAACATTCACAGGTTCCAGGGATCAAGATTTGGATATCTTTTGGAGGACCATTATTCATTCTATCACAGTGTGTTAAGGCTTACAAACAGATCAACTTAAAATTTTTGTCACTTTGTTCGCAAATCAGTTTTGCAGAGAACTAAAGGTAGGCTTGATTATTATCCCTCCCATCACCACTCCCATATTATTTCTTTATGAATACAAAGACCATACAACCCAACTTACCCAGGACAGTCTTGAGTAATTATTACTTTATGCTCAAAAATTTCTTGGGTAAATTATAGTCTTCCTGTTCATAAACAGCCTTAAGAAGATGACAATTTAGTTGAGCTCTCCTGGGAAAAAGGACTATTTAAACTACCATTTGAGTCTCCACAGGGCAGAAAGTTCTATCTGAATCGTGTTTTAAAGCCAAAGCTGGTTACTATTGCTTTGAGATCTATTCCCTATTCATACCACAAATACTCAAGGGTGGTAGATATTTTCAGGTATCCTCTCTTAAAGGCTCCAAGTGGTTGAAAACTAATCAAAACTCACTGGTGAAACCAGTTTGAGTATAAACTTAGTCACAGGCCTCAGGTCTGATTGGTAACCTTCCAGGCTGTTGTGCAAGTATATGGGTAAGGTATAGGGAGGAATAGAGTAGTGGCTCTACTAGCAGTTCTTAGAGCCTTGCTTCACCAGGAGGAAGGATGGGGAAACTCCATCTTTAATACCCGAAACTTACTGTGCTTCAGATACTAATGTGTCCAGTATGTCCCTTTTTTCAAAATTAGTTTGAGCCCACAAAGAGAATGATGATGAGTTTACCCAATACTATGGTAAATGAATAAACTACCTATCTTTCTATTTAAAGAATAGATTGAAAAGCTTGAATGTAATATTTATTTGGTGAATTTACACGTGAGGTCATTTACAATAGAAAAGACACAGACAGACGCAGCTTTCAGTGCAGTTTCAAATATTTTTCAGAACAGGCAATAGTCCATGAGAATGTGGAATGTTAGTATTGAATGGTACATGCTTCAGTTTCCTTTGTGTGTTTTCTACTGAACCCCAAGGGATAGGAAGCGAGAAGAGAGAAGAAAATATCAGCGTTAATGTAAATACAGCCATGCAAATAAAAACTTCTTTTTAAAGTCAGAGGTTATTCAGAGATGTAGAACATTTCTGTATTCAGGGCTTATTATAGTAAGTGCATAATTTAAAAACTAAAATGCAGAGCTCTCAAACATTCCATTATCCAAACCATCTTAAATTATGTTAACTGCCCCCCACCAATTATTGCCTCTTCAATATTTTCCAGACTCTGACTTTGGAAGGGAGTCATTTCTAGTAGCTTCTAAAAAGACAGCATTTTGACAAAACCTTTTGGTTTCAATAGGATAAAGCACCCTTTTAAAGAGGGGTGAATGCTCATTTACTCCCAACAATGTAAACTCTAATTAGATTCCATTTCCAGAAAAGTACAACTGAAGGCTTGCTCTTTTTATTATACTCAGACTTAAGTAAACCTCTCCCCACCCTGAATATCTCAAAACAAGAGACTCTTTAAGAACACCTCTCTACCCCACCAGAAAAATCCAGCATATAAGCAAAAGGATGATCTATAAAAGTAACAATTGGAAAAAACACAAAGTGATTTCTAAGAGGGTGAGGTAAAGGTAAAATGAACAAAACAAAACAAAAATCTGCTGTCAGAAACCTTAGTGTAGTGTGGACACAGTCAGTCAGCCAGGCCTTAGAGACCAAGGTTAGTTCAAAACTAAAATGCACTCCAGGTGTCCTCAGCATCTTTAAAAATACTGGCTCAAAATCCCTTAAGTGCATGTAGCCATAGTTAAGAAGCATTAAACTTATCACTTCAGGAAATACCATGCTTCTGGATCTGAGACTTTCATCCTTTTTGAACTGTTAGGCCACATTTTCTTCACTAGAAATTTTAATTAACTACTTATCACACTTACTTCGTCTTTACATATGCAACCAACCTTCATTTTCTTTAAAAAGTACACTTAAATAGTAATACCTATTGTAGAAAATAGCCATAGGCAATTATAAATACTTTTTCATTTCATCTTACCTCTTGCCTGGTCTGCTCTCCCATTAATTCTCAGTCTTCTAGCACATATATCAATTAGAATATCTTGCTTCTGCATAATTTACTCTATGAAAACCAGCTGCTGTAGACTTTAAGAACGATGTACATTATCCATTATAGTTGAAGGGGGTCAAAGGTTTAAGCGTCGCCACTGCGTCTAACGTTCTGCAGAATCAGAGGCATTGCGCATGCTGACAGTGGTTAAAAGGGTCTCAATTTTGCTGTCGTAAAAACGAAATCCCCACTTAAGCTTTGTTTCCTTCAAAAAAAAAATTAACTAAAAGGGATTAGTCAAATCTAAAAGAATCTTATTTTGCAGCACTTACTATGTTAATTTATAAACCAACATGCTGTAAAACTGCAAAAACTCATATATTATACACACACACACACACACACACACAAAGACAAAATCATCCAGAACACAGTCACCCTCCCACCCCCCTCAAAAAAAAAAAGTCAAATCAACAAATCAAAATTTTTATTTGCATGGCCTATTATCATTTGTACTCTTTGCAACTTCATTTTAATATCCCTTTAACAGGTTCTAAGCTTTTGTTGCACAGGGCATAAAAGCTGCAACACTGCAAACTTTCTTCAACAGGCACTCCCACAACACCTAAAAATGAAACAGATGTAACAAATGACAACAGCACAAACAAATACTAAGCTCCACCATTCAACGTAGTTCACGACAGTGTCTTTAGGGTTCAGTTGAAGAGGGGGTAAACTCCTAAAAAGAGGGGCATTTTCCTTCCCCCGTATCTTATAATGTCGGTGGTTTTAATCCATATTTCTTTGCAACTTCTGTCTGGGCGTGGGCAGCATCACAGAGTGAGTATAGATGAGCCATCTCCATTTCTGACTTGGCCAGGTTAATAGCTTTGTTGAACATGTCAATGGCTTTCTCCATGTTTCCTCTAAAACAACAAAAATTTTACATGTTTCAGATTCAATAAGCATTTCAGAGTATACAATGAAGTTTATAAGTGAAGCTACATGGAGCCTGACCTTTAAGTTTCAACTGTGATTCTAATAAAATGCTTCTTTGTAACAAAATAATGCCTAGCACATAGAAAACACTCAATGAATGTTAGCTACTATTACAAATACTATATGCTTATATTATGCTACTTGTGGTCTTTGTTTGTGGTCTTTGTTTACAGATAAGAACAGTGAGACTAGAGAAATTAAATGACTTATTTAAAATCATAATCATATCTGGTTCCTAAATTCTTGTTTCTACTCCATCATGAGGCTCCTTTAGAAAGCTGTGACATAGCCTCAGAGAACATTACAGGTATTCAGGGGCCTTACCTTCACAGATCTGTGTGAGCCCTACCAGCATATCCCTTATCCAACACTCTACTGCATACACACAGGTCTCCCTGAGTTCACTCATGCTCATAATGCTCAGATTATTTACTGCTTCTCTGCCTGATTCTAGCCAAATCCTCACCTTTCTAAGGCCCAGTTCAAATACAATATCCTCATGAAAAATACTCTCCCCTTCCCACACTAGAGGAATTGGTAGCTCCCTCCCCACTGTTCCCATGATTCTGTTGTCATTCTATGCACAGTCAGATGAATATATATTGATATTTGTTTACACCACAGTCTTAACAGATCCTTACGGGACACCTTGCAATTCCTAGAACCTAGTACAATGCTTGGTAGCTAGTATCCATTTTTTGAATAAATGGATGAATATGCTTGGTCAAAAAGTATATAATTTATCTCTTACAGTCTAACTGTGATCAGGCTTTATATACTTGCCAAGAACCAAGAGTTATTTTAAAGTAACTAGTACTGGCTATGTATATATGCATACATGCATGTAATCTTACAATAAATACTGTATTAAGTCCCCACTATATATATCCCAGTTAGAATTTAAGAAATACAATGTACCTCTGGGGAGACTGTACTCAATCTCCTACTACATATATTGATACAGCACATAATAGACTTAATTAAAAAGAAAATAACTTTGAGAGTTCATGTTCAGATATTAGGTAGACAGCAGATTTGCTTAATCCTAGGATAATCAGCAATTTCATTCATTCACATTCACTTATCTATTTGTAAAGCAGGATTCAGAATGGAATTCTTAAAGTAACACACAAAATTCATCAAACCCCATAAATCAGGGGTCCTTAACCCAGGCTCTAGGAACAACTTATCTGCAAAGAGTTTTTGTATGTGCATTATTTTAGGAAAAATCCACAGCTTTGCTCAAAAGATTAAGAACTATTACCCCATCATATTCTAGTATGAGAATATTTTATACACATTAACAAACTGGCAATTAAGAAATAATTTAATATTTATATGCAACTCTCAGTATAGATGGATCAAAAGAATCACAAAAATTTTCATCAGCCTATATATATTCTGCCTACTCTGGAGCAGAAAGACAGAGGACCCCAGAAGTGACTGCATGACAGGTTATTAAGACAACTCCTACTAGTTCCTGACAATCGATGGTGGCAAGATCTGTTACTTTTGGCATCAGTAAAATATGGGCTCATGTCCTCTTTCTACTACGTGCTCACCATGTAACCTTGTTAATTTAATCAGTCTGGGAATCAGTTTCTACACTTTTCAATTAAATGGAGGATCATATAACCTCAACCTTTATAAAAACTGGGGTAAAAATCAATTGAAATAATATTTGGAAAGCACCTAGAGTTCAGTACCTGGCCTAGAGTAGATACTCAAATGGATGGCAATGCCAGTATCAAGATGGTATACTAAATTCTATGGCATAAACAGTTATCACCTATTAATGGTGGATCTCAAGTGCAACTCTGGATAAACATTTACAGAAAACAAGAAGTTACAAGAAAAAATTGCAAAAATTCTTATCCAACTCCCTGATTTTAAAGAAAACTCGGGGGCTCAGAGGTGATGGTGCAACTTGCCTAGCCACTTGGCTGTAGCAGGATCTAAGTCTTCGGGCAATGTGGCTGCCAATCCTTATGCTACACTGCACTGCCTAAGTACACTGCAGATGTTTTTTTCCCTCCAAGAGAAATAATACAGGTGAAAGGAGGAAAAATCACAACAGGTATTGGAGAAAAATCAAATTGCCCTTTCTAATGTATATGCCTGACTTAACTTTTAAGTGTGACTTTTAAACTGGAAAAATAATTAGACAAGGCAAATCAAAGTTGTATAGTTTCAAGGGAATATTGCCTCAAAAGGCACAACACGGGGCTTCCCTGGTGGCGCAGTGGTTGAGAGTCCGCCTGCCGATGCAGGGGACACGGGTTCGTGCCCTGGTCCGGGAAGATCCCACATGCTGCGCAGCAGCTGGGCCCATGAGCCATGGCCGCTGAGCCTGCGCGTCCAGACGGCAACGGGAGAGGCCACAACAGTGAGAGGCCCGCATACCACAAAAAAAAAAAAAAAAAAAAAAAAAAAAAAAAGGCACAACACGTTAAGACTTAAAAATTTAATGATTACTGACAATAACCTGTCTATAATGAGAAGAATGAAAAGATAAATATGGAGATGCCCTAACTTTCCTAAGGACAGACTCTAGAAGTTACCTTTGTACTTCAATAGTTCCCATGGTTTCATATGCAAAATCACATTTATTGTCAATTTCAATAGCCTTGCTGATAAGCTCCAAACCTCTATCCAGATCTTGCTTCCACTGAAGCTGAAGTAAACTGCAAATGCAAAACAGAAGTCATATGTGACCATGGCCCAGTATCAATTGGCTCTCAATGAATTTATAATTTAATTTACAAGGAAAAACAAAATCTAAAACAGTATAGAATCAGCATCAAATTGTTTTTTTTCCCTCAATTTATAATGGTTTTGTAGTCTAAATTCCTTATTATGAAAAGAGTATCCAACGGTCTAGGCTCTGTCATTAACTTATTTTGCACAGCTTAATATTTTACTCTGTATAAATTTAAGTGAAGTTTTAAAATGACAATTCAAGTATACTAGGACAGGAAAAACTTATTTTATGTGTTTCCTATTTTGATACAAGTTACACCTGACAGGATGTTCAGAACTGAAATCCTTAAG
Organism: Mesoplodon mirus; assembly: GCF_964341445.2. Lineage (NCBI taxonomy): Eukaryota > Metazoa > Chordata > Mammalia > Artiodactyla > Ziphiidae > Mesoplodon > Mesoplodon mirus. The sequence goes on along the minus strand of NC_138982.1, from coordinate 99,487,232 downwards.
CCAGGGTGAAAATAGCATATTTACTAACTATTGTATAATAATGAAACATAAGTAAAAGAAAAAGTAACAGTGAAGCATCCACAGCACTAAGAAATTTTTCAGCTAACACTGACACTCTCTACCACAGTCCCCTTTCTCAGTGACCAAAAGAAATCCATCTTACTACTATGCAAGAAATTTCGTTTCTTACTGGAACAAACAGACCCACAAAAATACATACCCTTTATGAACGTATGTTGTGGCATTGTCTGGTTCCAAATTAATACATTTATCATACATTTCATCAGCTTTACCAAACTGTTGTTGATCTGTTAATGCCTATGTGAAGAGATACTTCAGTTAAATTTAGGTAACTGTCACCCTAAGCAGTTAAAAGTATACTGCTTATTAATTATTAAAATTTACTTCATGTAACCATTCATTACCAAATTACTGTTTTGGGGGTTAAACGTTTAAAATGTTCCATCTTAATTATTGGGGTTTTTACATAGCAACATTATAAATATGAAATCTTAACTGTTCTCTCTCTTTATTAAGTTTGTTAGTAATATGCAATAGGAGAAGATCTAATAAACTCTAGAATACAGAAAATCCCACTCTTGGTGTAAGTTCTAATATCAGATTCTCACAGGTACATTCATGTCACTTATTCATAATTTATCATAATATATCCTAAGGGAATTACTTTAAAAACAATACTCATTTGGAAGGATAAGTTCAGATAGGTATGTTAACTGTTATCAGAGTCATTCCTTAAAAATGATTGGGTCAGGGCTTCCCTGGTGGCGCAGTGGTTGAGAGTCTGCCTGCCGATGCAGGGGACATGGGTTCATGCCCCGGTATGGGAAGATCCCACATGCCGCGGAGCGGCTAGGCCCGTGAGCCATGGCCGCTGAGCCTGCGTCTCCGGAGCCTGTGCTCCACAACGGAAGAGGCCATAACAGTAAGAGGCCCGTGTACCGCAAAAAAAAAAAAAAAAAAAAAAAAAAAAAAAGATTGGTCAAAGAAAGAAAGCAGCTACAATCAACTGTTTGAAGACAAATCCCATGGCAGAAATGGAGGGCTTGGTTACGTGGATACCAGATCATGCTGATCAAACTGTACCTCTGAGAGTTAGCCGGCATCTAAGCTCAAGTTTCAGGGTTCAAAGAAAAAAGTCATACTATGTAACTATATATAACTATATATAACTCTCTATGTATAAATAAAATTTGCTATATATAGTGAAGCAAACATCAGAAGAGGGACCAAAAGATAGAAACTTTAGTGCAAACAGACTTGTAATAATGCTAGTGCTGATATGATGGTGCTCAAGTAGGGCTTCCCTGGTGGCACAGGGGTTGAGAATCTCCTGCAAATGCAGGGGACACAGGTTCAAGCCCTGGTCCAGGAAGATCCCACATGCTGTGGAGCAACTAAGCCCGTGAACCATGACTACTGAGCCCGCGTGCCACAACTACTGAAGCCCACGTGCCTAGAGCCGGTGCTCTGCAAAAAGAGAAGCCACCGCAATGAGAAGCCCTCGCACCGCAATGAAAAGTAGCCCCCGCTCGCCGCAACTAGAGAAAGCCCGCACAGCAACAAAGACCCAACGCAGCCAAAAATAAGTAAGTAAATAAATATATTAAAAAAAGATGATGCTCAAGTAAGCCAAAACCTGTTTTGAAGGTAACATAATGAGAGAGAAATGTACAATCATGAAACCTCTGCAAAAGAGTTGTTCCTAATATCTGGTTTCTTTAAAAGCTAGTCAGTGGCCTTTGCTCTTTTAGCTGCTTACAGAAATCTGCACCAAAAAGGCCCTTCTGAATTTCATTTCAGTGATGAAGATGGTCCTGTCACCTTCTGGCTTGTTCCTAATTAAATATAAGCCCTAAACCCAAGTGTACTATTCAATACAAACGTCATACAATTATAACGTGTGTTTGTCCTATTTTAACTTCTATACGTTCAGTAAAATTTTATATAGTACATGCTTTCACAATTAATTAATAGAGCATGTAGTCAGCAACCAATGTATCATTTTTTTTTTCTGTCTAGGAATTATAGGAACAAAGACTGAGCAGATAAGATTTCAAACTGAGGTTAATGAATTCCTGGGTTGCAGAAGTAAACCCACACACCTATGGTCAATTAATCTTCGACAAAGGAGGCAAGAATATAAAATGGGAAAAAGACAGTCTCTTCAGCAAGTTGTGCTGGGAAAGTTGGAGAGCTGCATGTAAATCAGTGAAGTTAGAACACACCCTCATACCACTCACAAAAATAAAGTCAAAATGCCTTAAAGACTTAAAACATAAGACATGACACCATAAAACTCCTAGAGGAGAGCATAGGCAAAACATTCTCTGACATAAATTATACCAATGTTTTCTTAGATCAGTATCCCAAGGCAATAGAAATAAAAACAAAACTAAACAAATGGGACTGAATCAAACTTACAAGCTTTTGCATGGCAAAGGAAATCATAACCAAAAAGAAAACACAACCTACAGAACGGGAGAAAATATTTGTAAATGATGAGACAGGCAAGGGCTTAATCTCCAAAATATACAAACAGCTCATACAAATCAACAACAAAAAAAACAAACAACCCAACTGAAAAATGGGCAGAAGACCTTAATAGACATTTCTCCAAAGAAGACATACAGATGGCCAGCAGGCACATGAAAAGATGCTCAACATCACTAATTATTAGAGAAATGAAAATCAAACCTACAACGAGATACCACCTCACACCAGTCAGAATGGCCATCATTAAAAAGTCTACAAATAACAAATGCTGCAGAGGGAGTGGAGAAAAGGGAACTCTCCTACACTGCTGGTGGGAATGTAAGTTGGTACAGCCACTATGGAAAACAGTATGAAGGTTCTCAGAAAACTAAAAATAGAATTACCATATGATCCAGCAATGCCACTCCTGGAAATATACCTGGACAAAATATAATTCAAAAACATACATGTGGGGGTGGAGTCAAGATGGTGTACTAAGGGGATGCGGAATTTGCTTCTCCTCACAACTAGGGTACCTACCAGGCACCAGTGGAGGACCATGGACACCTAAGGGGATGGGAGGAACCCCCAGTGACCAGGTAGGATGTAGGGCGTGGGGGGAGTGAAGGGGGAGGAGAAGTGGAGGGGGGATGGGACTGGCGCCCCTGAGGGGCGGCTGGGGGAGGGGAAGGGATCCCACATCCAAAGGGGAAATTGGGGAACCACTGGGAGGGCAGAGGATCAAAAGGGAGCATGGCCAGGTTTCCCCTGCCCCCTTGGGCCCCCAGGAACCTGCTGAGATACTGGGCCTGATCCTCTGCCCACCTAGGACCCCTCCAGCCACGCGGGTCCTGAGGGAATGGGAGGCAGGGAAGGGGGAGCACAAGTAAAGGCCGGACCTATGGACTGGCACCCCTGAGGGGTAGCTAGGGGAGGGGAAGAGTTCCTACACCCAGCGGGACCTACCCAAGGTTAGGAGTGCAGCAGCAATGGGGGAAGACCCAGGGGGGAGACAGTGGTAGAGGGGTGCGAAAGAATGGAAGGGAACACTGCCACTGCTTTTCCTGTCCACTTAGGCACCGGGGAGCCTGTTGGGCTCCAAGGCCTAATACTCTGCCCTCGAAGCCTCCCTCCTGCCCTGCAGAACCCAAGCCCCGCCCCTACACCCCCACCCAGGGCCCTGCCTCTGCACTCAGAGACCCCTTCCAATGAGCTGGGCCTAAACCCCACCCACACACCCTCACTCAGGGCCCAACCTCCAAACTCTGGAACTCCACACTCCGGAAGCCCTCCTTTGGACATACTCCCTCTCCCCTTCCTTGATCACTCAGGTCCTAAGCAGAGGCCCCACCCCATGCTTGAATGTAACGCTGCCTAGGCCCCGCCCCACACTCAAACGACACCCCAATTGCCTAGGTTCCGCCCCACCCTAAACCCCACCCATGCCTAAGTCCCACCCCACCTAAACTCTGCCCCCACAGCCAAGGCTTTTTTTTTTTTCTTTCTTTTTTCCTGTTCGATTGGGGTTCTGTTTTACCTTGTTGATTCACTGTTGTTGATTCTTTTATATTATTATGTTCCCTAATAAATCTTTTATTTTTCTAATTTTATTTTATTCTTTATACTTTGCTAGTGATCTCTCCTTGTGGCTTATTCCCCCCTCCCCTTTCTGTTTTCTTTTTTCTGGTGTGGTTTTATTTTACATTGTTGCAGTTGGTTCAACTATAGTTTTATTTTTCCTAATATATTTTTTATCTTTCTAATTTTATTTTCTATGATACAGTAAGGCTTTTTTTTTTTTTTTTTTACTGCACCACAAAGCTTGCGGAATCTTGGTTCCCAGGCCAGAGGTTGGGCAATGAGCAACTGTGGTGGGAACTCCAAGTCCAAACTGCTAGACTAACAGAGAACCTCAGACCCCAGGGAATATCATTCGGAGTGAGGCCTCCCAGAGGTCCTCATCTCAGAACCAAGACCCAGCTCTATCCAACTGCCTGGAAACTCCAGTGCTGGATGTCTCAGGCCAAACAACCAGTAAAACAGAAATACAGCACCACCCATGAAAAAAAAATGAAATGACAAAAAAATACATTACAAACAAAGGAGCAAGGTAAAAACCTACAAGACCAAATAAATGAAGACGAAATAGGCAACCTACCTGAAAAAGAATTCAGAGTAATGAGAGTAAAGATGATACAAAATCTTGGAAACAGAATGGAGAAAATACAAGAAACGTTTAACAAGGATCTAGAAGAACCAAAGAGCAAACAAACAGTGATGAACAACACAATTACTGAAATTAAAAATACTCTAGAAGCAATCAATAACAGAATAACTGAGGCAGAAGAATGGATAAGTGAGCTGGAAGATAAAATGTTGGAAATAACTGTCAAGGAGCAAAATAAAGAAAAAAGAACGAAAAGAATTGAGGAGAGTCTTAGAGACCTCTGGGACAACATTAAACGCACCAACATTCAAATTTACAGGGGTCCCAGAAGAAGAAGGGAAAAAGAAATGGTCTCAGAAAATATCTGAAGAGATTATAGTCGAAGACTACCCTAACATGGGAAAGGAAATAGACAATCAAGTCCAGGAAGCACAGACAGTACCATAAAGGATAAACCCAAAGAGAAACACGCCAAGACACATATTAATCAAACTATCAAAAATTAAATACAAAGAAAAAATATTAGAAGCAACAAGGAAAAAGCAATAAATAACAGGTTAACAGCTGATTTTTCAGCAGAAACTCTGCAAGCCAGAAGGGAGTGGCAGGACATATTTAAAGTGATGAAGGGAAGAACCTACAACCAAGATTACTCTACCCAGCAAGGATCTCATTCAGATTCGATGGAGAAATTAAAACCTTTACAGATAAGCAAAAGAGAATTCAGCACCACCAAACCAGCTCTACAACAAGTGCTAAAGGAACTTCTCTAGGCAGGAAACACAACAGAAAGAAAAGACCTATAACGAACCAAAAACAATTAAGAAAATGGTAATAGGAACATACATATCGATTATTACCTTAAATGTAAGTGGCTTAAATGCTCCAACCAAAAGACACAGACTGGCTGAATGGATACAAAAACAAGACCCATATATATGCTGTCTACGAGAGCCCCAGTTCAGACACAGGGACACATACAGACTGAAAGTGAGGGGATGGAAAAAGGTATTCCATGCAAATGGAAATCAAAAGAAAGTTGGAGTAGCAATTCTTATATCAGACAGAATAGACTTTAAAATAAAGACTATTAAAAGAGACAAAGAAGGAGACTGCATAATGATCAAGGGATCGATCCAAGAAGAAGATATAACAATTGTAAAGATTTATGCACCCAACATAGGAGCACCTCAATACATAAGGCAAATGCCAACAGCCATAAAAGGGGAAATCGACAGTAACACAATCACAGTAGGGGACTTTAACACCCCACTTTCACCAATGGACAGTTCATCCAAAATGAAAATAAATAAGGAAACACAAGCTTTAAATGACACATTCAACAAGATAGACTTAACTGATATTTATAGGACATTCCATCCAAAAACAACAGAATACACTTTCTCCTCAAGTGCTCATGGAACATCCTCCAGGATAGATCATATCTTGGATCACAAATGAACCCTTGGTAATTTTAAGAAAACTGAATTCATACCAAGTATCTTTTCTGACCACAACGCTATGAGACTAGATATCAATTACAGGAAAAAAACTGTAAAAAATACAAACACATGGAGGCTAAACAATACACTACTAAATAACCAAGAGATCACTGACGAAATAAAAAAATACCCATAAACAAATGACAATGAAAACACGATGACCCAAAACCTACGGGATGCAGCAAAAGCAGTTCTAAGAGGGAAGTTTATAGCAATACAATCCTACCTCAAGAAATAAGAAACATCTCAAAAAAGCAACCTAACCTTACACCTAAAGCAAGTACAGGAAGAAGAACAAAAATACCCCAAAGTTAGGAGAAGGAAGGAAATCATAAAGATCAGATAAGAAATAAATGAAAAAGAAATGAAGGAAAAGATACAAAGATCAATAAATCTAAAAGCTGGTTCTTTGAGAAGATAAACAAAATTGATAAACCGTTAGCCAGACTCATCAAGAAAAAAAGGGAGAAGACTCAAACCAACAGAATTAGAAATGAAAAAGGAGAAGTTAACAACTGACACTGCAGAAATACAAAAGATCATGAGAGATTACTACAAGCAACTATATGCCAATAAAATGGACAACCTGGAAGAAATGGACAAATTCTTAGAAAAGCACAACCTTCCGAGACTGAACCAGGAAGAAATAGAAAATATAAACAGACCAATCACAAGCACTGAAATTGAGACTGTGATTAAAAATCTTCCAACAAACAAAAGCCCAGGACCAGATGGCTTCACAGGAGAATTCTATCAAACATTTAGAGAAGAGCTAACACTTATCCTTCTCAAACTCTTCCAAAATATAGCAGAGGGAGGAACACTCCCAAACTCATTCTACAAGGCCACCATCACCCTGATACCAAAACCAGACAAAGATGTCACAAAAAAAACTAGAGATCAATATCTCTGATGAACATAGATGCAAAAATCCTCAACAAAATACTAGCAAACAAAATCCAACAGCACATTAAAAGGATCATACTTGGGCTTCCCTGGTGCGCAGTGGTTGAGAGTCCACCTGCCGATGCAAGGTACACGGGTTCGTGCCCCGGTCCAGGAAGATCCCACATGCCATGGAGTGGCTAGGCCCGTGAGCTTTGGCTGCTAAGCCTGCACATCCAGAGCCTGTGCTCCGCAATGGGAGAAGCCACAACAGTGAGAGGCCCGCGTACCACAAAAAAAAAAAAAAAAAAAGGATCATACACCATGATCAAGTGGTGTTTATCCCAGGAATGCAAGGATTCTTCAATATATGCAAATCAATCAATGTGATACACCATATTAACAAATTGAAGGGTTAAAACCATATGATCATCTCAATAGATGCAGAAAAAGCTTTAAGAAAATTCGACACCCATTTATGACAAAAACTCTCCAGAAAGTAGGCACAGAGGGAACCGACCTCAACATAATAAAGGCCATATATGACAAACCCACAGGCAACATCATCTTCAGTGGTGAAAAACTGAAACCATTTCCTCTAAGATCAGGATCAAGATAAGGTTGTCCACTCTCATCACTATTATTCAACATAGTTTTGGAAGTTTTAGCCACAGCAATCAGAGAAGAAAAAGAAATAAAAGGAATCCAAATTGGAAAAGAAGAAGTAAAACTGTCACTGTTTGCAGGTGACATGATACTATACATAGAAAATCCTAAAGATGCTACCAGAAAACTACTAGAGCTAATCAATATGGTAGAGTAGCAGGATACAAAATTAGTGCACAGAAATCTCTTGCATTTCTATACACTAATGATGAAAAATCTGAAAGGGAAATTAAGGAAACACTCTCATTTACCACTGCAAAAAAAGAATAAAATACCCAGGAATAAACCTACCTAAGGAGACAAAAGAGCTGTATGCAGAAAACTATAAGACTCTGATGAAAGAAACTAAAGACAATACAAACAGATGGAGAGATATACTATGTTCTTGGATTGGAAGAATCAACATTGTGAAAATGACTATACTACCCAGAAGCAATCTAAAGTTCAATGCAATCCCTATCAAACTACCAATGGTATTTTTCACAGAACTAGATGAAAAAATTTTACAATTTGTATGGAAACACAAAAGATCCCAAATAGCCAAAGCAAGAGTGCGAAAGAAAAACAGAGCTGGAGGAATCAGGCTCCTGGACTTCAGACTATACTACAAAGCTACAGTAATCAAGACAGTATGGTACTGGCACAAAAACAGAAATATAGATCAATGGAACAGGATAGAAAGCCCAGAGATAAACCCATGCACACATGGTCGCCTTATCTTTGGTAAAGGAGGCAAGAGTATACAATGGAGGAAAGGCAGCCTCTTCAATAAGTGGTGCTGGGAAAACTGGACAGCTACATGTCAAAGAATGAAATTAGAACACTTCCTAACACCATACACAAAAATAAACTCAAAATGGATTAAAGACCTAAATGTAAGGCCAGACACTATCAAACTCTAGAGGAAAATATAGGCAGAAGACTCTATGACATAAATCACAGCAAGATCCTTTTTGACTCACCTCCTAGAGAAATGGAAATAAAAACAAAAATAAACACATGGGACCTAATGAAACTTAAAAGCTTCTGCACAGCAAAGGAAACCATAAACAAGACCAAAAGACAACCCTCAGAATGGGAGAAAATATTTGCAAATGAAGCAACTGAAAAAGGATACATCTCCAAAATATACAAGCAGCACATGCAGCTCAATATCAAAAAAACAATCCAAAAATGGGCAGAAGCCCTAAATAGACATTTCTCCAAACAAGATATACAGATTGCCAACAAACACATGAAAAGATGCTCAACATCACTAGTCATTAGAGAAATGCAAATCAAAACTACAATGCGGTATCACCTCACACTGGTCAGAATGGCCATCATCCAAAAACGTACAAACAATAAATTCTGGAGAGGGTGTGGACAAAAGGGAACCCTCTTGCACTGTTGGTGGGAATGTAAGTTGATACAGCCACTACAGAACAGTATGGAGGTTTCTTAAAAAACTAAAACCCACACTACCATATGACTTAGCAATCTCACTACTGGGCATATACCCTTAGAAAACCATAGTGCAAAAAGAGTCATGTACCACAATGTTCACTGCAGCACTATTTACAATAGCCAGGACATGGAAGCAACCTAAGTGTCCATCAACAGATGAATGGATAAGAAGTTGTGGCACATATATACAATGGAATATTACGCAGCCATAAAAAGAGACGAAATTGAGTTATTTGTAGTGAGGTCGATGGACCTAGAGTCTGTCATACAGAGTGAAGTAAGTCAGAAAAACAAATACCATATGCTAACACATATACATGGAATCTAAAAAAAAAAAAGGTTCTAATGAACCTAGGGGCAGGACAGGAATAAAGATGCAGACATAGAGAATGGACTTCAGGACACGGAGAGGGGGAAGGGTAAGCTGGGACGAAGTGAGAGAGTGGCATGGACATATATACACTACCAAATGTAAAATAGATAGCTAGTGGGGAGCAGCTGCATAGCCCAGGGAGATCAGCTTTGGTGCTTTGTGAGCACCTAGAGGGGTGGGATAAGGAGGGTGGGAGGGAGACACAAGAGGGAGGGGATATGGAGATATACATATGCATATAGCTGATTCACTTTGTTATACAGGAGAAACTAACTCAACATTGTAAAGCAATTATACTGCAGTAAAGATGTTAAAAAAAAAATACATGTAGCCCTATGTTCATAACAGCACTGTTCACAATAGCCAAAACATGGAAACAACCTAAGTGTCCATCAACAGATTAATGGATAAAGAAGATGTGGTACATATATAAAATGGAACATTACTCAGCCATAAAAAAGAACGAAATAATGCCATTTGCAGCAACATGGATGCAACTGGAGAATATCATACTAAGTGAAGTAGGTCAGAAAGAGAAAGACAAATACCATATGATATCACTTATATGTGGAACCTAAAATATGGCACAAATGAATCTATCTATAAAAAGGAAACAGACACAGAAAACAGACTTGTGGTTGCCAAGCAGGAGCGGGAGAGAGGGAGGGACGGATTGGGAGTTTGGGCTTGGTAGATGCAAACTATTACATTTAGAATGGATAAAGAACAAGGTCCTACTGTATAGCACAGGGAACTATACTCAATATCCTGTGCTAAACTATAATGGAAAAGAATATATTAAAAACAAATAAACAAAAAAAGAATTCCTGGGTTGTACTTCATACTGCAGAATTTCAACCCCTAAAATAATGCAGTGATGGTAGGACTTTTACATAATAGATCCGACACAATCAATCTTCTATAGTCCCTCTCAATAAACCCTCAAAAAGAAAGTTTTATCCTGTGGAACTTTTCTTATAACTGGACTAAAGATAACATGAAGGAAATTAAAAACAAAACAAGCAACCCTAAGAATGTCTGGAGGTAGGAGTCTAATACAGACGGTCATTTTTAAATGCTTCCTATTTCTGTGATGTTTGGGGGGATAAGGAGGGAGGGGAACAACATTTCTTTGGAATATGAAGAATAAGAGAAAATATATAGAATTTTGAGATGGCTGGTTTTTGAGATACCAAAAGCAGCTTTCAACTTAAAGACTAAGAAAGAAACAGTCATTCAGAGATCATTTAGTTAGAGGAAAAACTCTTTAACTGTGGCTATAAGAAGTTAACCATTTTCATTTAAATGGATGATTTAAAATTAATAAATAAGTTTTCAAAGACTTCAAACTATAATTTAAAAAGCGGGGCTTCCCTGGTGGCGCAGTGGTTAAGAATCTGCCTGCCAATGCAGGAGACACAGGTTCGAGCCCTAGTCTGGGAAGATCCCACATGCCATGGAGCAACTAAACCCGTGCGCTACAACTACTGAGCCCTCATACCACAACTACTTAAGCCTTAGAGCCTGTGCTCCTCAACAAGAGAAGCCACTGCAATGAGAAGCCCGTGCACAGCAACGAAGAGTAGCCTCTGCTCGCTGCAACTAGAGAAAGCCCACGTGCAGCAACGAAGACCCACCGCAGCCAAAAAAAACCCCAAAAGTGAAAATAATCCAAATTTAAATCCTAATTTCCATAGCTTCAATCCTAAACCAAGGAAAGCTTCAAGAATTTTAAACAAACCAGAGGTTAAAATGAGCTGTTACAGACTATCTAACCATTTAAAAGAACAGTGATCAAACAGAAAGAAAACCCTTTCCAAGGACATTTCCCTCACCAATTGCATACAGTAGATTTTCCTAAGGTAATTAAATTTTGCAAATCCAATCCAAATGAAAACATGAAGGAAATGCTCTATTTAAGCTTCCCCATGTTACAAGTTTAGGGCCACAGTTTTCAAATTGTATAACATAGGAAGCCCTCTTAAGGTGACCCAGGACCATCCTGGGGACCAGGAGAAACAAAGTAGGAACAAAGCCATCTGCTTCCACAAAAGCTGCAACAAGAGAAGCACTATTTTCTGATTTCCAGGCCAGCATTCAAGATATGAATGCAGTTCTTGAAAAAAGAACTGGCAAGTGAAAAAATATGAAAAATGACATTTACCTGGGCATATAATGCATAGCCTTCAGCACACCTTGGAAATTTCTTTATGACCTCTTCAAAACCTTTCATAGCTGCTTGGATTTGTGAAGAATTGTTTCCCGTATATGCTTGGCGATACTGTGTAAAAAAATCAAAACAGGCCTGTCAAATCAAGAACTCAAAAACTCAGGAAATGTTAACATATTATAAAAGTCACACAAAATTACATAAATATTTCCAGAGAAGCAGGCAATCTGCTACATAATTTGCTGCATCTAAAAGGGTTCCACAGGAATATCTTTAGAGCAGGGATCCATAGGCTATGTACAATTAGGACTTCATTGCCACTAAACAATTTCAAGATGTTCAGTATTCTAGAAGAAGACTAACTTGTAACAGGTTAACTTTGCATATAAGTAGAGGACTTTTAAATTCAATATAATTTATTATCACTTTATTATTACTTTATAATAAAAGTATTATAAAGCTCCTTCATCTGGTAACATTTTTAATCTGTAATATAAATGTGTTTGTGACCCAATTTCTTTCTTTTTTTTAATTTTTTTTATAAAGTTAGGTTGTTTATTTGAGATCCCTCTTATTTTTTTTTTTATAAAATAATTTTTACTCTTATTTATTTATCTATTTTTGGCTGTGTTGGGTCTTCGTTTCTGTGCGAGGGCTTTCTCTAGTTGTGGCAAGCGGGAGCCACTCTTCATCGTGGTGCGCGGGCCTCTCACTGTCGCGGCCTCTCTTGTTGCAGAGCACAGGCTCCAGACGCACAGGCTCAGTAGTTGTGGCTCACGGGCCCAGTTGCTCCGTGGCATGTGGGATCTTCCCAGACCAGGGCTCGAACCCATATCCCCTGCATTGGCAGGCAGATTCTCAACCACTGCGCCACCAGGGAAGCCCCCAATTTCTTTCTTTAAAAGGAAAATCCTTTTAGGACTCAGGGTATGGGGTTAACTGAAGTATCTGATTTCATTAGAAATGGCCTTATTTTACCTGATTTTCAGCTCTGTATTTCTGAATATTAATAGCTCTACAAAGGCGAAATGAGAGATGAGTTATATGGTGTAATGATTGCAGAGTATTTCCTCTAAATGCTTTTGTTCTTCGTACTGGTTTATAGTAGAGAATTAGAGAGAAGAGTGCTGTTTAGGGGGCATAAAATCAGGGACAAACATCTATCAAAATGAACCAAATAAGGTATCCAGAGAAATACTGGAGCAGAACCTCAAGTAATACACACTTCTACCTTCCTAAACTGACATGTTTTTCTCCCTGTCAGTAGATGATTTCGTAGACAATGATACTCATTTTTGTTATCAATGGGAAATATTGATTTTTAGGAAAATACAAAAGAAAGTCAAACCTACCAATGCAAAACATTTCTGAGCTTGTGCCAGAGCAGACTCAGGTCTTAATCTAATACATTCATCAAAATCTGCTACTGCTTCTTCAACTTGATCAAGCAGTATTTTCAGCTAAGGAAAAAAAGTACATAGATAAACACAGTTCAAAATAACAAGTACACCAGTTAAATATGTACCGTGCCTCTTAGTACAGCTCAGCATAATGCTACGCATGAAATTATTCAATATAGAATTACTTTCTAGAAATAGTGAACTAGAAAATCTTATAATTTTAAAGGAAAGATTCTAAAACTTAAAACCAGTGTCCAATTTTTTTTTAAAAAGCACTATAAACCTACCATTTTTGATCACTCTTAAGTGATTTTTCTTCTAGAAAATGAAATATCTCTGTACTTTCAAACGTCAAAGTAGATCAGACTGTAGATAATTAATTACATTTCAAATTAATCTTAAAAGACATTACCAGTAAGGATCAAAATACCAAGAATTTTAAGGTTATCTCAACACTTCTTAAGACCCCTCAGACAGAAATATTAGATAAAATTCTCCATTAGAAAGAACCTGACTTTTCTGTTATTATATGGATTAGCCCATACTTTCTACTCTAATGCATTCCAAGAAGCCACGTCACACAAGCAGATTTATAAAGCCGCGTTTTCTCTAGATGAGGCTGAAATTGGGAACTGTTTTCTTCACTATATATTTTTACTAAAAAACAAATATGCATGTTATAAAACTCCATTCAGAAGAGATTTTTTTGATACTGTCTGGATAGTTCAGGCTAATAACTCCTTACAGCAAGAAAGCCCACAAAAATCATTCTGTTGATTCTAGCATTAACTCAAAATGCTCACTACATTTTCTTTCTTTAATTTGTCACTACACGTTTTTAATGTTTTACTTGTTGAAAACCTATGAAGCAGAAACACCTGAAAAACAAACCTGAACTGGCAAAAGCCAACATTTATAGCCTTCCTCTTCCTTTTTTTTTTACAAGTAAATATCAGGACAAATGTTCAAGATGGGACTAAATAAATGCCAACCCAAACTGTAAACCACTCTGATACTTTGTTCACAGCTATCACAAGTGATGTAAGAAAACTTTAAAGACATTCTCAAAATGGTATCAAATTCCTCAATTCAAAGATCAGAACTCTTTAAGAAAATTAATTTACCTGTCCTCGGTGGTGATAAACATCTGCATTCTGAGGATCGATGTCGGCAGCCATGTTAAAATCCTGAGTAGACAGCAAAGGCTGCTGCTGTTGCATATACATGCTGCCTCTTTTGATGAGAGCATTTGCTCGAAGCTATATACCCCAAATGAGGAAAGATTCATCATTACTACTTTTTATTCTAATTTAGTTTTTTTTAAATAACAGCTTTATTGAGATGTAATTCACATACCATAAAGCTCACCCTTTAAAAGTATATAAGCCAGTCATGTTTAGTATATTCAGAGTTGTGCAACTGTTACCACTAATTCTAGAACATTTTCACCACTCCCAAAGGAAATCTCATACACATTAGCAGGCACTCCCTATTTCCTCCCTAATTCTCAGTCCCTAGAAACCATCAGTCTTTTTTTCTCTTTCTATGGATTTGTATATTCTGGACATTTCATACAAACTGGAATCGTACATAATGCGGTCTTTTTGTGACTGGCTTCTTTCATGTAGCATGTTTTCAAGGTTTGTCTATGTTGTAACGTGTATCAGTACTTCATTCTTTTCTTTTTTTAAATATCTTTATTGGAGTATAATTGCTCTACAATGGTGTGTTAGTTTCTGCTGTAGAACAAAGTGGATCAGCTATATGTATACATATACCCCCATATCCCCTCCCTCTTGAGCCTCCCTTCCACCCTCCCACCCCACCCCTCTAGGTCATCACAAAGCATTGGAGCTGATCTCCCTGTGCAGCTTCCCACTAGCCACCCATTTGACATTTGGTGGTGTATATATGTCAGTGCTACTCTCTCACTTCATCCCAGCTCATTCTTTTTTAATGGTTGAATAATATTCCATTGTATAGATATATCACATTTTATTTATCTGTTCCCCAGCTGATGGACATTTGAGTTGCTTCCACTTTTTGGCTCCTATGAATAATGCTGCTATGAACATTCGTGTACAAGTTTTTGTGTTGACATATGAATTCAATTCTCGTGGGTATATATACCTAGGAGAGGAACTACTGGGTCACATGGTAACTCTATGTTTAACATTTTGAGGAACTTCCCAACCCCAACTAATTTCCAAAGGGATTTTACCATTTTATATTCCTACCAGCAATATATGAGAGTTCCAACTTCTCCATATCTATACCAATACTTTTTTTTTTTTTTTTTTTTTTTTTTTTTTTTTTTTTGCTGTACGCGGGCCTCTCACTGCTGTGGCCTCTCCCGTTGCGGGGCACAGGCTCCGGACACACAGGCTCCGCGGCCATGGCTCGCGGACCCAGCCGCTCCACGGCATGTGGGATCTTCCGGGATCGGGGCACGAACCCGTGTCCCCTGCATCGGCAGGCGGACTCTCAACCACTGCGCCACCAGGGAAGCCCTATACCAATACTTTTAATTGTCCAAATTTCTGATTACAGCCATCCTAGTGGGTGTAAAGTGATACCTCGTTGTGATTTTGATTTGCATTTCCCTAAGGGCTAATGATGCTAAGCAGCTTTTCTTGTTCTTATTGGCTATTTGTACATATTCTTTGGGAAAATGTCTATTCAGATCCTTTCCTGTTTTTAAATTAGGCTATCTTTTTATTGTTGAGTTGTAAGAAAAACTTCTTTAATATATTCTGGATACAAGCCCCTTATCAGATATATGACTTGTGAATATTTTCTCCCATCCTGTGGAATGTGTTTTCCCTTTTTTTGGTCACTTGTGCTTTTGGTGTCATGCCTAAGGAACCACAGCTTAATCTAAAGTATTGAAGATTTCCTCCTATGTTTTCTTCTAAGAGTTTTATAGTTTGGGCTCTTAACATTCAGGTCTCCGATCCGTTTTGAGCTCATTTTTGTACATGGCATATGACAGGCATCACCACTTGCCATTAAAACAAAAAATCGGGCCTCCCTGGTGGCGCAGTGGTTGAGAGTCCGCCTGCCGATGCAGGGGATACGGGTTCGTGCCCCGGTCTGGGAGGATCCCATATGCCGCGGAGCGGCTGGGCCCGTGAGCCATGGCTGCTGAGCCTGTGCGTCCAGAGCCTGTGCTCCGCAACGGGAGAGGCCACAACAGTGAGAGGCCCGCGTACAGCAAAAAAAAAAAAAAAAAAATCATGATCATGAAATAAGAAATAGGATTCTTCTCTAAAATTTTTTCAAGGCAAAAGTACATACGTATGTTTTCCTCAATGAAACAAATAAGAATGCCCTCACAACAATAACAAAAACAAATAACAGAACATATTTGTAATCATCAGGAAAATCAGCAGGAAATAAAATTAAAGATAATTATTACTAGGGTATCTTCAACTTGAAAATCTATTTTGAGAAGGACTTTTAACAAATACTTAGTTTAAATTACTTTTGTTTATAAGAAGTTAAGATAATTTGCTAACAAATACTTAGGCCTTGAAAAGAACTCTCATTTTCCATAAAATACATGAATGATTCATTTGGAGGTGAATAAAACCAGAGTTCACTTAATTCAATGAGGAAAAAGAGATGTTAACCATCTAATAAGGAGTACAGTACTTTGGCAGCTAACCGCTATTCTTGTTACACTGAGTAGAAGGCTCATATAATTCGACAGACACCCCCCCCACCAAATCTTAATTATAAAAATAACTACATACACACAAGAACACGTAGAAAACGAAAAGCTGTTCCAACCACACAACTGTAAAAACTTTTGGTATATTTCAGTATATTTCTATATTATATATATATATATATATATATATATATATTTTTTTTTTTTTTTTTTTTTTTTTTTTTGCTGTACACGGGCCTCTCACTGTTGTGGCCTCTCCCGCTGCGGAGCACAGGCTCCGGACGCGCAGGCTCAGCGTCTATGGCTCACGGGCCCAGCCGCTCCACGGCATGTGGGATCCTCCCAGACCGGGACACGAACCCATGTCCCCTGCATCGGCAGGCGGACTCTCAACCACTGCGCCACCAGGGAAGCCCCTCTATATTATATTTCTAGATCTTGTTTTTTCCTCATGTAAATAAAATCTTTCAGAACATATTAAATGTGTTTGTTTTTTACTAAATGCATTTTATAACCCTGTACTACATATTGCATGTTATGTACAATACTACCTATAGCACTGCTACATCACCTTTACCCCTACCCAAATACAGTCCAATACAGTAGGCGGAAGCTCTATGGGGAAGCTGAAGCTACCAGATATTACAGGGGAAAAAAGAAGTCCTTTCCTAGTTAAAGATATCCATCACTGACATTTATGATTCAGTTTCACTGCACCAACTCAATCATCATTAGGCGTAGTCCCTTCCAAAACAAAAAGTAATCTTTTGGAGAATGGCAATTGAAATGCCAAAACTTTGGCAAAACATACCTGAAAGTCTTATTTTTATTTATTATTAATTTTTCACATGCACACACACAGAGTTTTAAATGTACCTTCACATTAGCTTCTTTCAAGCTGATGACCTTATCTAAATCTGGTTTGGCCGCACTGGCATTGCCAATAAGCAAGTAGAAAGTAGCTCGTAGTAATAATGCTTCTGCCATGTATTTGCCTTGGGCATCTATTTCTTTTGAGCATTCACTTATGATTTTATCATAGTTTTCTTCTTCCATATACTGTTTGGCCTTTAAGTATCCAGAGCTGAAAATAAAATAAGCATAGGAAATTATTATTTATTACTAATAAAATGAGCATAAAAAATTACTAAAAAAGCATCAAATGCTAAAACTTGCCACATTTAGTATACTTGAGTTAAACAATTGTCCTCTTCCCCTTAACAAGTTAGCCTGTCAATGTGAGACTGGAGTGTGGGTGGTGGTATGCGGGGCAGTGTGTGTAACAGATTAGGATTTTTGATGCAGACTGGGATTTTCTTGCTGCCTTGGAGAGAGAGTTTTTAAAAAGGAACAACAGAGAAAATGGCAGTAACTTAGGGTTATTGCCCAGGCTTCAACATTTAGACACATGAAAAGATGAGCTAATGACAGACTGATCTGCAACATAGGAAAGGATCCTGTTTTATTCAAAAGATGAGCTAATGACAGACTGATCTGCAACATAGGAAAGGATCCTGTCTTATTCACCTTCTTATCTGTGGCACATTGATGGCATGCAACAGTTATTTTATGACTAACAGAAAGAACAGAGAAATAGAAAGTTATTAAGTAAGTTTAGGGTCACAGAACCCAAGGGAAGAGGTGTGACCTGAGTTGTACTTTGTAAAGATCACTCTGGCTGTGCTGTGGAAAATGGACTGTAAGGGAGCAAGAACTGGAGGCAGGGAAATATCTATTGATAAAAGGCTCTCATCCAGAAGTTGTGTTGTTTCACCTAAAAGAAGAGACCTAGAATGAATAGGTGGAAATATCAAAGAAGCAGACCCTTTCATCAAATAGTACTTAAAGAAAACACCCTTCCCCTACTTTTTAAAAAGCAGTGACCACAATATCATCACTCTTCTAAAATGATGACTTTTATTGAGAAGGCTTGTAGAAGGAATTTTTTGAACTGAAAAGGAATTTACACTATATGTCCTTTAAGGGGCACTGTAAATTACATTTTCATATTTCATTTGCTACATATTCTGAAAAGAGAAAACTGGCAAGTGACTTAAAAGTTATGTCAGTCAAAGTCTTACAAACTCTGTGCTAACCTTTCCTATAATTACATTCTAATATTCCCTGCACTCTAGTTTTATTCCTCAGGTCACCAGGGTAAGACAAAATAATTATTAAATCAGATTGGAAGTAATAACGGTTCCTATTTATTGAGAACCTAAGTGCTAGATACTTACAAACATGACCTCTAAACCTCACAATAAGCCTCAAAGGTAATTATTACTTCCCCGTTCAAAAAATGATGAAGCTAAGGCTCAGAGTAAAATAGAATTCAAAAACTTAGGACCAATTCCAATTAGTGTTCTGGTGAGAGATAGCTATGTCCTGCCACCTGTCAAGACAGTTCTTAGAATAATGGTATTAACTTCACTGTAGTTTTTCTGGGATAAGGACTATTTCCTAATCAGAAGAGGCAATTATTGGCATTACCTTAAACATTTGCTTTCCATCTACAATCTTCTCAAAGAGATTGCTCACCAACTAACTCAAACTTGAACATCTTGGCTCAATTCTACATAGTATCCTCCCTTAAAAGGTGGCCAATAATGGTAGAAAAATTGGGAGATACAAATTAAAAGCAATCTTTTTCCTTAAACCTTCCAATATGCTATAGATGCAAAATTATGCTTTGCTTTGGGAACAGTATTCCCTTTTCTTCCAAACTCATTAGAAAAATGTCATGTTGGTAATAATGTTGTACCTTCTCTTGGAGAGGAGAGCTAGCCTCAACAGCAAGATAAAAGTATTGATAAATATAAATGGATAAGCAGGCTAGATAGCTTATATACTACATTATATCACTTGACCTCCAGTTGTAAACATAGTATCTTGTACTTTGGTTTCAGCTCTCTACAGGAGCAAACACAAACCCAAAGAATGGCATTTTCCTAGGCATGCAGAAAAAACCTTGAACAAAGTCACTCTTTTGGGCACTCCTAAAAATTAAGTTATATATTATAAACTTCCTTGCACTAAAACATCTGGATATTGAGCTACACAATCATTTTTTAAGTTACTGCCCCTGTTCAAATATAATCAACCACTTGATCTCCACTAGGAGATCTCTTGAGAATATCATGTAGGACCTTAAAAGCAGGGTAGACTCCTGGCAGTAAAACCTTGAGTCACCACAGAGGTAACTCTTAGGGTGTAATAGACATGTGTGAGAAGAGAAGTATTTTTATTATTATAATATTATTATATATTATAATTTTGTTATATTTATATCTATTTATAAACAGATTTTTTGGAGATGACTCAGAGTTCCACTTTGGCTCTAGGGCAGCAAAAACCCCCCGTTTTGGCTACGTCCCCGCCAAAAAGAAAAACAAAACATTAAGCAGATACTATACTCGAGACACTTACTTTTCTTTTACTTCTAAAGCCTCCCCTTCCTTGTCTTTATCTTCATCAGACTTCTCTCCTTTAAGCATTGGCTGAGAAATTATATCATCCGTGAAAGAACTGAAGTAAGATTTGATAAACTGTGGAGATGGCATCAGAGGTTCACGATTCTGAAATTTAATCATATTTATACACATCAAAATAGAAAACACTAACCAAAGAAGCAGATGCCTTTGTAGAACACTGAGAAGCACTGTCGTAAAAACTGGCGTCTCTTTTTCAGATAACTGAAGGATATCAGGCTCCAAACCATAGCGCGATAGACAGTGGAAATGGTAATGCTGCCAGTCCCAGCTGTTCAAAGTAGGTTTTAAATGAGAACCTTTCCCCTCTCCAAAGATGTAAAATGTCAAGAACTCTTAGAACCACTCACTAAAAGAAGGTGAAATCTGGAACAAAGGAGATAAACAACTGCTGAGTTAAAATTATCTCCTTCTGAGCTAAAATTATCTTCCTGTCCTAGAAGATTAACATCTCAATTTACTACTCAGGACCATGTCTTACACAGGTGCTACAATGTTAAGTCCATCTACCATGGGCTTTCATTTGTCCCCTACTTATTCTGCATCTGAAGATCTCTATTGGAGTAAGTGCCACTGAAAGTCAGAATGAAATCTCATTTCCTCTTTTAATTATTACTTTTTCCCATGGCAACCTGATTCATAATCATAGAAGTATTCTGTTTCTCCTTATTATACTTAAGATGATAAAGTCTTAAAGGAAGAAGGAAAAGGGACTAATGTCACCAAAGGGCTCTCATAACATATTTTGGATCCTTTGCAAAATTCAACCCAAAGATTTTAGAGTGGAAATATGGTATTCTAAATTGTATGTACAACAAATACCATTTCTATTATTTTGGTAGATTTAATGTCTTTGTATTTGAAGGAGGGGGAAAAAATGAATCTGGCTTTGTAAGTATATGATCTAATCTAGGATAGATGAGAGTGGGGTAAATAAGAAAACTGAATAGAAAAATCTAAGGAATTCACACTCTTTTTTTGGTGTTCTCTCTGGGGAGAGATTCAGTGTGTCTTAATTACCATTTTAAATCAAATGGTCACCACCAAGCGATAAATACACCTAACTTAAGTATTTCACTGAAGACCCTGTGTTGGAATATATAAGTGGCAATCATCTACCACTTCAGGGAAAAAGCTTAAATAGAAATTTAAAGAGCCCTTACTGAAGTTGAATAAATCATTAATGTCTTGTAGTTTCCTATTTCAGCTTAGAAATGAAGCTACCACTTCCCTGTCTTTCACAGACTAACAAATTTAAAATGAGAACAATATTTTATAAGTAATGGCCTTATGTATCAAAGGAACAAGATATAAATTCTTGCTCTGCCACTTATTAGCTATGTGTCCTTACACATGTCATTCTCAGTTTTCTCATCTCTAAAATAGCAATAAAAATACTATCCTTATTTATCTTATAGGGTTATTGTAAAAATAAAAATAATAAAATGAAAAGTATTTTGCAAAGTGGAATTTACAAAGTGGAATACAAACAGGTTAGAAAATATATGTGTAAACTAATTTGGAACCTATATAAATGTAGGTTATCATATTTTCTTACTACTCTGCAGTCCAACCAGTATAATTACTCAACAATAGCATTATACTCAAGGAAACGAGGTTCCTTCAAAGTTCAATTTGTGAGACTCTAACATGGTATTTTGCAAAATATTTTGAGGAGCACCAGTTCTAGTTCCTCAAAACAGCATGTTCTACCAGATGCTGAAGGGAAGGAAATAAGTTCCAGAGTTTAAAGAGACTGAGAACCAGGATAGCTGTATTTGGAGATTCACAACACATACTAGCACAAGAAAGTCCTGCAGTGAAGAAACCTGTCTTAACTCTGTTTAACTCAGCTAATATTCAGAGATGTGAAGTTAAAAATACAGAGAGATTAAAATCAACTTAAGAGAAAAGCAAGTTATTATTAAAGAAAAAAGAAACAACTGCCTCGATATTATGAAATTTAGCAGAAAACCTCTACTGATGTTTAGTAATACCTGTGGTACTCCCACAGCCCTCTACTTATATTCCTCCATGACACTTTACCAATAACATGCCTTTTATACTTATTAATGGTCCCTCTCATTAAGGACTTTGTAAGGGCAAGGACCATGTCTTTGTACCTACCCTTCTAAAATGCCCATTATGGACCTCTGTTCAATAAATGTTTCTTGAATTAAACCATCTACTAACTGTGTAAAACCAATGCCAATTTATACAGCATATCTTTAAAAACTTTAAAGAGTAGGAGTTGGCAATTTTTTTCTGTAAAAGGCCAGATAGTAAATATTTTAGGCTTTATGTGCCATACAGTCTCTGTCACAACCACTCAACTCTGCTGCTGTAGCTTAAAAGCATCTAAAACAATGTGTGAGTGGCTGAGTTCCAATAAAACACTATTGGCACATTATTTATAAAAACAGGTGGCAGGCTGGATTTGGCCTGTAGGCCATTGTTTGGCAACTTCTAATATACATGAATTCTTTCAATATCCTCCAGGTGCAATACTGGACATAGTTTACATTCTTATTTTAAAAAGGTAAGCCACAAAAGCCCAAGATTACAGGAAAAAGAAATATAATCCGGATCTAATTTCAGTTGTAACCATCGTGCCCAAGTTTAAGCAGTATAAATTAGAAACGACCCTTCACAATGTATACTCCCTCTATTAACCAATTCAGATTAATTTACCTTGTATTTTTCTTTGGCTTTCTCTTTTCCAAGAAGTTTAAGAACTTTATCAGCTAACAGCATGCTTTGCTGATTTTGGAACCCTTCTAATATACACACAGCAGTGACATCTAGAAATGATGCAAAAAACAAAAGTATGAAATTATCGCAAAGATGATTAGCGGCATCAAATGGGTTCAGTGTTACCACAGAAAGCCAAACCAAATGCATAGCTTTATGTGGCTATCATTTCCAATAAACTGATTCTCAACACTTTAGTTTTACATACTTTACGACCCAACTCAAAGCTCAGAAAGTCACTCTACTTCTCTAGAATTCACTTTCCTCACCTGTGAAATGAAAGGGACTATACTACACCATTTGTGATGTTTCTCATCACTCCAACATTGTACACAGCAAATAAAACACGTAATCCGGGAATAGTCTTTTCTGGCCGGTTAAGTATACGTGAAATCAACATAACGTGGCTCTCTCATGTCTGGTCTTTTTATAGGCCTCAGGGTTACTCCTCGTCTCCAAAGCCATCTTGCCACAGAGTTCTCAATTAAATCTGCTTCAAAATACCATTTTAACCTGGCTATGCTACAGCTCAACACACAGTGGTTTGAAATTTAAAAGATCCATGTTTCCTTAACCGCTCAATTTTTCATTCAAAGTAGTGAACAATGGCTGTCTCTCTCTTTTTGAACTCAATTTCTCACAATTCCATATCCTTGCTCCTCCAAACAAGTCAATCTGCTGTATGTTCCCCTGATAATCTGGCTAGTGCCAATGTCAATGTCTTTTCTCCATCCCATTTCTCCATCTAAAATCCATTTAAACTCCTCTCTACAATTATCGCTTAGTAACTTCAAAGTCTGGTTCAAAACTCAGAAGTCTCTTTTCCAAAGCAACACTCCTTCCACCCACCACCAAAGTACATGATACCACAAAACCTCAAATTTTTCTAAAATGTTCTCTAAACCACTCTCAATTGGTAATCCTGATTTTAAAAAAATAAATAAATAAAACAGCTTCCCCCCCCACCTTTTTTTTTTTTTTTGCGGTATGCGGGCCTCTCACTGTTGTGGCCTCTCCCGTTGCGGAGCACAGGCTCCGGACGCGCAGGCCCAGTGGCCATGGCTCACGGGCACAGCCGCTCTGCGGCATGTGGGATCTTCCCGGACCGGGGCACGAACTCGTGTCCCCTGCATCGGCAGGCGGACTCTCAACCACTGCACCACCAGGGAAGCCCAGCTTTTCCCTTTTAAATAATGTTATTTAAAAAAAATTATGGCTAAATTTCTGATTATTGATGCTTTTAAAGCAGATTTAAGTATGTAGTGTAAAGTACTTTTCAACTGCAGAAATTGCATTTTGGTTTAGCTCTACATCACCCAGAAGAATGTACTTTATAGGCCAGTGGCGGATACCCTAATTGAAGTTTTGGCAGCAGATATGGCCAATTAGAGGCCAAAGAATATTTACAATATTTACTGAGAATGGCAAATTCACTTGATGCTTTGTATCAATTACATAATTTCTAATTGAGTATGAGATAATGTTTGAAAACTGCAAGGGCAAAAAATGTTTTCTTTAATGATTCATCTCAAAATTATTTCATATTTATATAGGATATTAACTGAAAAATACGTAGAATCTTAGAAACACTATCGCTCACTAAAACCCCTCTTCTGATTTCTTATTCATGAAATTACACTGATGCTCATTAATTGCCAAGTTTAAAATGTGTGGTATATAAACTCTAAATCATTTAATTCCATAGTGGGGAACCGAGACAGTACTCAAGTATCTGCAATCTCAATTTAAACTAGAAAACAAAGTCTCAATGGGGAAGAGTAAAACTTTTAAACACAATTGATTTCTCTACTCATAGGCAGAGTTTCATATAAATTTACCAATGACTATGAAGCCTTTAGTAGTTTTCATACATAAACACAAAAATACCCTCACCTTCTAAACATTCCTTCTTATTGTCTAGCTTCTCGTGGGCTTTTGCACGTCTAAAGAGAGCTTTCACATATTTGGGATTAAGTTCAACAGCCTTTGTACAATCTTGTGCCACCTCTTTCCATTTTTGCTGTAATGAAAGTATTAAAAAAAAAGTCACACTAAAGGAAGCACTGTTTGACAGAAATCAGTTTTCTAAACTCAGTAGGCCAAGTATTAAGAATCCCACAACAGAAAAATTATTCCCAATTCATACAAAGAGTTAATATCCACAATACATTATAACAGCTCATATAAATAACTGTAATAAAGATTAGCAACCTAATTTTTAAAAATAGGTAAAAGACATATTTAAGCCATCTTTCTACCACCAAATCTACAACCTACCTGCATCTATGCGATATCATCTCCTCTTTCCCTCCTGTTAAAACTGAGGAAGCACCCCTCTTCACCAAAGGCCAACCTTCCACTTGTGGTACGGATCCACATTCTCCCCGCTTCAAGGACTTCACTGTTAGCTATCCTGCCTCTGCATCAATCTGCTTCTCTACTGAATCATTCCTATTAGCATAAAAACACCTCCTTTAGTATTTTCCACCTTTTAAAAACACTCTTTTGATTCCGTAATTCCCTGCAGTTATTACCCCATTTCTTAGCTCCTGTTTATTGCCAAACCTCCAAGGAGTTGCCACTCTACTTGATTTCCATTTACCTCACCGGCTGCTCCTTCCCAATTTCTGTAGCTGACTTCTCCCCCTCTATCTGATTTCTACATGCTGGAACGCTCAAGGACTCATCCCTTCTCTCTCTTAGGCGATCACATCTATTGTCCTGGTAGTATACAACATCTAAAATTAGATGACTCCAAACTTTATCTCTTTAACCCAAACCACGCTCCTAAAATAGAGACATTTCTCAATTCAACTGTCAGCTGACTCACTCTTTCCTCACTCCACTATTACTAAAACTCCTGCTTCTCTTCACACTTCACATCCAATACAACAGCAAATTCTGTTGGTCTTCAGCTTTCCTTCATGTCTCACTTAGGCAACTACAACAACATCCTTCCTTAGTCTCCCTGCCTCCACTCTTGCCTCCCTCCAATATATTCTTGACAGAACAGTGAGAACAATTTTAGATGATGTTCCTGCCCTATTTAAAACCCTTAAATATTTCCCATTACACTCAGAATCAAACCCAACCTTCTTACCATTGCAAGGCTTTGCCTGATCTGGCCTCTGCTACCTTTCCAGTTTCATCTCTCTATACCCCAGGATCCTTTATACATACTTCTTTAATCATGGCAAACTCTTGCCTAACTCAGAGCAATTACATACACTGTTCCTCCATTTGTAACACTCTATTCTGCACTGTTTTATGCACCAACCCCACTCATTCGTCTATTATAGAATCAAAGCATTTATCAAAATGTTTAATAGTTGTTTTGCGATCCTTGAGTTCTGTGCATATTGTTTGCTTTTATAGACCCAGCTCCTACTATAGTAACCTTTCATATATGAAACAGTCAATAAAATTTGGTTGAACAAAAAATGCAGAGAATATAAATGCCGAATAAACGTAGAAAAAGATTGTCCACTTCACGAACATCTCAAAAATTGCAAATTAAAACAATGAGAGAGAATTTTTCTCCCACCAGAGTGGCAAATATTAAGACTGATAATACACATAGTCAGTGAGATACTGGAAAACAAACATGTTCATATATTATTATTAGAATAGGTATTGATACTATCTCTTTATATTTCCATTTCTAGAATTTTATTCTCCCAAAAGTATGCAAAAAAATACTTACAAAAATATTTACTGCAACACTGAATGCAATAGGGAAAATAGGAAGCGATTCAAATGTTCATCAACAGGGAGATGTTTTCCACTATACAACCATGTAACAGCTACTACATATAGCCTTTAAAAAGAATGAAATAGATCTGTGTGTGCTATGAGAAGCTGTACAAGATACAGTGGCAACTGAAAAAATATGTTGCAAACAATGTAATAGGAATTCATCTTTTGGTCTTTTCCCCCCAACGTATGCTACTATTACATGTATGGGGACAAAAGTTGAAGAAATAAACTCAAACTGTTGAAGAGGATGGGGTCACCAGAAACTTTTAACTTTCTGTATTACCTAATTTCATAAAATCTGATATATACAACTTTGGATTGTGTGTGTGATGAGCAAAACTAAAATTTGTTCTTAAAAAGCTATGTAATTAAAGGATATAAAAACCAAACAAAAATCCTGTAATTTCAAAACAACTTCAAAAAGTTGATTAGATTTATTTGAGTGGCATTAACTGAAACATTATGCAAATAAAGAGGAACAAAACAAACAGAAAAACCAACCTAGGATACATACCAACTGCTCAAAGGCAGCAGCTCTGTTTTGATAAAACGTGGAAAGGTCAACATTCTTCTCTGTAGGGCACAAACTGATAGCCTCGGTATAGCACTGAATAGCTTGTTCATATTTTCCTGCTTTAAAATATTTGTTGCCTTTGTTCTTGGCTGCTTGGGCTCTATCAAGAGAGTTCTGAAATATGAGGAAACAATTATGAAAAACTTATCAATACTCAGTAATAGATTCAGATCACAGTGATTAAATGACACACTGAAGAAAAAATGGGAGGGCAGAATGGCTGTTCACAATGCAAGTCACTCATATAAATATCGTCATGGGATAGAGTGTTAGTAACAGGATTGCTTAGCCAAAAGGTTTATATATTTTTAACTTGAAAAACACTCGGACTTCTCCCAAGAAAAGGCTGTAGTGCTTGAAAGTACCACTTTTCTGCCATTCCTACCAGCAAGAGATATGATAGCTGTGTTTAATTTTTGCCAGTCTAATGAGTATAAAACAGTGGTTCTCAATCAGGGATGATTTTCCCTCTAGGGTACCTTTCACAATGTCTGGAGACATTCTGATTATCACAGCTAGGGGTCAGGAGGAGGCGCGACTGGTATCTAGTAGGTAGAAACCAGGAATGCTGCTAATATTCTACAATGCACAGGACAACACCCACACACCACCACCTTGATCCAAAATGTCAACAGTGCCTAGGGTGAAAAACCCCAGCGTAACATAATTCTAGTTCACATATTATTGCAATTCACATTTTCCTCACTATCAGTGAATTTGAAAATCCGTTCATGTTTGTTTATTGGCCACTGGACTTTTTCATTCTGAAAACCACTTACTGACACGTATTGCTGTTTTTCTATTAGGCTGTTTGTCAACAGTGTAGAAGAGATACTAGAAACACTTTGCCATCTTCATTACAATTGTTATCCCAAATCTCTTGTTTGCTAATCAAATACATTTGGGGGACTCCTATCTTTGTCTCAGAATCTGCTTCCTAGAGGAGCCATCTCACATACTTGATGAGTTGGTAGTTAATACCCATTGAGGACAGTTGCAAAAGCTTCAGTCAGCGTTTGGGAAGCATCTTTGTAGACAAATCCAGTTATCTAGCTTCCAGCTACTAGGTCCAAGAGCTTCATGGCACATCTTCACCCCAAACTTTATTGTTTGTCAACATCATTCAACTTTAACAAATATGTGATTACGAAAGAACCCGTGTATCTCCAATAGGTAAGCACTGACAAAGTAAAAGCAGAAGTAGCTACCGCCCCAACTAACTTACAGGGAAGGCCATGCTGCTTGGGGCCCAGGGCATCTCAGTCACAAAGAGACGATGGGACAGCAACCTTCTGTATCTGCTCTTTTCTCCCTTCCTCTTGCTTCATTCTTCTTTGCTACCTTTCCCCCTCCATTTACCTTTGTCTCCCTTCTCCTTTAGTCTGAATGTAGCTATAATTTTTTGTTTTTCTTGTTTTTTGTTTTTTTTTATAGTGTGCAAAGAAGGATGTGTAGGAAACTTTAAGTTCAGAATATAAAACAGCTAGTTTAAGCTAGCTAGTGTCAAGAAGAAACATGCTCATTTTAAAATAAGATGTGGGAGGATGAAAGGAGCCAACTAGAACACAAACAGAGTAACAGATAAATATGAAATCTTCCACTTGTAAATAGCCTAATCACCTTCCAAAAACTTTGACAGTAAAAATCCTCAGCACAAAACATTCATACTAGAAGACAACTAGGACTCTCTCATGTAGTTGTGGATTCTAGTTGCTGGAAAACTGCACTTGAAGCAACCTCATCAGTCCTCCCACTCCACTAAGAGAAAGAGAAGTCAGACTGGAGTAGGGTTGTATCATTCAGAAGGAGTGAGGATCCCCTCCACCCAAGAGACAAGTGACAAGCATACCTTGCCTATCTTCCAAGAGACGATACTGTCAAGAATTGCTAACATAAAGGAAAATTAATACCATAAAAGAGAGGCACCTGATTCAAATAAAAAACTAGTATTTGAGAAAGCAGGATAAACAAAGCAAACAGAAAATTTAACATCAGAGGAATGAGAGGTTATCACAGTCATTTTTAAAAAGGCTGCTTCTAAAGAGCACCAATTAGACATCTTGAAAATTAAAAAGGATTATTACAATAAACTCAATGGATGGATTGTATATTAGAATGGGCATAACAGAGGAGCAAATTAACAAGTAGAAGGCAGAGCCAAGGAAATCTGCCAGAATGCAACAAGAACAGAGGACAGGGAGGTGAGAAGTTTGGAGGAAAAGTTAGATGATATGGAGTATAAATACCAAAGTTCCAACGTCTATCTATCTGAATTTTAGAAGGAAAGGCATAGAAAGGACTGTTTTAAAAAATATTAGAAAAATTTCTGGAGTTGAAAAAAAAAGACACACATTTTTAGACATATCATGGTGAAATTTCACAGTAAAAATCCTTAAAGTTTTTAGGTAGAAAAAAACCAGATTACCTACAAAGAAAAAAAGAACCAAACTGGGGTCATATTGTCACCAACATTAGGTATTTAAAAACAATGAAGCAACAACTTTAAAGTCCTGAAGAAAGATTATCTTGAACTTAAAATCTTATACCTAGCTAAATTAGCATTTAAGGTTGAACACAAGAACAGAAACAGAGGTGTACAACTTCCTTACCACTAAAAATAAACCCCAAAGCAGTGGAGATGATCAATAAAACAAAAAGCAGGAAGGAGAGGGTAAAGGAACAAACAAAAAAGTGGAGTACATATGGCAGGAATCATTAAACATGTCAATAATAACAATAAATGTAAATAGGTTAAATCTCCCTATTATAAATAAACTACCTACCCACCTACCTACTTATTTATTTATTTATTTAGGCTGCATTGGGTCTTTGTTGCTGTGCGCAGGCTTTTCTCTGGTTGCGGCGAGCGGGGGCTACTCTTCACTGCAGTGCGCGGGCCTCTCACTGCAGTGGCTTCTCTTGTTGCAGAGCATGGGCTCTAGGCACGCAGGCTCAGTAGTTGTGGCTCGTGGGCTTAGCTGCTCCACGGCATATGGGATCTTCCTGGACCAGGGCTCGAACCCACGTCCCCTACATTGGCAGGCGGATTCTCAACCATTGAGCCACCAGGGAAGCCCAAATAAACTATTTAAAATAAAAAATAACCACATGTTACCTATAAGGCATGACCTAAAACAAAATAACAGGTCAAAAAAAGAATGTAAAAGTTACAGAATGTAAAAAAGAATGTAAAAACGTTACAGAATGCAAATACTTGCAAAAAAGAAGTCAGTATCAGACAAAAAGGCAGTAAAACAAAATACCATTCACATGCCTCAGATGGAGCACTTCTGTGGGCAGTTTTATTGATAAAAGATACAATCTACCAAGAAAACATCATTACCACAAACCTTTGTATGCCTAATAAAACTTCAAGATAGTGAAACAATAACTTTTGATGTTAAATACAAAAACAAGAAAAACATTATTTCAATTTCTTGTAAAAAGTTTACAATGTTTCTAAGTCATTGAGAACATAGCTAATACACAATCTAATATGCCAGGCACTGCTGATAGAGAAAATAATGTATCAAATGCCTGTGAGGAGTATGTTCCGCTACAAACATATTGAAAATCTATTTAGTATTTTTACTAAAGATTTGCAGATTAAATAAAAAGAACTTTCTTTGGACAGAGTAATGACCTTGTTTCATTAACACAAAGAGGCAATGAACTCTTTCCTGTCTACTGGAAGTTTAAGGCTACAGGATGTCACACAGAATACAAGGAGAAGCAGTCATGGTGAAGGCAGACAAGTTAAAAGAATACAGAAAACTGGATAGGTACACAAGGCTTCCTCTCCTTAGAAAGATGGATACTTCCAATTTTTATTCAGCAAGGTCTAAATCAACCTAAAGCCAACCAAGAGAATCTTTCAATTACCCATTTCCCTCCATTCAGTCAAGTTTTACAATAGATTCCCTTTAAAAAGTATTATAAATTCCTAGGGGCTTCCCTGATGGCACAGTGGTTAAGAATCCACCTGCCAATGCAGGAGACACGGGTTCGAGCCCTGGTCCGGGAAGATCCCACACGCCGTGGAGCAACTAAGCCCATGCGCCACAACTACTGAGCCTGTGCTCTAGAGCCCGCGAGCCACAACTATTGAGCCCGCGTGCCACAACTACTGAGCCCACGCACCTAGAGCCCACGCTCTGTAACAAGAGAATACACTGCAATAAGCCCATGCACCGCAACGAAGAACAGACCCCGCTCACCGCATCTAGAGAAAGCCCGCATGCAGCAACGAAGACCCAACGCAGCCAAAAATAAATAAATAAAATAAATAAAAATTTAAAAGTTATTATAAATTCCTTATCACCTAAGGCCTAAACCAGAAGCTGCTTTATTTCCTTTCCTTACTGTACTGGAAAAAAAAAAAAAAGATGCTATGACATTGAGTGAAAAAGGATCAAATTACATAGGCAAATCACCAAATTGCAAATTTTCTCCCACTGTCACTGCAGAGCGCTACCAAACCATGTTTGGGGAGAACAATATCTCAGTTAACCTCCCTATCACCTTCTGCTCATTGCACCCCCCCACCACAATAGTTTCTGTCCAATGGCTTCCCTTCACTAACAAAAATGAAAAGAAAGAATGGCATTACAACAGGGACAGTACAGAAAAGCTAATTTTTTTGGCCCACTGGTAAAATTTAGGACAAAAAGCTACTTAGCACAATGTCAGCTTATCAATCAACATCAGCATTCTGCTGTGTCAGGAATTAGACATTATTTTCACAAGCTTTGAGGCCAATACCAGGTAGAAATCAAAATAAATGCACTGGAGGAAAAAGTTTAAATTAGAAAATATACAACTACCAATTCTTTATAATATAAGGGATTTTAATTCCAACTCTCAGGAATCCTTTGCACTGCTTTTCAGTCACTTTCTCCCCTACTCAGTCTACCTTCTCAAGTTATAATAAGAACTTTTAGAATTAAAGGTTGAAGTTGAAAAATAAGCCCAAAGACAATTTTGAAAGCATATTTTATAAATGAGAAATGAAGACATACAGCTCTAGAATGTAATGGGAACACCCTGAAATGCTATTATCTTTTCATGTGGTCTATTTTCATATCTAAAAGCTACTAAGGAGATTTAAAAGACTATCAAGACATTATGTTACTGGAAATCACTCTTGGTTTTGGTAATCTTTTTAAGGTTCCGAACATTCCATAATATTTTACAGTAAAATTCTGTGAAAATGCATCTTTCTCTTACTTTTCTTACAACAAATTAATTTCTGATTGATCTGAAAGATCTTCTTAAGTAAGCTGGACCATATCATTCCCTGCTTAAAACCATCCAGTAACTTCCCACTGCTATTGCCTATACATAAGCGTCCAAACTCCCGTTACTCCACTCCTGCCACTCCGGCTTCCCACATGTAACTTTGGTGGATTCAAAAAGTACTAATCTCTTCCTCAAAGAAAACAGTTTGAAAAGATTAGGTACTGAAAAGATTAGGTACTATGTATTCAATTTCCACAGGCATAAATTTAAACTCTGTGAATACTGGTAAGAATACAGACAAATTATAAAAAAGAAAAGACATTCACTTCTGCCTAGTATGTCACACAATCAAACTATTATTTAAAGCAATCTATTAGATAACTTAGCTTTTTTTATCCAGGATTTGAATAAGTTTCATCTCATCATAATGAATAACTGTCCAGCAGAGTCAACTTCATGATTCCATGTGATTCTGCCAAGTGAACTCAAAAAATATGTGGAGCTGAAACTTGTATGGAATCCTGACATTAATGCATCAAGCAAAAATCAGTTGTCAAAATTACTTTTGAAAATTCTTCAGAAGAGTAACACACTGGAAGTGCAAGGTAGGAGCTATTATTATCCCCATTTTACACATAAAGCAACTGAAGCCCAGAGAGATCAAGAAGCTTGCCCAAAGCAAGATTCAAACAAGCAATCTGACTCCACATTGCCTAAACTTTACTTCTATACTGCATGGATTGTCATCCACACTTTATGAAGAATGAATATCATCAGAATCACATCCAGACTCACACTCTGGAACTGAAACAAAGGAAATAGTTCAGGTATTATATCTTGCTCACTACTGACCCCAGAGCAAAAGGACAGAGAATCATCAGCATAATTAGGTCTTTTTCTTTTTGCTAAGCAAGTGTAATTGATTTCATTTTAGTTAAAAGCACATTTGATGTGACTCCACTGTACAATGATCAACAGGATAGTCTTTATCCTGAAGGAACTCTAGAGACAGTGCAGGAAACAAGTGAACTGGCAGCCTCTCAAAAGAACTACCGCTGATCAAACACTGAAACCCCAATTCACATTAAGAAAATGTACATTATGTGATTAGAAACTTGTGTAGCTAATAACTAGAAAATTTTTAGTTCGAAGAGTAGCAACTGCATATATACACACACTTACGTACAAACTATGTGGGTAAAACATAAGGTTTAGGAACAAATAACTCAAGTAATAAATCTAAAAGGAAACAATGAGAAACATAGTAAATATGTCTTCTCTCTCTACAACAAACACTGCTGAAACTTGTCAAAGAGACAAAACTAGGAACCTGCCCTCCACCTCCTGCAGAGGCAAATCTACTATGGAAAACAAGTTACATTTAAACACCAAAGCAACAAAGTATTGATTCAATCCCCATAAATTTATTAGAATACAAAGTAAGAAAACAATCAGGGTTTGAATCATCAGTCAAGGTTACTTCAGTGAAGGTTACTTGGAACAATCTGCTCTGGAACCAAAAGGACTAACAAACGACAGTCAGGAAAATACTCCAAGGAGGAAAAACAACGCCAAAAGGGTTATTCAGCACACAGACAGAGAAGAAATTCAGGAGACCAGAAAGGGAGCTCTAAAACAAGTCCTGCGATGGTAACATGACTATGTTACAGATGGCTTTCAATGACATGAATTTGGTAATTAGGAATCACTGTAAATTCTTAGCGAGTATTTATAAAATATTATTCTGACGATCACACACATATAGTCACTAAAAGGAAAGGAGCTAGAATCAGGTACATTAATCCATGTGTAAGGAAATAAAATAGGTACAGTAATCTCCCCTTTATCTATAGGGGATACATTCGAAGACCCCCAGTGAATGCCTGAAATTGTGAATAGTACTGAAACCTATATATACATTTTTCCTATATATAAGTACCAAGGATAAAGTTTAATTTATACATTAGGCACTGTAAGAGATTCATAACAGTAACTAAAAATAAAATCGAACAATTATAACAATATACTGTAATAAAATTATGTGAATGTGGTCTCTTTCTCAAAATATCTTATTGTACAAATTTAATGCTTTTTCCGTCTTAACTAAACACACACCGTGGCTGTAACTTTTGCAGTTTGAATGTGACAGCAAAACTAGCAGACTTCTCTTTCCTCCTTCACAGTTGAGAAATAGATTTATTCTTACCATAGATCTTAGCGACCTCACCATATGATTATTTTTCCTTTCCCTTTAAGTCAAGCACATTAACCTTTTCACTGAAAAGAAGCAGCTTAATGGCTTCTCTCTAGCATATCTGAATTGCCAGCATCACTACTCTTGTGCTTTGGGCTATTAAGTAAAATAAGGGTTACTAGTACAAGAGTCAATCTGATAGCTACAAAGTGACTAACGGGCAGGATATGCTGGACAAAGGGATGATTCACATCCAGGGTAGGATCGAGTGGGACTGTGTGAATTTTCATAATGCTACTCAGAATGGCGCACAATTTAAAATTTATGAGTTGTTTTTTTCTGGAATTTTCCATTTAATATTTTCAGACCACCGTTTACTGTGGGTAACTGAAACTACAGAAAGCTGAAACTGGCTAAGAGGGAACTACTATATTACTTATCACCATAATTACACATTTACATCCAGTTAAAATATACATGACGTGGTTCCATAATGTTTCTCTTAAATGGTTTTATTCCCTTAAACTTACCAAATTCCAAAGGCATATTTTAAAATTTGGATCCCAACTTTACAGAAGTAGCAATCAACTCTGGAACACTTACCTCATGAGAAACAATCTTTCAGTACTTAATTGACCAACTGTTACTTTTATAAGAATCAAATCTAGGATAAATGATACCTAAGATAATAAGAAAGTCCTTTCCCATATTACGTCCTGAAATTCAAAAATCTACAACCCCACCCACTAAATTGTAACACAGAGAACTCTTTACCTAAGAAGAAACTACTTGTAAGAATGCTGCTTCCAGGGCTTCCCAGGTGGCGCAGTGGTTTAGAATCCGCCTGCCAATGCAGGGGACACGTGTTCAAGCCCTGGTCCGGGAAGATCCCACATGCCGCAAAGCAACTAAGCCTGTGAACCACAACTGTTGAGCCTGCACTCTAGAGCCCGAGAGCCACAACTACTGAGCCCGCATGCCGCAACTACTGAAGCTTGCTTGCCTAGAGCCCGTGCTCCGCAACAAGAGAAGCCACTGCAATGAGAAGCCCGTGCACCACAACGAAGACCCAACGCAGCCAAAAATAAATAAATTTATATTAAAAAAAAGAATGCTGCTTCTGCAGGATTATGGTTGTAGTTCATACAAAATCACGTGATTTATAAAAAGAATGCCTAAATGACATTTACGACTGTTAAACTAATTTCTAGGATAAACTGGTAGAATACAAATGAAAAGCTGGAAATTCTGAAAAAATATTCAGTTTGTGGGAATTTCTTTTAAATGTCAAATAATGAAGCTTCATCAGTTCATTCACTCAACACTTGCTATGTGCCAGGTTCTGAAAAACGGTGAGAAAGATAGGGCCAGTCCCAGCCTTCACAGAGTCAAGAGTTTAGTAGGAAAGACATGAATAAGTGACTCTAGTACCATGTGGTAAGTGCTGTGGAAGAGAAAAATTCAGTGTTATGTAATCACATAACAGTATGCTTAGGTAGAAGAGTTTCAGAAAAGGTGACATGACATACATGTTGTGACTTGAAGGATGAGAAGGTAGGGGTACTGGGCATTGTTACAGAACATCCAAAGGCAAGAAACAAGAAGTGGCAAGAGATGAAGACAAGAGGTAAGCAGGATCAAGATCACAGAGGGTCTTAAATCATAATGAATTTGAACTTTACCTTGGTGAGCAATGAACAGACCACTTAACAGTTCTAAGCATGGGACTGTTAGGATTTACTCTAGTACTGACAAAATGGATTGGAGGAAGACACTAATGAGAGTATCAGTTATTCAGTCAAGAAATAGCAGTGGGAATGGAGGAGTAGTCAGATATTTAAGAAGTAGAATTTTCTGGACATGTTTCTAGATTGGATGTGGAGAACATGGAAAGAATAGAAAGTTAGGGATGATGTCCAAGTTTCTGGCTTGGGAAACTAGTTAGATGACACATTAAATGATAAGGAATAGTCTCAGGAGAAACAGGAGTCTGGTGTGAAACACTTGTAATGAGGTGAAGATTTCCTTTAAATCTGGGCCTTTTGAGAGGTCTGGGCTATAAACAAGAAATTAGGGGGCCATCAGTATATAAGTGTTAGGTGAAGCTTCTGGAGGGCAAGCAAGCATCCAGTGAAGGTATGGAATATAAGAATGCCTATGACAGAACCATGAAGGTCACCAAAAGAGGCAGAGAAAAGAGCCTGGAAAGGAGACTGAGAGGAGTCAGCAAGGAGAGGTTATCAGGAAGTTTTAAGAAAGGCAAAGAAAATCAGGAGAACATAGTGTCTCAGAAGCTAAAGGAAAAAATATGAAATTAAGAGAAGACAATGCGAAATACTGCAAAGCATCAAGTAAGATAAAGACTGAAAGGTGTTCTCTAGACTTAATTATATAAGAATGTCACTAGTGACCCTGATTAAAAAAA
Source organism: Mesoplodon mirus (assembly GCF_964341445.2). Lineage (NCBI taxonomy): Eukaryota > Metazoa > Chordata > Mammalia > Artiodactyla > Ziphiidae > Mesoplodon > Mesoplodon mirus. Next base: position 99,450,031 of record NC_138982.1, on the reverse strand, counting down.
AAAAAGATTAGAAAAAGATCATTGAGGGGGAAGAATTATTTCATTTCAACCATGACTGATAACAGCAGGTTACTCAGTTTTTGACCCCTTTATTAAAATGTTTAGGTACATCTCTCCCTTCCTATTCTAAAGGACTGACTTAGGTTAGTGGTTCCTAAACATTTCCTGTTGGGATAACTCCTGTGTAACATTGAAAAAACTTGAACACTAGAGTAACTGCTTTTTAAAATCATCAAATTAAAAACAATTGGATAAAACACTACTATAAAGTCAATAATAAATACATGCACATTAGAAAAAAAACCACAGGGACTTCCCTGGTGGCGCAGTGGTTAAGAATCTGCCTGCCAGGGGCTTCCCTGGTGGTGCAGTGGTTGAGAATCTGTCTGCCAATGCAGGGGACATGGGTTCAAGCCCTGGTCTGGGAAGATCCCACATGCCGCGGAGCAGCTAGCCCCGTGAGCTACAATTACTGAGCCTGCGCGTCTGGAGCCTGTGCTCCGCAACAAGAGAGGCCGCGATAATGAGAGGCCCGCGCACCGCGATGAGGAGTGGCCCGCACTTGCCGCAACTAGAGAAAGCCCTCGCACAGAAACGAAGACCCAACACAGCCATAAATAAATAAATAAAATTAAAAAAAAAAAAAAAAGAATCTGCCTGCCACTGCAGGGGACATGGGTTCGAGCCCTAGTCCAGGAAGATCCCACATGTCGTGGAGCAACTAAGCCCGTGTGCCACAACTACTGAGCGTGCACTCTAGAGCCCGTGTGCCACAACTACTGAAGCCCAGGTGCCTAGAACCTGTGCTCTGCAACAACAGAAGCCACCGCAGTGAGAAGCCCGCACACCGCAACAAAGAGTGGGCCCCGCTCGCCGCAACTGGAGAGAGCCCACGCGCAGCAACTAAGACCCAATGCAGCCAAAAATAAATAAATGTATTAGAATAAAAAAAATAGGTTGCTTGAAAAAAGAAATACCTAAGACATTTGTGCAACCAGATACCATGCTTGGTATATATGTGGGCATGATGCTCCCCTGTGATAACTCTGGCCCAAAGACTGAGAAGTCCTGTGGATTAGATGATTGGCAAAAAACCTTACCAACTTTGAAAAATCTGTAATTCTCAAGTTTTCAAAATAAATTACTGAAGCAAAATGGCACATCATGGTAGATTTTATAATGGCCCAAAGTGGAATATGATTTAATACTTTACCTCTATCTCACAATCAACTGTGATTAGACGCCTTTCTCTGGTGAAATCCTAAAATCCCCATTAATTAAAAATATGAATTTTTGCTTTTGCTTTACAAGTATATGCTATCCCAGAAAAAAAATAATTTGATATAGCCTGCTTGCACGTGAATATCTCAAACCCAATAGACAGAAGCCCAGTTATTTTATTAGTTCATTTTTACATTAAGGCAAACATAAGCCAACAGACAATAACCACTGATTTTCCACTTTATTCACTGATATTGAACCCTGAACTGACAATATTTGTCCATTCCTTCATTGCCTTAAAATTTACAGCTATTGCTCAGGTGGAGAAAGAACAGTCAGAGCATCAGGATTCTGCCAGTTTTTCCATCAGTTCCAAACAAATGCTTTCTTGTTTACAAAACCCACTGAGGTTGACAATTTAAAGGTGCTATTCAAATATAAAGCAATTTCTCCAACCACTGATGATAATAAATTTCAATTTGTGGTCAGTTATATTTAGGTAATTTAATAATAACTCTGAGGACTAGACTATAAAAAAGACAAAAAATAGTCTTTCAGTATTTATTGGTCACCATCAGCTAAAATACAAATTTCCATTAAAAAAATGGCAAAGACATTCTTACTGTTGCTTTACTAAAGTATCATCTAGTAACTCAAAGCAAGACTACAGGTACCACCCCACAAATTCCACAAGAACAGTATATGCAAGTGTTCTGCTCAATTTTATTTTGGGTCAAACGGAATCATTTTAAAGCAGTTCAAGTTATACAAAGAAGTCAATGTTAAAGTCTAATTTTTAGCGGCAGTCAGGTGAATTAAAAAATACGTTCTGATAAAACTACAATACACCATGAAATTAAAAAATTATCACAGTGTTGACCTAGACAATGCTGAAAAGCTGAAAATGGGATTTAAGGAAATCTAAAATCTGAAAGACAGTTTGCTGAATTCTATCAAATACCAAAGAGGTGAGGTGGGGTAGTACTTGAAACTGCAATGAAATATCAAAACCTTGTTTCTTTTATAGAAATTATCTTTATTTTTGGTGACTATTATAGAACAGAGAACTTTTATGTATTTTTCATTCACCTACTATTCTTCTGTGATTAAAATAAGCAAATGAAATAGGAAACGACCAGAGAATTTCAGAAATATGAAAACAAGACAAATGATGACTAATTCAAAGAATCACCTTGATTACCACTCTCATTAATAGCACTCAGAATCACCAATTTTTAGGGCTGGAAGAAATATAAGAGATCCAATATTTTAATTCTCTTATTCTACAGGGATGACACTAACGTCGAAGAGATAAAATGACTTTCTCAAGGTAACCATGCTGGAGAGCCCAATATAAAGCACACTTCTCCTGGTTCTCACAGTCCATGGGTTCTTCCAGCATACTTGTACTGCATCTTTTCTGCATTTTCTTTTTAAAGCAGTATCTTACTCTCTCGTTAGAAAGACTATTTGGCTCTCTCAGGGCCTAGCACAACGCCAGATATACAGGATGCACTAAACTAAGGTAGTTTGCTTCCACATCAGAACTTCCTTTAAAATTAATTTGACTACTTAGTAAAAACATGTCTTCAGTCTGAATAGTATAATGTGGAAATAACTTGCAAATGTATATAATTGGGAGTTTTTTGACCAAAGGTTACTGTGAACTCTGATTTACTCCGTAACCGCCATTGTACAATCTCAGACTCAGATAAAATCCTCCACCTCACGTTATCTCACCCCAGTATTGTTAAATGCAGCCAGGCCAATTCCCCCCACAGCTGTCAGCTACCAGAAGGATTTAATAGTTCAACAAAGCCATACAAAGCAGTTAATTCACCAGACACTCCGACGCTTGGCTTAACCGTATGTCAGGCTTGATCATGTAAATTTCCAGGTAAAATTTAAAAATGAATTTAAGATGCTTCTACCCCAAAAGTTTAAGAACTCATGCCCACAGATGAAATAAATGCCACTGAACACAATTTTACTCTTGTCAACCAACAGTCACTGTATTTACCTATCCCCAAACCTAAAATACTTCAAAAAAGGGGATTCGCTTGTTATTAAAAGATTACTACTAATTAAGTCCTAGGCCCTAGACATGACCAAGGCAATTCATATCACAACGTACCGATAGTTAAGGGAATTTGGCTCCTTCATTAGTTAGTTAAATACAATCATCATATTTGCAAATGTCCCCGTACCCACAACGCTAAGGATAAATGCTGTGTCACTGAAAGGCAAATATTTTTCTGAAACCAAAAGGAAGCTCTCAACGAATGTTGCTAACCTGTGCCCTCGGGCTACTCCATTCCCTATAAAGGCAGCCAGAACTGAGTTTCCCTAAACCCATGCGCTGCCTGTTGGCAGCTTCCGTCTGATGGGAAGCCCCCTGACGGGCATAACCCGTCAAGGAAAGGCTGCACCCGCCGGGTTCTACCTCCAGGGCTCGGGGCTGCTTCTCACCATTTCCAGGTGAGTACCGGGGCCCTCGGGGTGTCCGCTGCCTGGGGCCGGACTGGCCCTGCCCTCCGGGGTCTTCCGTTCACTGTTGCGCTTCAGGCCGCTGGCGTCGCCTCGGCCCCCGGTCTCCCGGCGCCGCCGCTGCCGGCTCCACAGGTACATGGCACCCGCACCCAGCAGCAGGGGCGCCCCGACCGCCAGCGCCAGCTGCCATCGCGGCAGGCCCCCGGTGCCCGGGCCCGCAGTCGCACTGCCGCCGCCCACCCCACTCCCGGAGCCGGGAATAGCCGCTGCGACCACCGCCGCCTCCACAGGCTTAGAGGCGGCCATGACGAGTGTCCTCCGCCACCGCCTCCTTGCTGTTCACGGGCGCCACAGTCACCAGGCAGCGTGAGAAGAAAAACGGGAGGGAGGCAAGGACGCAAAGCAGTGAGAGAACAAGCACGCTAGGCAGCAAGAGCGGACGACAGAAAAAGGCCAGAGGTCACCGGAAGCCCAAGGCATGCCGGGCCAGACCTGGCCGTCGTCTTCCCTTCTCAACCTGGGAGGGAGGAATGGGAAGGGTGGAGGAGTGGTGAATCACTTCCGGGTCAAAGTAAACTGGGCGTGCGGTGAAAGTCCCAGGCATCCCTTTTTGTTTTCTTTCGTTCCGCTGCTGTTTGTGAGACTAGCTTCTGGGATCTTGGGCCTCGGGTGGTAGCCGATGCCGTTCCCTACGCCTTCAATAAAGAAGGGCAGAGGGCTCTCTGGTATAGCGAAGCGGAAGAGGGGCGCACATACGGCGGGTTTTTGGTGGTCGGGGGAGCAGAGGAAGAGGCTCTGAAACTGCGCTAAGAATGGGCGGGAGTAGCAGAAGAGTTGTGAAGATTATTGGCTGGCAGGAGTGGTGGGCGGGGCGTAGGCCGAGCTGCCTCATTTACTGGTGGAATTTGGACCCCTCGTTTTCTCGTTACTGCCACGTTGACGCTACTTAGAGCCCGGCGGTGTTAGGTCCGTTGTCTGTACCCGTGTCCTCGGAAACCAACGGATTGGAAGGACTTTTAAAAATATGGGAGGAAAGAGCCAAAAGCTGAAGATAGCTCGCTGTATCACCGACCTTATTAGCTCTACCATGACCAGATTTTAGTTTGGACGAATTTGAGGTTATTGGGGGCAACAGCAGGTGGCACAAATCAGGCTCGGTGGAAACGGGCAAATACAGGTTGGCTCCAGTTGAAACGGCTTGAACGGCGTCCCTGCGACTCACCGTCTGCGCCAATTACGAAAGCGATGACGTCTGTGTGTTGTTATGAGGTTCTCGAACTGAGTGGGTAGAAATGCGAAGACCTAGAGTTCCCACTTTTCCTGTACGTATTTGTGTCATACCGGATTCCTCTTGACACCTCGCTCCCTGGAGCATCCGCGGCCTCGCCAGTGCACTGTTCCGCCCACTGTCATGCCGTTTTGCACTAGATGTCTCAGCCCTCTTGCCACATCCCAAGTAGAATTTTCAATTCATAGCTTTTATGTATCTAATAGCTTTGTCAAATCCTTTCCTCATGTTCTGCAGCAGACCTCTTAAAATACAAAAATTTCCCTTTCAAGAAATTGTTTAGGGCTTCCCTGGTGGCGCAGCGGTTGAGAGTCCGCCTGCCGATGCAGGGGACGCGGGTTCGTGCCCCGGTCCGGGAAGATCCCACATGCTGCGGAGCGGCTGCGCCCGTGAGCCACGGCCGCTGGGCCTGCGCGTGCGGAGCCTGTGCTCCGCAATGGGAGAGGCCACAACAGTGAGAGGCCCGCGTACCGCACAAAAAAAAAAAAAAAAGAAATTGTTTAGAATTCTTTTTTTTTTTTTTTTTTTTTTTTTTTGCGGTACGCGGGCCTCTCACTGTTGTGGCCTCTCCCGCTGCGGAGCACAGGCTCCGGACGCGCAGGCTCAGCGACCATGGCTCACGGGCCCAGCCGCTCCGCGGCATGTGGGATCCTCCCGGACCGGGGCACGAACCCGTGTCCCCTGCATCGGCAGGCGGACTCTCAACCGCTGCGCCACCAGGGAAGCCCCTGTTTAGAATTCTTGATAGAAAATACTAAACAAGAAATTGTTTAGTATTTTCAAGAATAAAACACAAGTATTAATAGAAAATCAGAATCCAGAAACTGTGGCTTCCCATTTCAGATATACTGATTTGCAGACCCTCATATTAAAAAGTTACAAATGATGATTTTGCTTTTGGGTACAACAGAGATTTTCAGCATCACTATAGCGGTGCATAAAAATCAAGAGGAGATAATTTATTAAACGGCACTAAAATAGACTTAATGGCCTAATTAGAAAGCTTCAGCATCATTGCTTTTCTCTTGCTTCATGTGGGTTCCTATGAGTAAATTGCTTTCGGCCTGTAGGGTTCCTTAGCAACAGGCTAAAAAGATGAGCTAAAAATAATAGCAATAGAACTGGTTTGATCAAATAGTGATTGTTCCAGGCAATGACTTCTCTTCCTTCCTGATTCCCAACCCCCAAAGGCAAGTCTTCTGTTCTTAATGTAATTTTTCCCTTGCCTTTTCAGAACAGAGTTGGGATCTTTCTTTCTTGAAATTTCAATTTTTCTGCAGCCTCAGTGGATTGTAGAATGCTAGTAATTACAAACTACCGGTAGGAACTGAAATATATAAAGTTTTTAAAAGAAACTTTATTTTTTGGAAGAGGTAATAGATTGTTATTGTTAAAATTCAAAAGTTACTGTGAATAGTCTCCTTAAAACCCTGTTCCCCAGCCACCCAGTTCCCTGCAAAGGCAATGTTAGAGTTCCTTGAAACATTTTGTTCAATTAGCAATTATTTATCTAAAGGGTTGGTTTTCTTTGGTTTTATTTTTAAGATTGGCATGTATATGAATTTGTCTTTGTTACTTTTATACTTTGTTAAACATCTAATTTCCATCCCTAGCCTATTCATCTTTTTTCTCCCATTTTCTCCACCATTTCCTAATTGATTATAGTATAGAACTGAGTAAAAGTGTCACTACCTCTGTGACCTCACTGACCTGATGCATAAATTTCTAAGCTGTGAATACTGAAAACAGGTTATATTAAAGATTTAATTAGATGACATTTAAGGTCTTTTTAGTGTAATGTTTGTTACAAAATAGGAGGCACTCAATGCTTAGTTGTGTTTTTCTAAATTTTAAAGGAGAGAAGTAAAAAAATTGTCTTTTTTTATTTTTTATTTTTTTCTTTTCTTTTTTTCTTTTTTTTTTTTTTGCGGTATGCGGGCCTCTCACTGTTGTGGCCTCTCCCGTTGCGGAGCACAGGCTCCGGATGCGCAGGCCCAGCGGCCATGGCTCACGGGCCCAGCCGCTCCGCGGCATATGGGATCCTCCCAGACCGGGGCACGAACCCGTATCCCCTGCATCGGCAGGCGGACTCTCAACCACTGCGCCACCAGGGAGGCCCAAAAATTGTCTTTTTTTAAATTGAAGTTTTATATATGTGAACATAGATATTTTCTTGCTAGATTAATGGAAGTCAATAGAAGAAGCTTTCTTCACTTTTCTGGTCTGTGTCTTAGGAGGCATTTGAATGAGGCTGAAGATCTAATGGCCTAGGATGCAGAACACCTGAGTTCTTATTCTAGCTTTTAATACTACTAAGCTGTGGGTGTGACTGGGCACCTGCTTTCTATATAATGTGACCAGTAGATTAGATAATTCCTAAAGCTTCTCATAGCTTTAAAATTGTATGATTTTATCCCCTCAATTGTCATCGCTACATCAAAGCCTTTTTTGATTGGTAGAGTTAGTGGATAGCTGGTTGGTTGATTGGTAGCCAAGCCTTCCAGTGAGTCCACAAACATGCTTATCTTAGGCACATACATACACAGCTTGATTCTCTTTCAGTTCTTCCTTAGGTTTACATTCTTTCTCTGTTTTTCTTCACTGAAAAGTTACTTGAAAGAATTGTTTATACTTGTTACTTCTACCTATTTATCACCAATTTCATCCAAAATCTCTTATAATCTAGTTTCTAACTTTTTTACTAGTCTGAAACTGCTTTAAGAGTCACAAGTTATTGTTTGTTTTTAGCTTTCATATGCTTTTATTGGAGCACTTAATACCATGGGTCATTCTGTACTTGAATGGCTTTCAGGAGACTAAATTCTCCCTTTTCTTCCACTCTGATGAATCTCTAGGTACATACTGTCCAGTAGAACTTTCTGTGATGTTGGAAATGTTTTATAACTCTGATATTCAATATGGTAGCCACTTGAAATATAGCTAGTATGACTAATTAAATTTTTCATTTTAATTTAAATTGGTTTAAGTCCCTTCATGTGGCTAATGGCTACCATATTGGACAGCACACCTCTAGATCTTCCTCAAGGAAGAGAATCCATAAAAATATGTCCTCTTCTTTCTCTTCATTCTCTTCATTTGTAACCAAAGGACATTGTTTCAGGTACCATATCTCTGAAGATAATCTCTATCTTCACATCTCCTGGTATGACTTATCTTTTCACCTGTAGCCCTGTAATTTTCCTACTGTTTATTGAGCAGCTTTGCCTGGATGCCTCATTTAAAAAATATATAACACATTGTGCTCCCTCCTCATTCTCTTCCTTTGTATAATCCTTTTTTCTCATAATACCACTATTACCTTGCTGGTTACCATACTTGAAACCTTAGACCTTTTTGAGCCTTTCTTTTTTCCAACTGTATCTACCCAAGTACAAGTAAATGTACCAATATACACATACATAAACACAAAATCAGCTGTGAAGTCATGATGATTCTTTGTAATACCTTTTTAATATTTTTCTTCCGGGCCTCCCTGGTGGCGCAGTGGTTGAGAGTCCGCCTGCCGATGCAGGGGATACGGGTTCGTGCCCCGGTCTGGGAGGATCCCATATGCCGCGGAGCGGCTGGGCCCATGAGCCATGGCCGCTGAGCCTGTGCGTCCGGAGCCTGTGCTCCGCAACGGGAGAGGCCACAACAGTGAGAGGCCCGCGTACAGCAAAAAAAAAAAAAAAAAAAAAAAAATTTTTCTTCCTTTTCATGCCCCCTGCCACTTCCCAGTTCAAATATGTGAAAACACTTAAAAGCATGTCTGACATATAGTAGGTGCTCAATAAATAGTTTCTTCCCTTCTTTTCTCTCTTTTTTCCATTTCCTTCATCTTTCCTGAAGGCTCTATTAGCTTCCCCACCTGTAGTTCCTCTCTTCTATGTGTCACTTTGCACCTTGATACTAGATTATTCTTCCCAAAGCATAACTCCAATTTCATTCTTTTTTTCTTTCTTTCTTTATTTGGTTGCGCCAGGTCTTAGTTGCGGCAGGCGGGCTCCTTAGTTGTGGCATGCGAACTCTTAGTTGAGGCATGCATGTGGGATCTAGTTTGTGGACCAGGGATCAAACCCAGGCCTTTCATTGGGAGCGCGGAGCCTTATCCACTGTGCCACCAGAGTCCCTCCAATTTCATTTTTGAGCTCAAAGGCTTTTAGACTCACTCTACTTCCTATAAACGTCTCTGCCCACCCCCACATCCTTTCTTACACTTTGTCTTTTTCCTTGGTCCACATTCTTAGCAGTTAGCAGTGTTTGAAATTATTTATTTATGTGACCCCGCAATAGGACATAAGCTCCATGAGGATAGAAACTTTGTTCACTTTGTACTCCCAGAGCCCAGAATTTAGTCAGTGTAATGGTTGATTTTATGTGTCAACTTGGCCACGAGGAACCCAGGTATTTGGTCAAACATTATTCTGGGTGTGTCTGTGAGGGTTGGTTGTTGTTTTTGTTTTGTTTTGTTTTTTTGTTTGTATGTTTTTCTGATGAGATTAACATTTGAATCAATCCTACTGAGTGAAGCAGATTGCCTTCCCTAAAGTGAGTGGCCATAATCAGTTGAAGGCCTGAATAGAACAAAAAGATTGAACCTTCCTTGTGTAAGAGGGAACTTCAACTGTCTGACTACTTTGAGCTGGGACATTGATCTTTTCCTGCCTTTGGACTTGAACGGAAACATTGGCTCTTTTTGGGTCTTGAGCTTGCCAGCTTTCACACTGGTATTTACACCATCAGGTCTCTTGGGTCTCTGGTTGTAGACTGCAGATCTTGGGACTTCTCAGCCTCTATAATTGCATGAGTCTGTTCCTTTTATAAATTTCTATATAAATTTCTGGTTCTGTTTTTCTGGAGAACCCTAAGTAATACCAATACATTTTGGTACTAGGAATAGAGTACTGCTGTAACAAATACCAAAAAATGTGAAAGTGGCTTTGGAATTGTGTGATGGGTAGAGGCTGGAAGAACTTTGAAGCCCATGCTAGAAAAAGCTGAGATTGCTGTGAAGAAACTGTTGATAGGTATAAGGACATTAAAGATGATTCTGGTGAGGGCTCAGAAAGAAAAGAGGCAAGCAGGAGACAAAGCTTTCACCTTACAGAAATACATGAATAGTCATGAACAGAATGTTGGTAGAAATATGGATGATAAAGGCCATTCCAGTGACAACTCAGATGGAAATGAGGGAAAGGTTACTGGAAATTGGAGGAAAGAAATCCTCATAATAAAGCGTCAAAAAACTTGACTGAATTGTGTTGTACGTGAATTTGGGTTGAGAAGGACATCAATTTGGGGGGGCTGGGGGCCTCATTCCCTGTACCAAAACTTGTGTTAGTCTACTAGGACTACTATAATCAAATACCACAGACTGGTTGGCTTAACTAACAGAAATTTATTTCTTACAGTTCTGTAAGGTGGGAAGTCCAAGATCAAGGTTCTGGACAGTTAGCTTTCTGGTGAGGGCTCTATTCCTGGCTTGCAGATGGCTGCCTTCTCACTGTGTCCTCAGGTGATTTTCTTTCTTTTTCTTTTCCTCACCAGAGGGGAGAGAGAGCTGCAAGCTCTTTAGGGTCTCCTATTATAAAGGCACTAATCCCAGTGGACCAGGGTCCTACCCTCATGACCTCATCAAAAATATTCAGTGTATAGCAGGCACTCAATATAGTAGGCACTCAATAAAGATTTTTTTAAGTAAACTATATTAAAGGGTATCAAAGAAGGAAAAAGTGGCATTCAAGATTGAATAGGTAAAATGCACCTTAAAACAATATTGAGTGTCTACTATATGCAGGCTTTCCTTTAAAAACCTAAAATACTTTTTCTGGAACTTTCTAAAACATATCACTTTTCTACTTGTTTTATAGAATTACATTTGTGCTACCTCATCGACTGGACTATAAGCATCCCAGGTCAGGATCTATATCTGATTTATCTTGTGTCTTCTACAGTGCGTAACACAGTGCCTGCTCTAATGCGGTATGTCAAAACAAGGGAATATGTTTTCTCTCTTTGCATTGGACTATACAGAAGTTTATATTTCTTTTTCACAGTTACCACATTGCCATAATTATTTGTTCTCATGTGTACTCTCCATACTCAATTTTGAGCGTCTGAAGGGTAGGGACCATGTTCTAGTCATCTTTGTACTCCCACATCTATTACAGGCTGGGCATATAAGGGGTATTTGTTAACATTTATTTATCTACCCAACATGATACCAGAAATGTGGTCAATGCTGAACAAAGAGTTGATGAAGTATTTGGCAGTTTCCTGACTACTGCTTTATCTCCATTCCTGTTGCCAGCATTAATGGTCTGGTGCCACCACTGCCGTCCAATATCACTGGTATCAGCCGGGAAATCAACTCAGTTGCTGCTACTGCTGCCATCACCAGAAATAGTCTGCTTGCATCACCACCATCATCACAGCCACTTGTTCCCAGTCCTAAGCATGCTGTAGTCACTGCTACCATCTCCACCACTGCAGCTGCTTTCACCAGGACCTGCTTGGTTTGTCCTTCATATTCCACTCATATGTAGAAGTACTTGTTTCTTCTGAGCCCTCATGCTGTTAATTTTTCTCCAGTCTTTCTCATAATGGTTTCTGCCTTATTCAGCTTCCATCAGAGCATCAGTTGAGTGGGTGGTACTACTTTGCTTCTCAGGGGGAATGGCACTTTAATGATTCAGTCAAGTAGTTGCTCTTTTTGCTGTCAGAAGAAGCCTCTGTATTATCTTCAGGGAACAATCTACAATAACCCTAGATCCCTCTCCTTAGCTGTGACTGTTAGCTCATATGTATACTTTAGGCACTCATTTGCCACCTTTCTGCCCACTCACACAGATTCATAAGATCTTCCCATCCTCATCAACTTAGTTCATTGCCACCCACAAGAGTCTATGTCATTTGCAAATGTAGAAACAGTGCTTTGCACTTTAATTTATAAAGATATTGCATATAGGTTATACTAATTGTGCCCTGCACAAGGATGCTGGGAGAAGTGGGGGCTGAGATTCAGCCTGCGCTTTGTTCATCACAGTCTAGTGTTAGGCTGTGCCTGCCAGGAGAAAGGTATTTTTCTGATTTGCATGAAGATGCTGGCCCATCACTAAGTGACCCTGGTCATGCAGACCTGATCTTTGCATTGGTCTAGCACTGAACCTGAGATCCTCTATGCTATGCTTGCCTATCTTTACCTTTTGTTGTTTTCCCTAACCAGTGGAAAATAGCCTCAACTCCAATAATGAGGAGGAGACTCAATTTTGTTAAAGTTTGAAAAAATATAAAACCTTAAAAAATAGTTTCTATACCTATCTTCCAGTTATCTATTGCTGCTTGACAAACTGTCACAAATGATAGTGGTTTAAAACAACTATTTTATTACATCTCACAATTTTGTTGCTGAGGAATTTGGGCAAGGCTTGATTGACTCTTTTCTTCTGCTGGTGCCAGCAGAGTTTACTCTCCTGGTGGATGGCTGGTCTGATGGGTTCAGGCTTCACTCAGTGTCTGACACCTTGGTGAAGATAGCTTGGAGACTGGAATCATTTGAGAGTATCAGGTGGAGCACCTTCTTGTGGCCTTTCCAGCATAGCAGTCAGGGGAGTCAGACTTATGTGACAGCTCAGGGTTCCTAAGAGTCCCAGGCAGAAGCTGCAAAGCTTTCCAAAACTTCACTTCTACCATGTTCTGTGGGTCAAACATGTTAGTAAGAACAGGACAGATTCATGGGGGAGTGAATTAGACTCCAACTCTCAATGGAAGAAGTAGCAAAAAGTTGCAATTATTTTTAATCTACCATGATCTTCTACCAAGATTTAACCAAAGTTGTATTTTGCCATATTTACTTGTGATGCAATTAGAAAAACATTTTCATTATAGAACCTTGATAAAATAAACATCATATCTAAAAGTGAAATATTAGTAGTTTTCTTTTTGAAGTCAAGAACCAGTCAAGCTTTTCAGGTTTATTACATGTTACTGAAGTGTTAATAAAACAAAAAGGGAAATAAAAGGACAGTGGAAACAAAGAAGTAACATTATTATTATTATTATTATTTGTTTGTTTTTTTGTTTTTTGTTTTTTTGCGGTACGCAGGCCTCTCACTGCTGTGGCCTCTCCCGTTGCGGAGCACAGGCTCCGGACGCGCAGGCCCAACGGCCATGGCTCAGGGGCCCAGCCGCTCTGCAGCTTGTGGGATCTTCCCGGACCGGGGCACAAACCCGTGTCCCCTGCATCGGCAGGCAGACTCTCAACCACTGCGCCACCAGGGAAGCCCACTTTTTATTATTTATGGACAATATGTCTCCATAGAAAATCCAAGAAAATCTATAATCTAGGTCTAAAAAAAATAGTGCAGCAACATTGTGGATAAAAGGATAACACGATTCTCAAATTGGTCCCTTGTGCTTTCTAAACTATTGGCTATTTTGTGATCCTCTTGTTCTTAGGTCTGACGGATGCCCTTTTACTTCATTCTTCCTTCAGCATGGCCAATTATATCAGGTCTTAGCTGTTGGTTGTGTGACCTCACACGTCCACTTGGGGGTGGAGGACATCTTGTTGCCAATATTTGTTGCAGCGTTGTCCATAGGTTTTTAAATTAATTAATTAATTAATTAATTTTTGGCTGTGTTGGGTCTTTGTTTCTGTGCGAGGGCTTTCTCTAGTTGCGGCAAGCAGGGGCCACTCTTCATCGCGGTGCGCGGGCCTCTCACTGTCGTGGCCTCTCTGGTTGTGGAGCACAGGCTCCAGATGCGCAGGTTCAGTAGTTGTGGCTCACGGGCCTAGTTGCTCCGCGGCATGTGGGATCTTCCCAGACCAGGGCTTGAACCCGTGTCCCCTGAATTGGCAGGCAGATTCTGAACCACTGCACCACCAGAGAAGCCCCATGGGTGTTTTCATTTACAGTTGCGCTATTGGTTTTTATGTGGGGATTCAGAGAGGTTGAAAAGCTATGCTATCTTCCCAGAGTACCTGTAGTTCAATAGCATTTTGATCTAGTCGCTACCCATTTGTGTAACTCCCACTGTTTTATATATATATGCTTCATTAAAGTTTTTCTTTTTAGTACTCTGAAGATTCCCCATTGTTTATTGACTCAAAATTTAATTTTTCCAATTTATTTTTCTAAATGTCATAAGTATTTTGTCACAATTCCCTTTAAATGTTTGTTGATCCACTCCTTTATTGTACATCGCAAAATTTTTCCCCTATTAAAAGTGAGACTCACAAGAGTCTAATTCCCCCAGCCCAGTTCTTCTCTGAAGCACTTCTCATGGGGAGGCTTATGGACTCAAGTTAAAAGAAAGTGCTGAGATGCATCTATTTGATGGGCCTGGAGCAGTTCCTGTTTGATAAGGTTTCCACTACAGATGCAAGAAAAAAGTGTCCTCACACTTTCCGTCTGTCTGATTGTGGCAGCCCAGATTGAATGCGGGAATACAGGAAAAAATTGCAACTCACAAATTAAAAAAGTACTGAGGCACTACCCTTAGGCTCTGAAATTGCACTGTGAAATTAATACCTGGGAGGAAGCCTTTTCTGAAGTATGACACACTGATGAGCTGAACTGATAAAGTTTTTTACATAGTGGTAAATTTTAACAAACAGTGTGTTCAATCTGTTATAGAATAATAGGTGCTCAGGGATCAAAAAGACCTTGAGAGGTCGTACAATTAATAACACTCCTGGAGTCAGAGCTGCACAGGGTCCATCTCTGGCAGATGAGAATCAATGCTGTGTTTAAAGGTCTCTTATGAAAGAGATGAGATATTGTTTTATAAAAACCTATTACAGTATCTAAAACCTTTGACTCTGATGAAGCCTAGCATTAGCCAGAATCCTGCAGAACTCAATGATGCTTAATGCCGAAGTAACTGGATATTTATATAACAAATATTCTAGTAGGCAAACCTCGAAAAACATACCTTATTTCCCTCACATATTTTTTACATCAACAGTGGTATATTTTTAAAATAGTTTTCATAATATAAGCTACATAGCTTTTTAGAATAAAAAATGATAATTATGTACCTTCATGTACATGCTTTAGGACACTTGGTTAAGCAACAAGCAATCTGTGTCTTGATAATCACCTCAAAAGGCTTGCAAACTTCACAGTGTAACTGGACAACGATCATGGAAATGGATGATTACATTAGGATATGTTGCCTGCAAAAGAACGTTCTGACAGTCAAGACATTAAATAGAACGTAGCACACAGTTTCAAGCACTGCTTTCTGGCAAGTGAAAACTGTCTAAAAACCACTGATGTATTTTGACTACAGAAAAAAAAAAGAGAAAGAAAGGGAAAAAAAGAGATGTAGCAGTGTAGTTCTTCTGTACATAGCATTTCTTTTCCAGAGCGAGACTGGCTTGGGCAAGCTTGAAAGCAGTGTGAGGAATAATTCTTCCCTTTAACTGTTAAGAAAAAAAATGAACTAAAAAATACATTACTATAACATATAGGGGCTATGGAGAATGAAATAAAGGGAATGAAATGAAATAAAAGGAAATGAATGAAAGAGTGAAATAAAGGCAAGATCATCTATGCATTTTTGCAGTCTTCTGAGGCAGCAAATGTGAAAGAGGGCACTGCAAAGCCACTTCATTTTTACACAGGTCAAGGATCATTGTCACTGATTACCTGGGCACCCTTGATGTCTGATCACTTTATGAGAACACACACCACAAGTTTCCTACCCTCTAAGAGAAGGTAATTCCTTTCATATTATGTACCATAAGAAAATGGACAATCAAACTCTAGAAAACTGCAGCTATCTCAGCCACTTGACACTTTGCATAAACACTGTGGCTTGGCACGGCAGGGTATTAGAGCAGGGTCAAAAGGGCAGCTCCCTTTGGTCCCATGCCCCTGGCAGCATCTCCTCAAGGCAGGTGTCCAAGTCCCTGCCAAGGAAAGCTGGCGGATGGGCTCCCAGGGTGCGGCATGGCCTCCTCTCACGCCCTGGCTTCCCAGACAGGACGGAAGAGCAGTTCTCCCCCAGCTGCCAAGACTTGACACCTGCTGCTGCTCCTTTGCTGTGCTAGGTTTGTTACAAGAACTTTAGGACACGCAAAGTGGAGAGCCATCTTTCTCTCACACTTTAAAAGAGATGGGCTTAACTAGGGAAAAAGATGGAGGTGGACTAATTTTATATAATGTAGACCAAATTCTTTTTCTTTGGGTGGTAAATTTATATCTTGTTACTTTGGTAAAATTTTTGGCCCAAGGTTTGAAGAGTTCCCTTTCCTTCCTGCATTGGGGTCCCAGAGACCACCCCCAGGTTTGGTGGCTCACTAAAAGAACTCACAGGGCTCAACATGTACTCATAGCTAAGATTTATAACAGTGAAAAGATACAAAGCAAAATCAGCAAACAGAAAAAGCCCTTAGGTGAAGTCCAGAGGAAACCTGTCTCAAGCTTCCAAGAGTCCTTTCCTAGTGGAGTCACACATGGCGTGCTTAATTCCTCCAGCAACGTTTTGTGACAACACGTGCCAAGTGTTTACCAGGGAAGCTCACTGGAGCCTCAGAACCCTAAGCTTTTATTTGATGCTGGACATGTAGGCATGCTCTGCCTGGCAGGTACCAAAACTCTGGACTTTCAGAAGGAAAGCAGTTGTTCAGCATAAATCACCTTGGTTGTACAAGCAGTATAGGCCACTCTTATCAGTTAGGGTTTTTTTTAATCTTTATTTTTTATTGAAGTACAGTTAATATTCAATGTTGTGCTAGTTTCTGGTGTACAGCAAAGTGATTCAGTTATATATATATATATATATATTTACTGAAGTATAGTTGAATTACAATGTTGGGTTATTTACTGCAGTACATACAGCAAAGTGACTCAGTTATATATACATATTTATATACATATATATTATTTCCATTATGGTTTATTACAGGATACTGATTATAGTTTCCTGTGCTTACAATAGGACCTTGTTGTTTATCCATTCTATATATATGTAATAGTTTGCATCTGCTACTCCCAAACTCCCAGTCCAACTCTCCCCTGCCCCTTCTCCCCCTTGGCAACCACAAGCCTGTTCTCTATATCTCTGAGTCTGTTTCTGTTTTGTAGATAAGTTCATTTGTGTCATATTTTAGATTGCACATATAAGTGATATCATATGGTATTTGTCTTTCTATTTCTGACTTACTTCACTTAGTATGATAATCTCTAGGTCCATCTGTGTAGCTGCAAATGGCATAATTTTGTTCTTTTTTATGGCTGAGTAATATTCCATTGTATATATAAACCACATCTTCTTTAACCATTCAACTGTCGATGAACATTTAGGTCGTTTCCATGTCTTGGCTATTGTAAATAGTGCTGCTGTGAACATAGGGGTACATGTATCTTTTTGAATTATAGTTTTGTCTGGATATATGCCCAGAAGTGGGATTGCTGGATCATATGGCAACTCTATTTTTAGGTTTTTGAGGAACTTCCATACTGTTTTCCATAGTGGCTGCACCAATTTACCTTCCCACGAACAGTGTAGGAGGGTTCCAGTTAGGGAAAGTTTTATATCACTACAGGGGACTGGTTACCAGCCAAGTTCCCAGATACCAGTTAAGGGCCAACCTTGCAAGGAGGCCTTTCTAAGGATAGGCAGTCTCAGCCTTCTGTGTTACCTCTTTTCTGCAGAGTCTACCTTCTTGGCCAAGGCATTTTTAGAACAAAATTATTTTCAGTAGGACCCCATGTAGCAGGGTGAAAGTATCCTGTAATACTGACTTTTGTTATGCCCTCTAGGGGTCCTGGATTTAGCCAATTTAAACAAATCCCATTAAAAATAAAGATCATTCTTAGAAAGCTAGGTGGCTTTCTCCTTAAGTTTTTGTATTAACCTTTTCTTAACCTGGCCTGAGCCATCGATTCAAGCACAACACAATTCTGACTGGTAAGTTGAAGCTGACCTGCGTGCCTTCCAGGACTGAGGCGGTCCATGATAGTCAAGGTACACACGGAGAGTACCCTTGGAAACAAAAAGTGTGCAACTGTTAAGTCATCCCAACAAGGACACACATTAGTCAGGCAATACAGGTTAACGAGGCTTCCAGTGTGGCTTTCCACTGTGGATCCGTCTGCCTTAGGGCTCTCTGTCCAGTCCAAATAATTCAGTTGAGTCCCTAGTTTTATTTTTATTTATTTTTTTTAAAGAAACTGCTTTTTATTTATTTATTTATTTATTTTTGACTGTACTGGATCTTCGTTTCTGTGCGAGGGCCTTCTCTAGTTGCAGCAAGCGGGGGCCACTCTTCATCGCGGTGTGCGGGCCTCTCACTGTCGTGGCCTCTCCTGTTGTGGAGCACAGGCTCCAGACGCACAGGCTCAGTAGTTGTGGCTCACGGGCTTAGTTGCTCCGCGGCATGTGGGATCCTCCCAGACCAGGGCTCGAACCCGCGTCCCCTGCATTGGCAGGCAGACTCTCAACCACTGCGCCACCAGGGAAGCCCAAGTCCCTAGTTTTAGAAGGATTTCTAGAAGGCAGTCAGTTTCAATCAGTTTTGCTTGTCTTTCACATCAGTTCATTTGCCTCATGAGTGGGGACACCATCTACAGGTGTTCTTCGTGGAAATTTAGGAGCTGGGGACATTCCCCGTTGTGTCACAGTGTTGTTAGGTGTGCTCATAGGCTCAGCAGTCAGTTTGAATTCAAGACCTTACAGCATCTTGAGAAGGCAACATTGGCATTCAGGAGTGGTTCTTTTTTTTTTTTTGGCCATACTGGTCAACTTGTGGGATCTTAGCTTCCAGACCAGGGATTGAAACTGGGACCCTGGAAGTGAAAGCGCCGAGTCCTAACCACTGGACTGCCAGGGAATTCCCTCACGAGCAGTTCTGAAAAACATCAGTTATAAAAAACAGAAATCATTAATGCCCACCTTTCCCTGCATCTCCCAGGTGCTGGCTTTTTGCTTTTTCTGTGTTATTACAAAATCAGCGTGTCTCATACAGTAATCTTAACTTTACATTTTTTTCCCAATCATTTTTTATTCTCATCTAGACCTTTCAGCAGGAAGTGTTTGGTATAAAGAGAGTGTTGAGAATTTAGCTAAGCTACTCCATGCTGTTGCTGCCTCAGCATCTATTTTGTTTGGCCAAGCAGCCAGCAGTGACCTTAAACTGACACTAGTCCCCTCAGGCAAACCCATGCCCCAGATGGCAGCTCACAGAGTCACAAGGAAATGTAAGTTCCTGATATGACCTCCCCAACAGCCCTTGTGATCAGCAATCTCCCCTGCTTCCCAGTGCCTTCCCCTTATATGCTCCTTAGATAAGACCAATAAGACCTTTGTGGGATTTATCAGAACCCACAATTTGTTTGAATTGACCAATCAGACCTTAGCCTGGGAACCACAAAGCACTCCACCCATAGACTCTAATAAAAACATGTTCTCCAGGTCCTGCTTCTCTCTGTCTGCACTCTGCCTTGACCTCCCCATGTGGTCCCTCAAAGCATGCCAGGTACTTCCTCCAGGACCTGTGAGTAATGAACTTCTCTATTTTAATTCCTCTTGTGATCTACTGTTGAAATTCAGCTCACCATCTGATACCCTGCACTCCACTTAATAAGTATTAATTTAACAAATCCAAACAGAGGAATAGAAAAATTTACACAGAAAAACAATTTTAATAAACTTAGCCAGAAAGACACATCATGTTCAGGAACTGGTAGGACAAAATCCTGAATTTTCAAGAGTTTTCAGAATGTGTTTACATAACTCTGATGCCTGTCATTCTGATCATTTATTCAGTAAATAGCCCAGAAAAGACCAATCTCTGTCTGGGGACAGCTATGTTTAATAATCAAAATTCCTAACTAAGAAGAAATGTGAGTGAAGTAGAATCAGGTTATTAGTCCATTGTAAATGTCAAATAATCTTAAAATCCAAACACAAGTCAACAGCAGTGAGACATGCCTGGGAAGGGGATGAGAACCCTATCTGTTAGGAGTGGGTGCAGAAGTCCCACTCCCCGTAACGTGCTCTCTCCCAACTTGGAGCTTTCGACAGGAATCATAAGTTAGGTTTCTTGTGATTAATCATCTCACATGCAATTAGTTCCTGCATTATACAGTTAGAGCCACTAGAAGCTTGGTTTCATATGGTCCCGTCAGAGAACAAGCACTTTCCCATGGGCATCTGCAAGATACCTTTGTGGTCCAGTCAGCATCCATAATGTTTTTATAGTTTATGGCCCCATAAGGGGGGAGGGTCTTAAATCTGCAATAGTCCCAGAGTCTGAGTTCTGTTCATTGAGCCTATGTCTGCTTTTAGAGGTCCGTCAGAGTCCTTATGGACCAGCACAATCATTATGAGGTTTCATCCTACTGTTAGGTCCAGGCAAATAGGATTTCTGAATTCAGGATTCCAAAAAGGACTTTTCTTCTTTAGCAGCAGCAAAGCCAAGAGACTACTGGGCCAGACAGTGAGGTTTCAAGTCCTTCTAAGACCCTTTTATCTTGTCAGACTTAAAGCCCAAATTGACCCACTCAAAAATATGCACATTAGACTGGAAAATCATCAGCCTCTAAGGGTTAGACATTTGCTTTTTTAAAATTATCTTTATTGGAGTATGATTGCTTTACATTGTTGTGTTAGTTTCTGCTGTACAACAAAGTTAATCAGCTATATGCATACATATATCCCCATCCCCTTCCTCTTGAGCCTCCTTCCTACCCTCCTTATCCCACCCCTCTAGGTGGCCACAAAGCACCGAGCTGATCTCCCTGTGCTATGCAGCAGCTTCCCACTAGCCATCCATTTTACATTTGGCAGTGTATGTATGTCAATGCTACTCTCTCACTTCATCCCAGCTTACCCTTCCCCCACTGTGTCGTCAAGTCCATTCTCTACATCTGCATCTTTATTCCTGCCCTGCCACTTGGTTCATCAGTACCGTTTTTTTAGATTCCATATATGTGAGTTAGCATACGGTATTTGTTTTTCTCTTTCTGACTTACTTCACTCTGTAGGACAAACTCTAGTAGACATCTGATTTTATAAGAACTTATTAGCAAACTAAAACCTGCCTTTTAAAATGCAAAAGTTGATTTTCCTGTGGAGATTTTCTCTCCTTTTATGTTGTCTACCTTTTCCCATAGACTCCAACAGGCAAAAATAATCAGTTGTGAGATTTCGATACCCAAAGAGTTTAAATTTTAACCCATCCACCAGCAGCAAAAAGCAAGGAATTTATGTTCTACTAACACCGTTTATTGGGCAGCTTTCCCTGACTGCGATAATCCCTCTAACATGTATGAAATTACAAGCATATAGTATTTTACATTTATTTTTATCATACATCCAGAAGCAATAGCCACAAAATAAAAAGCCATTTTTTTGAAAGTCTCTCTTTCTCTCTCTCTTTTTCATTGCAAGTTTACACAATCCCCCTAGCAGTAAACTCAGTGCTTTCAGGATTGACATTATAGCTGCTTAGAGATCCCAGCTGGAATGCAAGGGGCTGCTGTAACAGTGGATAAAATGTTGTTTTTCCCTTCTCCTTTATTTCTGATTTATCTAAAGCTTGCCTTGGCACTGACAATCTTTTCCCCTCCCACCTGGAGGAGAGAACAAAACCCTAAGGCATCATCCAGGCTGCAACTGCAATTTTTAATCTCCTCACTTCAGCTACCATTGCCAAAAGCAGCCAGCACATTCAATGAGCCAATCCTTCTGGAGTTGGACGTATCATTTAAAATTTCATAGGTAATCTTTACCTTTCATAGCAGACATCATCTCTGCTGCCATTTCATATCACAGATGACTAGGTAGACACTTGGCATTGAAAGTTTATCATTATGTCCCCTTCATCCTTTTTCTAAATACTGCTTTAGCCATATTTCAGTGAGTTGGGCTTGTTTTAGTGAATCCCATTTCTGATACTAACTGCCACCCCCAGTTTGGAGATTTGTTAGAAGAATCCACAGGACTCATCATATAGTTGTATTTGTGGATAAGGTTTATTACACTGAAAGGATACAAAGCAAAATCAAAAACGGAAAGGCATATTGGGTGAAGTCTGAAGGATACCAGGAATAAATTTCCAAAATTCCTTTTTCCAGGTAAATCCCATAGGATGTGCTTAATTCCACCAGCAATGAGTTGTGGCAACACATGTGAAATGTTTTCTACATGTTCATTAAAGACTTAGTGCTCAGGGTTTTTGCTGGGTACTGGTCATGTAGGTACCCTACTGTGAACTGAATATCTGTGGGCCTCCAAAGTTCATATGTTAAAGCCTAATCCCCAGTGTGGTGGTATTTGGAGATGGGACCATAGGTCATGAGGCTGGAGCTGTCAGGAATGAGATTAGTGCCTGTGTGGTTAGTTTAAATGTCAATTTGACTAGCTATGCGGTGCCCACATTAAACATTATTTCTGGGTGTATCTGTGAGGATGTATCTAGATAAGATTAACATTTGAATTGTTGGGCTCAGTAAAGTAAATAGGCCAATGTGGGTGGGCATGATACAATCAGTTGAGGGCTGGAATAGAACAGAAGGCAAAAGAAGGAGAAATTCACCCTTTTTTCTTGCCTCACTGCTTAAGCTGGGCGATCTCATCTCATCTTTTTCTGCTCTTGGACTGGGACTTATCAATACATCACTGCTTTCCCTGGAGGCCTTAGGACTCAGACTGAATTACACCACTGGCTATCTTGGGTCTCCAGCTAGCAGATGGCAGACTGTGGGGCTTCCCAGTCTCCATAACAGTATGAGCCAATTCCTCATAATAAATTCTCCATATATATATATATATATATATATATATATATATATATATATATATACCTTTTTTTCCTGCACATTTTCCAATATCTAAATTGTTTCTGTGTATAAGGCATTAAGGGGAGGACACAGAAGTCCAAGAAACAGATATTACTCAAAGAGGTTTTAAGATAAAGTCCTATTTCCTTTTCCCTGAAATACTTTGAAGTAATAATTAGATATTATCTGCTCTGGTTTCTCCATCCCCTGCCCACAGATTTATTTTTGTTTCAGAAATTGGAAGAAAACACACTTCTGTCTTAGGAGGAATAGAAAAGAAGACGTCCATCCATAGTCAACTTTTGTGGACAGACCTGGTCCTGTTTCCCCAAGAAAAATTATCTGATTTCTTTCTTTAATAACAGAGACAACTAACAGTGATGACATAGAATTATGTATTTTCTTTTCTCATCTGGGTCATTGAGAAGTCAGGCTTCTTCTATTCTTTAATAAAAATACTACGAAGTAACAAGCATGCACCCTGTTATTTAAAGCAAGAAATAAAAATGTTGCAAGACATTTTGTGCTTTGGTTACTTTCCCTTAGTAACACAAGTTGTAGAATAGTGCTCTAGGTACATTGGTTACAGTTAAGCCAATTTTTACAGCTCAAGGAAGAATTTTCATATGGAAAATGTCCAAGAATGCCTCTATTTAAAAATGCAAGATTTGGGCTTCCCTGGTGGCGCAGTGGTTGAGAGTCCGCCTGCCGATGCAGGGGACACGGGTTCGTGCCCCGATCCCGGAAGATCCCACATGCCGCGGAGCGGCTGGGCCCGCGAGCCATGGCCGCGGAGCCTGTGTGTCCGGAGCCTGTGCTCCGCAACGGGAGAGGCCACAGCAGTGAGAGGCCCGCGTACAGCAAAAAAAAAAAAAAAAAAAAAAAAATAAAAATGCAAGATTTAACTGGACAGCTACGTGTAAAAGAATGAAATTAGAACACTACCTAACACCATACACAAAAATAAACTCCAAATGGATTAAAGACCTAAGTATAAGACCAGACACTATAAAACCCTTAGAGGAAAACATAGGAAAAACACTCTTTGACATAAACCACAGCAAGATCTTTTTTGACCCACCTCCTAGAGTAATGGAAATAAAAACAAAAATAAACAAATGGGACCCAATTAAACTTAAAAGCTTTTGTACAACAAAGGAAACCATAAACAAGACAAAAAGACAACCCTCAAAATGGGAGAAAATATTTGCAAATGAAACAATGGACAAAGGATTAATCTCCAAAACAAACAACTAATGGAGCTCAATATCAAAAAAACAAACAATTAGGGCTTCCCTGGTGGCTTAGTGGTTGGGAGTCTGCCTGCCGATGCAGGGGACACGGGTTCGAGCCCTGGTCTGGGAAGATCCCACATGCCACGGAGCAACTGGCCCCGTGAGCCACAAATACTGAGCCTGCGCGTCTGGAGCCTGTGCTCCGCAACGAGAGGCCGCGATAGTGAGAGGCCCGCGCACCGCGATGAGGGGTGGCCCCCGCTTGCCGCAACTAGAGAAAGCCCTCACGCAGAAACGAAGAGCCAACACAGCCATAAATAAATGAATAAATAAATAAATAAATAAAAATTTTTTAAAAAAACAATTAAAATAAAAAATGGGTGGAAGACCTAAATAGGCATTTCACCAAGAAGACATACAGATAGCCAAGAGGCACATGAAAAGATGCTCAACATCACTAATTATTAGAGAAACGCAAATAGAAACTATAATGAGGTATCACCTCACACTGGTCAGAATGGCCATTATCAAAAAATCTAAAAACAATAAATGCTGGAAAGGGTGTGGTGAAAAGGGAACCCTCCTGCACTTTTGGTGGGAATGTAAATTGATACAGCCACTATGGAGAACAATATGGAGGTTCCTTAAAAGACTAAAAATAGAACTACCATATGACCCAGCAATCCCACTACTTGGCATATACCCTGAGAAAACCATAATTCAAAAAGA
The DNA here is from genome assembly GCF_964341445.2 of Mesoplodon mirus. Taxonomy (NCBI): domain Eukaryota; kingdom Metazoa; phylum Chordata; class Mammalia; order Artiodactyla; family Ziphiidae; genus Mesoplodon; species Mesoplodon mirus. The sequence goes on along the minus strand of NC_138982.1, from coordinate 99,425,273 downwards.
ATCATGTACCACAATGTTCATTGCAGCTCTATTTACAATAGCCAGGACATGGAACCAACCTAAATGTCCATCGACAGATGAATGGATAAAGAAGATGTGGCACATATATACAATGGCAAGTACTCAGCCATAAAAAGAAACAAAATTGAGTTATCTGTAGTGAGGTGGATGGACCTAGAGTCTATCATTCAGAGTGAAGGAAGTCAGAAAGAGAAAAACAAATACCGTATACTACACATATATATGAAATCTAAAAAACAAAAAAGGTACTGATGAACCTAGTTGCAGGGCAGGAATAAAGACACAGGCATAGAGAGTGGACTTGACACGGTGGTCAGGGGGAAGCTGGGGCAAAGTGAGAGTAGCATCGACATATATACACTACCAAATTTAAAACAGTTAGCTAATGGGAAGCAGCAGCATAGCACAGGGAGATCAGCTCGGTGCTTTTCGATGACCTAGAGGTGGGATAGGGAGGGTGAGAGGGAGGCTCAAGAGGGAGGGGATATGGGGATATATGTATGCATATGGCTGATTCACTTTGTTGTACAACAGAAACTAATTGTATTGTGAAGCAATTATACTCCAATAAAGATCTATTAAAAAAAAGAGAGAGTAGTATTCCAGAGTAGTGTTTCCCAAAATGTATTCCACCACATATTAGCTCTAAGAGTTGACCTTTGAAAAATGGATCCCATGGTCAAATAATCTAGGTAATGTAGCAAAGCTATTCCTCCCTCATAGAGTTTAACCATTAGTGCATTAAAGGCTCTGATAAATACAGCTATAAAGAACTTGTTTTTTGGACAAATCATGGAACTAATGTTTCCTTAACACACTTCAGGATACACTGCCTCTGGCAGAGGCTGTAACTGTCCCCTGTATCCATTCTCTTTTTCCTTTTAGTAAGAGAATCTCTGAATTGTAGCGAGGCACATAGCTTTCCAGGTAAACACTACATTTTCTAGCTTCTTTATAACCGGTTGCAGCTGTGTGAATGATTTTTTTGCCAGTAGAATGTGAGCAAAATTGATGTGAGCAAAACTGAGTGTTGCTCCTTTAAAAGGAAGTTGCTTGCCCTCTACTTTCTATCTTTCCCCATTCTTGCTGGCTGGAACGCTCAATTGCCGGTGACTCAGTTTTGACCATCTGGCCAGACAACACTGCAGGGGATGCCAAATGAAAAGATATAAGGAGTTTGGGTCCTGGATGGTTTTGTGGACTCGCCATTTATATCTGAACTGTTTCATGGAAGATAAATAAAATTCATTTTGTTTGAACCACTCAAAAAAAAAAAAGCGAGATTTATCAAAAGTTTCTTGGAATACTGGCAGAGTGGTGGAGAGAACCCAGACTTTGTTATACTCCTTGCTTCAAATGTGGCTGTGCTGCTTAGTAGTAATTTCACCTTGGGGAAGTGATGATCTATTTGAATCTCAACGTCCTCATCAATAAAATATGATGAAAATATCCCAGACAGAGGGTTGTTAATAATGAAAATAGCATATGTAAAATACTTGACTCCATACCTGGTGCAAAGTAAGGGGCTCAATAAATGTAATATTCTCCTTATCTTGGAAAAAAAAACAAAACACTAAAAGACAGGGACTCTAATGCTCATAGAAGCTTTATTTATAATAGTCCCAACTGTAAACAACCCAAATGATAGCCTGAAATGACCATCAATATTAGACTGAATTTTTAAAGGTTGGATAATCATACTATGCAATACTATACAGCATGAACTACTGTTACTATAAAAGCATGGATAAATCTCACTAACATAATGTTAGGTGACACAAAATAATACATACTATATAATTCCATTGAAAGAAAGTTCAAAAACAGGCAAAATTAATCTACAGTGACAGAGGTCAGAAGTCTTAACCTTTTGGAGGGAGGTTAGGTTGGAAAGGGGAAAGAAGGAGACTGCTGGGGTACTGGAAAGAGTCTATGTCTTCACTGCATAGTTGTGGTCATTAGAAGGGTATATGTATGTAAAACTTCATCGAACTATGCACTTAAGATTTGTACATTGTACATGTACATTATTTACCTTTGTACATATAAAAATAATATATCCCCCCAAAAAAATTCCTCCTGTTTCTTTTGTCCCAGGAGCTAAATTTTATATCAATATCGAATTTATTCATTAGGAGAATATCTGGCTCTAGATATGACACACCATAGCTGGCTATCTTGCAGGCTGAGTCTGTCCCTTGTAAGTGGCCCCATTTCAGAGCTGGCCTGGAGCTGACAAGCATATTATGAGGGTCATGCTCCAACACCATTAACAGCTGGAGATGCCATCCCATGCCCTCAGCAACAAAACACAGGGAAAACCAGGCAGTGGACTGTGCTTCCCACCCTTAGGCTGAGAGGCACAAGCCCCAGCAATGGAAGGATTAAAAAGCATCTCAATTTAAAAAGACAGGGGGAGGGGAGGGGAATGTGGGCTGCACAATTTATAAATAGACATTACCAGAGGCTGCCTGATGGTGAAGTGGTTGTTTAGTAAATCTTTCTCCTTTAAGGATTCCATTATCAGAGACCATTTGAAAACATCAGTTTCGTTTTGTCTTTTGAGGGAGATCCTGGGTTTCATCAAGTCAGCCCTGTTGGGTAATATTTCTCTCTGCCAGATTTAGGAACAGGCCTTCGATATTTTGAATCACCTTTGCATGGAGCACCAAGATGATGACGATGATGATGTGTCTTTTGCCAAATGGATGAGCAGCTTCTGGGGTCACAGCTGGATAGAGGAGGATGAGAGAGGACTCCGGGACCGCCATGGATCACAAGACTCCAGTTACAGGAAAACCTCCCTGCCCTGCCCAGTGAGTTATGACGGAACCGGGGGAGAGCTAGACTAGGGGAAGGGGATTTCTCTTAGATCTTTTTGAGAGTCCTTTGGTATGAAGTTTTCTTTGGTTGAAAATGAGTACTTCCAAACCTTTTTTTATACTCACAAAAATCCCTTTTATCATTTTGTCTGGTCCTCCAAGGGACCTGATTTTCATCTATTAAGTAATGATTCCTTCATTTTTAGCAACGTAAGATATATTTAACCGCGATTCAGAGCTCCAGATAAGCCTGGAATAATCCCATTGGGTGTTAATATAATTCAAGCCAAAGGAAAGAAACCTGATGTTATAGTCTGTGTAGCATTGTTGTGGATCACTGTTTGATTTCCAATAGCCTTTTTGAAATACTGAAAATAGCTCCACTATTTGGTGACATCTAAGGAATTGGGGATTCCACATAATAAATCATGTAAATGTAAAATTTACCTCTGGTAAATTTGATACACTCTTTCTGCTGATTCTCATTTGGTTTCCTGATGGGAGACAAAGCCAACATTCTACCACCCTCAGCACTATTTTTCCATGGCTAGGCAGAGCACCCGGCGTCAGGGGAGCAGGAAAGCTCCCAAGAGGGGAGTGGGTGGGCCTGACCAGGTGTGGACTCAGCAGTGGGTATACATGTCACTTAGAATTCCAGCTACCAGGGAATATTTCCCCAACCCCCGGCTACTGCTAACTCCAGAACCAAATAAGTTTTGGGCTAATGTTATTTTATTTTTAGCTCCAGAGTTCCCAGAAGCATAATGCAGGTGAAGTATATTAAAACTTGTAAGGCAATCTTTTACGCCCAATGATCAGCAAGTTTGAGGAATAAGACCTCTCTGAGACACAAATATTTGAAAATAGGTCTCTTACCAAATGCGTAATCAGGGACAAAGGGCTCATTTCAACACCTCATTGAACTTCAGGTTCTTTAAGTAAAAAAGGAGAGAGGTTGCACTGGTTGATCTCCAAGAACCCTTCTAGCTCTCGCTTTCCATGATTCTGTTATAAAATAAACACCTGCTTATCACACTCTCATTTCAATCTCTTATGCCCACATTGAGTGAGGTATACATAATGTGTGAACCAGGAGTATGACTAGTGTTCAGCCAGACAGTGAGAACCAGGGAGAAACAAAGAGAAAAAATGAAATTCACTATTTATCACAACAGCCCTTTAGAGCCACAGAAACTATGAAATCAAAGAAAGAAACATGACTTATAAAATATAGTTTCTTGAATAAATTTTAGTATCTGTTAGACTTTAAAAACTGGGATAATCTACCCTATTTCAAGAATCTACTTATAGGTTGCAATACTGTTTGCCTTAAGCTCTTGGGGAATAGCAAAATTTGTTTTGTATAAAATTTCTAAATGGGGTCCATATATCTTTTCCTGCTCGTACTGGCTTTGGACATTTGCCTGAGTTAACCTGTTTAGATTCTCTGAGTTGACAATGAATTCCATAATTATCAGACTAACATGCAGAAAGCATGTGTTTATCTAAGGAGACAAAGCATGGGATAAACATGACAACCTGACTGAGTTGAGAAAACACAGATCAGGGGAACTTGGGTGATGTGGGCAGAGTCCTAGAAAATGGGGGGTCTGATTCTTCATCTCTATTCACACAATGCCATGTATTTGTGAAGTGAATCTGTAGTTGGATACTTAACTTTTCCTAACTCTAAGATGTGCTCAAACTTTTCTTACTTTAGAGGTATGAGAAAAATTAGGTTTTGAAGATTTGTGTTTTGCTTTGAGCTCAATAAGAGACCTTAAAAAAATAAAGCTTACTCTTAGGCTTATCTTTTTCCTTCTCTCCCCACTGCTCCACTCTAAGTCTCTTCCCTCCTGCAACCTATTAGTAACCTACATCCATCAGTATTGCATGCAAAGGAGGAGAAGAATTTTCCCCTTGTTTCCTATTTGAATGTGGTTTCTAATATGGCTCTTCAGCCTCATGATTCTTGCAAAACCATAGTGAAGGAGCATTAAATCATTAAACATATTTATAGAATACCTACTCTGTGCCAGGCGTTGTGCAAGGCACAATAGGATTACAGGGAAAAAGAAGACGTATGGTGTTTGTTCTTGTGGCACTTCTGATCTGGTGGAAGACACAGATTTGGCAGGAAGAATGAGGTAGACAAGGGGTAAAACTTGGTCCTTCTCAGAGAATACTACTTTTTGAGAAGATTCATTATAATCTGTGACTGCTGATTTAAAGCAAATTAAAAAATCTAACTTTACTCTCCTGAGGTGCTTGGTGAAAAAAAAATAAGGTAAGTCATATGAAGTCTCTCTTATTACTCTCTCATATGAAGGTAGAACTAATCTACCTTCTCCCTCCATCGTCACATGAATACAAACTTGAAGTAGAACAACCTCCATATCCCTTATTTATTCTACTCATTGAAAGTGAATTTTAAATAGTCTATTCGACTTTTTAATCATCTTCTCCTTCAGCTTAACATGGTTTTCTTAACACTGTTCTATACAGTTAGGGCCTGGGGGAAGGGAGGATTGTGCTGAATGAAAGATCTCTTCAAGGAGGAACTGAGTTCCCTGAACTGGGGCTTTGCTAACTCAACATGGACTTTCTCAGTGCTTCTTCTTCTTCTTTTTTTTTTTTTTTGCTGTACACGAGCCTCTTCCTGTTGTGGCCTCTCCTGTTGCGGAGCACAGGCTCCGGACGCGCAGGCTCAGTGGCCATGGCTCACGGGCCTAGCCGCTCCACGGCATGTGGGATCATCCTGGACCGGGGCACGAACCCGTGTCCCCTGCATCGGCAGGCGGACTCTCAACCACTGCGCCACCAGGGAAGCCCCAGAGGAGCTTTTATCATAATGTTCCATGGACTTGTTTCCTCTCTTCTACTAGATGCTGAGATAGAGGAGTTGCTGGGAAGGCAGCAGAGTGGAGTGGGTAAGAGTGAGGGCTCTGGAGGTAGCCTCCCAGCGCCTACGACTGGCAGCATAACTCTGAGCAAGTTACCTAACCTCTCTCTGTCTGAGATTCCCTCTATGTAAATGGAATTGATGATAATAGTACATACGTCATATGGGTGTTGTTAAGATCCAGTGAGTAATGTATACAGCGTGCTTAGGACAGTGCTTTGTACCTAATAAGTACTTCTTCTCCTCCTCTCCTACCCTGCACCTTCCCCTCTCCATCCTCCTCCTCCTCCTTCTTATGTGTCAGAGTTTAAAATGTCTTTTAGTTTCCCTAAAGGATGTCCAGTGGATGGTACTGACCTACAGCATTTTTTTTTTTTTTTTTTTTTGTGGTACGGGCACCTCTCACTGTTGTGGCCTCTCCCGTTGCGGAGCACAGGCTCTGGACGTGCAAGCTCAACGGCCATGGCTCACGGGCCCAGCCGCGGACCAGAACCGGGGCACGAACCCGTGTCCCCTGCATCGGCAGGTGGACTCTCAACCACTGCACCACCAGGGAAGCCCTGACCTACCGTTTTACCAGTTGAACACTTGAATCTTTTTTTTTCCTGATGCTGTTGCCATATATAGCTAGTTGACTAATTTATAACCCTCTTGGCTCTGTTGATAGGCAATTAGTCTACATTATAAAATATTCCTCACATAAAATTCTTTTAGACTAATTCCTAAAGTCCTACAAATTATTATTACTTTCATAATCGAATTCTGTTACAACTGGTACATTATTAAAAGCCACGTTTACAGGAAGTTTCACATAGAAATAGAATGAAGTTGTTGCTGCTGTTGAAGACAGAAGTTTGGGATTATTCAGCCAAGGAAGATATGTCTTATGCTTAGGCATGGCACTTTACCTCTCCCGTAAAGTCACTAGTCACATGTCATAGGCAAGTCACTTAACCAAACTAAGATTCATTTTCTTCATCTGTAAAAGGGGAAGAATGACTCCCTTGTAGGATTTGTTCTGAGGTTAGAGAAAAGGGCATGGTCTCCAGAGTCCCTGACACACACGTTGCACTAAGATTCAACATGGGTCTTACTGTCTCAACACCTGGATCTTTCTCCCTCTTGTTTCTCATCTTGCTGTTGATGGGTGGCTCAGGTGCTTACACTTACTCAGAGGGCAGGAGGGGTACAATTGAAGGGTGATTGCAATTAAACCCAGAATAAAAAACATCAAGTAGTTAAGTTCTTGAAGTGAAGATGTTATATAACTTTTTTTTTTTTAAGTGGCTTGGGGTTAGGGGGTGCATAGGATTTTTTTTTTACAGAAATGGTTTCCTGGGACCACAGTAGGAAACAGCATTGTTTTTCAGAGCACTGTTTTCTAGTGAGAGTCGGGGCACTGGGTGGTTATTGCTCAGAAAATCCATGCCTGCTGCAGGCTTTGTAGCCTGGGAGCTGGGGAGTCCAGGTGTTGAACTCGGAGCATGGGGATCCCATTCCACGTGCTAGAGCCTGCTTCACAACATGGGAGATAGATCCATAACGTTGGTCCATGACCATGGAGGTGACAAGTCCAGACCTTGAAAAAGTCAGCTATTTAGGGTGTTAATTCAAGTCTTTGTGAGGAAGATTACATTAGAAGGGCATATAGGGCTTCCCTGGTGGCGCAGTGGTTGAGAGTCTGCCTGCTAACGCAGGGGACGCGAGTTCGGGCCCTGGTCTGGGGGGATCCCACATGCCGCGGAGCGGCTGGGCCCGAGGGCCACGGCTGCTGAGCCTGTGCGTCTGGAGCCTGTGCTCCGCAACGAGAGGCCGCGATAGTGAGAGGCCCGTGCACCGTGATGAAGAGTGGCCCCCGCTTGCCACAACTAGAGAAAGCCCTCCCACAGAAACGAAGACCCAACAGAGCAAAAATAAATAAAATAAATTAATAAAAAAAGAAGGGCATATAAAATTCCAAAAGTAGAGCTTGCTTAGTAAGTAAATATTTTTAAAAGTGGGAGCTTTCTCCCTGTAACCAATTAGAGAGCTCTTTTAAGCTTGTTTCTCACAAGGTCCCACACCAAAAGAGACTAACTGGAAATTTCGCCTGCTATAAGGAGATATTAAGTGTTTATTTATATTGTGATGGAAACTCTTGCATTTTTTCCAGGTCTCTCAATGGAAGAGAACATTTGTACAAACATCTGCATTTCACTCCCAGTCTCACATTTTTAAGTTTTATTTTCAAAATCTTAGTGTGGTGAGAACATGCAACATGAGCTCTGCATCTTTGGCAGATCTTTAAGTGTAGAAGGCAATATTGTCATCTTTAGGCACACTGTTGTGCAGCAGATCTCTAGAACTTATTTTGCATAACTGAAATTTTATACCCATTGATTAGGAACTCCCCATATCCCCCTCCTCCCAGCCCTTGGCAACCACCATTCTATTCCTTGCTTCTATCAGCTCGACCACTTCAGATACCTTATGTAATATTTGTCCTTCTGTGTCCCAGTCTCAAATTTTTAAGTATTGTATTTTTCCTGATAATATAATACATGATCACTGTAGAAGACATGAAAAATACTAAAAAGGAGTAGGAAGAAAACAACCCCAGATCGCAGACAAAGGCTTTGATCACAGTTAGGTATGTTTTAAGATTGCCCATCTTATGATGTCCCCACAGCTTACCCATCCCAGCCCTCCCCTCTCCTCTCAGGCGCTCCCCGGCCCTACCAGACTTCTCTTCCTTCTACGCCAGCAAGCTCCTTCTGTGGCAGGGCTTCTGCACGTATGGTCTCATCCTCAGGTGGACAAGTGTTCTCTGTTTCCTAATTAACCCTGCTCATCCTTCAGATTGTAGCTTGTCACACCTTCACAGAAGTCTCCCCCCATCCTCCTGGTCACCTCAACACCCACCCAAATATATGTGGTTTTACTCTGCTATACCCTGTTATTGCACCTTGAACATTCCCTTAATAGCATTTGGCCAAGGATGTAGGCACATGCCCCATTTATGTATCTCCATTGCACACATAAGTTCTAAGAGGAGGACACTCTGTTTTGCTCCCCAATTTATCCATAGCACCAAGTACCACGTCTGACCTACAGTAAATGAACTAATTTATACAGACTTACCTCATGTATCTTAGCAACTTTATAAATCTTTTTTTAAAAATTAATTTAATTTAATTTATTTATTTTTGGCTGCATTGGGTCTTCGTTGCTGCGCGTGGGCTTTCTCCAGTTGCAGCGAGCGGGGGCTACTCTTCGTTGCAGTGTGCAGGCTTCTCATTGCGGTGGCTTCTCTTGTTGTGGAGCACGGGCTCTAGGTGTTCAGGCTTCAGTAGTTGTGGCATGCGGGCTCTAGAGCATGCGGGCTCTAGAGTGCAGGCTCAGTAGCTGTGGTGCACGGACTTAGTTGCTCTGCGGCATGTGGGAATCCTCCCGGACCAAGGCTCGAACCTGTGTCCCCTGCATTGGCAGGTGGATTCTTAACCACTGCGCCACCAGGGAAGACCCAACTTTATAAATCTTTAACCATATTTCTGATTATTGTTTGAGAGTAAGTTTCTATATATGTGTATTAGTTTCCTCAGGCTGCCATAACAAAATACCACAGGCTGGGTGGCTTAAACAACAGCCATTTATTTCCTCATAGCTCTGGAGGCTGGAAGTCCAAGATCAAGGTGTCAGCAGGTTTGGTTTCTTCTGAGGCCTCTCTCCTTGGCTTGTATTGATAGATGACACCTTCTCGCTGTGTCCTCACATGGTCTTTCCTCTGTGTATGTCCCTAGTGTCTCTAACTTTCCTCTTCTTGTAAGAACGTTAGTCAGATTGGATTAGGGCCACCCTCATGGCCTCATTTTAACTTAATCTTTAAAGACCCTATCCCAAATACAGTCACATTCTGAGCTACTCACGTAGGCCTTCAACATATGAATTTGGCGGGGCGGGAGTGGGGGGGAGGTACGACACAATTCAGCCCATAATAACGTGCAATGTATGGACCCAAGGAGGGAAATTATTTTAAGCCTTTTGACTCACTCATACTGCCAACAGCTTTCTAGGAAAGCTGTATCCATTTATAGTCCTACCAGCAAGGAATGACAGTGCCTATCCCCCAGCACTCTTACTAGTGTTAGTATTATTAAAAATTTTTTTTGCTAACCTGGAAGGCAAAATTGTATGTGATATCATTTAACATAATTTTTGACTACTAATAAGCATAAACAATTTTTATGTTTGGTATTTCTTTTTCTTTCATTCTTTATACATTTACTCATTCAATATATATTTAATGAACTCATGCTATGAAGAAGGCAAAGTGCTGTATACTGAGATTCTAGCAGAGAATGAAATGTAGCCCCTGACATGAAGGAACATACTGTCTAATGGAGAAGAGAGATGTGTAACAAAATTAATCAAATCATTTGATGACAGCTGTGATAAGTGTCATGAAGAAGTGTGAGATCTCAGGAGAGCTTCTAATGGTGGTTCAGGGGCCTGAACCAATTGGGGTGGTAGGAAAGGCTTTCTGGGGAAATGCAGTTTCCACGGTGACTGAAGGGTGATTAGCCAGGGATGAGGTGAAGTGATGGGGTTGTGGGTGGGGTCACAGCCAGAGAGGACCACTTGTGAAAGTGCCTGTGCTGGGCAGGAGCAGGTGAGCTGGAGGAACTGACAGAAGACCAGTGAGGCTATGTCACTGAAGAGGTGAGGGTGGTGCAAGATGAGGTGTAAAATGAAATGTGATCAGGTATGAGTTTGACGTTGTTTTAACTATGCTGGCTGCTGTGGGAAAAGTGAAATAAAGTGAGTAAGGGTGAATGCAGGATATCCACTACTATGAGGCTGCTGCTGGAATCTGGGTGAAAGGTAATGATGACTTGGATTAGGGTAGTAACAGTGGTGCTGGAAAAAAGTAGATGGTTTTGAGAGACATTTAAGAGGTGGAATCTGCTGACTTGGCAATTGGATGTGGAGGGGGGCTTCTGAATTACTGGTCCGAGTAACTGGGCAAATGGTGGTGCTGGTTTCTGAGTTCTGGGACACTTGAGAAGCAGGCTTGGGAAGGAGAGATGATGAGTTCAAATTTGGACAAGTCAGGTGGGGTGCCTGTGGGATACCAAGAGGAGCAGTTGAGTGGGCAGAAGCTCAGAAGAGAGGTCTGTGCTAACAAATAAATCAGAAACTCGGTTATAGATGGAAATTGAAGCCTGGGGGTGAGACATTGAGGGAGACAGTGTAAAGTAAGAAAGCAAAGGAAGGGAAGGAGGACTAGTTTAGAGTGTCGGGGGACTCCAACAGTTATGAGTAGTTGGAAGGGAGAAGTGAGCAAAAATGTCTAAAACACAGTGGCAGAAAGATCAAAGGGAAACCAAGAGGGTGCAGTGGTAGAAGGCAAGGGAAAGACTGTTTCCAGAAGGGTTCAATAGGCAATTGGGTTGAATGCTACGGAGTGACTAAAGACCATTACGTGCCCAGAATTTGGCAACATGGAGACCAATATCCTGACTAACATTAGTGTTAGATGAAAAAGTGTGAGATAGTCTCATCCACCAGAGGGCAGACAGCAGAAGCAAGAAGAACTACAATCCTGCAGCCTGTGGAACAAAAACCACATTCACAGAAAGATAGACAAGATGAAAAGGCAGAGGGCTATGTACCAGATGAAGGAACAAGATAAAACCCCAGAAAAACAACTAAATGAAGTGGGGATAGGCAATCTTCCAGAAAAAGAATTCAGAATAATGATAGTGAAGATGATCCAGGACCTCGGAAAAAGAATGGAGGCAAAGACCAAGAAGATGCAAGAAATGTTTAACAAAGACCTAGAAGAATTAAAGAACAAATGAACAATACAATAACTGCAATGAAAACTGCACTAGAAGGAATCAATAGCAGAATAACTGAGGCGGAAGAACGGATAAGTGATCTGGAAGACAGAATGGTGGAATTCACTGCTGTGGAACAGAATAAAAAAAGAATGAAAAGAAATTAAGACAGCCTAAGAGACCTCTGGGACAACATTAAATGCAACAACATTTGCATTATATGGGTCCCAGAAAGAGAAGAGAGAGAGAAAGGACCAGAGAAAATATTTGAAGAGATTATAGTCGAAAACTTCCCTAACATGGGAAAGGAAATAGCCATCCAAGTCCAGGAAGCGCAGCAAGTCCCGTACAGGAGAAACCCAAGGAGGAACACCCTGAGACACATAGTAATCAAATTGGCAAAAATTAAAGACAGAGAAAAATTATTGAAATCAGCAAGGGAAAAATGACAACATACAAGGGAACTCCCATAAGGTTAACAGCTGATTTCTCAGCAGAAACTCTACAAGTCAGAAAGGAGTGGCATGATATACTTAAAGTGATGAAAGGGAAGAACTTAGAACCAAGATTACTCTACCTGGCAAGGATCTCATTCAGATTTGATGGAGAAATCAAAAGCTTTACAGACAAGCAAAAGCTAAGAGAATACAGCACCAACAAACCAGCTCTATGACAAATGCTAAGGGAACTTCTTTAAGTGGGAAACACAGGAGAAGAAAAGGATCTACAAAAACAAACCCATAACAATTAAGAAAATGGTCGTAGGAACATACTATCGATAATTACCTTAAACCTGAATGGATTAAATGCTCCAACCAAAAGACACAGGCTTGCTGAATGGATACAAAAACAAGACCCATATATATGCTGTCTACAAGAGACCCACTTCAGACCTAGGGACACATACAGACTGAAAGTGAGGGGATGGAAAAAGGTATTCCATGCAAATGGAAATCAAAAGAAAGCTGAAGTAGCAATACTCATATCAGATAAAATAGACTTTAAAATAAAGAATGTTACAAGAGACAAGGAAGGACACTACATAATGATCAAGGGGTCAATCCAAGAAGAAGATATAACAATTATAAATACATATGCACCCAACATAGGAGCACCTCAATACATAAGGCAACTGCTAACAGCTATTTTTTGCCATATTACAAGTTACTACAGACTGAGGCCTGGAAGGACTTGAAGGTAACAACTCCAGCTTTTTGACAAATTCTTTGAGAAACCTGAGGACCTCCCCCGTCCCTAAAGAGGTTATCATTTACCCAAGGTTGCACAGCTAGTGAGTAGCAGATTGACATACCTGGGTTTTCTGATTTCAGATCTGCTGGCCTTGTTGCTCCAAGTTAGCAGTTAGTAATGCCAGGACGCAGAAAGAGCACAGAGTGTAGTTACAACTGACTTGGATTGCAATCCTAGCTCTTCCCTTTATCAGCTATGTAGCTTTAGCAAATCCATTTAGTCAGCTTTTCTCAGATAAATAATAGCACTGTGGAAGAGCAAGTTTCTGCTTGTTGTGAGGGGCAAGTGTGTCTGCACATAGTAGGTGCTCCATCAATGGGACCCCTTCTCAAACTCCAAACCTAGGTGTCTTGGATCCCAGAGTATGGGCCCCTTTGCCCACACGCTTGTGAAATGGGTCTAATCCTCTGTAACGCATGAGATGCCAAGAAATCCTAAAATCTCCATCAATTTTTATCTTATGAAGTTTATACAGCATCATTCATTATAAGAAAAATACATATTAAAACAATAATACTATCTCACTCTTCCTATTTGCTGGCAAGTGTTTGGGGAAACAGGCACACTCATGGTTTGGAATATTAATTTGTATCACCTCTTTGGAGAATAATTTGACAATACATATCACAATTTAAAATGCACTTATTCTTTATAAACCTACCTGTTTCACTTTTACAGATACATTCATACACATCCAAAATGTGTATCATTGCAGCACTCTCTGCTACAGCAAAGTTTGCACAGGAACTAAATATACCTTTTAAAAAACAAAAACAAAAAACGAAAAGAAAAAGTGTGAGTGAAAAAGCTGGAGTGGAGTGGGTTGGGGAGTGAGAGAAATTAACAGAGCAAGTGTCACAATTCTTTCCAGAAGTTTGGTTGATCTGAACTATCTTTTTTTTCATCATTTTCCAATTGTGATTTTTAACACTGATGTCATTGTAGTACATGACCTCTGTGTTTGTGTGTATTATGTGAAATACCCTTATTTTCAGAATATTTATTAAACATGCAGCAAATATTTTTAAACTTTTTTTGTCTACCATATTATATGTTGTTTTTTATGCACATTAGCTTTATTTTTATATAGTTAAATTAATTTTTTTCCTTATGACTTCTTCCATTGCTCTTTTGCTTAGAAATTCCTTCTCCATACAGAAAGCACACAAGAATTTGCCTTTGTATTATTTCTTAAATGTTTATGGCTTCATTAAAAATTTATTTTGATCATTTTGGAATTTATTTTTACATATCAATTTAAGGCTGGAACACTTTATTATACCAACCTAATGATAGAGGAGCAACATAGCTAATCTTGAGATGTTCTACTTAATGTTTTGACCAATTGACCCCACTGCCTAATTGCAGGAGAAAGCTCCTACTGATCAAGAAGATAAAATTTCAGTCCAACATGAGATTTGTTTGGTTAGTAATTTATGGACATTCTGTCTCTGTGCTAATATTGTGCAGTCTCTTTATATTGTAAATTTTAAAATTCTGTATTCCCAGTTTCCTGTGCTTCCCAGCATGATGTCATCTGACAGCCATCCTAGAAGGCATTCTTATGAGGACCAGGGATTTCAATGCCATACTCACATGCGGGATTACAGAAAATGCTCCAAGGATGGGTCATTCAAGGAGCCACTGGAATCAAAAAGAAGATCCCATTCCAAAATTCAGGCATTTTCAGAGTCCTCTGAACAGCAACTGTGCTTTAGAACCAAATGCTCTGTCTCTTCGGTACGTAACAGAGTTACTGAATATTTAAACCATTTTAGAAAAGGAAACCCAAAGGATTCATCCTCCCCTAGTTTGAGGAGAACAAATCTAACTTCTTCATTTACAGCTTGGTGTTGGGATCTTTGAAAAATGGCACTCAGTTTTAGCCCAGGTGTACATAAAATTTTTAAATTATTATTATTGATGACGTGGTGTAGGAAGAATTCCTAAAGGAGCACATGTGGAATGTTTTTGTCACCAAGGTCCTCTGTTTTCATCACCCTTATTATAAATAATTGTGATTCATTCTCCTTTTACTATCTGAAGAAGAAACAACTGCCCCTACTGCTCTTGTTCTCTCATATTTAATCTGGTAGGAAATAGTTTGTGATGGTGTTGGGTTCCCCTGTACTTTTAAAAAGCACACAGAAGGGACTCTCTGGACACTATGGTGTGAGTATCCAGAGGTAGAGGAGCAGTCCAGGCACTCACAGTGGCCTCGTCAGAGTCTTAAGTGAAGCCCAAGGGAGACAAAGGCATGAAATGGGGGAAAGAATTAAAACACCACTGATGATGCCAAACTTGATACATAAAGTAATAAACTAGAGACCAATTAATTGGGGGGTAGTTTTTCAACTCTACAACGTGCTCACTGAGTGGCCTTGAGCAAAATACTTTTTTTTTTTTGGTGGGTCTTTGGTTTTGGTTTTATTTTGCAAAACAAGAATAATGATATGTTTCTGCCACGTAGTAGGCAGAGCAAATAAGTAAACCTAGGTGTATTGCCACCTGGGTCTTGAGCTATGCTCTGTGAATGGCCAGGGGAAGGCACTCAGG
The DNA here is from genome assembly GCF_964341445.2 of Mesoplodon mirus. Taxonomy (NCBI): domain Eukaryota; kingdom Metazoa; phylum Chordata; class Mammalia; order Artiodactyla; family Ziphiidae; genus Mesoplodon; species Mesoplodon mirus. The sequence continues at coordinate 99,409,902 of NC_138982.1, read as the reverse complement.
TGCTTCCTACCTCATTGTCCACCTGAGTGCGCTGCTTTCTGCCTAGCAATGATGGCTGTTGGGATTGTCACTGTGCATCTTTGCCTCACAGGTGGCAGCTCACTTTTGTCACAGTGACCTTGTGTATCTACGATTCCCCTTCAGTAAGCTGCTCTCTCTACTGGATCATAAGAGAAATAAGGAAGGAAGAGTAGTGAACAGCTGTCACTTACTCCATCTAAACCTTATTAAGAGTTTCTGTTTTGTCTTTTCTTTATACTGTTTTTTAAAGATATGGTTTCAGACTTAGAGCAAGGTTGCAAGAATAGTACAAAACTACACCCTTCATCTAGATTTCCTCTAAACGTGAATATATTATCACATTTTCCTATACCCTCTCTCTCCTTCCCACCCCCAAACAAGGGCACAAGGACATAAATACAGTACAGTAATTAAACTCAGGAAATTAACACCAATACAAAACTTTTATGTCTAATCTATTGACCTTATTCATATTTTGTCAGTTGTTCCAATAATATTTTTTAGAACGAGATTCCAGATCATGCATTGCAACCGATTTTCATGTCCCTTTAAGGTATTTTATTTCTGGAACAATGCCTTGGTCTTTTTCATGGGACTGGAATCTGAAGAGTACAGGTCAGTTATTTTTTAGAATGAAGCTCAGTTTGAGTTCATCTGACATTTCTTCATGATTAGATTCACATTATGAACTTTTGGCAGGAATAAAACAGGCGTGAAAAAATTCCTGTTTCAAAACTACGTGTTGAAATTATTAATTATATTAATGAGGGGACTGACTTGCTTTAAATTCTTTCTGGAACAAGGGAGGGTATAAATATATTCTGAAAAAAATTTTAATCTGAACAATTCTTTGTTGATTCTGATGGCTTCAGAAAAACATTCATATCACCTATTTACATAAGGGTGTAAATGTGAAATCAGTTTTCTTATTTAAAGAGGTGTTCATTACATTATCCTTAAAATATAAAAATGTTTGTTTCATTCATTTCTCAAGTTCTTCCTTTTGAGAACCAAGATAACCAAGGCAGCATTTTCAACTTTTTTGACTCAAGAACTCTTTTCATAGTTATGTACAGTCGGCCTTGAGCATCCATGGATTTTGGTACCTGTGGGCGGTCCTGGAACCAACCCCTTTGCGGATACCAAGGGACAACTGTATAATAGCTAGAAACCTGCTAGGAATTTACAAAATCATTAAAATTTTTTCATATTATATGATAAATATACATGATAAATAATTTTAAATTAAGTATTTTATTTTATATCCATCTTTAAATAGTATATTATAAAGTTTATCTTAATGCAAAATTAAAAATTTAGAACATGGCATACTTTAAAACTTTTTTCTATTTAACAATTGATACACTTTTCTAAAGCTAACTACATTAAAAAGTGTGAGTTTTCAGCAATTAAAAAAATAATATATATTGCCTTTTATTTGGGGGCCAGATGTATACTAATACATAGATTTAAACTTTACATCCTTTAGCATCAAGAAGAGCCAGAAACTGCTTTTGTGACCTGCTCATGACAAACAACATTAAATTTTTTCATTTTTATATTGAAAAACTCAACTGGCTTATTTTGATAATTTTTCACATTTTGTTTCTAAGTGATGAGATAAGAAAAAATCAGGTCATTATTTATGAGCAATTTTTGGATAGTCTTGATTCCCAATAAGGGAAAAGCCAAATTGCAAATAATCATCACTATATTTTCTTTTTTATACTGTTTTTATAAGGATTAGAGACACTCATGGCTGCTATATATGAATTATGATCAGACTGATGGATTTAATACAAGCACTGGAGCTAATGAAAATAATCTGGAGTCACATTTACAGAGCTAGTACAATTTTTAAGCTCCTCTTAACTTGCATCTCAGCTTCATCATTTGTTTTGCTTTCTGATTTTGACTAATGGACCAGTATAGATAGAAATGAAATAATCTAGGTATGAAAACAATTTAACAATGTACAGTAGCTAACACCACCACAGGAACCAGACATCCCCATAACTCACCCTGCAGGGCCGAATCATGACCTTGCCCATCTGACTGTTACTCTCACCACTGCATATGTTCACCTCATAGACACTCAGGGGTTCACCTCATAGACACTCAGACATTCCAGTGTTTCCAGTTCACTGGAATGGAGGAGGGGAGGAGTAATGATCTTTAAGTGTAAAAATAGATACCACCACATTTATCAACACCATTCTTTTGTCAGTAATTCCTTTGAAAGTCACTTTCACCATGGAAACCAAAGAAGAACCCCCCATCCCAGTTCCCTATCATATCACCCTATTTATAATTATCATTGCACTTATCATTACCTTTTATTTTCTTGTTTCCTTTTAGGCTTATTGATTGATTGTCTCCCTCTGCCTAGGTGTAGAATCCAGGAAGTAGGGTGTCTCTAGTTAGTGCTGAATCTCCCCATCTTAGAACAACAGTGGGTGTTCATTCAGTCATTGAATGTAGACCCCTGGGCAACCTGTTGGGGAATGTTGTGTGGTTGAATGTCATTCCTTGACACTTTGTTCTTTACCCAGTCCTCACCTGAAAACTTAGTGCAAACCCTACTATTAATGTAATTTAAAGGAGTGAACATTAGGAGGTTAGAATCATTCCGTGTATGATCCCCTTGCCACATTCCTTTTCAAAAAGCACCAGAAGAATATTAATTTTACTGTGCCATGGAATCACATCCCTCTGTACATTAGAGGCAGAGTAGTGTGCAGGTTGAGTTTCCTCCATAGACTGCCTGCTGATGCCCAAGGCTCCCTATTCCTTTATTTTATGACTAAACCTTTAGCAACACCCTTAGGCTTATACTAATTTATTACTAGAAACTAAGATGTGAAAGTCTGCTAAATGATTAGGGTTTTCTTCATTTCTGATAATTAGGAAAAATGTGGAATGTTGTCAGCTTTCGGCATATCTACCCTTTTCTGACCCTTCTTTTTCAGGGACCTGAGAGCAGAAAGGAGAGAAATGAGAGAGAATGCCAGGCACTGGAAATGAGGTCTTGCAAGAAAGCGGAGGAAAGAAGGAGCTCTGGGAAGGAAGAGCGTGGAGAAGCGTACCTGCCCGCCCTGTCTGAAAAGGGGCCCAAATAGTACTTTGTTTCCACACCATGACTACTGATGCTGCTGTGTATTTTTGAGCCCCAATTCACCAGGCCCAGGAGTGGTAACTGTAAAGAGTCTGCAGATGCTGAGTGACTCAAGTGGGTGGTTGATTCAGCTGCTCCCCAAGACAGCTTGCATCATACTCCAGCTGCTTTTCAGAGTGTGGTCTGCTCTGTTGCCCTTTTATGGGAATAAAAAGGATAAAAGGTATTTTAATAGCATAAAGTAATTATTGAAAATGTGAAGAGAGATATTTAAAGAGTCACCCACACATCTTCACCAACACTTCTTCCACATCACCCTCGCAAATAATCTAAAATAAAGGTCATTGGTGTGACTCGATGCTTACTTCCTTATTAGAAGTGATTATATAAGTATGTCTAAAGGCCATCATTTAATGAGAGCTGGTAATTAAGGTGCCAAGTGCTGTACTGAGAGTTTGAATGCATTACCTAATAGTCCTCACCACTCTGAGGTGGGACCTAGTCTTCTTTTCACTTGCTGGCTGAGGAAACTGGAGTTTAGGAAAGTTCAGTCACTCACTGGGGAGGTGGCAGAGTTAGGGCCGGAGCCCAGTTCATGCTGACTCATGTCCCTCAGTTGAGGCAGGACCTTCATTTCCCTTTCGCAGTGGGTCCTGACTTAGTAGGTGTGTGATTTGCTTGTGAACGGGCAGATGTGAATGAGAAAAGCGAGACTTGGGAGTGCATTACAATTTTGATTACGTGGGTGGAGACTGAATCTCTGAGATCAGCTTTATGCTCTGGGTTTGAACTTTATGAGACTATTTATTTTTTATTGAGGTATAATTGACATGTAACCTGATATTAGTTTCAGGTGTCCAACGTAAAGATTCAGTATTTGTATGTACTGTGAAATGATTGCCACAGTAAATCTAGTTAACATCCATCACCATACATAGTTACACATTTTTTTCTTGTGATGAGAACTTTTAAGATCTACTCTCTTAGCAACTTTCAAATATACAATACAATATTGTCAACTATAGTCACCATGCTGTACGTTACATCGCATGATTTATTTAAAACATAGGGACCACCTCACAAATTTGCGTGTCATCTTTGCACAGGAGCTGTGCTAATCCTCTCTGTATCCAGATAAGTTCCAGTTTCAGTGTATGTGCTGCTGAAGCAGGCACTTCTTTTTTTCCCTCAGCTCTATTGAAGTATAATTGACAAGTAAAATTGTATATATTTATATTGCACAACATGATTCATATGTGTATGGTATTTGACATACTTTGTAAAATCATCACCATGATCAGGTTAATTAACATACTGAGGCCATATTCTGTTTTTTTCCCTAGAAGAAAAGATAGTAGAATTCTCCCTATTTATTCTTTGTCTCTGTCTTGGATCATCAAATGCCCAAGGGCAGCTAGAATCTCTGTTTTGTAAAGCAGAAGATCTCCCAAAACTACTACTCATTACTAATGACGGAACTTACTGCTTATGGAAGAACAAACTAACTTTGGCATAGACAATAAAAAGAAGGAAAAGGAGAGAGAAAAAGAGAAGAGGAAAACAGTGAAAGAAAAGTAAAATAGTGATGATCATTAATTTGCATTCTTTCAATTCATACAACTTGTACCTTCACCATTTTGAATTGACGCTTTCATGCTGCTTTTTAATGATAATTTTTCACACAGGTAAAAGATGACTTCAGCTATTACATGGTGTGTTTGCCTGTTATTTGCCACCACCAAGGGGGAGGATGGGACCTGACCTGCCTTTGAGGTCTGTGTTATACTATGTAGTTTCCCCACCCTTGCTTTGGGTACTTTTCAGTCTTGCTAACCAAGTTTCAGATTTGGGGATGGTCTACTCATCTGCTGTGGCCCCAAAAGAAAGGTCTGGGGAGAGGTGGCCCACCCATGGAAAGGAGAGATGCCTGGAGTTCCCAGAGCCCATTGGCTGGCTGGCTGAGACAGTAGCCACCTTCCACTCCAGCCAGGGTATCTGTGAAGTTTCTTCCCCTTCAAGGATAGCAGTACCTGGGAAAATCAGGATTAGGACTTTTATACTATATTTTATCAAATTGGAGGAAAGTCTGTTTTCAACACACTTTCAGGACCATAGTAAATGGAAGAGGGGGGACTCTCTGAATATGAAGCTGACAGCTTATTGCCTTTTTTAAATATCACAAAATGATAGTTGTCATAATCAAAATACAGATCAAGAAAAAGAATGAAAATTAAAAACTCTTATTGTACCTACTCGGAGATAAACATGGTTAATACTTTGTTGTCTGTCCTTCCAGAATATTATCTATGTGTATACACAAACACACACACACACACACACACTTTTTTCCAAACATGAGTTCATTTCAGTTAACAGTATATCATTTACATCTTTTAAAATAGTCAAGTGCATAATTTTAATGGTTCCTTGCTTAAAACATTCTCAAGTCTCTTCCATCTTTAAAACTTCCCTCATAATATACCAATAGGTACCACTTTTTTGTTGTTTTGTTTTTTGTTTTTTTTTTTGGCCACACCGTGTGGCTTGTGAGCTCTTAGTTTCCTTACCAGGGATTGAACCTGGGCCCTCGACAGTGTAAGCGCCAAGTCCTAACTACTGGACTGCCAGGGAGTTCCTGCAAACTCATTTTTTTAAAGTAAGTAATTATTTCTTGCCCTGCCTGCCCCCAATCTGTTTTCCCTGTCTCAGTGAATGGTTAGCATTATTTACCAGTTATCAACCAAGAACCTGGTTGTATTTGAAACCATCATGTACTCTTCTTGTTCTCCATTCAAATAATTATCAACTTCTGCTTATTTTGCCTCTAAATATCACTTGGACCTACCAAATTCCATTCTCATTGCCAGCATCCCACATCAGGCCCTTTATATCTTGCCTTGATTCCAACAAAAATGATAATATTTTGGATATGTTTGGTTAAATAAAATATATTATTAAAATTAATTTCTCCTGTTTTTCCCTATTTTAATGTCGCTACTATTAGAAAATTTAAAATTACCTTTATGTCTCACATTTCTATTGGGCAGCAATGATCTATACTCTAACTCTCAAGCCTCTTTTTATATTACTTGAATTTTATTTTTTAAATTCTAGGAAGCTTAAAAAGAATTGGAATTTAATTAATCCATGGTATTATTTTGGGTTAACTGGCCTAATACTAGTTACAACATTTTAAAGTTTATTAACCTGATTCTTTCTTTCCTCCCTCCCTTCCTTCCTTCCTTCCTTCCTCCCTTCCTTCCCCGCTTCCTTCCTCCCTTCCTTCCCCGCTTCCTTCCTTCCTTCCTATTCTTTCCAAATAAAAATATCTCTGTTTATTCATATTCTCTTCTGTACTATAGTATGACTCATGTCGGTTTTATCATGTAATGATTTCCTTACGTCTGTCTTCCCATCTAGACTGTGAACTCTTAGTAGTAGGAACCATATCTTAATCATTTTTGCATTCCCAGAAACTTTGCTTATCACATAGTAGTGATGTAATAGATATAGTCTGAGAATGTGACTCTGAACAACCAGTGTTCTAGAACTTGAATTAATCCTGCCTATTTTAGGCAAGACACTGTCATATGATACTCTCTTGAAATAAAAAATTGTGTTGTAGATAGTATTCCCCCCCAATGGAAACAATTTTTACTTATAAAAATAACAGTATCCGACTTCCCTGGTGGCGCAGTGGTTAAGATTCTGCCTGCCAATGCAGGGGATGCAGGTTCGAGCTCTGGTCCAGGAAGATGCCACGTGCCGCGGAGCAACTAAGCCCGTGCACCACAACTACTGAGCCTGCGCTCTAGAGCCCGGGAGCCACAACTACTGAAGCCCTTGAGCCACAACTATGGAACACGCACCTAGAGCCCATGCTCTGCGACAAGAGAAGCCACCGCAATGAGAAGCCCGCGCACCGCAATGAAGAGTAGCCCCCTCTCACAGCAACTAGAGAAAGCCCACGTGCAGCAACGAAGACCCAACGCAGCCAAAAATAAATAAATAAATAAAATCTACGCTTAAACAATCCCCCCCAAAACAAAAAAAAGGTATCTGACATACTTTCAAATAATGCAGACGCATATAAAATAGAAAGTGTCTACCCTCTGGAAAAGACCAGTGTCAGAAATATGAAATAACACAGTTGAGCACTACTGTCAAGGCACACTGATTACTCTACTCTAGGGGGCAGACTTGAGCCGACGTTTGGATGATAATGCTGGACACAGAGAATTCTCCCTGTTGGGCCAATGACAAAATCACTACCATTACTTTCAGACAGAAAGGAGAACTGCAGCATTTCCTATCAAAACTCTTGGAGGAGAGTTTAAACTAATTAAATGTTGAGTAATTTTTATGACTTATTAATGTATTTAAAGGTACACATGGGGGAGGATGACAAACTGGTTATCACCATGGGGCATGAAAAGAGAAAGAGGCATAAAATACTTGTGCAGATGATTTACATTTGCACAATGGGAAATTTTAAACTGGCAAAGGGAGGGATTATAAATTCTAATTATCTCTGTCTTTGGAGTTTTTAACATCCTACTGTAACCTTGGATTATCTAATTCTGTTTTGGCTGAATTCCTGCTACAACTTTGGAGCCAGTTATCATAGTAGTTGACTGAGAACAGTTCTGCCCCATCTGCTTGTATGGAGATGTGAGGAAAAAATCAACGGTGAATGGGAACCCTAGTGTACTGTCGATGGGAACGTAAATAGGTGCAGCCACTATGGACAAGGGTATGGAGGTTCCTCAAAAAATTAAAAATGGAACTACCACATAATCCAGCAATTCCACTTCTGAGTATTGACGTGAAGGAAATAAAACAGTAGCTCAAAAACATATCTGCGCTCCCATGTTCATTGCAGCATTATTTACAACAGCCAAGATGTGGAAACAATCTAAGTCTCCAATGATGAGTAAATGGATAAAGAAGATGTGGTACATATATATGTATGTATGTGTATATATAATATATATATACAAATGGAATATTATTCAGTCATAAAAAGAATGAAATCTTGCCATTCACGACAACTTGGATGGACCTGGAGGGCATTATGCTAAGTGAAATAAGTCAAACAGAGAAAGACAAACACTGTATGATGTCACTTATATGTGGAATCTTAAAAAATGAAACAAAAAACAGGCTCAGTGATAACAGAGAACAAACTGGTGGTTGGCAGAGGTGGTGGGTGGAGGGATGGCGAGGATGGGGGGTGAGAAATGGGTGAAGATAGTTGAAAGGTACAAACTCCCAGCTATAAAAAAAAGTAAGTCATGGGGATGTAATGTACAGTATGGTGACTATAGTTAACACTACTGTACTGCATGTTTGAAAGTTGCTAAGAGAGTAGATCTTAAAAGTTCTCATCACAAGAAAAACAAATTTTGTAACCATGTGTGGTGACAGATGTTAACTAGACTTGTTGTGGTGATCATTTCACAATAAATACAAATATCAGATCATTATGTTGTACACCTAAAACTAATATAATGTTATATATATATATATATATAAGTATAATGTCAATTATACTTCAAAAAAAAGAGAAAACAAAAAACAAAAACAAAGGAACAGAGAACAGATTGGTGGTTGCCTGAGGTGGGGAGGGGGTGTAGATAGGCTGTGTGCAAAATGGGTGAAGGGGGTCAAAAGGTACAAACTTCCAGTTTTAAAATAAATAAGTCCTGGGGATGTAATGTACAGCATGGTGGCTATAGTTAACAATACTATATTGCATATTTGAAAGTTGCTAAGAGAGTAGATCTTAAAAGTTCTCATCACAAGAAAAGAATTTTGGAACTATGTGTGGTAGGATATTGTAGACACTGTAGTCATCATTTCGCAATATATACAAATATGGAATCATTACATTGTACACCTGAAAAGAATATAATGTGTTTAAAAAAATATTTATTTATTTATTTGGTTGTGCTGGGTCTTCTTTGTGGCAGGTGGGATCCTTAGTTGTGGCATGAAAACTCTTAGTTGCAGCATGCATGTGGGATCTAGTTCCCTGACCAGGGCTGGAACCCTGGCTCCCTGCATTGGGAGTATGGAGTCTTATCCACTGGGCCACCAGGGAAGGTCCCTGAAATGTATATAATGTTATAGGTCAATTATACCTCCATTAAAAAAAAAAAAGCAAGCAAACAAAAAACAATAATGAACTGTGAAACTCCTTGATTTAAGCCGGCTTCTTTTCCCCAACTTGTGCATGCATGTGTGCCTAGCAACTCATGAGTGACTTACACCCCAGAGCATAGCTCCCCTTGCCTTGCCTCATGATCTCTGAGTCTCTACCTTGTTCACTAATTGCCAGGATCTGCTTGTTCATTCAACAAAGATTTTTTGACTTCCTGTCCTGTGCTAGGGATACAAAAGTGAGCAAAAGAGATAAAAACCTCTGTTTTCCAGGAGCTCACATTCCAGTGAGGAAGATAAATAGTAAACAAAAATCTACTCATCACTTCCTCAGAGATAACTAATTAAAAAAAATATTGTGTCACTTTCTAGCTTGAAGACCTTGGCAAGCTCCTCATTATTTATAGAATTAAATCAAAACCTTTCAGCATGGCATCAAGCACCCCATGTAGCTGGTTTTCAGACTTTAATGACAAAGATATTATTTCAAACTCTTCTTACCTCCTTCCCTCTCTTCTCTTCCCTCAGTGTTGTGTCCTATATATCTTTCTTCACAGCAGATGTTTTCATTGATGTTGCGTAAATCGCCTTCAAGTGTTTTGGTGGAGGGATAAATGCAAACAAATGAAATCTTCATAGTGACTATTGTGTCTCTTCGTTTAGATTTTCCATATGGGATGGGCACTGGTTAGCTGTTCATTAAGGGGTAATAATAATGTACTGGCCAGGAGCCATTTTAACCTGAACAAGGGGCCAACTAAGTACTTTCCTAGGACTCTCTTTTCTTATCTCTGAAATACATCTATCACCTGTGACTAGCTAATGCATGTTTAAAGGTTGTTCATTATGTTCTTAAAAACAAGTGGCTTTTTTTCCTCACCCCTCGATTTGCAAACATAGTATGATAATGATGTCACCATTTCCAAGGAAGTGTAGGAACAAGAGAAAATAAATGTTAAGGAGGGGGAATGAGAAAAACAAAATATGAGGACTTTTAAAGATCGTCTGATAAATAAGTTCTAGGGATGTAATGTACAACATGATGACTATAGGAACCACTGCTGTATGCTATACATGATAGCTGTTAAGAGAGTAAATCCTAAGAGCTCTCATTACAAGGAGAACTTTTTTTCCTGTTGTTTTTTTTTCCGTTTCTTTTTATTGTATCTATATGAGATGATGGATGTTAACGAAACTTATTGTGGCAATCATTTCACAATATATGTAAGTCAAACTTTACACTGTGTACCTGAAACTCAAACAATGATGTATATTATTTATATCTCAGTAAAACTGGGGGCGGGGAAAGGTCATCTGATTTAAGACTGTCTCATCCACATTCCTAATTGATGTAAGAACTCCCTCTGCAATGGGTCTGCCAGGTGCCTTCCAGGCTTCCTTCCCTCCCTCCTCCTGCCCCTCCCATCCCTCCTTCCTTCCTTCCCTCCTTCTTCCCCCCTCCTTCCTTTCCTTTTTCTTCCTTCCCTCCTCCCTTCCTCCCTCCCTCTCTTCCTCCCTTCCTTCTTTCCTTCCTTCCTTCCTTCTTTCTTTCTTTCATTTATAGTTGATATATAATATTGTGTTCGTTTCAGTTATACAGCATAGTGTTCAGAATTTTTTTCAGATTCTTTTCCATTACATGTTATTACAAGATATTGAATATAGGTCCTTGTGCTATACAGTAAATCCTTGTTGCTTATCTATTTAATGTATAGTAGTTTGTATCTGTTAATCCCATATCCCTAATATGTCCCTCCACACACCCTCCCTTGGTAACCATAAGTTTGCTTTCTGTGTCTGTGAGTCTGTTTCTGTTTCTGTTGTATATATTTTCATTTGTATTATTTTTTGATTCTACATATGAGTGATATCATATAGTATTTATCTTATCTGTCTGACATTTCACTAAGCATAATATTCTCTAGGTCCATCCACATTGCTGCAAATGACAATATTTCATTTTTTTATGGCTAATATTCCATTGTATATGTACATACCACATCTTCTTAAGCCAGTCTTTTCTAGATGACTGCCAGGGCTGGGAAGGCAGCCGATTTCATTGTGTTAAAGCTCTCGTGACTGATGTTGTTAGCCTGCCACCCCTCCCCTGCAAAAAAGGTCCTTTCTCATACTGAGCTGCAATCTTCCACATGGAACTTGGTCTTTTTCTTTCACTCTAGTCCCCTGCAGCATAAGTCTAGTCCCTCTCCTGAAGGATGTCACTATAGTTCCTAGAGGAGAATGCTCATGACTTTCTCTGCCCCATGGTCCATCCCATGGCATTCCTCAGGTGAACTTTCTGTGTCAATCATTATTCCTCACAGAACCTGAGTTCCACAGCCGCATCACCCTAAATGCCTTCACCCGAACCTCTCTAGGTTGTAAATTTTCTGTTTAAATTATTGTATCCATAGTAATAAAAATGTAAGTGAAAATCAGAGGCCATTTAAAACTCAAACTTGCAAATGTTAAAAAAAATTAATTCTCAGAGCTTGGGGAGGGTGAGATACCATATTAAAAGTAAAAAATTGTTCGATTTTTCTTGAAGTCATTTGTGTCACAGAACAATGAAACTATTATTATTGTTTGACCCAGTAAATTTCCTTACAGGAACCTATCTTTAAGAAATAATAACTGTGGGATAAAATATTTTTGCATGATGGTTTTCTTACAGCATTGTTTTATTAAAGACACCATTGTAAAACAGCTTTATTCAGGTATAATTGGTGTTTAATAAACTGCCCATATTTAAAGTGTACAGTTTGAAAAGTTTTTCTTTTTTATTATAGTTAAATATTCATACCATAAAATTTACCAGTTAGGTAAATTTTGACACATGTATACACTCATGCCCCTTTGTAAGAACGCTTTCTTTCTCCTTCCCATAACCTTCCCACCCTGTCCCAGAGAACCTCTGTTCTACTTTCTGTCACTATATAGATTAATTCACATTTTCTAAACATTTATATTAATGGAATCATACAGAATGATTTTTTTGTCTGACTTCTTGCACTCTGTGCAATTATTTTGGATTCATCTGTATTGATTATTTCTGAGCAGTATTTCATTATATGGAGGTACCACAATCTGTTTAATCATTTACCTTGATGGACATTTGCATTGTTAACAGGTTTTGGCTATTACAAATAAAGTTTCTATGTATGTTATTAATCTTTATGTGGATATATGCTTTCTTTTTTGGGGGGGTCTTTTCCAAGCTTTAAAAAAATTTTTTTTAATTGAAGTATTGTTGATTTACAATGCTTCAGGTGTATAGCAAAGTGATTCAATTATACATATGTATATATCCTTTTTTCAGATTCTTTTCCACTATAAGTTATTACAAGATATTGAATATAGTTCCCTGTGCTATACAGTAGGTTCTTGTTTATCTATTTTATATATAGTAGTGTGTATCTGTTAATCCCAAATTCCCAGTTTATCTCCCTGACCCTTTCCTTTTTGGTAGCCATAAGTTTTCTATGTCTGTAAATCTATTTCTGTTTGGTAAATAAGTTAGTTTGTATCATTTTTTTAGATTCCACATATAAATGATACCATGATATTTGTCTTTCTTTTTATGCTTTCTTTTTTTCATGGCTGGCCCACGGGTAAGTGTATGTTTAACTTTTAAAGAAACTGTCAAACTCTTTTCCAAAGTGATTGTACTACTTTACGTACCCACCAGCATTTTATGAGAATTCTAGAATTCTAGTTGCTCCACGTCCTTGCAATACGTGGTGCAGTGAATCTTTCTAATTTTAGCTATTCTAATAGGTATGTGGTTGTATTTCATTGTAGTTTAAATTTTCCATTTCCCAAATGACTAATGATATTGAACATTTTTTCAGGTGCTTATGCCATCAGTATATCATTTTTTGATAAATTCCGTTCAAATATTTTGCCCATTTAAAAAAGCTAGGGGGACTTTCCTGGTGGTCTAGTGGTTAATACTATATGCTTCCACTGCAGGGGACGCGGGTTCGACCCCTGGTTGGGGAACTCAGATCCTGCATGTCGTGGGGTGCAGCCGAAAAATAAAAATTAAAAAAGAAAAGCTAGGTAGTTAAAAATTTTTTTTACATGTAAGATTTCCTTATATATTCCAGATAAAATCCTTATCATATATGTGATTTGCAAGTATTTTTTGCCAGTAGATTGTCTTTTCATTCTGTTAATCGTGTTTTTTTTAAAGAGCAGAAGTTCTTAATTTCAAAAAGCCCAACTTTAAAATTAATTTTTATTTTATAGATTGTGATTTTGGAGTATTTAAGAAATTTTTACCTAACCCAAGGTCACAAAAGATTTTCTCCTGTGTATTCTAGGCATTTTATAATGTTAGGTTTTACATTTAGATTTATGGTCAACTTTGAGTTAACATTTGTACATGTTGTGAAGTATGAAGAGGTGAATTAAAAAATTTTTTGGCACATAAATCCTCAATTGTTTCAAAAGTTTGTTGAAAACTCTATCTTTTTCCATTGAATTTCTTACATCTTTGCCAAACATCAATTAAACATACATGTGAATCATTTTCTCTAATTTCTATTCTGTTCCATTGACCTATTCTACTATTTTATTTTATTTTATTTTATTTGACTTTGGGGTTTGTTTATTATTATTATCTTTTTACATCTTTATTGGAATATAATTGCTTAACAATGGTGTGTTAGTTTCTGCTTTATAACAAAATGAATCAGTTATACATATACATATGTTCCCATATACCCTCCCTCTTGCGTCTCCCTCCCACCCTCCCTATCCCACCCCTCCAGGTGGTCACAAACCATCGAGCTGATCGCCCTGTGCTATGCGGCTGCTTCCCACTAGCTATCTGTCTTATGTTTGGTAGTGTATATATGTCCATGCCTCTCTCTCGCTTTGTCACAGCTTACCAATCCCCCTCCCCATATCCTCAAGTCCATTCTCTAGTAGGTCTGTGTCTTTATTCCTGTCTTACCCCTATGTTCTTCATGACATTTTTTTCTTAAATTCTATATATATGTGTCAGCATACAGTATTTGTCTTTCTCTTTCTGACTTACTTCACTCTGTATGACAGACTCTAGGTCCATCCACCTCATTACAAATAGCTCAATTTCGTTTCTTTTTATGGCTGAGTAATATTCCATTGTATATATGTGCCACATCTTCTTTATCCATTCATCCGATGATGGACACTTAGGTTGTTTCCATCTCCGGGCTATTGTAAATAGGGCTGCTATGAACATTTTGGTACATGACTCTTTTTGAATTATGGTTTTCTCAGGGTATATGCCCAGTGGTGGGATTGCTGGGTCATATGGTAGTTCTAATTGTAGTTTTTTAAGGAACCTCCATACTGTTCTCCATAGTGGCTGTACCAATTCACATTCCCACCAGCAGTACAAGAGTGTTCCCTTTTCTCCACACCCTCTCCAGAATTTATTGTTTCTAGATTTTTTGATGATGGCCATTCTGACTGGTGTGAGATGATATCTCATTGTAGTTTTGATTTGCATTTCTCTAATGATTAATGATGTTGAGCATCCTATCATGTGTTTGTTGGCACTCTGTATATCTTCTTTGGAGAAATGTCTATTTAGGTCTTCTGGCCATTTTTGGATTGGGTTGTTTGTTTTTTTGTTATTGAGCTGCATGAGCTGCTTATAAATTTCAGAGATTAATCCTTTGTCAGTTGCTTCATTTGCAAATATTTTCTCCCATTCTGAGGGTTGTCTTTTGGTCTTGTTTATGGTTTCCTTTGCTGTGCAAAAGCTTTGAAGTTTCATTAGGTCCCATTTGTTTATTTTCATCTTTATTTCCATTTCTCTAGGAGGGGGGTTAAAAAGGATCTTGCTGTGATTTATGTCATAGAGTGTTCTGCCTATGTTTTCCTCTAAGAGTTTGATAGTTTCTGGCCTTACATTTAGGTCTTTAATCCATTTTGAGCTTATTTTTGTGTATGGTGTTAGGGAGTGATCTAATCTCATACTTTTACATGTCCCTGTCCAGTTTTCCCAGTACCACTTATTGAAGAGACTGTCCTTTCTCCACTGTACATTCCTGCCTCCTTTATCAAAGATAAGGTGACCATATGTGCGTGGGTTTAACTCTGGGCTTTCTATCCTGTTCCATTGATCTATCTTTCTGTTTTTGTGCCAGTACCATACTGTCTTGATTACTGTAGCTTTGTAGTATAGTCTGAAGTCAGGGAGCCTGATTCCTCCAGCTCCATTTTTCGTTCTCAAGATTGCTTTGGCTATTCGGGGTCTTTTGTGTTTCCATACAAATTGTGAAATTTTTTGTTCTAGTTCTGTGAAAAATGCCAGTGGTAGTTTGATAGGGATTGCATTGAATCTGTAGATTGCTTTGGGTAGTAGAGTCATTTTCACAATGTTGATTCTTCCAATCCAAGAACATGGTATACCTCTCCATCTACTTGTATCATCTTTAATTTTGTTCATTAGTGTCTTATAATTTTCTGCATACAGGTCTTTTGTCTCCTTAGGTAGGTTTATTCCTAGATATTTTATTCTCTTTCTTGCAATGGTAAATGGGAGTGTTTTCTTGATTTCACTTTCAGATTTTTCATCATTAGTATATAGGAATACCAGAGATTTCTGTGCATTAATTTTGTATCCTGCTACTTTACCAAATTCATTGATTAGCTCTAGTAGTTTTCTGGTAGCATCTTTAGGATTCTCTATGTATAGTATCATGTCATCTGCAAACAGTGACAGCTTTACTTCTTCTTTTCTGATTTGGATTCCTTTTATTTCCTTTTCTTCTCTGATTGCTGTGGCTAAAACTTCCAAAACTATGTTGAATAATAGTGGTGAGAGTGGGCAACCTTGTCTTGTTCCTGATCTTAGTGGAAAAGGTTTCAGTTTTTCACCACTGAGGACGATATTGGCTGTGGGTTTGTCATATATGGCCTTTATTATGTTGAGGAAAGTTCCCTCTATGCCTACTTTCTGCAGGGTTTTTATCATAAATGAGTGTTGTTGAATTTTGTCAAAAGCTTTCTCTGCATCTATTGAGATGATCATATGGTTTTTCTCCTTCAATTTGTTAATATGGTGTATCACATTGATTGATTTGCATATATTGAAGAATCCTTGCATTCCTGGAATAAACCCCACTTGATCATGGTGTATGATCCTTTTAATGTGCTGTTGGATTCTGTTTGCTAGTATTTTGTTGAGGATTTTTGCATCTAAGTTCATCAGAGATATTGGCCTGTAGTTTTCTTTCTTTGTGACATCCTTGTCTGGTTTTGGTATCAAGGTGATGGTGGCCTCGTAGAATGAGTTTGGGAGTGTTCCTCCCTCTGCTATATTTTGGAAGAGTTTGAGAAAGATAGGTATTAGCTCTTCTCTAAATGTTTGATAGAATTCGCCTGTGAAGCCATCTGGTCCTGGGCTTTTGTTTGTTGGAAGATTTTTTATCACAGTTTCAATTTCAGTGCTTGTGATTTGTCTGTTCATATTTTCTATTACTTCCTGATTCAGTCTTGGCAGGTTGTGCATTTCTAAGAATTTGTCCATTTCTTCCTGGTTGTCCATTTTATTGGCATAGAGATGCTTGTGGTAATCTCTCATGATCTTTTGTATTTCTGCAGTGTCAGTTGTTACTTCTCCTTTTTCATTTCTAATTCTATTGATTTGAGCCTTCTCCCTTTTTTTCTTGATGAGTCTGGCTAATGGTTTATCAATTTTGTTTATCTTCTCAAAGAACCAGCTTTTAGTTTTATTGATCTTTGCTATCGTTTCCTTCATTTCTTTTTCATTTATTTCTGATCTGATTCTTTATTATTAGTTTCTGCTTTATAACAAAGTGAATCAGTCATACATATACATCTGTTCCCACATCCCTTCCCTCCTGCGTCTCCCTCCCTCCCACTTTCCCCATCCCACCCCTCCAGGAGGTCACAAAGCACCGAGCCGATCTCCCTGTGCTATGCGGCTGCTTCCCACTATCTATCTACCTTTCGTTTGGTACTATATATATGTCCATGCCTCTCTTTCGCTTTGTCACAGCTTACCCTTCCCCCCCCCAATATCCTCAAGTCCATTCTCAAGTAGGTCTGTGTCTTTATTCCTCTTTTACCCCTAGGTTCTTCATGACATTTTTTTTTCTTAAATTCCATATATATGTGTTAGCATACGGTATTTGTCTTTCTCTTTCTGACTTACTTCACACTGTATGACAGACTCTAGGTCTATCCACCTCATTACAAATAGCTCAGTTTCGTTTCTTTTTATGGCTGAGTAATAGTCCATTGTATATATGGGCCACATCTTCTTTATCCATTCATCCGATGATGGACACTTAGGTTGTTTCCATCTCTGGGCTACTGTGAATAGAGCTGCTATGAACATTTTGGTACATGTCTCTTTTTGAATTATGGTTTTCTCAGGGTATATACCTAGTAGTGGGATTGCTGGGTCATATGGTAGTTCTACTTTCAGTTTTTTAAGTAACCTCCATACTGTTCTCCATAGTGGCTGTACCAATTCACATTCCCACCAGCAGTGCAAGAGTGTTCCCTTTTCTCCACACCCTCTCCAGCATTTATTGTTTCTAGATTTCCTGATGATGGCCATCAGGATTCTTATGATCTGATTGATTCGTATAATTGATTCTTATGATCTGATTCTTATGATTTCTTTCCTTCTGCTAACTTTGGGGTGTTTTTGTTCTTCTTTCTCTAATTGCTTTAGGTGCAAGGTTAGGTTGTTTATTCGAGATGTTTCCTGTTTCTTAAGGTGGGATTGTATTGCTATAAACTTCCCTCTTAGAACTGCTTTTGCTGCATCCCATAGGTTTTGGGTCGTCGTGTCTCCATTGTCATTTGCTTTTAGGTAGTTTTTTATTTCCTATTTGATTTCTTCAGTGATCACTTTGTTATTAAGTAGTGTATTGTTTAGCCTCCATGTTTTTGTATTTTTTACAGATCCTTTCCTGTAATTGATATCTAGTCTCATAGCATTGTGGTCGGAAAAGATACTTGATACAATTTCAATTTTCTTTAATTTACCAAGGCTTGATTTGTGACCCAAGATATGATCTATCCTGGAGAATGTTCCATGAGCACTTGAGAAAAATGTGTATTCTGTTGTTTTTGGATGGAATGTCCTATAAATATCAGTTAAGTCCATCTTGTTGAATGTGTCATTTAAAGCTTGTGTTTCCTTATTTATTTTCATTTTGGATGAACTGTCCATTGGTGAAAGTGGGGTGTTAAAGGCCCCTACTATGAATATGTTACTGTCGATTTCCCCTTTTATGGCTGTTAGTATTTGCCTTATGTATTGAGGTGCTCCTATGTTGGGTGCATAAATATTTACAATTGTTATATCTTCTTCTTGGATCGATCCCTTGATCATTATGTAGTGTCCTTCTTTGTGTCTTCTAGTAGTCTTTATTTTAAAGTCTATTTTGTCTGATATAAGAATTGTTACTCCAGCTTTCTTTTGGTTTCCATTTGCATGGAATATCTTTTTCCATCCCCTTACTTTCAGTCTGTATGTGTCTCTAGGTCTGAAGTGGGTCTCTTGTAGACAGCATATATATAGGTCTTGTTTTTGTATCCATTCAGCCAATCTGTGTCTTTTGGTGGGAGCATTTAGTCCATTTACATTTAAGGTAATTATCAATATGTATGTTCCTATTCTCATTTTCTTAATTGTTTTTGGTTCGTTATTGTAGGTCTTTCCCTTCTGTTGTGTTTCTTGCCTAGAGAAGTTCCTTTAGCATTTGTTGTAAAGCTGGTTTGGTGGTGCTGAACTCTCTCAGCTTTTGCTCATCTCTATACATTTTAATTTCTCCATCAAATCTGAATGAGATCCTTGTTGGGTAGAGTAATCTTGGTTGTAGGTTTTTCTCCTTCATCACTTTAAATATGTCCTGCCAGTCCCTTCTGGCTTGGCAGAGTTTCTGCTGAAAGACCAGCTGTTAACCTTATGGGGATTCCCTTGTGTGTTATTTTTCCCTTGCTGCTTTTAATATGTTTTCTTTGTATTTAATTTTTGACAATTTGATTAATATTGGCGTATTATTGTATAATAATGGCGTATAATAGTATTGGCGTATTTCTCCTTGGATTTATCCTGTATGGGACTCTCTGTGCCTCCTGGACTTGACTGACTATTTCCTTTCCCATATTAGGGAAGTTTTCAACTATAATCTCTTCAAATATTTTCTCAGTCCCTTTCTTTTTCTCTTCTTCTTCTGGAACCCCTATAATTCGAATGTTGGTGTGTTTAGTTTTGTCCCAGAGGTCTCTGAGACTGTCCTCAGTTCTTTTCATTCTTTTTTCTTTCTTCTGCTCTGCAGTAGTTATTTCCACTATTTTATCTTCCACGTCACTTATCCGTTCTTCTGTCTCAGTTATTCTGCTATTAATCACATCTAGAGTATTTTTTATTTCACTTATTGTGTTTTTAATTGTTGCTTGATTCATCTTTAGTTCTTCTAGGTCCTTGTTAACTGTTTCTTGCATTTTGTCTATTCTATTTCCAAGATTTGGGATCATCTTTACTATCATTATTCTGAATTCTTTTTCAGGTAGACTGCCTATTTCCTCTTCATTTGTTAGGTCTGGTGGGTTTTTATCTTGCTCCTTCTCCTGTTGTGTGTTTTTCTGTCTTCTCATTTTGCTTATCTTACTGTGTTTGGGGTCTCCTTTTTGCAGGCTGCAGGTTCGTAGTTCCTGTTGTTTTTGGTGTCTGTCCCCAGTGGCTAAGGTTGGTTCAGTGGGTTGTGTAGGCTTCCTGGTGGAGGGGACTAGTGCCTGTGTTCTGGTGGGTGAGGCTGGATCTTGTCTTTCTGGTGGGCAGGTCCACGTCTGGTGGTGTGTTTTGGGTTGTCCGTGGACTTTTTATGATTTTAGGCTGCCTCTCTGCTAATGGGTGGCGTTGTGTTCCTGTCTTGCTAGTTGTTTGGCATAGGGTGTCCAGCACTGTAGCTTGCTGGTCGTTGAGTGAAGCTGGGTGCTGGTGTTGAGATGGAGCTCTCTGGAAAATTTTCGCCGTTTGATATTATGTGGAGCTGGGAGGTCTCTTGTGGACCAGTGTCCTGAAGTTGGCCCTCCCACTTCAGAGGCACAGCACTGACTCTTGGCTCCTCAATTTAGGATGATTCGTTGTCTATTCATGTATTCCAGAGATGCAGGGTACATCAAGTTGATTGTGGAGCTTTAATCCGCTGCTTCTGAGGCTGCTGGGAGAGATTTCCCTTTCTCTTCTTTGTTCTCACAGCTCCCGGGTCTCAGCTTTGGATTTGGCCCCGCCACTCCATGTAGGTCGCCGGAGGGCGTCTGTTCTTCGCTCAGACAGGACAGGGTTAAAGGAGCAGCCCCTTCGGGGACTCTGGTTCACTCAGGCCGGGGTGGGGGAGGGAGGGGCACGGAGTGCGGGGCGAGCCTGCAGCGGCAGAGGCCGGCGTGACGTTGCACCAGCCCGAGGCGCGCCGTGCGTTCTCCCAGGGAACCCGTCCCTGGATCCCGGGACCCCGGCAGTGACGGGCTGCACAGGCTCCCAGGAAGGGGGGCGTGGACAGTGACCTGCGCTCGCACACAGGCTTCTTGGTGGCGGCAGCAGCAGCCCCAGCGTCCCACGCCCGTCTCTGGGCTACGCGCTTTCAGCCGCGCCTCGCGCCCGTCTCTGGAGCTCCTTTAAGCAGCGCTCTTAATCCCCTCTCCTCGCGCACCAGGAAACAAAGAGGCAAGAAAAAGTCTCTTGCCTCTTCGGCAGGTCCAGACTTTTCCCCCACACTCCCTTCCGGCTAGCTGTGGTGCAATAGCCCCTTCAGGCTGTGTTCACGCCGCCAGCCCCAGTCCTCTCCCTGCGCTCTGACCGAAGCCCGAGCCTCAGCTTCCAGCGCCGCTGGCCCTGGCAGGCGAGCAGACAAGCCTCTCGGGCTGGTGAGGCACCGATCCTCTGTGTGGGAATCTCTCCGCTTTGCCCTACCCAGGTACGTGGGGAGTTTCTTGCCTTTTGGGAGGTCTGAGGTCTTCTGCCAGCGTTCAGTAGGTGTTCTGTAGGAGTTGTTCCACGTTTAGCTGTATTTCTGGTGTATTTGTGGGGAGGAAGGTGATCTCCGCGTCTTACTCTTCCGCCATCTTCCCCGGAAGTCTATTTTATAAATTTATTTATTTATTTAGTTTTGGCTGCGCGCGGGTTTCCTCTAGTTGCAGTGAGCGGGGGCTACTCTTCGTTGCGGTGTGCGTGCTTCTCATTGTGGTGGCTTCACTTGTTGTGGAGAACGGGCTCTAGGTGCGTGGGTTTCATTAGTTGTGGTGCACGGGCTTAGTTGCTCCGCGGCATGTGGGATCTTCCCGGACCAGGGATTGAAGCCATGTCCCCTGCATTGGCAGGTGGATCCTTAATTAGTGCACCACCAGGGAAGTCCCCTGTTTATCTTAAAACAATTATTTTTAAGTGTAATATACAACACATTGATTGTTGAAAAATTGAAAGACAGACGAGAAGCAGATAAAGATCACCCCAAACCCAACTACCTAGACGTAAGTATGATTAATATTTTGGCAATGTTTTTCTCAGTCTTTCTTTGCTAGGCATTTTGTGTGTGTGTGTGTGTATTTATTATCGGAAGATGCCTTAAATCCTTCAGGAACGTATATAATACGCTGTCATATTCCTTCCTTCTTTCCTTCCTTCCTTCCTTCTCTCCCTCCCTCCTTCCTCCCCGCACTTTCTCCGTTCCTTCTTTTCCTCCTTCCATAATGGGTAAATAATTTAGCAAAAAAAGCCACTAGCTAGGCTTTATTCCTCCTTTTCTCTCCCTCTCTTTCCTTCTTTTCATTCTTCTTCCTCCCTCTCCTTCCTTCTTCCGTTTCTAGGGGCTATTGTAGTTGGTTTGTGTGCATGTATAGGTATGTGTAGGAATGTGTGTGTGTGTGTGTGTGTGTGTGTGTGTACTGGTAAGCATGTCTTTGAGTTAAGAATTCAGCTGGATGCAGCTGAGATTGGTTACATTCAGGGGAACTGACTCAACAGTAAATATATTAAGGTTAATGAGAGTCAGGTTTCTCACTGATGAGAAAAGAGGTATAAATATAGAAAGGTGGAGGAGGGGGCATTGAATAAGCCCTGCTGTGTTGAAACTGGAGGTTTTAAATATATATAAATAGGTAGGTATGTGTATATATATGCATAAGTGCAAACATGCATAAATTTCTTTCAATCTATAGGTAATTTACACATTAGTAATTTTTTTTGACCCATTTGAGGGTAAGTTGCAGATGTGATGCCCTATTATCCCTGGGTAATTGAGTGTGTATATAAAAATTAGGACATTCCTCTACATAACCATAGTATAACCATCAACATTAGGAAATTAACATTGATTAAATATTACCATATATCATAATATAAAACATTGCCATGTATAATGGTGATATTTTACACACACACACACATACTGTCCACTGAGTGAACTACCCGAATTTGAGTTCTTACCCAGGCTGTAATTTTTTTTTTTTTTGGTGTGGTGGAGAGGGACACAAACTAAGACATGTTACTGGAAACATTAGTGGAAAACCAATAGTTAGGATGAACCTCTAGAATCAGATCACTTACTGCTGAGATGACAACAAGGATTCCATTGCTGTGGAAAAGGGACAGGGATAATCTCTCACAACACAATACGTAGATTCTCCTCGTTCATGCACTGGGATGAGGTATAAGTGGAAGAGGAAACACTGGATTATACAATAGGACCAGCCCTTGAACAATATTAGGAGAAGAGATGATAGGAACTATAGAGCTGATGAGCTTTTTTAATCTCCTCAAAAACCTCGAAGAGAATGACAGGCTCAGTTCAGACAACTATAAATTCTATCCAAGCTATGAAAGCCAGAGGTCCTCAGTGGCATTGTTTATAGAGACCTTCATCAGTTGCAGGGATCAGGAGAATCAAGCCCAACATTTGATTGAAAATAGCAGAGCTGCAAAGGTGACTAACTAAGTAGGCTTGACGTTTCTCCTATGCTAAAGTCAGAGCCCTGACCAAGAAGTGGGACTCTGAGACCTGTAATGGAGGTATTTGGGTAGATATGTCAGAGAATCTTGAGCTCCCAGATTTCCCTAAACCCTTGGGGTTGGCAGAAACAGTTGCCTTTTCTTTGTTGAGTAAAGTCGTCTCTCTTTGCCTGATAACCATGAAAGACTCCCTGTGGTGGCTGCTTCACAGAGCGATGTTCATCCTTCTCAAGATTTGCACCACTATATCTCACTGCCTGTATACCAATAGCCTAGGAGAGAAATACATTTCTGTCACCAAGATGAAATACCTTGCTCTCCCAAAGAATTGCAGGACCCAGCTATTTACCAGCAGGAGCAGGAGAATATGTGTGAACTTTGGAGTACATGGGGTGATGTTTAAGACCAGGTAGGGAAAGTTTATTGACATGATAGTACTCTCCCGTGACCTAGAATTGAATGACCTGGCAAGGATACATGGAGTCTATCTTAGTAGCCTGCTGGGATGACTCCTCAAAGTCTGGGCATGATAAAGATTTACAATAAAAGAGGTGGAAATGCCAGAACTGCCTTGGCAGAGCATTGAAGAAGGGATCAGAGGGCTCTGGAACTTAAGAATATTAAAGTGGATTTATTATATAAAACCAGAGAACACATCCCTTGATCATGTTACCCAGGAGGGCCCAGAGGATACTCTATTCATTGAGGTAATAAGAAATGCACTAGTAAGGGGGTGGGGAGCTTGGTGTCTTTGAGAAGTGGTGACCATATACTGTAGGCTAGGGTTGATGGTATGCGATACTGCCTTAATGCTGGGCTCCCTAAAAGCAATGATAAGATTTCAGAATATGTGAGTGCAGGTGGGACACTAACTTCAGAAGCAAGGTGGATTTATTTAATGACTGTAATGGGAAATAAGGTCAGAGTAGCAATCTTGACTGACAGGGATCTGTGGTGATGGCTCATAGACCATGGTGCTCTTGTCAAGAACTGTGAAGGTTCTGAGATGTAACCCCACATGTAAGCTAACAAGTTAGTCTGACACAGTGTCATGGATGATGACAAAGGACATAGGACTCCTGGGTCAGAGACAAAGGACAGTTTATTACTCATAATAATAACAGCAGCCAGGGTATTAGCATTTGAGCTGGTTCTCAGAACCCCAAATTCTGCAGAATGACAGCCAGTTGATGTCTGAACGTACGGTGGGTTCCTGAGCTTAGAAAATCCCAATATTTTATCATGAGTTTTAAGAAAACATTACCCATCTCTGCCCTGGAAGAAGACATTATCTCTATTATTGAACAGAATGCCATCCACTCTAGAAGGTGACATTGTATATATTTTCCAAGGTTGTTTACTCTATAAACATTCAGGTAGTCTGGGACAATGGCTGTCAGCACTTCTGCTCATAAAACTTGCAGAAACCTGAGACATCCATGGAGAATTGCCTCCCAATAGTATCTGTTCCTTGTTTCAATGCCACCTTCACTTGGAGTATATTTTCCCTTGAATGTGCACTCCACCAACCAATCTAATTAATCTGACCAATAGGGGCTGGGACCAAATCCATTTAATTTTTCTCAGCATCTAACTAAGGCTAACATCGACAGGACTCTATGCAGCAGGATGAGCCAACCTGCAGTACTGACCTCAAATTCTCCATCCTCCCCACACAGCGTCCTGGATTCAATCAGCTGAACAACTCCCATAAACCATTAGGGTCTACATTAGAAAATCAAGTGGCTTTCTCTTTAAGTTTCTATGTTTCTTGGACCTTTCCACTTGGCCCAAGGCATCACTCTAGATTCAGCAGGATGTATGTGTGATAGTACAGGCTTTGCCTTGGCCTGTAAGGAGACAGTCTTTCATCCCTAACAATCCTGACCACTGATTTTTTTTTCTTATGCATAGTTCTCCAGTTTTTAAAAATTTTATTGAAGCACAGTTGATTTACAATGTTGTATTAATTTTTGCTGTACAGCAAAGTGACTCAGTTATACATATATATTCTTTTTCATATTCTTTTCCATTCAATTTCCATAGGATATTAAATGTAATCCCCTGTGCTGTACAGTAGGACCTTGTTGTTTACCCGTCCTATATATAATAGCTTGCATCTGCTAATCCCAAACTCCCAATGCTTCCCTCTCCAACCCCACCCCCAGTAACCACAAGTCTGTTTTCTATGTCTGTGAGTCTATTTCTGTTTTGTAGCTATGTTTATTTGTGTTGTATTTTAGATTCCACATATAAGTGACATCATATGTATTTGTCTTTCTCTTCTGGACTTACTTCGCTTATTAATGTAATCTCTTGGTCCATTCATGTAACTGCAAATGGTATTATTTCATTCTTTTTAATGGCTGAGTAATATTCCATTGTATATATATGTACCACATCTTCTTTATCCATTCATCTGTCAATGGACATTTAGGTTGTTTCCATGTCTTGGGTATTGTAAATAGTGCTGCTCTGAACATAGGAGTGCATGTATCTTTTTGGATTATAGTTTAATTATAATTATATTATATAATTATCATATTATGTAAGTATATAATTATTTTATATATACTTATATAATATAATTATATACTTATATAATATAATAATTTAATTATTATATTATATAATTATAATTACAAATATAATTTAATTTAATTATAATTATAACCAGGAGTGGGGTTGCTGGATCATATGGCAACTCTACTTTTAGTTTTTTGAGGAATCTCCATACTGGTTTCTTTTTTGTTTGTTTGTTTTTGGATTTTTAATTTTAGAAATTTTTTTCGCCATGCCGTGCAGCTTGTAGGATCCTGGTTCCCTGACCAGGGATTAAACTCAGGCCCTGGCAGCAAAAGTGCCGAGTCCTAACCACTGCACTACCAGGGAATTTCCCTGTTTTCCATAGTGGCTGCATGCACCAATTTACACTCCCACCAACAGTGTGAGAGAGTTCCCTTTTTACACACTCTCTCAAGCATTTATTATTTGTAGACTTTTTAGTGATGGCCATTCTTACTGGTGTGAGGTGGTACCTCATTGTGGTTTTGATTTGCATTTCTCTAATAATTAGCAATGATGAGCATCTTTTCATGTGCCTATTGGCCATATTTATTCCTGACCACCGATATAAAGCTGACTTGAATGCCTTTGAGGATCAAGGTGGAGTCACTGATCACTTCTTCTAAAGTAAGGGGTAAAATTTGCACCATCTTTTCTAATTGGATAACTCCTATTTTAGGGGAAAATGTTAGTAATGAGTCATTTATACCTAGGGGAAGCTTCTTGAAGTAGGATAGGTAGTCTTGTTTTTGAGAGATGTACATGGTCTACAAGTAACACAATCGGCTTGGTGGTATTTGTTTAAACACTTGTATGTCTCTTATGAGCATTCTTAAGATGCAAGTCACTGTGTTTTGGAGACAGAGGCAAGTTAATGCCTGGCTTCCTGTTCAAGAAGTACAGTCTTGGGGATGCACATAGTGTCCTTGGAAAGACCAGGGTTGTTGACAGCTGTTGGGACGGCTCAGGGGAGTCTGCATTTTTAATTAAAATTTTTATTTTGAGATAGTTATAGATGCATATACAGCTGTAAGAAATAATACAGAGAGGGCCTCCCTGGTGGCGCAGTGGTTGAGAGTCCGCCTGCCGATGCAGGGGATACGGGTTCGTGCCCCGGTCTGGGAGGATCCCATATGCCGCGGAGCGGCTGGGCCCGTGAGCCATGGCCGCTGGGCCTGCGCATCCGGAGCCTGTGCTCCGCAACGGGGGAGGCCACAACAGTGAGAGGCCCGCATACCGCAAAAAAAAAAAAAAAAAAAAAAAAAAAAAAAAAAAAAAAAAGAAATAATACAGAGAGACCTGTACTCTTTAACCAGTTTCCCCCAATGGTAACATTTTACATTATTATTTGCAAATATATTATAGTACAATATCCCAACTTTATCCCATGGGCACAGTCAAACTACAGAACTCTTCCAACACCACAAGGATCCTCTATTTTGCCCTTTTATAGTCACACTCATTTCCCTTCCACCCCACCATCTCCTTAACCCCTGGCAATCACTAATCTGTTTTCCATTTCCATAATTTTGTCATTTCGAGGATGTTATATAAATAGAATCACAAAGTATGTACGAAAGGCATCTAGTTTTTCACATTAAGTATAACGCTAGCTGTGGGTTTTTTGTACCTGCTCTTGTGGAAGTTCTCTTCTCTTTTTCTATTTTTCCGAGCATTTTTATGATGCTGAATTTTGTTGAATGTGCTTATTCTATGTTGATTGATATGTTTGTGTTTTTACTTTAGTTTGTTAATGTCATGGATTATATTGATTGATTTTTGAGTATTAAACAAGGACTGCATCCCTGGGGAAAAAACCCCACATGCTCATCGTGTATAATGATTTTTATATATTGCTGAATTCTATTTGCTGATATTTTTGCACCTATATTCATAAGGGATATTGGTTGGTAGTTTTCTTTTTTATTCTGTGTTTCTCTGGTTTTGCATCAGAGCAATACTGTCTTCACAAAGTCAATTGGAAAGTGTTCTCTCCTATTTTCTGGAAGAGATTATGTAGAATTGGTGTTAATTCTTCCTTAAACGTTCTGTAGAGCTCTCCAGTGAAACCATCTGGGCCTGGAGATTTCTTTTTTGGGAGTATTTGAATTTGAATTAAATTTCCTTAATAGTTACAGGGCTATTTAAATTATTTATTTCCTATTGGGTGAGTTGTGGTAGTTTGTGTTTTTCAAGGAACTTGTCCCTTTCATTTAAGTCAAATTTATGTGTGTAGAGTTGTTTGGAGTATTTGCTTACTTTCTTTTTGATGCCTGCAAGGTCTATAATGAGATCCCTTGTTTTGTACCTGACACTGGTAATTGGTGTCTTCTCTCTTTACTTTCTTTGTCAGTCATGCTAGCAGTTTGTCTATTATATTGATCTTTTCAAAGAACTAGCCCTTTGTTTTCACCTTATTATAGCAAGGGTGGAAGTCTAGGACCCCATTTGGCCTTTGCTGATGTAGATGTGGGGGAAGCCACATCACCAAAATAATCCAACTTATTTTGTCTTTCTAAGCTCCTGCTTCCTAGTTTTTTGGCTAACAACAAAAGACAACAGGCTTTTGCTGGGCTCCAAGTCTGGATCAATGAGACAAAGAGAAAATCCAGGGAACTCACCATCATGGCATTCCTTGGGTCCCTAGATTCCTAGCCCATTTGCCTCTTCTTTCAAGCTTTCAGAGTCTTCTTATGTTTGTTTATAAGTAAAGTCAGGATTTTTGGTGGTATTATACTAGCAGGAGAAACAGGGAAAATTATATCTACTCCATATTCTTGAAAGCAGAAGTCTCCAGAAATCTTTTTTTAGTAGATTTTTGAGGAAGCAGTTCCAATGGTCAACAATATCAGATACTTGTCAATGGTAATGAGTGTAGAAGGTTGATCATGTACCTTGACTATCAGCCCATTGTTGAGTAACTTTTGGGTTAAAAGTGTACCATTATCAGATTACAGATGTTCCAGAAAGCCAAACTCATGATTAATTTCAAGGGCCAAACTTCCTTTGTGGGTTTCCTTGACTGCCAGAGGGATTGAGTGTTGTGAATCCACTCACGTATTTTTTTACTTGGTGAGTGGGGCTCTGAATTTTTGGAGGGATTGTGGAGGTGAGATGACATGGCATTCAGGGCTATAGAGACTGAGGTGTCTGACTAGCCCATTGTGGCAGACAGACTCTAAGGCGGACCCCCATGACCTCCACATCCTGGTTTTCAGAAACTGCAGGAGAATGAGACTAGAATCTAGGAGGCAATGGCAGCTGCTAGCTGACATCTAGAAAGGAACTGGGGACACAGACCTACAGCTGCAAAGAAATGAATCCTGCCAACAACCTGAGGGAGCTTGGAAGTAGATTCTTCCCCCTTCCAGCCTCCAGATGAGGATGCATCCTGACAGACACTGTGAGTGCAGCCTTGTGAGACCCTGAGCAGAGGATCCAGTTAAGCCATGCCTGGACTTCCGACCCTTAGAAACTGCAATAGTAAATGTGTGGTGTTTCAAGCTACTACATTTGTGGTAATCTGTTACATCACAATAGATAAGAAATAGACCCACCAAGAGGACATTATCTATGAAGTGAAAGCTTTGGACATCAGAAGGTAGGGGCACTCACAATAAACTCTGACTCACCTATTCCTGGCAAAGGGCAGGTACGTTTATGTACCCATGTTGAGAACAAGTATTGGAAACCTCAGTGGCATGCTGGGAGAGGCTGCTGTGTCTTGGTAGCCTCATCTGAAAGTGGAGATAATTTTAATATGTACTTCATAAGGTGGTTGTAAGTATAGGGGCTGGCCCATTTCATGGTGTGTGATTCAATGAAGCTGGCTCTTGCCGTCTTAATGTTTCAATGAGCTCACATTTCTGTCAACACCCTCAAATTATAATGGTGATTGATTTGCAGACACTCTCCCAACTAATCAATCTTTCAAAGGTTTCCCCAGGATTAAAGCATCGTTTGGTCTACATTCTCACAGAACACAGCAACATTTCTCGTTTTCCTACAGCCACCACCCAACAAAAATTCCAAACTAACCAAGTCTTCCAAGTCACTCCTGTAATCAGCCCTGGGCTTCTCTGCAGAAAGAGCCACTTTTCTAGTTAATGAGGACTTCGGTGAAGGGTTCATTAAGTTTTTTCTTCCAAAAAAAGAATACTGTCCCCGTGAAACAGGCTCTTGAATTTCATTATTCTCTCCCTGGATAAAGAGGGGAGACTGAAGTTCTGAGACATGGCCTGAAGGCCCTTTGGGGGCGTGGGCATCCCTGAGCCCCAGTCCCTTTAACTCGGAAATGCTGGGGATTTAAGCCAAGGCGGGGCGCGCATTAATTTCATTCCATTAACAGATTGAAATCATCCTGTTTAAACAAACCAGCCTAACTGCCGGAAAGGATCGGTATAACAGGGGGCAGGACAGGGGCAAGCCCTGGATGCGGAGGACATCTCTCCGGCCGGGCCCCTCCCACGCCCGCAGCTGCCGCCGAGTGCCACATCAGCGCCCGGGCTGCACTTCCAGGTTCCTCTTGAGGATGGAGCGAGCTGGCCCGGCGGGCGCGGGGCGGGCCCGAGGACCGAGGGAGTGGCGGGCCGGCCGGCCAATAGGCGGCAAGCGAGGAGCCCCGGAAACCAATGAGCTGGAGCTTCTGCTAGCCGTGGCCGCCGAGGCTCGTGTCCCGCCGGGGAACCAGATGAGGCACATCTGGACAGCTGCGCTGAGGAACTGTGCGGCCCCTTCGCGGGCCCGACGTCAGCTGAGCACGTCCCCCACGTCCTCTCCTTTCAGCCACTTATTTATTCACTTTTCCAAAGAAGCAACCAGGAATCCAAGTTTAAAACTTTTTTCGCCCTAATGCGAGACGGGGCCAGATCCCATCCAACACACAGTTTAACTTTCATGGGGCTCTGGGATCAAAAGGACAGAAACAGCAACAGCAAAAGCCCAGCCGCTGTCTGATTTAAAACTGGCAAAGTGGGAAAAATAGCGTTGAGTAAGACCGAGTTGGTAAGTTTTGGGTACGTGCTGGATATCTTTTTTCTCCCGCTGTGATCTCTACCCTGCGTCTTTTTGCTGTTCTCACTAAGCCTTCTCCTCATCAGGGAGAGAAAAATATCGCTTGCTGCCACAAACTGCACAGAACCTCGTTTCCTTTTCTTCTGCTTTGCTAACATTTTAATGTAATTTAATTAAATTTAATTTTGGGGCCATCTGTATGCTATTTAAAAATTTCCTGGGAACAGAAATTTAACTGTTATACTGTAAAAAGCCTCTCCTAACTTCAAAGTTGAATCTATTGATACATTTATGTTTCTATTTTCTTTCTGTGAGAACAGAGTATACATTTGTAAAGCCGGAATTTTTATCCATCCCCTCTCCCTGTTTTTTAAAAAGTATTTATTTATTTATTTGGTTGCGCTGGGTCTTCGTTTCGGGAGGCTGGCTCCTTAGTTGCGACATGCAAACTCTTAGTTGCAGCATGCGAACTCTTAGTTATGGCATGCATGTGGGATCTAGTTCCCTGAGCAGGGATCGAACCTGGGCCCCCTGCATTGGGAGCATGGGGTCTTAACCACTGCACTACCACGGAAGTCTCCCCCTGTTTCATCAGAAGATTGAAAAGTTATCTGGCTTATTCAGAATTAACAAAACTTTTGCTTCCTTTAATGGGATATTTAATATTAAATTATTTAAATCCTGAATTATATAGGTAATTACTGTTTCACTTACATGTGAATGTAGCTCAGTGTCTTTTCTATATTCTTCTGTCCTTAGTGGTAGGCCCAAATTCCTTGATGGTTGTTAAAAAAACACACTAAACGTGATAGACCACTGTGTGCATCAATAAGCTTATAATTATATTATTACCCCCATAATTCTATCAAAGTAATATTCAGAGTGCTGTTAGATGTTTGTGCTTGCACATAATTCTGGTATATATTTCAGGACTTTAAAATGGAAATGATGGCAAATACTGAGCTAGGTGAATGGCCAGAGGCCCATTCCATCCCAAACATCTATAATTGTCTCTGTTTAAACAATGTTTTAGATTTGAGACTTTATCATATGTTATTTACTCTTGTGGCAGTTGTGGCCAGAACTGATCTTTAATTTTTGACTTAGAAAGCAGTAGGTGCCATAATTTCAAGTTGCACAGTGTGTTTTTGATTCAGAAAGGCATTGCACACTGTGAGTGGAAGAGTTGAAGTGGTTTTCAGGGATGTAGGGTTAGAAGGAACAGTGTTGCAGAGAATCAATATAAAGAGCCAGCTGGCCTGGTTCAATTCAAAACCCTGCCTTTTGACCTTGGGCAGGTTACTCAGCCCATCATACCTCAGTTCCCTCCTTTGTACGTGGCGATAATAGCACCTATCTCATGGGATCGTCTTGAAAACTAGGTGAGTTAACACACGTTAAACCCTTGGTTCTGGCACAGAGTTAGTCTTTGCTGTTGTGCACGCTCTTCATTGCCGTCCTTTTCGGCTTCCCCTGCTCCACTTGTTTCCCAGCCACCATTTTGACTTCTACACTAGCAACTAGTGTTTACTGAGTGCAGACCCCTGGTTAATGGGGCATTGTATATGGCTGTAAAGGAGAGAGAGTCTGGAGAGGGGAGTGAGGTAGAATTTAAGTGCCTTAGAAAGACCTAGAGTGTTCTGGGAAAGAGGACTTCTTCTCGTAGGATGGTTTCAGGGAAGGGTTGGCATTTCTGGAAAAGGATTTTGCCAAATGCCTTTGGTTGAGGGGAAAGGGATCATAGAACAGAAGGTGGCAGGCACTCCAGGAGGAAGGGAAAGCGTGGGCAAAAAAGCACTGAGGCTGGAAAGTGTGAATTTCTCCTGTGGGGATGTTGGCTTATGATGTGGGATAATCTGTGAGAGCTTAGTAGGTGGAAAGGTTGGAAAAGTGGGAGAGGTAGGAGAGGGCGGCATGGAGAGCCTCTCTGTGGGGAAGGAGAGGCTTGGGAGGTAAGATTGGTAGGGGGTCACAAGCTGAACTTGCAGCAGTTACATAGTTGGAGATGTTTCTGGAATGACCCATCTCTCAGTTTCTCCCCCTTGCCCAGCATACCCCTCCTGATCTGCTCCACTGCTTCAGTGACCCCCACCTCAGGGCCTTGCAGGACTGACCAGTGAGTCTCAGCTCCACTTTTGGACTCACTCTGTGGTGGCTGTCTTGGAGCTCTGCTGAAGTGGTCTGGCATCCTGGACTATTACCCAGGCACCATTTCAGAAACAGGTCATGCCCTAAAGTCTTTGACATGGATGTGATTGTTGCACCTGCACCCCTCCCTAACCCCTACACACTCACAGTGTGTGCCAAAAAGCCCTTTTTCATGCTGCTCAGAGAATCGAGCATTCACATGCTAATACTTATAACTTTAGGATGCACAAGTATTAAAGTAGATGAGATGTGATATGCACCTAAGTGACAAGTCAGTATGGAGAGCTCTGCTTTCTCTTCCTCGAGAGCACTGTGCTGTGTCAGAGAGAACCTGAGTCTGGTCCTGATGCTGCCGTGGACCACCTGTGTGTCCTTGGGCAAGACATTGAGCCATTATGGCCCTCTCTGTGCCATCATCTGTAAAATGATCTCTAAGATCCCTCTTCCGTTGGATGATCTTTTATTTCTTTTCCCTGGGACAGTCTGTTGCTTCTAGAAGGCTATTTGATCCATCTATGAGTAATGGATTTTCTGAACACCTAATATATGACAGACATTGTTCTGAGTGCTTTAACTGCCTTAACTCATGTAAGCCTCTCAGTAATCCTGTGAGGGTTGGTACCTATTAGTTGAGGTGACAGAGGCATGGGCAGATTAAGAAACTTGCCCAAGGTCACACTGTACAAATGACAGATGCAGACCCAGACGGTGTAACTCCAGAGCCCAAGCCTTCACCACTAGTCTATGCTGCCTTGGGTGTAATACAGCAGGGCTGCTCTTCTTTTTGTGGCGGTGGTAGTCAAGAAGTCCATGGAAGGAAGATCACTGGAGGGGGAGGGACCATTTGGAGGAGTGGGGTTGGTAAAAATTCCCTGCAGGGACCAGAATACCAACATGAGTCTTGTCTATGGGATGCGTTGCACATGCAGACAGGAGATGTGTTCCTTGTTTATTAGATGGAGCTCATTACAGATAATCATTCTGTCTTTTCATCTTGATTGAACAGAACCACCATAGACCCTGGACTTATGGTAGACATTCAGTAATGTCAGTTGAATGACTATATCCTTTGAAAAACTGGAACAGAGTGTATAAGTGTCAAAAGTAATGGTTTCCCCTTTATTTACCTGCCTTCTTTCCATTTTACTACTTTCTCCAGAGGTAACCTTTGCTAATAGTTTGGTCTGTATCCTTCCAGTCCTTCTCCAAAAATCTACTCACAGGTGTAGATCTAAATGTAAATATAATTTAAAAATATAAATGGAACCACAGTAGTTTTATTTATAAAAAATAGAGAAACTATGAAATTTCCCAAGGCTTGTGGAAGAATGGGGCAGATGCCAGGTACACTTCTATTCCTATTTCTTGGGCAGCCTGGTTTTTTGTCTTATTTCTGGAGATGCTTTGGTTTTGGGATAAGAATGTCTCATGTTGAAGGTTAATGTAGGACTATTTTAGGTGTCTTATTATTAGTCATACCCAGTCTGGATTCGATATTTTGGGGGGAATTCATTCTTAAAAATTTTAATATGTTTAATCAACTTTAAAATATTACTTGAAAAACAGTTTAATTTGCTTTCTATCTCATTACCTTAATGTAGTCACTCTTTTCAGTATAGCACACTGACTGAGCACATGGATTTTGGAGTCAGATGGAGGGTTTCAACCCTAGATCTGCTTCTTACTAGTGTGCCTTGAGCAAGTCACTTTCTCTAGGAGGCTTTATTATTTATAAAATGGGAATATCAAAGGCATTAAATGAGAAAATCAATATAAGGCATTTAGCATGGTGTCTGCGTCATAGTAAAGCCTATACATGTAAGCAATTCATTTTTTTTACTGTGGTAAAATAAACATAACATAAAATTTGGCATTATAACAATTTCTAAGTGTATAGTTCAGTGACATCAAGAACATTCACATTATGGTGCAACCAGAACTTTTTAAAAATTAATTAATTTATTAATTAGTTTGGCTGCCTTGGGTCTTCGTTGCTGCGCCGGGGGCTTTCTCTAGTTGCGGTGAACGGGGGCTACTTCGTTGCGGTGTGCGGGCTTCTCATTGTGGTGGCTTTTCTTGTTGTGGAGCACGGGCTCTAGATGCATGGGTTCAGTAGTTGTGGCATGCGGGTTCTAGAGCGCAGACTCAGTAGTTGTGGTGCATGGGCTTAGTTGCTCTGCAGCATGTGGGGTCTTCCCGGACCAGGGCTCGAACCCATATCCCCTGCATTGGCAGGCGGATTCTTAACCACTGTGCCACCAGGGAAGTCCCTCCAGAACTTTTTCATCAAACGGAAACTCTGTATTCATTAAACTATAACCTCTGTTACCTTCCTCTCTGCTCACCCCAGCCTCTGGGAACAACCATTCTGTGCTCTGTGTTTATGAATTTGACTACTCTAGTTACCTCTTATAAGTGGAATTATACAGTATTTGTCCTTTTATGACTGGCTTGTTTCACTTAGCATAATGTCTTCGAGGTTCATCCATATTGTAGTAAGTGTCATAATTTCACTGCTTTTTAAGGCTGAATAATTTTCCATTGTATGTATATACAACATTTTGTGGCATTTGGGTTATTTCCGTCTGTGAAGTTAATGTTTTGTGTCAATTTGTCTAGGCCACAGTATCCAGATATTTGGTCAAACATTATTCTAGATATTTTTGTAAAGGTATTTTTAGATGAAATTAACATTTAGATTAGTAGACTTTGAGTAAAGCAGATTAGCTTCCATAATGTAGGTGGGTCTCATCCAGTCATTTGAAGGCCTTCATAGAACAAGACTGATCTCCCTTGAAGAAGGAATTCTGCCAGTAGACTGCCTTAAGACTTGAACTGCAGCATCAACTCTTCCCTGGGTTTCCAGTTTGTTAGCTTATCCTGAAGCTTTTGGATTTACCAGCCTCCACAGACATGTGAGCCAATTCCTGAAATAAATCTCTCTCTCTTTCTTCATATATATTTACCTATATATCTATATCCTATTGGTTATATTTCTCTGGAGAACCCTGACTAATATGACATCTTTTGCCTGTTGTGATTAATGCTGCTATGAACATTGGTGTAGAAATATCTATTGGGGTTCCTGCTTTCAATTATTTTGGGTACAAACCCAGAAGTGGAATTACTTCTGGATCATAAAGTAATTCAATTTTTTATTTTTTGAGGACCTGCCATACTGTTTTCCACAGCAGCTGCACCATTTTATTTTATTTTTTAAAATAAATTTTATTTATTTATTTTTGGCTGCGTTGGGTCTTTGTTGTTGTGCATGGGCTTTCTCTAGTTGCAGCTAGTGGGGGCTACTCTTTGTTGCGATGTGTGGGCTTCTCATTGTCATGGCTTCTCTTGTTGCGGAGCATGGGCTCTAGGTACGCGGGCTTCAGTAGTTGTGGCTCACAGGCTCTATAGCGCAGGCTCAGCAGTTGTGGTGCACTGCTTAGTTGCTCCGCGGCATGTGGGATCTTCCTGCACCAGGGCTCAAATCCGTGTCCCCTGCATTGGCAGGCGGATTCTTAACCACTGCGCCACCAGGGAAGCCCTGAACCATTTTGTATTCTTATCAGCAATGCACAAGGATTCCGATTTCTCTACATCTTTGCTAACACTTGTTGTTCTGTTTTTTTTTTTTTTTTTTTTTTTTTTTTTTTTTTTTTTTTTTGCGGTACGCGGGCCTCTCACTGTTGTGGCCTCTCCTGTTGTGGAGCACAGGCTCCGGACGCGCAGGCTCAGCGGCCATGGCTCACGGGCCCAGCTGCCCCTCGGCACGTGGGATCTTCCCGGACTGGGGCACGAACCCACGTCCCCTGCATCAGCAGGCGGACTCTCAACAGCTGCGCCACCAGGGAAGCCTGTTTTTGTTTTTTAATAACAGCCATCCTCATGGATATGAAGTGATATCTTATTGTGTCTTTGATTTGTGTTTCTGATTAGTGATGTTGAGCACCCTTTCATGTGCTTATTGACCATTTGTATATCTTCTTTGGAGAAATGTCTATTTAAGTTCTTTGCTCATTTTTAAGTCAGGTTTTGTTTTGTTATTGAGTTGTAGGTGTTCTTTATATATTCTTGATGTTATCTATTTATTGGGTATATGATTTGCAGATATTTTCTCCCATTCCCTGGGATGCCTTTTCACTCTGTTGGTATTGTCCTTTGATGTAATCCAATTAACATATTTTTTCTTTTGTTGCCTGTGCTTTTGGTGTCATATCCAAGAATCATTGCCAAATCAAGTGTCATGAAGATTTTCTTCTGTGTTTTCTTCTAAGAGATTTATAGTTTTAGTTCTGATGTTTGGGTCTTTGATACATTTTGAATTAATTTTTGTATATGATGGAGGTAAGGGTCCGACTTTATTGTTTTGTATGTGGATATTTAAGCAATTCACTTATTAATTATTATAATGTTCTTCTCTATATAAACACCATTAGAATACATATAGACATAGTATTAAAATATTGATT
This sequence comes from Mesoplodon mirus, assembly GCF_964341445.2. Classification (NCBI taxonomy): domain Eukaryota; kingdom Metazoa; phylum Chordata; class Mammalia; order Artiodactyla; family Ziphiidae; genus Mesoplodon; species Mesoplodon mirus. The sequence continues at coordinate 99,372,425 of NC_138982.1, read as the reverse complement.
CATTCTTGACTTATTTTTAAAACTATATCTAAAGTGCTAATTTTTTCCTCATAGAATTACTCAAAATTTCTACTTCTTATAACTTTTACTCTCTCCAAGAAAGAAAGATTTTTCCTATGGTTACAGGGCATTGATTGCTGATAGCTTTCCTTCCTCTCTTTCCAACATCCTCCCTTTCTTCCTTCCTCCCTCCCTCTCTCTCTCTCTTCCCTTCTTTCTCTCTCTCTCTTCCCTTCTTTCTCTCTCTCCCTTCCTTCCTTCCTTCCTTTCTTTCTTTCTTTCCTTCTTTCTTTCCTTCTTTCCTTCTTTCTTTTTTTGTTTGTTTCTTTCTTTTTTCCTAACCCTTCTAATTTTTTTTGGCTTTAGAATTAAAAAAGTAATCTATATGAGCTGAAAAAATTGAAACAGTGTATAGAGTCAAAAGTAATGTTTTCCCCTTTTCTTACCTGCTTTCTTCCCATCCCGCTACTGTCCCCGAGGTACCTTTGTTAGTAGTTTGGCCTGTATCCTTCTAGACCTTCTCCAAGAATCCACTCACAGATATAGATCTAAACATAAATATAATTTTAGAATATAAATGAGACCATATTATATTCATTGTTCTGCTTTGTTTTGTTTTGTTTTTTTTTTTAGCTCCACACATACATAAGCATATACATGTATAATACACAAATCTCAACTGGTCAGCTGAGATGTATAGATTTTTGTGGCATATTTTGTCATGGAGAACAGTAGGTGAAGCTCAAATGGAAGAATGTTCTTTTTCTATAGAAGACCAAGCCACTTAAAGTAAGAGTGACATTGGGCTAAGCTTCTCAAATCAGACTGTTTGCACTGTTCCTTGTGGCCTCATTCCCATGAAAACTCACTTCTTTAAGCTGAAAGGTGAACTCTTTCTCACCAAATTATGTAGAGCTCCCATTAACTTCACTTTTTTCAGAGCCAAAATTCCCTCATGGCTGTGTTATTTCCTGGTAGGAACTTAGGTGTTTAGGAGGCATTTGAATTCCCTCCTAATGACCTGAAATCCTACTTAGTCTGTTTTCTGACTTGAGTCAACAACTAGGTGGCCAAATAGACCCAGTTTCTTGTGTAGAGACATTGTGTTTATCTCTGGCCCAGAGTCTACCACCAAATACATTTTCAGTAAAAAATATTATATTTCATTTGTCATAAATTTAATAGAAGAAAAAGAAACCAAAGTGAAATATAAGGGATTTTTGAACTTTGGGTAAGTATTTCTTCAGAAAAAGATATATTAGTTCCTAAAATATTCTTCTACAGACAAAACAATAGATTAAAATATCAAAATATTGGGATTAATAACTACTCTCATAAAATTCAAATGACATCCTTCATATCCAAGTAGCCCTATTTAAATTACTATCCTTATACTTTAAATTAAAAAAGTATAAAGTTCTGAATTTCACTTTGATATGTCTAGGTATGGATCTTAAAAAAAAATTTTTTTTAACATCCTGTTTTCTCTTGATGTGTCCTTTCCATTTGAAGACCCAAGTCTTTCTTTAGCTCAGAGAGTTTTTCTCCAATTATTTGATTCTTGCTTCCTCTCTCTGTAAGCCAGGAATAATTCAGACTAATGATTGTCAAAAACTTAAAGGAAGAGAGGAAAAGCCAAAATAGAGAGAGGTATGGTAGTAAGGAGCACATTTAGGACAGTTTTAGGGACACTGTATGTTTAATAAATAATGAAAATTTAATAACATTAAAAATGTTAGTGAAGAAGAAAAAATCATGAAAAATACACCAAAATCATGTCACAGCTGAACCTTGGGGATAAAGGTCCGAGGAAGAGAGAGTAATAAGGGGGAGAGAGAAGGTTGTGTTGAGGAAGAATGGGGGAACTGGGGTCAGAGACCTAGATGCTCTTTACCTTTAAGCCAGCAGGAAGGAGAACTGAACCCCAGCTTCTCCATCTCTGGTGTTGCTTTTCCTCCTCCTGCTCTGCCTTCGGTTTGTATGCACTAAGGGCATGAAGACAGACTGTGGAAGAGCATGGTGATCTTGTTTTTTTTCTTGCTGCTTGTGTGACTTTTTGGACAGGTTGTTTCCACTGTGGGGAGAAGAGGGATGAATCAATACCTCATCCTGCTGGGGCAAGTTGGGAACCTCTGTATGGACACTAACCCTCATTTTCCTCATCAGAAAATCAGGCCTGTCTCTCCCTAATTCTAAGAGAGGAGTCATGAAGTACTGTATGTGATAGGGTTTTGTGAACTTTATTGTGCTCCACAGAGGATAGAGATTATGTAACCATCATCATGTTTTAAAGCTCTTTCTTCCCAGAAAAATACACAAAAAACTAATGGCTGAGTGACCATTTATGAGGTGTCAGCCTCTTCTCGGGGTTCTTCTCATTTTATCTTCATGGACACCTTATGGGGTAGAGGCTCTTATTATTCCCATTTTACAGATGAGGTAACTGAGGCCCAGAGAGGTTAAGTAACTCTTCCAAGATCACACAGTGATGAAATCAGGACTTAAACATAGGATAACCTCATTCCAGTGTCTGAACGCTTAACATTTATGCCATGTGTAATACACTCAGGAGTGAAGCAACTGCTGTTGATGGCAACTTTTCAGAGGGTTGGTGAGTAGTCGAGTCTAGTGCTGGTCAACAGAGGTAGAGGTCTTGCTGTGTGCACCAAATTCCTTGTCCTGATCTGCCAGATTCCTCTTATCATCCTTTGTAATCCTGGGAGGGTGAACACTTTGTATTCTCTGTGCCTGATATGCCCTAGATCCAGCATCCATCACCCCTGGCCTGAATTACTGCCACAGTGTATTAAACTATCTGTGGTAAAGGATCAGTTTGGTTTTGGTTTTATTTTTTTTTCCCTCGGTCCAGTGAAGCTTGACATTTTTGTAAAATTATAAAAACTCCTATTTGGATGTTGCAGCAATGTCATATTACTCTAAAATGTTTTAAAGTTTCTAAATGTTTACTGTCAGTTTCCGTGCTTATCTTGTTGCAGATGGTAAACAGTTTGCTTACTAGCATTGGTCTACAGACTATGGCTTCACTAGCATTGTCCTAGGGTTCTCCTTGCTTTCACTCTTGCCCCCTGTAAAGCAACCAGGATGTGCCACAAAGCAACAAGGATGATTCTTTAAAAATACACATAAGGTCCCATCAGTCCCCTGCTTAAACCCTCCAATGGCTTCCCACTGCATTTAACATAAAGTCCAGATATTTACCATGGGCTGAAAGGTAATCTGGCTCTGCCTACATTCTCCCATCTCCATCTCCGCCTTGCCCACCCTTCCCCCAATGCTAATGAAATGTAGTCAGACTTTGGATAAAAAAGTAGGTTCAGGTAGAGAACACATAATGATTTGAGATGTGAGATACACTTTGTTTTGTTCTTTCGTCTACAAGCTCAAGCTTGCACTGGTGCTTCCCTCACTTCCTCCAGGAGCGAGAACTTTGCCACTAGCTTCAAAATGAGTGAGATGGCCAATACCAAGTCCCAGAGAAGATTTGTGAGGAACTCTACTCGAGTAATGTAACCTACTGCTCCTCTGATAGACTCAGCCTCATGATATCCATATTCTGTTCACACCTTATACAAGCATGTTAGGCTGTTTATTTCCTTCCTCAGAAAATGGGACTGATATGAGGCAGGATGGTACAGGGGTCATTCCAATGGCTCTTGAGATTGGAGAATAAAAGATTGATAGTGTGATTGTTGTTACTGTTGATGAAAATTCATTGGTGGGGAGCTGAGGGGAAGCACACATCCTGGCAAAACAGTTTCCTGGTTGGTTTGACTTTGGCCCTGAACACTTGCCGTCCAGAGGCCCTCTGTGTGGAGGCAGTCAGGATTCTCTCCCCATCTCACCATTGCTTCCCAGTCTCCAAATGGAGCACCACTGTTGCAATGAATGAGTAGGAAGCAGCTCCAAAATTGATCACGGAGCCACGGAGAGTCATGGTTTATACAGAGCATGCTGAAAGCTATAAAAGCTGGTGTGAACATCATTTCAAGCTGAACTCCCAATATTCTCCTTGCCTTTTTAACCCATTGCCAATTCTAATGATTTCCCAACTTTCAGAAGAGGAATTTTATTGTCCTTTTTTTTTTTTTCCCCTGCGGCACGCCGGCCTCTCATCGCTGCGGCCTCCCCCCGCGCCCGCGGAGCACAGGCTCCGGACGCGCAGGCGCAGCCGCCATGGCTCACGGGCCCAGCAGCTCAGCGGCATGTGGGATCTTCCCAGACCGGGGCACGAACCCGTGACCCCTGCATCGGCAGGCGGACTCCCAACCACTGCGCCACCAGGGAAGCCCCTATTGTCTTTTGTTAATGAATTGTCATGGTAATGAAAACAACTGTCAAATTTTAGCGGCAAGAAATTTATATTCAGTAGATCTGGGGATGTGAAGTAGGAATGTTCATTTTATCAAGCACCCCGGGGGAGTCTCAGGAAGGCGGCTCAAGGACCTTATTTTGAAAAACACCGGTTAAAGTATTGATAGTATCTTTTCTGTGTAATACTGGTATTGAGTGCTAAGTCGGCTGAATTTTAAAGAAGTTCTGTTTTTGCCCAAGATAGAGTAACAGGGCCAGATTTATTCTTTTGCCTGAAATAACCTGAAATAATATCAGATAAAATATATGAAACAATATAGTTTTTGAAACGCTGGCCATCAGGCAGTGGGAAGGCAACGATCCCCAAGAAATCACAAACAAAAGAGGTGAGGGCTTGAGAATGAACCGATAGCTAGTGGGAAGCAGCCGCATAGCACAGGGAGATCAGCTCAGTGCTTTGTGACCACGTAGAGGGGTGGGATAAGGGAGGGTGGGAGGGAGGGAGACGCAAGAGGGAAGAGATATGGGGACATATGTATATGTATAGCTGATTCACTTTGTTATACAGCAGAAACTAACACACCATTGTAAAGCAATTATACTCCAATAAAGATGTTTAAAAAAAAAAAAGGTGAGTGCTTGGACTGCTCCAGCTGGCTGCCAGATAGAGGGTCCAGGCTGAGCCACAGGTGGAACTCGTACTCCCTGAGTTGAGGAGGTGATGTTAAGAGCCCAGGGAAACCAAGATGGCTGGAGTTCTCAGGACAGAGCTCTAGAACCAAGAGAGCGGCACAGAGAGAGGGCACTGGAGATCTGCAGAAAGGCCCCTCAAGGATTCATCAGAGCAAGTGAGGCAACTACAGGAGGCTGGAGGGAAGGGGGGAAGGGGTGCAAAGGTGGGGGAGGGGACAGGGAGGGGGTGGAGAGCAGTGCCTTGCACTCACAGAAGTCCGGGAATATTGCTTATTCCCTCCAACCAGACTGGAAAACTCATAGTTCACGAAGTATTGGGCAGAACATTCAGGAAGGTTTGGCCTCAGTAATGGGGAATAATTAACCCTACACTGAGCACTGCTCCAGACGTAACTAACAAATCATAAAAAAGCAATACCCGAGCTTCCCTGGTGGCACAGTGGTTGAGAGTCCGCCTGCCGATGCAAGGGACACGGGCTCGTGCCCCGGTCCGGTCCGGGAAGATCCCACATGCCGCGGAGCGGCTAGGCCCGTGAGCCATGGCCGCTGAGCCTGCGCGTCCGGAGCCTGTGCTCCGCAGTGGGAGAGGCCACAACAGTGAGAGGCCCGCGTACCGCAAAAAAAAAAAAAAAAAAAAAAGTAAAGCAGTTGTGTTTAAAATGGAAATACACTGTCCTTGACTGTCCTAGAGGTGTATTTCCATACACATTTTTGTACCATTAAAAAGTCAAATAGTCAAGGCCTTCAGAGTAACATTTTGTACATAACAAGCCGGAGTCTTGCCAAACCGTGGTCTGTGTTGATATTTACCTTGGCTTCTGAGATAGCAGTTCCTCTTTGATGTCTATTATTGTTTTTTGAAATACTTTTCCTGTGTTTGATAACTGCAGCTTCCGCATTGGATTATGATAAGGTAAACTCAGCCAAGTGCATCATGTATCCATCCCAAGGGTTGGAGCTGGGAGTAGGGGACAATGAATGGAGGGTGAGGTGGGGCTAATTCTCTGAGGCCAATGGATGACTCGGAATCAAATGCCTTAGAGAGCAGTAAGGGCCAAACCAGGGAGGCCAAGATCTGCTGACAGGTCTAAGGGGTGGGTTAAGCCAGGGTCTAGAACCAGAAGCCTTTGAAATTCAACACGCGTGTACAGGGATTGAAGTCACCAACGTCGTGTTAGGACTGTGACCAAGGCTGAAGATTCAAACCTCTACTTCACCACCAGCAGTTTGAGGTTGGGTCAGAGAGGTTACTCTGGGGTCATGCATGAGCTTAATGCTCTGGGGGTCCATAACTGAGCTCCAAGCTTTGAGCCTGGGCTGTCTATTCTCCTCTGAGAATTAGATAGTTTTAAATTTGGTCACCAGGTGTGTTTCTCTGATTCATCACTGCCCTGAAGTTCAGCCTGACACCGTATCTTCTGGATATCTCTTAGATGCTTTGCTGCTTGAAAAAACAAGTTTTCTTCAGTTTGGCTGGTGCTAAGCACCTTGCAATCCTCTCCCATTCTGCCGGTGATGATATATGGCTTTTCTTCATACAACTTACAAATCTCTTGGATGCTGGAAAAGTATATGTTTCTTAAAATGTTGTATCTCAGATCAATTTGTAGGAAAGCTCCTACTTGAAGATGACAACAAGATACCATTACTATCATTTGATGGAAATGTTACTTTCTTTGAAGGATTGGGACTAAATGGTCAGTCTTTGAAAAAATTGGAAGTCAGTGTGTCTTTTTTTTTTTTAGATTTTTTTTGATGTGGACCATTTTTAAAGTCTTTATTGAATTTGTTACCATATTGCTTCTGTTTTTTGTTTGGGTTTTTTGGCCGCAAGGCATGTGGGACCTTAGCTCCCCGACCAAGGATTGACCCCACACGCCCTGCATTGGAAGGTGAAGTCCCAACCACTGGACCGCCAGGGAAGTCCCAAGTCAGTTTGTCTTTTAAAACAGGGGTCTTAAAGTCACGTTTTCACCTAGAAAAGAGGCTTTTGATCAGAGGTCTTCAAAAACTTTACTTTTATTCCTAATGTCGACTGTACTATGGATTGGGTTACTGCAGCTGGGGTGCAGGGATGCATACTGGTCAATATTCTCATGGCCACTATGATGGTTCTTGTGGCAGAAACGATTCACTTGCAGTATTCAATAATGATAATAATAACGGCAGCAGCAGTGCTGGATGGTAGATGGAATAAGTTTATCACTTTCATTTCCTTCAAATCAGCATTGATTGGAGGAGTTTCTGTTCCTCTCTGGTGTTTTCCAGTGAGAGAGATAGGTATGAAAGACATTAAGAGAGCATGGGTGATGGGACTGCCCTGGTGGTCCAGTGGTAAAGAATCTGCCTTACAATGCAGGGGATGTGGGTTCGAACTCTGGTTAGGGAACTAAGATTCCACATGCCGCGGGGCAGCTAAGCCTGTGCCCCACAACTGCTGAGCCCGCGTACTGCAGACCACAGAGCCCACGAGCTCTGGAACCCGAATGCCACAACTACAGAGCCCACCCGCCCTGGAGCCTGTGCACCACAGCTAGAGAAGACAAAACCCACTACTACAACTAGAGAGAAGCCCACGAGCCACAACGAAAGATCCTGCATACCTCAGTGAAGATCCCACGTGCCGCAACGAAGACCTGACGCAGCCCCCCCCAAAAATAAAGTAAATAAATCTTAAAAAAAAAAAAGAGAGTATGGTTGAGGCTTTCTGCCTTTACCTGATGAGCTTAGGACCACATTCTGTATTCCTGCACATATCTGCGACCTTCAGCCCACCAGGAAGATGCAATCAAGGACAAAGATTATGGTTTCTGGAGATAAATGCACAGAAAAGCTAGATATAATGTAACGATTGTTAATTGTGGTAGGCGGTGCTGGTTTTGTTTTGGCATTATTTTTAATTATTTCTGCTTGTGTGCTAATGAGTAAGAGAGGGTGGAATGAGTGGATGAAAAAACTGAGCCCTGAAAAGCAGTTACATTCTGATTGGTTCTCAGATGGAAGTTTATTTTTCCATGAGAAGACAATCAGCTTGACAATGGGAAACCCTTGAAGGGGGCAGGAGCCTTTGACTTTGCCTCAGTCTCAGTCCTGCTTCCATCTCCCCACTTTTGTCTCTGCCCTCTACTCTCATTCCTCTTCCTCCCAAACCCACGATGGCCCTTCTGTTGGCAAGTTTCTCCTGAACCTCATTTTCCTAGAAATTGCACAGGATTCAGAAGAGGCTATGGTGAGATATTTTCCCTCCTCTTTTCTGTGGATCTTATTTTTTGGGTTGGAAATCTTTTACATGCCACTCGAGACGTCCTTCTTCAAGATTATTTTTTGAAATGAAGACAACCCATTTTTTTCCTGTCTTGAAAGGAGTTTTTTAAAAAGTTAGAAATGGAGAAAGGTCAACTGAGGGGATGTTTGGATTTTGAAGTATCCTGACACTGGCATGAAATCAGTTTTTGTGAAAACAAAAGGTTTGGGCTGTCATGAAAACACACCCGCTCCTATACTCAGACAGTACAGTGGTCCTACGTTTTATGGAAAACAGTGTTGACTCTTACACTGAGCACAGTGAAGCCTCTGGATTTTCCTTTTGGTGCAGTATCAGTCACTGATGGTGCTGAATCATGAAGCACATGGCCAGACTTGGGGATGGAGTATTGTTAATGAGGGAACTTAGGCCTGAAAAAGTAAAATTTCATGAAAAGCTGCAGGAGTATCATCTCTCCTTCATTGTTTGGCACATCATCACTTTACTTTTCCATGTTTTAGTTAACAAATGATATTGAGAAATATCTTCTCCTTCACTATCTCCAAACCAAAGTCCATCCTTTTGTCTTTTTCCTGTGGGTATGATTTGAGAAGCAATCCATCAGGGAGAATTCTGAGTCTATGTTGAATAAAAAAGCAAGAATAAAGGTGAATGATTATTTTTTCCTGGTGTTCTAAGTCACTGGAGAAATGATAAGCAAGTTAGCTTACATCACTGAGCATCTTACTCTTATAGAAAGGACCATTAGGCTAGTGATTGGAGAAAGCAGTGGCATCCTTGGCAGAAAGACTCTGGTTTAAATGAGCTTCTCCACTGGCCTTCCCTTGGGCTCACTTCCACCTCTAGTCCATCTCATCATTAACCACATTTCTAAAATTAATTTATTAGAGGGACCATTTGGTTCACAGGACGAGTGGATTTTGACTGGGGGTGGTGGTGGTGGTAGATGGAAAGGGGAGGACCTGATGATTATTCCACTGAGAGCCTGAAAAACATGAAGAGGGAAGGCCAGTTAAGAAGCAGAAAGAGAAAAAAGAAGCAACTGAGCCAATCTTCTAAAAACCTTTGTTGGAAATCTGCTTGAAGACTAATTTACTGTCCTTAGTCATATGGTTGAGTCATATTTTTTGTAACTAGTTCTTATAAAATCCAACCATTTCCAAGCTGATGACCAAAGAATTCTCTTCCAACTTGTTAGGGTAGAGAGATCTCTTCTTTAACCAAAATTACAGAAAATCTTCTGCCACCAAGCACTCAGATTTCTTACTGGGTCCACCCCTGCAAGATCAATTTTTACAGATCAATCCAGTTGGTTAGGTTAATTGGGGCCCAGTCAATCTTAAATAAGTATATACCAATTACAGGGGCAGGAAGCTTTTTTTTTTTAATTGAAGTAAAGTTGATTTACAATGTTGTGTTAGTTTCTGGTGTACAGCAAAGTGATTCAGTTATATATATGTATGTGTATATATATATATATATATATATATATATACACCTATACAGGTATATCTCTATCTCTATATCTATATACCTATACAGTAGGACCTTGCTGTTTATCTATTTTACAAATAGTAGTTTGTAGTTTGTATCTGTTAATCCCCAATTCCTAATTTATCCCTTCTCTCCCTTTCCCCTTTGGTAACGATGTTTGTTTTCTATGTCTGTGAGTCTGTTTCTGTTTTGTAAATAAGTTCATTTGTGTCATATTTTAGATTCCACATATAAGGAATATCATATGGTACTTATCTTTCTTTTTCTGACATTTCATTTTTATTTTTTAACATCTTTATTGGAGTATAATTGCTTTACAATGGTGTGTTAGTTTCTGCTTTATAACAAAGTGAATCAGTTATACATATACATATGTTCCCATATCTCTTCCCTCTTGCGTCTCCCTCCCTCCCACCCTCCCTATCCCACCCCTCTAGGTGGTCACAAAGCACCGAGCTGATCTCCCTGTGCCATGTGGCTGCTTCCCACTAGCTATCTATTTTACGTTGGTAGTGTATATATGTCCATGCCACTCTCTCACTTTGTCACAGCTTACCCTTCCCCCTCCCCATATCCTCAAGTCCATTCTCTAGTAGGTCTGTGTCTTTATTCCTGTCTTACCCCTAGGTTCTTCATGACATTTTTTTTCTTAAATTCCATATATATGTGTTAGCATACGGTATTTGTCTTTCTCTTCTGACATACTTCACTCTGTATGACAGACTCTAGGTCCATCCACCTCATTACAAATAGCTCAATTTCGTTTCTTTTTATGGCTGAGTAATAGTCCATTGTATATATGGGCCACATCTTCTTTATCCATTCATCCGATGATGGACACTTAGGTTGTTTCCATCTCCGGGCTATTGTAAATAGAGCTGCAATGAACATTTTGGTACATGTCTCTTTTTGAATTATGGTTTTCTCAGGGTATATGCCCAGTAGTGGGATTGCTGGGACATATGGTAGTTCTATTTGTAGTTTTTTAAGGAACCTCCATACTGTTCTCCATAGTGGCTGTACCATTTCACATTCCTACCAGCAGTGCAAGAGTGTTCCCTTTTCTCCACACCCTCTCCAGCATTTACTGTTTCTAGATTTTTTGATGATGGCCATTCTGACTGGTGTGAGATGATATCTCATTGTAGTTTTGATTTGAATTTATCTAATGATTAATGATGTTGAGCATTCTTTCATGTGTTTGTTTTCAGCCTGTATATCTTCTTTGGAGAAATGTCTATTTAGGTCTTCTGCCCATTTTTGGATTGGGTTGTTTGTTTTTTTGCTATTGAGCTGCATGAGCTGCTTGTAAATTTTGGAGATTAATCCTTTGTCAGTTGCTTCATTTTCAAATATTTTCTCCCATTCTGAGGGTTGTCTTTTGGTCTTGTTTATGGTTTTCTTTGCTGTGCAAAAGCTTTTAAGTTTCATTAGGTCCCATTTGTTTATTTTTGTTTTTATTTCCATTTCTCTAGGAGGTGGGTCAAAAAGGATCTTGCTGTGATTTATGTCATAGAGTGTTCTGCCTATGTTTTCCTCTAAGAGTTTGATAGTTTCTGGCCTTACATTTAGGTCTTCAATTGATTTTGAGCTTATTTTTGTGTATGGTGTTAGGGAGTGATCTAATCTCATACTTTTACATATACCTGTTCAGTTTTCCCAACACCACTTATTGAAGAGGCTGTCCTTTCTCCACTGTACATTCCTGCCTCCCTTAACAAACATAAGGTGACCGTATGTCTGTGGGTTTATCTCTGGGCTTTCTATCCTGTTCCATTGATCTATCTTTCTGTTTTTGTGCCAGTACCATACTGTCTTGATTACTGTAGCTTTGTAGTATAGTCTGAAGTCAGGGAGCCTGATTCCTCCAGCTCCGTTTTTCTTTCTCAAGATTGCTTTGGCTATTCGGGGTCTTTTGTGTTTCCATACAAATTGTGAAATTTTTTGTTCTAGTTCTGTGAAAAATGGCAGTGGTAGTTTGATAGGGATTGCATTGAATCTGTAGATTGCTTTGGGTAGTAGAGTCATTTTCACAACGTTGATTCTTCCAATCCAAAAACATGGTATATCACTCCATCTATTTGTATCATCTTTAATTTCTTTCATCAGTGTCTTATAATTTTCTGCATACCGGTCTTTTGTCTCCTCAGGTAGGTTTATTCCTGAATATTTTATTCTTTTTGTTGCAATGGTAAATGGGAGTGTTTTCTTGATTTTACTTTCAGATTTTCATCATTAGTGTATAGGAATGCCAGAGATTTCTGTGCATTAATTTTGTATCCTGCTACTTTACTAAATTCATTGATTAGCTCTATTAGTTTTCTGGTAGCATCTTCAGGATTCTCTATGTATATTATCATGTCATCTGCAAACAGTGACAGCTTTACTTCTTCTTCTCCAATTGGATTCCTTTTATTTCCTTTTCTTCTCTGATTGCTGTGGCTAAAACTTCCAAAACTATGTTGAATAAGAGTGGTGAGAGTGGGCAACCTTGTCTTGTTCCTGATCTTAGTGGAAATGGTTTCAGTTTTTCACCATTGAGGATGATGTTGGCTGTGGGTTTGTCATATATGTCCTTTATTATGTTGAGGAAAGTTCCCCCTATGCCTACTTTCTGGAGGGTTTTTATCATAAATGGGTGTTGAATTTTGTTGAAAGTTTTCTCTGCATCTATTGAGATGATCATATGGTTTTTATTGTTCAATTTGTTAATATGGTGTATCACATTGATTGATTTGCATATATTGAAGAATCCTTGCATTCCTGGAATAAACCCCACTTGATCATGGTGTATGGTCCTTTTAATGTGCTGTTGGATTCTGTTTGCTAGCATTTTGTTGAGGATTTTTGCATTTATGTTCATCAGTGATATTGGACTGTAGTTTTCTTTCTTTGTAACATCCTTGTCTGGTTTTGTTATCAGGGTGATGGTGGCCTTGTAGAATGGGAGTTTGGGAGTGTAGTTTGGGAGTGTTCCTCCCTCTGCTATATTTTGGAAGAGTTTGAGAAGGATAGGTGTTAGCTCTTCTCTAAATGTTTGGTAGAATTCACCTGTGAAGCCATCTGGTCCTGGGCTTTTGTTTGTTGGAAGATTTTTAATCACAGTTTCAATTTCAGTGCTTGTGATTGGTCTGTTCATATTTTCTATGTCTTCCTGATTCAGTCTTGGCAGGTTGTGCATTTCTAAGAATTTGTCCATTTCTTCCAGGTTGTCCATTTTTTTGGCATAAAGTTGCTTGTGGTAATCTCTCATGATCTTTTGTATTTCTGCAGTGTCAGTTGTTACTTCTCCTTTTTCATTTCTAATTCTATTGATTTGAGTCTTCTCCCTTTTTTTCTTTTTCTTTTTTTTTTTTTTTTTTTTGCGGTATGCGGGCCTCTCACTGCTGTGGCCTCCCCCGTTGCGGAGCACAGGCTCCGGACGCGCAGGCCCAGCGGCCATGGCTCACGGGCCCAGCCGCTCCGCGGCATATGGGATCCTCCCAGACCGGGGCACGAACCCGTATCCCCTGCATCGGCAGGCGGACTCTCAACCACTGCGCCACCAGGGAGGCCCTCCCTTTTTTTCTTGATGAGTCTGGCTAATGGTTTATCAATTTTGTTTATCTTCTCAAAGAACCAGCTTTTAGTTTTATTGATGTTTGCTATCATTTCCTTCATTTCTTTTTCATTTATTTCTGATCTGATCTTTATGATTTCTTTCCTTCTGCTAACTTTGGGGTTTTTTTGTTCTTCTTTCTCTAATTGCTTTAGGTGCAAGGTTAGGTTGTTTATTCGAGATGTTTCCTGTTTCTGAAGGTAGGATTGTATTGCTATAAACTTCCCTCTTAGAACTGCTTTTGCTGCATCCCATAGGTTTTGGGTCATCATGTCTCCATTGTCATTTGTTTCTAGGTATTATTTTATTTCCTCTATGATTTCTTCAGTGATCACTTCATTATTAAGTAGTGTATTGTTTAGCCTTCATGTATTTGTGTTTTTTACAGATCTTTCCCTGTAATTGATATCTAGAGTCATAGCGTTCTGTTCGGAAAAGATACTTGATACAATTTCAATTTTCTTAAATTTACCATGGCTTGATTTGTGACCCAAGATATGATCTATCCTGGAGAATGTTCCATGAGCACTTGAGAAAAATGTGTATTCTGTTGTTTTTGGATGGAATGTCCTATAAATACCAATTAAGTCCATCTTGTTTAATGTATCATTTAAAGCTTGTGTTTCCTTATTTATTTTCATTTCTGATGACGTGTCCATTGGTGAAAGTGGGGTGTTAAAGTCCCCTACTATGAATGTGTTACTGTCGATTTCCCCTTTTATGGCTGTTAGTATTAGCCTCATGTATTGAGGTGCTCCTATGTTGGGTGCATAAATATTTACAATTGTTATATCTTCTTCTTGGATCAATCCCTTGATCATTATGTAGTGTCCTTCTTTGTCTCTTCTAGTAGTCTTTATTTTAAAGTCTATTTTGTCTGATATGAGAAGTGCTACTCCAGCTTTCTTTTGATTTCCATTTGCATGGAATATCTTTTTCCATCCCCTCACTTTCAGTCTGTATGTGTCTCTAGGTCTGAAGTGGGTCTCTTGTAGACAGCATATATATGGGTCTTGTTTTTGTATCCATTCAGCCAGTCTGTGTCTTTTGGTGGGAGCATTTAATCCAGTTACATTTAAGGTAATTATCGATATGTGTGTTCCTATTCCCATTTTCTTAATTGTTTTGGGTTTGTTATTATAGGTGTTTTCCTTATCTTGTGTTTCTTTTTTCTTTTTTTTTTTCGGTATGTGGGCCTCTCACTGTTGTGGCCTCTCCCGTTGCGGAGCACAGGCTCCGGACGCGCAGGTTCAATGGCCATGGCTCACGGGCCCAGCCGCTCCGCGGCATGTGGGATCTTCCTGGACTGGGGCACGAACCCGTGTCCCCTGCATCGGCAGGCGGACTCTCAACCACTACACCACCAGGGAAGCCCTCTCTTGTGTTTCTTGCCTAGAGAAGATCCTTTAGCATTTGTTGTAAAGCTGGTTTGGTGGTGCTGAACTCTCTCAGCTTTTGCTTGTCTGTAAAGGTTTTAATTTCTCCATGGAATCTGAATGAGATCCTTGCTGGGTAGAGTAATCTTGGTTGTAGGTTTTTCTCCTTTATCACTTTAAATATGTCCTGCCAGTCCCTTCTGGCTTGCAGAGTTTCTGCTGAAAGACCAGCTGTTAACCTTATGGGGATTCCCTTTTGTGTTATTTGTTGTTTTTGCCTTGCTGCTTTTAATATGTTTTTTTTAATATGTTTTATTTGTATTTAATTTTTGACAGTTTGATTAATATGTGTCTTGGCATGTTTCTCCTTGGATTTATCCTGTATGGGACTCTCTGTGCTTCCTGGAGTTGATTAACTATTTTCTTTCCCATATGAGGGAAGTTTTCAGCTATAATCTCTTGAAATATTTTCTCAGCCCGTTTCTTTTTCTCTTCTTCTTCTGGAACCCCTATAATTCAAATGTTGGTGTGTTTAATGTTGTCCCAGAGGTCTCTGAGACTGTCCTCACTTCTTTTCATTCTTTTTTCTTTATTCTTCTCTGCAGTAGTTATTTCCACTATTTTATCTTCCAGGTCACTTATCCGTTCTTCTGCCTCAGTTATTCTGCTATTGATCCCTTCTAGTATATTTTTAATTTCATTTATTGTGTTGTTCATCGTTGTTTGTTTCATTTTTAGTTCTTCTAGGTCCTTGTTAATTGTTTCTTGCATTTTGTCTATTGTATTTCCAAGATTTTGGATATTTACTATCATTACTCTGAATTCTTTTTCAGGTAGACTGCCTATTTCCTCTTCATTTGTTAGGTCTGGTGGGTTTTTATCTTGCTCCTTTATCTGCTGTGTGTTTTTCTCTCTTCTCACTTTGCTTATCTTACTGTGTTTGGGGTCTCCTTTTTGCAGGCTGCAGGTTCGTAGTTCCCGTTGTTTTTGATGTCTGTCCCCAGTGGCTAAAGTTGGTTCAGTGGGTTGTATAGGTTTCCTGGTGGAGGGGAGTAATGCCTGTGTTCTGGTGGATGAGGCTGGATCTTGTCTTTCTGGTGGGCAGGTCCACATCTGGTGGTGTGTTTTGGGGTGTCTGTGGACTTAATATGATTTTAGGCAGCCTCTCTGCTAATGGGTGGGGTTTTGTTCCTGTCTTGCTAGTTGTTTGGCATAGGGTGTCCAGCACTGTAGCTTGCTGGTCGTTGAGTGAAGCTGGGTGTTGGTGTTGAGATGGAGATCTCTGGGAGATTTTCGCCGTTTGATATTATGTGGAGCTGGGAGGTCTCTTGTGGACCAGTGTCCTGAAGTTGGCTCTCCCACCTCAGAGGCACAGCACTGACTGCTGGCCGCAGCACCAACAGCCTTTCATCTACACGGCTCAGAATAAAAGGGAGAAAAAGTAGAAAGAAAGAAAGAAAGAGGATAAAAGAAAATAAAATAAAGTAAGGTAAAATAAAATAATTAAAATAAAAGAATAATTATTAAGAAAAAATTGTTTTATAAAGTAAACAAACAAACAAACAAAAAACGGACAGATAGAACCCTAGGACAAATGGTGAAAGCAAAGCTATACAGACAATATCTCACACAGAAGCATACACATACACACTCACAAAAAGAGGAAAAGGGGAAAAAAAAGAAATCTTGCTCTCAAAGTCCATGTCCTCAATTTGGGATGATTCGTTGTCTATTCATGTATTCCACAGATGCAGGGTACATCAAGTTGATTGTGGAGATTTAATCCGCTGCTCCTGAGGCTGCTGGGAGAGATTTCCCTTTCTCTTCTTTGTTCTCACAGTTCCCGGGTTTCAGCTTTGGATTTGGCCCCACCTCTGCCTGTAGGTCGCCTGAGGGCGTCTGTTCTTCGCTCAGACAGGATGGGCTTAAAGGAGCAGCTAACTCTGGGGCTCTGGCTCACTCAGGCTGGGGGGAGGGGGGGCACGGAGGCGGGGCGTGCCTGCGGCGGCAGAGGCCGGCGTGACGTTGCACCATCCCGAGGCGCGCCGTGCATTCTCTTGGGGAAGTTGTCCCTGGATCCCAGGACCTTGGCAGTGGCGGGCTGTACAGGCTCGCGGGAGGGGAGATGTGGAGCGTGACCTGTCCTCGCACACAGGCTTCTTGGGGGCGGCAGCAGCAGCCTTAGCGTCTCATGCCCGTCTCTGAGGTACGCGCTGTTAGCCGTGGCTCGCGCCCGTCTCTGGAGTTCCTTTAAGCAGCGCTCTTAGTCCCCTCTCCTTGCACACCAGGAATCAAAGAACGAAGAAAAAGTCTCTTGCCTCTTCGGCAGGTTCAGACTTTTTCCCGGACTCCCTCCCGGCTAGCCGTGGCGCACTAACCCCTTCAGGATGTGTTCACGCCGTCAGTCCTCTCCCTGCGCTCCCTCCGCTCCCAGCCCCCCCCCCCCCCGCTCCCAGCCCCTGCCCCCTCTGGCGGCTGAGCAGACAAGACTTTCAAGCTGGTGAGTGCTTGGTCCACACCGATCCTCTGTGCGGGAATCTCTCTGCTTTGCCCTCTGCACCCCTGTTGCTGCGCTCTCCTCCGCGACTCTGAAGCTTCCCCCTCTGCCACCTGCAGGCTCTGCCCGCGAAGCGGCTTCCTAGTGTGTGGAAACCTTTCCTCCTTCATGGCTCCCTCCCACTGGTGCAAGTCCCGTCCCTATCCTTTTGCCTCTGTTTTTTCTTTTTTCTTTTATCCTACCCAGGTACGTGGGGGAGTTTCTTGCCTGTTGGGAGGTCTGAGGTCTTCTGCCAGCGTTCAGTAGGTGTTCTGTAGGAGTTGTTCCACGTGTAGATGTATTTCTGGTGTATCTGTGAGGAGGAAGGTGATCTCCACGTGTTAATTCTTCCGTCATCTTCCCCCTTCTGACATTTCTTTTAGTATGATAATTTCTGGGTCCACCCATGTTGCGGCATATTGCATTATTTCATTCATTTTTATGGCTGAGTAGTATTCCATTGTGTATATATACTACATCTTCTTTATCCATTCATCTGTTGATGGACATTTAGGCTGCTTCTGTGACTTAGCTATTGTAAATAGTGCTGCTATGAACATTGGAGTACATGTATCCTGTTGAACTATAGGTTTTTCCAGATATATGCTCAGGATGGGATTGCAGGATCATGTGGTAACTCTGTTTTTAGTTTTTTACAGAAGCTTCATACCATTCTTCATAGTGGCCGCACCAATTTACATTCCCATCAACAATGTAGGAGGGTTCCCTTTTCTTCATATCCTCTCCAGCATTAGTCATTTGTAGACTTTTTAATGATGGCCATTCTGACCAGTATGAGGTGGTACTTCATTGTAGTTTTGATTTGCATTTCTCTAATAATTAGTGATGTTGAGCATCTTTTCATGTGCCTATTGGAGAATGTCTTCTTTGGAGAAATGTCTATTTAGGTCTTCTACCCATTTTTGGATTGGGTTGTTTGTCTTTTTCATATTGAGCTGCATGAGCTGTTTATATATTTTGGAGATTAATCCTTTGTCCGTTGATTCATTTGCAAATATTTTCTCCCATTCTGAAGGTTGTCTTTTCATATTGTTTGTATTTTCCTTTGCTGTGCAAAACCTTTTAAGTTACATTAGATCCAATTTGTTTATTTTTATTTTTATTTCCATTACTCTAGGAGGTGGATCAAAAAATATCTTGCTATGATTTATGTCAAAAAGTGTTCTTCCTGTGTTTTCCTCTAAGAGTTTTATAGTGTCTAGTCTTAACATTTAGGTCTCTAATCCATTTTGAGTTTATTTTTGTGTGTGGTGTTAGGAAGTGTTCTAATTTCATTCTTCTACATGTAGCTGTCCAGTTTTCCCAGCACAACTTATTGAAGAGACTGTCTTTTCTCCATTGTATATCTTTGCCTCCTTTGTCATAGATTAGTTGACCATAGGTGTGTGGGTTTATCTCTGGGCTTTCTATCCTGTTCCATTGATCTATATTTCTGTTTTTGTGTGTTGATTGTCTTGATTACTGTAGCTTTGTAGTATAGTCTGAATTCAGGGAGTCTGATTCCTCCAGCTCCGTTTTTTCCCCTCAAGACTGCTTTGGCTATTCGGGATCTTTTGTGTCTCCATACAAATTTTAAGAGTTTTTGTTCTACTTCTGTAAAAAATGCCATTGGTAATTTGATAGGCATTGCATTGAATCTGTAGATTTCTTTGGGTAGTATAGTCATTTTCACAATATTGATTCTTCCAATCCAAGAACATGGTATATCTCTCCATCTATTTGTATCATCTTTAATTTCTTTCATCAGTATCTTATAGTTTTCTGCATACATGTCTTTTGTCCTCCTAGTATTTTATTCTTTTTGTTGCATTGGTAAATGGGAGTGTTTCCTTAATTTCTCTTTCAGATTTTTCATCATTAGTGTATAGTAATGCAAGAGAGTTCTGTGCATTAATTTTGTATCCTGCTACTTTACCAAAATCATTGATTAGCTTTTGTAGTTTTCTGGTGGCATCTTTAGGATTCTCTATGTATAGTATCACGTCATCTGCAAACAGTGACAGTTTTACTTCTTCTTTTCCAATTTGAATTCCTTTTATTTCTTTTTCTTCTCTAACTGCCTTGGCTAGGCAATCAGAGAAGAAAGTAAAACATAGTTGTTAAACTATGTTGAATAATAGTGGCAAGAGTGGACATCCTTTTCTTGTTCCTGATCTTAGAGGAAATGGTTTCAGTTTCTCACCATTGAGAATGGTGTTTGCTGCGGGTTTGTCATATATGGCCTTTATTATGTTGAGGTAGGTTCCATCTATGCTCACTTTCTGGAGCGTTTTTTTTTATCATAAATGGGTGTTGAATTTTGTCAAAAGCTTTTTCTGCATCTATTGAGATGATCATATGGTTTTTATTGTTCAATTTGTTAATATGGTGTATCACATTGATTGATTTGTGTATACTGAAGAATCCTTGCCTCCCTGGGATAACCTCACTTGATCATGATGTATGATCCTTTTAATGTGTTGTTGGATTCTGTTTGCTAGTATTTTGTTGAGGATTTTTGCATCTATATTCATCAGTGATATTGGTCTGTCATTTTCTTTTTGTGTAGTATCTTTGTCTGGTTTTGGTATCAGGATGATGGTGACCTCATAGAATGAGTTTGGGAGTGTTCCTTCCTCTGCAATTTTTTGGAAGAGTTTGAGAAGGATGGGTGTTAGCTCTTCTCTAAATGTTTGATAGCATTCACCCATGAAGCCACCTGGTCCTAGACTTTTGTTTGTTGGAAGATTTTTAATCACAGTTTCAATTTCATTACTTGTGATTGGTCTGTTCATATTTTCTATTTCTTTCTGGTTCAGTCTTGGAAGGTTATACCTTTCTAAGAATTTGTCCATTTCTTTCAGGTTGTCCATTTTATTGGCATAGAGTTGCTTGTAGTGGCCTCTTAGGATGCTTTGTATTTCAGTTGTGTCTGTTGTAACTTCTTTTCTCATTTCTAATTTTATTGATTTGAGCCCTCTCCCTCTTTTTCTTTATGAGCCTGGCTAATGGTTTATCAATTTTGGTTATCTTCTCAAAGAACCAGCTTTTAGTTTTATTGATCTTTGCTATTGTTTTCTTTGTTTCTATTTCATTTATTTCTGCTCTGATCTTTATGATTTCTTTCCTTCTACTAACTTTGGGTTTTGTTTGTTCTTCTTTCTCTAGTTGCTTTAGGTGTAATTTTAGATTGTTTAATAGAGATTTTTCTTGTTTCTTGAGGTAAGCTTGTATTGCTATAAACTTCCCGCTTAGAACTGCTTTTGCTGCATCCCATAGGTTTTGGATTGTCATGTTTTCATTGTAATTTGTCTCTAGGTATTTTTTGATTTCCTCTTTGATATCTGCAGTGATCTCTTGGTTATTTAGTAAAGTATGGTTTAGCCTCCATGTGTTTGTGTATTTTACATTTTTTCCCCTGTAATTGATTTCTAATTTCATAGCGTTGTGGTCAGAAAAGATGATTGATATGATTTCAGTTATCTTAAATTTACTGAGGCTTGATTTGTGACCCATGATGTGATGTATCCTGTAGAATGTTCTGTGTACACTTGAGAAGAAAGTGTAGTGTGCTGTTTTTGGATGGAATATCCTATAAATATTAATTAAATCTAGCTGGTCTACTGTGTTATTTAAAGTTTGTGTTTCCTTATTAATTTTCTGTTTGGATGTTCTGTCCATTGGTGTAAGTGTGGTGTTAAAGTCCCCCACTATTTTTGTGTTACTGTTGATTTCTTCTTTTATAGCTGTTAGCAGTTGCCTTATTTATTGAGGTGCTCCTATGTTGGGTGCATATATATTTATAATTCTTATATCTTCTTGGATTGATCCCTTGATCATTATGTAGTGTCCTTCCTTGTCTCTTGTAACATTCTTTATTTTAAAGTCTATTTTATCTGATGTCAGTATTGCTACTCCAGCCTTCTTTTGATTTCCATTTGCATGGAATAGTTTTTTCCATCCCCTCACTCTCAGTCTGTAGTGTCCCTAGGTCGGAATTGGGTCTCTTGTAGACAGCATATATATGGGTCCTGTTTTTTTATCCATTCAGCGGGCCTGTGTCTTTTGGTTGGAGCATTTAATCCATTCATGTTTAAGGTACTTATTGACATGTATGTTCCTATTACCATTTTATTAATTGTTTTGGGTTTGTTTTTGTAGGTCCTTTTCTTCTCTTGTGTTTCCCACTTAGAGAAGTTCCTTTAGCATTTGTTGTAGAGCTGGTTTAGTGGTGCTGAATTCTCTTAGCTTTTGCTGGTCTATAAAGCTTTCGATTTCTCCAACGAATCTGAATGAGATCCTTGCCAGGTAGAGTAATCTTGGTTGTCGGTTCTTTCCTTTCATCACTTTAAATATATCATGCCACTCCCTTTTGTCTTGTAGAGTTTCTGCTGAGAAATCAGCTGTTAACCTTATAGGAGTTCCCTTGTATGTTATTTGTCATTTTTCCCTTGTTGCTTTCAAAAATTTTTCTTTGTCTTTAATTTTTGCCAATTTGATTACTCTGTGTCTCAGCGTGTTTCTCCTTGGGTTTCTCCTGCCTGGGACTCTCTGTGCTTCCTGGACTTGGGTGACTATTTCCTTTCCCATGTTAGGGAAGTTTTCGACTATAGTCTCTTCAAATATTTTCTCGGGTCCTTTCTCTCTCTCTTCTCCGTCTGGGACCCTTATAATGCAAATATTGTTGTGTTTAGTGTTGCCCCAGAGGTCTCTTAGGCTGTCTTGATTTCTTTTCATTCTTTTTTCTTTATTGTGTTCCACAGCAGTGAATTCCACCTTTCTGTCTTCCAGGTCACTTATGTGTTCTTCTGCCTCAGTTATTCTGCTACTGATTTCTTGTAGTGTATTTTTCATTTCAGCTAACAGAAACAGAAATTGTTCATTTCTGTTTGTTTGTTCTTTAATTCTTCTAGGTGTTTGTTCTTTAATTCTTTTAGGTCTTTGTTAAACATTTCTTGCATCTTTTCAATCTTTGCCTCCATTCTTTTTCTGAGGTCCTGGATCACCTTCACTATCATTATTCTGAATTCTTTTTCTGGAAGGTTGCCTATCATCACTTCATTTAGTTGTCTTTCAGGGGTTTTGTCTTGTTCCTTCATCTGCTACATAGCCCTCTGCCTTTTCATCTTGTCTATCTTTCTCTGAATTTTGTTTTTGTTCCACAGGCTGCAGGATTGTAGTTTTTCTTGCTTCTGCTGTCTGCCCTCTGGTGGATGATGCTATCTAAGAGGTTTGTGCACGTTTCCTGATGGGAGAGACTGGTGGTGGGTAGAGCTGGATGTTGCTGTGGGAGCAGAGCTCAGTAAAACTTTAATCCGCTTGTCTGCTTATAGGTGGGGCTGGGTTCCCTCCCTGTTGGTTGCTTGGCCTGAGGCGACCCAACACTGGAGCCTAGCTGGCTCTTTGGTGGGGCTAATGGCGGACTCTGGGAGAGCCCACGCCAAGGAGTACTTCCCAGAACTTCTGCTGCCAGTGTTCTTGTCCCCACAGTGAGCCACAGCCACCCCCCACCTCCGTAGGAGACCCTCCAACACTAGCAGGTAGGTCTGGTTCACTCTCCCCTGGGGTCACTGCTCCTTCCCCTGGGTCCTGATGTGCACAGTACTTTGTGTGTGCCCTCCAAGAGTGGAGTCTCTGTTTCCCCCAGTCCTGTCGAAGTCCTGCAATCGAATACCACTAGACTTCAAAGTCTGATTCTCTAGGAATTCCTCCTCCCACTGCCAGACCCCAGTTGGGAAGCATGAGGTGGGGCTCAGAACCTTCACTCCCGTGGGTGAACTTCCATAGTATAAGTGTCCTCCAGTTTGTGAGTCACCCACCCAGCAGTTATGGGATTTGATTTTATTGTGATTGCACCCCTCCTACCATCTCATTGTGGCTTCTCCTTTGTCTTTGGATGTGGGGTATTTTTTGGTGAGTTCCAGTGTCTTCCTATCGATGATTGTTCAGCAGTTAGTTGTGATTCTGGTGCCCTCGCAAGAGGGAGTGAGCGCACATCCTTCTACTCAGCCATCTTGAACCAATCTCCAGGGCCCAGTTTTAGATGGGAGGGCCTCATTCTTGGTTTAATGCTCTACTGTCACTGTTGTGGAAGTCCCAGCAATTTGTAAACAAGGGACCCCACATTTTCATTTTGCTCTTGGCTGTACAAATCATGTAACTGCCTCTGCCTCTATGCTCCAGGGTCACTCAAGTGTAATACGAGTGAGAAAATAAAACGAAGGACCCGTTTCATCACCTTTCTCCAAGCTTATGTATCCATATGAGCACCTAATGAAACTGCTGCCCACTCTTTGATCTTAATTGATTGCATATTTAACCTCCTTTAAGAGGAGGTTCTCAGAGGTCTCTTTTCCCCTTCTAGAACCACTTCCATACTGATTTAGAACCTCTAGTTAAAAGAATGATTCAGGTCTTTGCAAAATGTGGTACTCTTGTCCTTTGAAAAGAAGCATTTTCTACATTTCCTTGGTTTACTTTGTTTTATGGTACTTAAATAGCACAATCTCAATTTCATGGGTGCTTTTTACATACAGTCCAGTATGTCTTATTTTTTTAAGTAAGAACTAAGAAACATTCTTATTGGCTGGTGGGCCCAAATACTGAACCCAGCAGCAATGGTTGTAAATATACATTCCTGAGTTTTCTCAATCTTCATAGGTGCGGCTAAGCACAGGTAAGGGGTACACACTGCAGCATTTATCTACTCCCCTTGGGTGGGAATGGGTGTGAGTGGGTTGGCTTGGTAGGTTGACCCAGGAGAGAGAAGCAGTGTCATGGGTGGACCTAATCCCCAAGGAAGCCTTCGACTTTTACTGTGCTTCCACCCTGGCCACCTAAGCTAGATGGTTGAACAGTTTCATATAAATGATTAGTCAGGAGGCAGACTCGGTGAGAATGGGAATAAAAGGATGTGACTCCTCTCAGGTACTGGAGAAACAGCTGCAGACAGTGCCTGGGGAGTGCCTCCATGATTGCAAAAGACAGTGTCTTCTGCTGAGCAGAGAGCATGCTTAGTGGGCTGACAGCCTTACATGTCTGATGACATTAATTACAGGGTTTCTGTAAGTTGGGTGGAGGTGGAGGCCACTGGCAATGTACACAATACCCAGGGAGAAACATGTGAGTGGGAGGAAGAAAAGGAATTTCTCTGGGGCTGTTGCAAGGCTGATGCTGGTGAAAGATGCTCATCTTTCTTGAGCATTAAAGCAGCATCTGCCAGTATTGTCCGCTACTGAGCAGCACGTCTCTGATACTCATGAGCCATGGGGAATGCTGGTAAGGGTAAAAGTGTGGTAAATTTTAATATCGTGTTTTCCTACTAGTTGCTTTTGGTGTGCACATGGATGTGTGTATGTGTGTAAAACTGACTGAAAGGTGTCAGATTACAGCCTTTTGATTTTTTTATTCTGTTGGCAAATTTTCAGCATTAACTAAGACATGAAGGCTTCGTTTTAGCTTCTTATTTCTTAACCCTTCTGCCTCAAATCTAAGGTGCTTGATCTACTCAGATGAAAGATGATCAGTGACTAGGAAAGGAGAATTGGTTTGAAACAGTCAAAGGTTAGTTCACCATTTCTAGAGTAACCTTTAGTGTGAAAGAGCAAGAACTTTTCATTCATATTGACCTAGTTTGACTCTACTGTGTATGTGTGATATTGTGCAAATAACTTAATCTTTCTGAACTTTGGTTTCCTTGTTTGTAAAATGGGGTTAATAATA
Source organism: Mesoplodon mirus (assembly GCF_964341445.2). NCBI lineage: Eukaryota > Metazoa > Chordata > Mammalia > Artiodactyla > Ziphiidae > Mesoplodon > Mesoplodon mirus. Next base: position 99,347,409 of record NC_138982.1, on the reverse strand, counting down.
CCAGATTCCTAGAGTGGTAAGGATTTAATGAAGTAATGTTAGCAAAGGGCCTAGTACAGTATCTGTCTCCCAGTAGAAACTCAATAATAGTTAGTTACCTTTAGTTTATCAACTCTTCCTCTAACCCTCCTTCCCTAGCATTGGAGTCATGGCCTGCCGTTCTCAACTCCTGTAGTCATAGTGTTTCCACAGCCTGCTTATTGTAGGTTGTGGCTGATCGAGACAAAGCTAAGACTAGCCTAATTCTAATGATTCTATGGACATTTCATTTCATTTTAGGATCTAGCATTGTAGTTAGGTAGGCAGAGTAGATGTGTGAAGGAATGTGTCTTAAATGCTGAATTCTACTTCACTTGATTTGTGACATTTTCCCCTTTTGGGATCTATAGGAATCTGGCAGCTAAAGCATAGGTCCTGGTATCCACTCTTTCCATCCATCCATCCATCCATTCATCCATCCATCCATCCATCCATCTAGCCATCCATCTAGCCATTCATCCATCCATCCGTTCATTCATTTATCTATCCAACACTTAGGTACCAAACCACTATATGCCAAGCACAGTTCTAAGAGCCAGAGATTAAACAGTAAAGAAAAACAAAAAAATCCTGCATTCATGGAGCTTTTATTCTAGTGAGGGGCAATGCAATCAACAGAATAAGTCAGTAAAGTGTAGTATTTTAGATGGGGAATTATTATGGGGAAAGTAAAGCAAGAAAAGGGGATGGGGTGTTGAGGCACTTTGGGGTTTTCAATAGGGTGATCAGGGAAGGCCTCATTGAGAAAGTTTTTGAGCAAAGGCTTAGAGGAGATAAGGGGGAAGAGCATTCCAAACAGGAGAAGCAGCAGTTGCAAAGGCTGGAAGGTGGAGGTAAGTCTGGTGTGCAAGGAGAAACAGGGAGGCCAGTGTGGCTGGTGGAGGAGAGGATGAGGAGAGGATGAGGAGAGGAGGCCGGAGGAATGACAGGGGCTAAATCACGTAGGGCTACGAAGACTCTTGTGAAGACTTGGGCCCAACCTACATTTCAATAGAATAACACTGGCTCCTATGTTGAGAACCATCTGAAAGGGCAAAGGTGGAAGCAGAGTCCAGTTAAGACCACTGTAATAAGCAAGACCTGTACCAGAGTGGTCACAGGGGAGGGGGTGAGGAGTGGATAGGTCCTGGGCATATTTTGGAGGTAGAGCCAACAGGATTTTCAAATGGATTAGTTGTGAGAAGTGAGAGAAAGAGCGGAATCAAGGTTGACTCTACATTTTGGAGGGTGAGTAACCAGAAAGATGAAGTGGTCATTGAGTGAGGAAAACTAGAGCAGATCTGTTCAGGGATGTTAAGAGATCTGTTTTAGAAAGTTTTGGATTTGAGGTGTATATTAGACATCTGAGTGAAGATGCTGAGTGGGAAGCTGGATATGGGAGTCTAGAGTGAAGGTGGGAAGGCTGGGCTAAAGATAAAAATCTTAGAGTGGTGGACACGTGACATAATATTTAACGCCATGAAGCAGAATGTGATCCCCCAGTACTGAGGGTATATAGAAAAGAAAAGAGTTCTAAAAACTGAGCCCTAGGACATTCTAATTTTATGGAGCTGTGAGATTAGGAGAAAGCAGGAACGAAGGAGGGACCAGTGAAGAGGAAAAACAAGGGAAGAATATTTTCCAGCAGGGAGGCACTGATAGCTCTGTGAATTTCTGCTAGTGGTTCAAGTAAGTTGAGGACAGAATAAGCTATTGGGGGTCTTTTGTGACCTTGACAAAAGAGCTAGAACCATGTAGGACCAGTAAAGAAGGGACAGATTGAAGTGGGGAAAGGTGAAGTTAGAGACTATTAAGTTGCTGCCAATCTTCCTCACTCCCAACCCAGAAGAACCAAACCCCTCAACTTCCCATTTTTCTCGTTCATCTTTATTTACTTTTTTTGTCACCTCTATTAATCTTCATAAGCGACCTTCAATTCTTTTGGAATGGGCTGGAAAGCAAGCAAGATGGCGTGCTCCCCCTAAATAGGTTTGTCTCCCGCCTCTGTTGGGGTACAGGGCTTGTTATTACTTCCCTTCACGTCTGATGGTAGAAGTGTGGCCACCTGCCTGGTCCTGAGAGAGGGGGTGCCCCCAGGCACAGCTGTGCACACTGCCCTACACAGGCCCTTCTAGGAGGATGCATCCGGGGCATGATCGTGGGGGGTATGTTGGAGCTTGTTCTCATTGCCTGTTGGTGAGGCTCCAGGAGTAACTGTGTGTTTGCACCTGTCTTGTTACAGGCTCAGAGAAAGGCAAATAGAACTCTTGAATTTGGGATAAACTAGAGGGATTTCAGAAGAGAGCAACAGAGTGAGCAACATGATGGTGAAAGGAGGAAAGAAAATCGGTATACATGAGAAAGCTTCTCAGCTGTGGCTGTCGCCCTTTAGGGCTATGAAGATTCCTGTAGGCCTACATTTCAGAAGTGACTGTGGAATTTGGCAGGTGTTTCCGGGAGACTTCTTTTCTGGGCCAGGGCCAGAGGATGACTCAGCTGGCTTGGACATAGTTGGCTTTTGTTGAGGTACCAGGAGAGCTCTCCTGCAGAGTACTGGACACAATTCCCAGTAAACAGGAGTGTCTGCTGACTCCTCCACTCCCCCCCCCCCCCGCTGTTGATTTGCTGAGGCTTCACCATTTTTGGCTTATGAAAACAAGAATGCTTTGGGAGCACAGAATATGATTTGGGGGTTTTCCTTTAGCACTGTGTTAGGGTGCTAGTAGATGCCAGACACAGGACAAATTGGTGGGGCCCCCTCTTTGCTGCCCCTGCTGGGTTCTGGAAAGTGATATTGTCTGCTCTGCTGTTTATGTGACCTTATACATTGGGCACCTACTGGCAGTGCCCTTTTATTTATTTGTTTATTTTTTTGCTGTATGCGGGCCTCTCACTGTTGTGGCCTCTCCCGTTGCGGAGCACAGGCTCTGGACGCACAGGCTCAGTGGCCATGGCTCACAGGCCCAGCCGCTCCGCGGCATGCGGGATCTTCCTGGACTGGGGCACGAACCCGTGTCCCCTGCATCGGCAGGTGGCCTCTCAACCACTGCACCACCAGGGAAGCCCTGACAGTGCCTTTTTTAAAGATAGATTTATTTTTTAGAGGAATTTTAGGTTCACAGCAAAATTGAGCAGAAAGTCCAGTGAGTTCCCATACACCCCCACCCTCCATACATGCACAGCTTTCCCGCTGCAGAGAGGTGCAGTTTGACACACTTACACTGACACATTATTATTGCTCAGAGTTCCTAGTTTATGTTGCAGTTCTCTCGGTGGTGTACATTCTATGGGTTTTGGCAAATGTATAATGACTTGTATCTACCATTATAGTATCATATGTAAGAGTTTCACTGCCCTAAAAATCCTTGGTGCTCTGCCTGTTCAACCTTTCCACCTTTTTAACCCCCAGCAACCACTGATCCTGTTACTATCTCCATGGTTTTGTCTTTTCTAGAATATCACATAATTGGAATCATATAGTAAGTATCCTCTTCAGATTGACTTCTTTCACTTAATAAAATGGATTTAAGTTTGTTCCATGTCATTTGGTGGCCTGATAGCTCATTTCTTTTTATCACTGAATAATATTCCATTATGTGGATGTGTTACACTTAATTATCCATTCACCTACTGAAGGACATCTTGGTTGTTTCCAAGTTTTGACAATTATGAGTAAAGCTATTCTAAACATTTATGTGCAGGTTTTTGTGTGAACATGTTTTCAACTCCTTTGGGTAAATACCAACATGATTGCTGGATCATATGGTGAAAGTATAATTAATTTTTGTGGATTTTTTTCCTTTTTTTGGCCGTGTTGTGTGGCCTGTGGGATCTTAGTTCCCTGACTAGGGATCAAACCCGTGTCCCCTGCATTGGGAGCACAGGGTCTTAACCACTGGACAACCAGGGAAGTCCCAAGAGTATGATTCATTTTTAAAGAAGCTGCCAGATGGTCTTCCAAAGTATCTGTACCATAGTGCTTTCCCATCAGCAATGAATAAGAGTTCCTGTTGCTCCACATTGTCACCAGCATTTGCTATTGTCAGCGTTCCAGAGATTAACCATTCTAATAGGTGTGTAGTGGTACCTCACTGTTGTTTTAATTTACAATTCCCTAACGACATGATATTGAGCTTCTTTTCATATGCTTATTTGCCATCTGTATATCTTCTTTGATGAGGTGTCTGTTCAGGTCTTTCGCCCACCCACGTTTAAATTTGGTGTTTGTTTTGTTTTCCTTTTTTATTGAGATAAAGTTGACATATAACATTGTATTAGTTTAAGTTTTACAAGATAATGATTATGTATATATATTGATATATGTATATATTGAGAAATGATTACCACAGTAAGGTTCGTTAACATGAATCATCACACTCTGTTACAATTTTTGTGTGTGTGTGTGTAATGAGAACTTTTAAGATCCACTCTCTTAGCAACTTTCAAATACATGCTATAGTATTATTAACTATAGTCACCATGCAGAATATTACATCTCCAGGTCTTATTTATCTTATAACTGGAAATTAGTACCTTTTGACCACCTTTACTTATTTTATCCCTCCTCTCCCACCATCCTGTGGCAACCACCAATCTGTTCTCTGTATCTATGAATGTGGGGTTTTTTAGATTGCACATGTAATTGAAATCATATTTGTCTTTCTCTCTCTGACTTATGTCACTTAGTATAATGCCCTCAAGGTCCATCCATATTGTCGCAAATGGCAGGATTTCCTTCTTTTTTATGGTTGAATAATATTCCAGTGTGTGTGTGTGTGTGTGTGTGTGTGTGTGTGTGTGTATCACATTTTCTTTATCCATTCATCTGTCAGTTGTCACTTGGGATGTTTCCACATCTTGGCTACAGTAAATAATACTGCAGTGAATGTGGGAGTGTATATATTATTTTGAGATAGTGATTTTGTTTCCTTTGGATAAATGCCCAGAAGTGGAATTGCTGTATCATATGGTAATTTTATTTCTAAATTTTTGAGGAACCTCCATACTGTTTTCCATAGTAGCTGTACCAATTTATATTCCCAAGAACAGTGCACAAGAATTCCTGTACTTCACATCCTTGCTAACGCTTCTTATTTCTTGTCTTTTTGATAATAGCCATTCTAACAGGTGTAAGGTGTTATCTCATTACAGTTTTGATTTGCATTTTCCAGTGACTAATGATGTTGAGTACCTTTTCATGTAACTGTTGGCCATTTGTACGTTTTCTTTGGAGAAATGCCTATTTCAGTTCCTCTGCCCATTTTTAAATTGGATTGCTATTTTTTTGTTATTGAATTGTATAAGGTCTTTATATATTTTTGATGTTAACTCCTTTTCAGATGTATGATTTGCATATGTTTTCTCCCATTCCATAGGCTGCCTTTTTATTCTGTTAATGTTTTCATTTGCTGTACAGAAGTTTTTTAGTTTAATATAGTTCCAGTTACTTTTGCATATTAACTTTGTATCTTAAAATCTTGCTATAAATGCTTATTACTTCCAGTTTTTGTTGATTCTTTTTGGATTTTCTACATAGATGATCATATCATCTGTGAACAAAGACAGTTTTGTTTCTTCCTTTGCAATGTATATTCTTTTATTTCCCTTTCTTATCTTAGTGTATTAGTTAAGGTTTCCAGTACAGTGTTGAAAAGTAGAGGGAGTACCTTTGCCTTTTCCTGATCTTAGCAAGAGAGCTTCTAGTTTCTCATCATCAAGTACGATATTAGCTATAGATTTTGGTAAATAGTCTTTGTCTAGTTGAGGAAGTCACCTCTATTCCTAGTTTGCTGAGAGATTTTTTTGTTTTTTAACATGAATTGGTGTTGGATTTTGTCAAATGCTATTTCTGTATCTATTGATATGATCATGTGAATTTTCTTCTTTAGCCTATTGTTGTGATGGATCACATTAATTGATTTTCAAATATTGAAACAGCTTTTCACACCTGGGATAAATCCCACTTGCTTGTGATGTATAATTATTTTTTATATATTGTTGGATTTGATTTGCTAATATTTTGCTGAGGAGTTTTGCATCTATGTTTATAAGATATATTGGTTTGTAATTTTTGTTTTCCTGCAATGTCTTTGTCACATTTTGATGTTAGGATACTGCTGGCCTCATAAAATAAGTTAGGAGTACTCCCTTTGCTTCTATCTCCTGGCAGAGATTATAGAGAATTGGTATGATTTCTTCCTTATATATTTCATAGAATTCATCAGTGAACCCATGTGGGCCTGGTGCTTTCTGTTTTGAAAGATGACTAATTTTCTATTCAATTTCTTTAATAGATTTTGGGCTATTCAGATTGTCTGTATCTTCTTATGTGAGTTTGGTAGATTGTGTCTTTCAAGGAATTGGTCCATTTCATCTAGGTTATCCTAGAATTTGTGGGTATAGAGTTGTTCATAGTGTTCCTTTATTATCCTTTTAATGTTCATGGGGTCTGTAATGATGTCCCCTCTTTCATATCTGATATTAGTAATTTGTGTCTTCTCTCTTTTCTCCTTAGTTAGTCTGGCTAGAGGCTTATCGATTTTATTGATCTTTTCAAAGAACAGGTTTTTGGTTTTGTTGATTTTCTGTATTGGTTTTCTGTTTTCAATTTTATTAATTTCTGTCCTAATTCTTATTATTTCTTTTCTTCTGCTTACTTTGGATTTAATTTGCTCCTTTTTTTTTTTTCTAGTTTCCTAAGGTGGAAGCTTGGGTTATTCATTTTAGATCTTTCTTCTTTTTAAATATAAGCATTTAATGTTTTAAATTGCCCACTAAACACTACTTTTGCTGCATCCTACAAATTTTCATAGGTTGTATTTTCACTTTCATTTCATTTTAATTTAATATTAAAATTTTTTTATGAGTTTTTTTCTTTGTCCCTTGTGTTATTTAGAAGAATGTTGTTTAATCTTCATGTATTTGGGTGTTTTCCAGTTATCTTTATCTTACTGATTTCTAGTTAAATTTCATTGTAGTCTCAGAGGATATATTGCATGATTTCTGTTGTTTTAACTTTGTTAAGGTGTGTTTTATGGCCCAGAATGTGATCTATCTTGGTTACTGTTTCATTTGAGTTTGAGAAGAATGTTGTTGGAGGAAGTAGTTTATTGATGTCAATTATATTCAGTTGGTTGATGGTGCTGTTGAGTTCAAGTATGTCCTTACTGATATTTTGCCTGCTGAATCTGTCCATTTCTGGTAGAGGGTGTTAAAGTCTCCAGATGGATTCATCTATTTTTTTTTTGCATTTCTATCAGTTTTTGCTCGTGTATTTTGTAAATTTATTTATTTATTTTTGGGTGTGTTGGGTCTTCGTTTCTGTGTGAGGGCTTTCTAGTTGCGGCGAGCAGGGGCCACTCTTCATCGCGGTGCGCGGGCTTCTCACTGTCGCGGCCTCTCTTGCTGCGGAGCAAGGCTCCAGACACGCAGGCTCAGTATTTGTGGCTCACAGGCCTAGTTGCTCCTCGGCATGTGGGATCTTCCCAGACCAGGGCTCAAACCCATGTCCTCTGCATTGGCAAGCAGATTCTCAACCACTGCGCCACCAGGGAAGCCCTTGCTCGTGTATTTTGATGCTCTGTTGTTAGGTGCATATTCATTAAACATTTTTATGTCTTCTTGGAGAATTGACCCCTTTATCATTATGCAATGCCCCTCCTTATTCCTGATAATTTTCCTTGCTCTGAAGTCTGCTATGTCTGAAATTAATATAACTACTCCTTCTCTCTCTCTCTCTCTCTCTCTCTCTCTCTCTCTCTCTCTCTCTCTTTTGGCCACACCACGTGGCTTGCGGGATCTTAGCTCCCTGACCAAGGATCAAACTCTCCTGGTCTCTTTTGATTAGTGTTAACATAATATGACTTTCTCCATCCTTTTACTTTTACTCTGTATGTACCTTTATATTTAAAGTGAGTTTCTTGTAGACAACATATAGTTGCATCTTTTAAAAATTTCTGATTTATTCTGACAATTTTATCTTTTGATTGATGCATTCTGATCATTGACATTTAAAGTGATTATTGATATAGTCAGATTAATATCCACCATATTTGTTAGTTTTCCATTCATTGCCCTTGTTCTCTGTTACTATTTTTGTCTTTCTCTCTTTCTCTCCCTTTTGTGGTTTTACCTGTAATGCCTTTTTACATAACCACCTGTATTCCTCCCCCCACTTCGCCCCCGTGGCACACACACTCCAAAGGAACCTCCAACTCTGTGCAGCTTGATGTGAGCTGTTGCAGAGCCACTGGTTCTAGTTTTTTCCCTGCATCCATTGGAGAAGCAAACAGACACAGGCTGCCAACCTAGCTTCATCCTTTTGGATAACTGCAGCTTCTGCCTTCATCATTCCCTGTCTCTAGGAGAGTGGGAGCAGAGTATATCATCACTAAGAAAAATCTCTCACTTTTCCTGTCTTGTTCTAAGAGGTGGAGGGATAAGTGGAAGTAAAAAAATTAAGGTCTTCATGGTGGCACTGCCAGGCTGGGACATGAAGCAACTTTTGCAGTATCAGGGTGGGATTCACATCAAGGAGATTTCCTGATTCTTCTTTGGCCCATGGTGGATGATGAGTGGGTGAATATTTTATTAGCTTTCAGGATGGAAGATATTTGTTTTCCAGTCATTTCCAAATGTTGAAGAACACCTTTAGAAGCTGGGGGCAAAGTTTAGAGAGTAGAACTCTGTGAAGGGCTTGGATGTCTTTTAACTTGGGATTTAGAAGAGCTTAAATTTCTCTGGCATGTGCTTAGTTCTCTACTGGCAATATTATGCAGATGGAGTATAGGTGACATCTGCATCTCTGGCTGAGGTTGGGTGTGGGGGGAATTAGCTTTAGTTTCCTCTTTTTGGTATCAGCCCCACCCTGGCATGATTTATTTGGATCTCAGATGTTAGCTGCTGCTTCTTCTTCTCGAATGGCACACTATTTTATTTATTTATTTATTAATTTTTTGGCGTTGGCTGCTTCTTGGCTAGAGCTGTTAGAACACCACACTCACTTCAGCACGTACACACAGACCCTTGGGGCTATTGACTCCATTATCACTTTGTGCCAGCTGGGTCTGGCCTTCTCCTGCCCACTCAGGCCACAGCAAGGTGCTGCCAGCCAGAGCCACTCTGATAGGCGGGACTGGTCTGGCACCTGCTCGGAGTGACCAGAACCTCCTTGCCACATTTAGCTCCTGCCTTGCTCCTGTACCCTGGCTCCAGGATACCACTAAGCCCATTTACCATGACTATGAAAAGTATTTCTGACCAGCTTAGTAATGTGGGGAGGGGTGTTTGTTGTTGATTGTTTATTGTTTCTGGTTGAGTAGGAGTTCAATAGAAGCCATGCTTTCCTAACACCTCTAGTCCTCTCTCAGGTAGCACTGTGGTTCTCTGGTTATATACCTTCCCAGCAATGTTTAACCTTGTGTTCAGATCTACTCTTGAAAAGACAAAGGCAGGGAGTTCCCTGGTGGCCTAGTGGTTAGGATTCCGGGCTTTCACTGCTGTGGCCGGGTTCAACCCCTGGTGGGGGAACTGAGATCCTGCAGGCTGCGCGTTGCAGCCAAAAAACAAAAAAGGCAAACAGTGGCAGGTGAGTATATGTTGGGCATGGAGATATTACGCCCAGCTCCCTGACAATCATGCCCTCTTCCCCTTGACTTTCCAGCTTGTCCATGAGGCTATAATAATGGTATGCATGAGAAATTCCATGAGATTTTTGATTCCTAAGAACTAATTTCTCCCTGGGCCATACCGTGCTAAGAGGGGAGGGGGTGGGTGCCAGACAGTGGTTGTAGGGCTGACTCTGGCCCCTGACCTGCCTTTCAGGATCAGGAAATATGGGCTGTTTGGGGGATAAAGTGTCGCTTGCCTTGATTTGTTTGTTTTTCAGGAGTGTGCCTTTGCTGAGAACCTGGGCCTTACTCTTACGAGTTATTGTTATTTTGTTATTTTTAATGGTACAACACCCTAGTGTTCCGTCTTCCATCTGAACTCACAGAAACACTCACACAAATAGGATAATCTTGGTCTGTACGTTTGAGAGCTTGAAATTCTTGTCCTAGCTACTGTCGTATCTTCAACCCTCTACCCACTTGGCCCTGTCAAAATGAAATAGTTTTTAAACATCTTAAGTCTCCAGTGTTACTCATTCATCTCACATAGTCTAACTCAACGCTTCTCAACATTTATCATGGCACAGTACACCTAGAACATGACACCATGTAGGTGAAAGTGCTCATTCCTAGGCAACAGACCAGAGGAGGTCTGGCTTCCATAGGCTTTGGCCCCTCTTGTACTCACCTGGCTGCTCCTGGGCCTGAGTGCATTTATATTTTCCTCTGGCACAACTGTACCCACCAGGGGCACACCAGCATGCTGCATCAAAGGTTAGAGGCTCTGGCCCAAGACCTAGTATAGACCACAGTCTCAGTGCAGTCAACATCTATAAACATCTTTCAAGGTATCCTCAGAGGGTGAACATTCTTGCCCAGGGTGTTGTGAGTTAGGGAGAACTAAGTTCCTGTGGTCCTGCCCTTTGCTCAGTGCAGTTTGCCACCATCTGCCCTTCTGGGAGGTAGATGGATACCAACACTGCCTGTCCCCTGTCCCTTCCAGGTCAGCGAGCCTGGGCTCCTTGGCTCTGTGGCCACATTCTGATGCTTAGCATGCTTCTTCCTACACTACATTCTTAAGTATTTCACAATTTCCATGTATTCCTGCCCCCTGGGAGCTAACATGGAGGCTAGTCCCAGGTTTGCTACATCTTCTGCACAGCTTAGAACATTGTTTCTTATGAAATGGTTGAAGGCATCCCAGGGTGCTCTGCTGATGCTGTCTGCTCCTGTCACTGTGACCCATATCCTGACAACTGGTCTGATGGGATGCGGATATTGCAAGAGCACACTAATTCTCTTTTAGTTCTTTGGACTATGTGGTACCAGGTATTTCTTCTTACACTCAAAGAGGGCTATACGCATGCTCATCAATCCATCCATTCATTTATTTACTTATTTAACAAGCCATTCAACAAATGCTGGTCAGTGAGGATGTAAAGATAAGAGACATAGTTCTTGCTTTCCAGAAGCTCACAGTCCAGTGAGGGAGACCCTAGATGTGTAATGATGGTATACATGAAAAACTCCACGAGAGTGCCTTGGGAACACAGAAAAGGGGACTCTCACACTTGGAAAGTGGGTCAGGGAGATTCCTTGGCCAAGGTGAGATGACGGCTGAGTTGAGTTTTTTTCTATCTCTTTCTTCCTCCTTTTTTCTTGAGTTGAGTCATGCAGGATGTGTGTTATTGGTTGAAGGAAAAAAGGGTTCCAGGCAGCAGAAAAACTGTACAGAGCTAAGGAGGCATGTTAGAGAGCTTGGCATATCTGGGGAACTTTAAATGCCACCATTTTGCTTGGTCATAGAGTTTAATGGAAGGCAGCAATGGGATAAGAATCCATCTAAAATACATCTGGAGGAGGAAGTGGACACTCCCATGTTAGCCTGCAATGGTCAGACTATACTTTTGAAATGAGAGTGTCTGTGAGATTCAAAATAATATCTTATAGGAACCCTGGGATATCTCACCTAGAGGAGAGAGAGGTTAGACAACAGTGTGGCCTGACTAGACTTGTTAGGTATGGCTTCTGTGAGTGAGGCAGCACGGTTGGGTAAGGGAGATTGGTTCTGAATCTTGCTTCTTTCACTCAAAAGAGAAGATGATGTTGGGACAGTTATAAGACATCTCCAAACCAATGTTCTCATTTATAAAGACTGTTCTCATAATACCTACCTCACCAGGGTTGATATGAGAATTAAATTATGTAATTTATTGATACATGAAAGAACTTAACGTAGTAAATACCTGAACAGGTTCGTTTCTCTTCCCTTTCTTTTCCTCTCTCCTTTTTCTCCATCTTTCTGCTCTTCCCACCCTCCCTTTTTCATGAATTGACTTTTCATTAAGTAAGGAGTACATGTCAAGCATCCTACAAGGATCTATATTGTCCACTACAGCAGCCACTAGTCACACGTGGTTATAGAACACTTGGCACATGCCTGGCCCCAACTGAGATGTGCTGTGAGTGTGAAATACAGAAGTTGAAGACTTAGTACAAAAAAGGGAATGTAAGCTATCTCATTAATAATTTTTTCTATAGATCATATGTTTAAATGATAACATTTTGGATATATGTGGTTACATAACAATGTAATGAAAAATTAATTTCACCAGTTTCTTCTTACTTTTAAAAATGGGGCTACAGAAAACTTAAAATTATATATGTGGCTTACATTTTATTTCTATGGGACAGCACTGTGTGGGTTTTTGGGGACTCAATGGTGAAAAGAAAAACTGACTTTGCAGTACTTATAGTCTAGTGGGGGAAAGTAGAAAACCGCCACTGACAAGAAAAACAATAAAAGGAAATAAAAACTAAATGGAAAAACAACAAATAAAAAAATTCACATTGTAATAAATATGGTGAAGAAAAGTTTCTATGCAAGGAAAACTGAAGGACCTAATTTAGGTTGACTGGTCCTGGAGGCCTCTCTGAGGGAGAGATGTTTGTGCTGGGCCTCCAGGGAGGCCTTCCTACCTGGCATTTCTAGGCAAAGGTGGGAACACGGCATTCCAGCCAGAGGAAACAGACTGCCAGTCATCATTTACCGAGTCTACCAACCCCCCAGTGTGTGGTCGGCAATGGGGAAAAACTGCGGGGCTGCCAGACACAGGGTGACCCCGTGACTCCTTTGAGCTTGTGGTCTGGAAAGGAGACAGAAGAGGCAGGTACCTCAGTGTACAGGGCTGGGACAACTACCAGCTCTGGTAGTGTCTTTTCTCCTCTCTCTCCCGGCCTCAGACCATCGTGGACCACAGTCTTGGCTATGCAGGTCCGTAGGGCCAGTCAGTTCTTCCTTCTTGGTGGGGAACACTCACATTCGGCTCTTTTTCCCTATTCCCACTGCCCTGTCCTGACTCAGACTCATCTCAGAAATGAGTGTCTGCAATAACCTCTTAACCAGTTTCCTTGCCTCCACCTCTTGATTTAATATCTTTAATATCTTCTGTGCATTGGTGTCAAATTAATCTTCCTGAAATACTATTTACTATGCAACTTCCTTGCTTCAAAGCTTTTACTAGCCTCCTGATACTGGCAGAGGAGCAGCGTGCCCAGAGCTGCGGCACCTCTCTCTCACTTTTCACCCTTTACCTTTCCTTCCCCGGGTAATGACAGTTCCCAGAGAAGCAGGGCCCACAGCAGGAAAGGCAGCCTCTTCAGATGGTCTTGAGTAAATTTTGAAGCCTCACCTCTGGCCATCTGCCATAATTCCACTCCTGCCTCACCTCACCCTCTGGGCCAGGCATGCTGGAGTCCTCTTTGTCCTTCACACACTGAGTTTCAATGTCTCTGTGGAAGGGCAGGAGCATATTAGTAAGAGCATGGGTTCCAGAGTCAGCCAGACCAGGTTCAAATCCCAGCTCTGCCATTTAACTTGCTGTGAGAACCCTTTCAATAAGCTATTAATCTTTTCGAAGCCTTACTTTTCTCCTATTAATACCAGGAACCTAATAGTAATTTGTACCCCATTTGAAGCCATGGATGTGCTGATTAACAGTGATGTCTCCTTTCATCCTGTATCCCTAGCGCCAGTTAGCAGCCTCTTTTCACCTGGTGATGGGCTGTGGTCCGACTTCTGTGCAGCTGTGATGTGGGCTGGAAACACTGGATGGGGACAGTGAATAGTGATGTCAAGAAGATGGATGGACCTCAAGAGACCATCCAGTGTGGGACCACTGAGGCCCCCCAGTGTGTCCAAATAGGTCCAGAGGAGTTAGTCAAAAAGCATATATAGGGCTTCCCTGGTGGCGCAGTGGTTGAGAGTCCGCCTGCCGATGCAGGGGACACGGGTTCGTGCCCCGGTCCGGGAAGATCCCACATGCCGCCGAGTGGCTGGGCCCGTGAGCCATGGCCACTGGGCCTGTGCGTCCAGAGCCTATGCTCCGCAACGGGAGAGGCCACGGCAGTGAGAGGCCCGCGTACCGCAAAAAAAAAAAAAAAAAAAAAGAAAACATATATATATGCGCTTTTGGGGGTATTATCCACACAAGAAATCACCGAACAGAGACTTCACCTTCCTTTTCATTTATCTCTTTGGAAGATGTAGTATGTAGTGGGTAGCAGGTTGTCAACAAGAAAGGGATATAATACGTATTCCAGAATTAGTGCACCATAAATATTTGTAAAGTGAAAATACATGAAAGCTAATAAAAAAGTAAGTTTTCAACAATGCCTTTATGGAGATCAAAATGTCTATAAATTACCCCATCTAAATTACTGTAGTATTTGACTACAGGAAAAGAAACAAAACACCAACAGAAATTCAGAAAATATCTTGTATATTAGGCCCTTAATCTATATTTGCTAAATCTGTTGAAAGGAATAACAAGAATAATATAGTGCCCATCACATATGACCACCTTTATGACAGTTGTTACTTTGGGTTCCAAGACTTTCCTCTCTTATTCTACTTGCTCAGAACCAATTTGCAGAAGAAACAGTGATTCAGTGGCTCTGATGACAGAATGCTGGTAATCATGGAGTGGTTGGAAGAAGCACTGGAAATCCTCCTCGACCAATGGTTCCAAACTTATCATATGATACCCATTTTTAACATCATGGATTTCTAGCATTCCTCCCAACTGCATCCCGCAATTTGATTGTGGCTATACTTTTACAATCTGTTGATTGAGAAAAAAAGACATAGCCATACCAATTCAGGTGGCCTCTTATAATGGAACCTTGGCCCAGGGATCCTCAGCTTACTTGATGGGACCACCAACATTTTAGACCAAATTTCTCATTGTATAAATGAGGCACAGGGCATTTTGGATTAAGAAATAGAAAGGGTGTAATTCGGAAAAGCATAGGATGTTTAAATAGAGATCTGGAAATATTCAGAAGTCACAACTGAGTCAACTTGGGATCTCTTACTTAGAGAAACATGCTAATGGATTTCATTCTTGGGGAGACAAAAACCCAGAAATTTCATTCTTGGGTTTTTCCCTCTTATTTTCATGTGGTGCTTCACCATTTCTTCATTAGCTTCATGGGTATTCCTTGAGAAATCTCCACACTGAGCTGTTGCAATATTCTTTACTCCATGGAAGTACCTTCATGTGTTGCCAGATAAAACACAGGATACCCACTGAAATTTGAATTCCAAATAAGGATGCAATATATGGGACATACTTAGGCTAAAAAAATTGTTCATCTGGAACTCAAATTTCACTGGTATCCTATACTTTATTGTTGTTGTTGATAACTGTGGCAAGTAGACCTACCTACCTAAGTGCTGAAGGGCAGGAACTGAAAACCTGGGTGACAGTCTTGCAAAGCTGTCAACACTGTTTATTGACATGTTTTCTGGGGACCTTTCAGATTTCTGTCAAAGGAAGGCTCGTGTATGGTTTTCTCAGGGAGGCTTACTGTACTATACAGAAACGCAACCCAACTCAGACACTAGCAGCCCAGGCAGCAGTTGCTCATTCCTCTTTATTCCCTTTGTTCATTCTCATTTACCTTGAGATTTTGTCATGAACTTGCATATCTGACCTTTTGGGAGGTGGGGTCAGAAGCAAAGATGGAGATTTTTTTTTTTCCTGAAATAATGGCTTTAAGTGTAAGATCAGGGGACAGGGGAGGAGGCAGGAGGACAGGCGACTTCAGCCACTCAGATCCCCCCATTTTCCTGTACAAGAGTCACAGCATTTCCCATGGAGCATAGCGAGCTGCAAAACTCTGCTTTTTCTTGTCTGAACTTGAATTTACAGGAGGCTGGAGGTTAGATGCCTATTTCTGTCTCATGTTTCCCTCACACCATTTTTCTTTCCCTCTATAAAGTAGATGCAAAAGAAAAACTGGCATTGGACCATTTTTCTTTTCATTAATTTAATTTATAAAATGGGATATCATATGGTTTTTCTTCACTCCAATTGTAAAATCAGTGAATTTATTCCAAAAACATGCAGAATACTATGATAAAGCCAAAGAAACAGTTCATTTGATGGTTATTCACATTGAAATCCTGTCACCTAAGGGCAGACCTGTGAAAAGAATGACTTTCACAACAGACCCTAAGGGTCAGAGAGGTTCTGCTTTCTAGGAGGTTGGAAAGAAAGCTCTGCAAATCAGGTCACTTGTTGGATGGGATTTTGTTTTCTGCCCAGAAATGGGCTTTTGAAGGTTAATTTTACAAAGTTCTATGATGGTGAATGCCAGTGTCTGCCCCACCCATAAAGTGAGACCTCAAATGTTTGGTTGGTAGGAGGTAAATATTTGGAATCAGAGGGTATGAAGAAATAAAAAAACAGAGAAGTTAGTGGTAAGCTCTAACAGTTGACAGAAGAAACCAAGGACTAGAAGACAGTAGCACATGAGTTGGGTTAAAAGTTGGGCATTGCTTTAATTCATTTATCAAACATTCCTGAGTGCAAGCTTGGTGCTTGGATGAGTACGGAGCTCCTGGCTAGTGAGAAGAGATTTAGAGTAAAAGTATAAGAAAAGTGCTGTGGTAAAGGGATGTGCAGGTACAGTGGGACCAGAAAGTGTGCAGTCTAAATCAGACTGGAAGTTCAAGGTCAAGGAAAGAGTCACCTCCAAGGCCAGCTCCTTCGAGCTTTAACTTCTCCCTTATGGGCCACAGCCTCAGATTTCTCAGGATAGCCTTGATTTTTCCATATGCTGTGCTGTTAGCAAGACCTGTGACAAAACAAAAACAAAAACAGGTCTCTTTCATTTCTTTCGGCTTGGCTCTTTCATTTCTTTTTATCTTTCCCAACTTTTAAGTAGAAAATGTCAAGACACAAAATAGTATAATATACCCATTAGCCAGTTTCAACAGTTACTAACTCATGGCCAATTTTGTTTTATCTGTTTCCTTACTCATTTCTCCTCTTTCCCAGATAATTTTGGTATTAGAATTCTCCAGAGAAAAAGAACTGAAAGGATATGTGTGTGTGTGTGTGTGTGTGTGTGTATGTGTATGAATATATAGAAAAAGAGAGAGAGATTGATTTAGTTTAAGGAGTTGATTCTTGAGATTATGGGGGCTGGCAAGTCTGAAATCTGTAGGGCAGGCCAGCAGGCTAAAGACTGAGGGAAAAGATGGTGTTGCAGTTTCTATTGGGAAGAAAATCTGGAAGCAGAATTACTTCTTCCTTGGAGAAACTCAGTCTTTCCTCTTGAGGCCCTCAACTGACTGAGCACACCACCTCCCTGCCCCATGCTCCCTCCACTGCCCCCCCCCCCACTGGCCTGTGGAGGGTAATCTGCTTTTCTCCATGTCGACTAATTTAAATGTTGATCACATCTAAAAACTACCTTCACAGCAACATCTAGACTGGTGTTTGACTGAAAACTGAGTAGCATGAGCTTAGCCAATTTGACACACAAAATTGACCATCACAATTTGGAAATGAATCCAAGTCATCATATTATTTGGTCCATAATATTTTAGTATATATCTTTTAAAAATAAAGATTAAGAAAAAAGCCTTAAATACAATACAATTTTCACCCCTATAAAATTAAAAGTCTTGAACTATTTTTGTGTGAATTAGGATCTAAATAAAGCTCATACATTGCAATTACAGATAGGACTCAGGAGTCTTTGTTAATACACAAGTTCTCTCTTTATTTGTTTGTTTTTCTTACAGTTTATTTGTTGAGGAAGCCAGTTTGTCCTGTAGCATTTTGCCTCATTTGGTTTTACTGGTTGCACCCTATGATGTCATTTAACATGCTCCTCTGCCCCTCCGTTTACTGTAAATTAAGAATTACGTAGAGAGGTTGGATCACACCTGGGTTCACTTTTTTTTGCAAGAATACTTCAGGTGCATCTTGTCGCGTTGTCTTTCTTTGTTATCAGTCATCTTTGTTCATCATTGCCTGCATTTATTAGTTCATCAGGGCTTGTAAAATTCTAAACTCTATCATTTCTTCTGTATTTATTAGCTAAAATATTTATATAAAGAGGAATTTCCCCTCATGAACTATTTGGGTACAGTTCTTCCTAATTCTTTTTCCCAGTGTTTCCCCAGGTGGAGTTAATATACTTCTAGGAGTCTGCTGACATGTTCTTGAGGGGTGGGGAAGGAGGTCTGCAAGCTTTCTATTATAATCATCTAACTGCATTTTCATCTCAGCAATTACTGAGAAATATTTTAAGCCTATTCTACATCACCTGGGTGTGCATCTTGCATCAGAATTCAGCCAAACATCTCAGTGCTGAAGCTTACATTTTTGTACAATACTTAAGGTCATGATGGGGCATGTAGCACTGATTTAATTATCAAGGGTTGATGAATAAAGAAGATGGGCTTAATATGCTAGACAACGTTCTGGTGGATTTTAGTTTGAATAGAGAGCTGAGTCAGTTTGTGAGGGGGACACAGTAATATTCATCTTCTGGACCAAAAAGTGTATGTGCTGTAGCTGTCAGTTTCAGAGTTACGTGTGAAAGGCCACTTATTTTAAAAGAAATAATTGTCTATTTGATTTGCATTAATTTATTTGATTTGTGTTGGTTTTGCTTCTATTTAATTTGTAAATTGGTTTTATTTTTGTAGTTGTCCAAGTACATCTTTTTACTATTTAAGAAAGTTCATAATAAAAGCAATTTGCCAACATGCTGGCTCTAAAAGAATTTTTTTCCTTTTAGAATGTCTGTACCTTACAGACAGTTTGAGAAACAGTGCTTTATCCCATTCTGGCTTTCCTAGGGCTATTAGCTAATCCCACCTCCAGTGTAATTTGTCTTGTTAAGGAGTGAGCTCTTTTATGAGCTCTTCAGGGGTTCTCTGGTGCAGCCAGGAGTGAGAAGTAGACAACACTAAGCCCCTGAGTCTCCCTCAGTGACGGGACCTGAGAGTCTAAAGAGGCTTCTTCTGCTCCTGTTCCCTTCTCCCTCCACCGTCTGTTGGTGATTTTTAAAGTGTTTATTTTTATGACTGTTAGAGGCCCTCCTTCCGACTGGCATTCCTAAGGGGGTATGGCAGGCTGAATAACGCCCCCCCCCAAAGAGGTCCAGGATCTAATCTCTGGAAACTGAGAATGTGTTGCCCTACCTGTGTAGGGAAGGCAAAACTAGACTTCTACACATTTTAGGTTTTCAGCTGGGATTTTTAAACAAAAAGACAGATTAACAGGAGGAAAAACTAAGTCTTTTTTTTTTTTTTTTTTTTTAAAGCACATGCAGCACCCATCATGTGGGAGAAACCTCAATGAAATGTAACTCAAAGCAGCAGCTTAGAATTCTGGCTTATAGAGCATCATCAACAAAGAACAATAAATTTGTAGAGAAATGATAGGACAAAGGAAAGCAGTTTAGGTTTCCAAGGGCGGCAAACTGTGGGAAGATAAACATCTGGGAACTGATGACAAAGATTTGTTTGACAGATTCCTCTTGCCACCTCTGGGCTGATAAGAATATGTCTCCAGTGAAAGAAGAATGTATATCCTGCCTCTAGGAAGTAATGAGGAGGGCAGAGAGCTTTTCCTCCATTTGCTGCTTCTTAATTGCCTTCAGCTCAAAATTATTTTTATGTCAAAGAGGCATATTTTGGGGTGACGTATTCTGGTTTCCTTTAGTTCCCAATTTGAAATTTTATTTTTAGAAAGTGTCACATATTAGAAGCTGAGTTTGGTTAGAAGTTGTGAGATAAGAGATCAGCAAAGGGGGAGAAAAACATAGATAGGAACAAGCAGAAAAGGATGAATTTAAGTACATTGTTTCCTATTTTATTGAATGTCTCTTAATTTGGGAATAGGTCAGTTCAGTTCAACAATTGTGTCTCATTTCAGAAGGTGTTGTGGGTGAGTTTCCACCTAAGTTAAGCCACTATGTGGTCCAAGCAACCAGGGATTTAGTAAGAGGCATTTCTCTAAAAACAAAAGAAAAATGAAGTCTAATGGTTGGAGTAGACTGTAAAACCGCTTGTTGAGTCCAGATGGCAGTCAGCTGAGCAGATTTCTAGATATTGGGATCAAAGCATCTTTTGCAGTTTGAATGTCTCTGGGGATGTCATCAGGTGTGTTCCAGTAAACTTTCTAGTGACCCACACAGCAACAGGCATGAAGCTTGTCCATACATGAGCTGTTGTGATATTTCTGTTTATATAGAGGTGTCCAGCTTCAGCTTATACGGTTTTGGGAAAAGGGCAGTTTTATTTCTTAGTGATTACAAGTCAGAAGGGTGGGAGAAAACTTGGAGATGTTAGTTTGGAGAGTTGTGGCCAGATATTGGAGGAAACTAAAAGAATTTGGGATGCACTCCAGTTCACAGGTAAATAACAAAACCTTAGTGACAGTGAACAGGGCTAGAATCCAAGGTCCACAAAGGGGTGTTATAGTTTTCCATTGAAACACTGTTTTTCTCTCTACAATCACCCCCATTTTTACCAAAGATAGTCATAATAAGACTAATTGGTTTGCCAAATAAGTCTAATTTCATTAAACTTGGTCTGATTATTTACATAAATGCAGCAAGAATAGAGATTGATCATGTAAGCTTTTTTCAGTCTGTTTTGCTAGAATTTTTGATAAAGAATATGAGATTATTCTGGAAGCCAAGCCAAGGACTCACTTGTAATGCCTATAGATTTAGGTAAATTCCTCTCTTCCTGTGGTCTAAGATGTCATGAGGTTCTGGATCTGCTAGGAGATGACTTTCCATACTCATTGGTTAGGCTGGGAACCCTATAAACAAGACTTACCTAGTAGTTTTCTGAAGGGAGGTTTTATTGGCTCCATAAAGTCAACCTTAGTTTCTTAAAACCGTCTGGTTATGTCTGAGTCTATGAGTATCATTCTCCAATGTAACATTGCAGTCAGAGTCTTGGTAATATAACCAATATTTCCCACTGTGTTCTGTTCTAAGGAAAACAGATTCTCACTGAGTCTATGCAAATAACTATATTGCCATGAAAATAAGAATACTCAATAAGAACTTCTGAATTCTTGAGGGATCAGGTAGGGAGAAAATTCTGTTTACAAAGATATAATTTACCAAGTTGCTGTTAAGTTATAAATAGTTTGATAGAAAAGCGAAAAAGTTTTTCTTAAATCTGGAAAAACAAAACATTAATGAACTGGCAATGTTTCAAAGAAAAAAGTCAGAAAATTATAATTCTCATCAGTTCATTTAGTCCTATGTAATTGTTCTGCTTGACCTTGGGTTAGCAGTTTTATGAATCAATCAGTTTCTCCATAACAATTCTGGAAATACTTACTTAGTTCAATGGTATGATCTTAGAGTTATCAGAAACCTGTATTCTAGAGTACTTGTCAAGGTCTTTTCCATAAATCTCTTTAAAGACACAGCAATTTTGGATCATAGCTGCTTGTTAAAGCTTTCAGGAAAGCATCAGAATAATACAGTAACTTTCTGTGAATGCCAGAAGACTTAAACATGGCCATGGTTAAAGTTCTGATGAGAATTCATTATAATTTAATTGACAAGGAAATTCAGTTATTTATGAGACATACAACATTTTAAGATGATAGCTGGAATTATGACTGATAACATACTGGGAATGTCAGATTTTATATGATTTTTGGACTACTTATAATAGTAACATACACCCATACAATATATTATAGGTATATATTGTATAATATATTATACAATATAATCTAAAGAACGTTTCATATCACTTCTTATTTCCATGTAATTTAACATATCAAACAAGCCTAATTAGTTTAACACTTCTCTTTTGAGAGAACAAATCCTTCCAGATTTTACAGGGGGCCTCTGGAAAATCCCAAAGTTAGGTCCAAATCAAAAAAACTTCATTTAGAGTTTGGTTTTGAGAAGTTTGTAAAAAATGTCAAGAGGTTTAGAACACTTGATTTAATAGGAGCAGAGGTCACTGTGAAATAATAGTTACCCATTTAACCACAGTGACAATAGAAAGATTTCAAAGGCAAATACAGAAAGTTACATGTTATAAAAAAACCTTAGCTCTCAATATTAAGACTCAGTTTTTCTTCAGTAATCGAACATCTGACAAAGACAACATGAAGCACAGAAAATATATATATTTTAACATCTTTATTGGAGTATAATTGCTTTACAATGGTGTGTTAGTTTCTGCTTTATAACAAAGTGAACCAGCTATACATATACATATGTCCCCATATCCCCTCCCTCTTGCATCTCCCTCCCTCCCACCCTCCCTATCCCACCCCTCTAGGTGGTCACAAAGCACTGAGCTGATCTCCCTGTGCTATGCTGCTGCTTCCCACTAGCTATTGGTTTTATATTTGGTAGTGTATATGTGTCCATGCAACTCTCTCACTTTGTCCCATCTTCCCCTTCCCCCTCCCCATATCCTCAAGTCCGTTCTCTAGTAGGTCTGCACCTTTATTCCCATCCTGCCCCTAGGTTCTTCATGACCACTTTTTTTTTTTAGATTCCATATATATGTGTTAGCATACGGTATTTGTTTTTCTATTTTTCTATTTCTGACTTACTTCACTCACTACAAATAACTCAATTTTGTTTCTTTTTTTGGCTGAGTAATATTCCATTGTATATATGTGCCACATCTTCTTTATCCATTCATCTGTTGATGGACACTTAGGTTGCTTCCATGTCCTGGCTATTGTAAATAGAGCTGCAATGAACATTGTGGTACATGACTCTTTTTGAATTATGGTTTTCTCAGGGTATATGCCCAGTAGTGGGATTGCTGGGTCATATGGTAGTTCTACTTTTAGTTCTTTAAGGAACCTCCATACTGTTCTCCGTAGTGGCTGTATCAATTTACATTCCCACCAACAGTGCAAGAGTGTTCCCTTTTCTCCACACCCTCTCCAGCATTTATTGTTTGTAGATTTTTTGATGATGGCCATTCTGACCTGTGTGAGGTGATACCTCATTGTAGTTTTGATTTTCATTTCTCTCATCATTAGTGATGTTGAGCATCCTTTCATGTGTTTGTTGGCAATCTGTATATCTTCTTTGGAGAAGTGTCTACTTAGGTCTTCTGCCCATTTTTGGATTGGGTTGTTTGTTTTTTTGATATTGAGCTGCATAAGCTGCTTGTATATTTTAGAGATTAATCCTTTGTCAGTTGCTTCATTTGCAAATATTTTCTCCCATTCTGAGGGTTGTCTTTTGGTCTTGTTTATGGTTTCCTTTGCTGTGCAAAAGGTTTGAAGTTTCATTAGGTCCCATTTGTTTATTTTTGTTTTTATTTCCATTTCTCTAGGAGGTGGGTCAAAAAGGATCTTGCTGTGAGTTATGTCATAGAGTGTTCTGCCTCTGTTTTCCTCCAGGAGTTTTACAGTGTCTGGCCTTGCATTTAGGTCTTTAATCCATTTTGAGTAGGTGCACATAATCTATTTGGACTTGTTTTGATACGGTAGTTAACAGCTAAACTTGTTACATTTCTCTTTTTCCCAAGAGAAAAGAAAAAAAATCTTTTTATGTTAAGGGGTTTTGACCAAGGGTCTTGTAAACCAGTACTTCTTATTTGGGAAGGGGCTCTGATTTAGCCCCTCAGGGGATATTTATCAATATATGTAGATATCTTTGACTGTCACAACTGGCGGAAGAGTGCTGCCATAATCTAGTATGTAGAGGCCAGGGATGTTGCTAAACATTTTGGAAAGCACAGTCCAGTCTCACACAACAAAGAATTATGGGCATTAAATGTTAATAGTGCCGCTGTAGAGAAATTTTGCCCTAGACTAGTGTTTCTAGTTTTTAATGTACATATGAATCACATAGGGATCTGGCTAAAATGATTCTGATTTGACCTCATGTCCCCAAAGGATAGAACTGGGCTACAAAGTGTTCTCTGTAGATAGGCATCCAGATATCATTATGGATAGAGCTCTTGATAACAGCAACTCCTTCTTTAGAAGGTGTGATGCAGATGAATGTGTCAACACTATTGATTCAGGTGTGGTCACTGCATTTTGGCTGTACATTGCTTAGTAAGTGAGTCTAGGCCACAGGGTGCCTGCACCTCTGCCCTGAAGCAGAGTCATATAGCTTTCTCTTCTGGGAAGGGAGTGGGTAGTAGAATACCGAGTTTGGAAGTCACGGTTTTGTTGAAGCAGTTTGTCAAGACTGATGAATGTGGATCTTCCCTGGGACATCCAAGAGATTCAAGTTGGCTATGAGGCAAGGCTAACGGAGAGTGAGATTTGAATGTCACCAGAATGAGGTACTGAAGGAGCTGGAGGAGTCCCCTTTGCTGGACATCTTTAAATAGAAATTAGATTCTTATATTGTGGAAGGGTTTAAGGGGTCTGATGCATATCTCTGATATATCCTTTTTTTTTTCTCAAACCATTCAGTTGCTTCTTATTGTCCATGGAATAAAGTTTAAACTTATTAACCTGGCATTTAAGTTTCTCTATTATCTGGCTTTAAAGACCCTTTTAGGTTTTGTTTGTTTGTTTGTTTGTTTTGTGTAGTTTTTTTTTTTTTTTTTTTTTTTTTTTTTGCTGTACGCGGGCCTCTCCCGTTGCGGAGCACAGGCTCCGGACGCACAGGCTCAGCGGCCATGGCTCACGGGCCCAGCCGCTCCACGGCACGTGGTATCCTCCGGGACCGAGGCACGAACCCATGTCCCCTGCATCGGCAGGCGGACTCTCAACCACTGCGCCACCAGGGAAGCCCAAGGAGCTTATTCTTTAATTGCAGTCAAGGAGTTAAATAACCCCTGAAGATTCTAGTAACACTCTAAGACAACAGCAGGAGAAATGTTATAGGCAGTACACAAATGATTGCTAAGTGAATTGTATAGGTGCTTCTTGCTTTTCTGCAATTGGTATCCAAGTAGAATTGCTCATCTGGTTTTACTCTTGTTTTACTTTCATAGTTTGAGATGGGTTGAGGATAACATGAGCTTGTTTAATAATACTGTGGGTTATTTGCTTTGGAATAACTCATTTTAATTTTAAATTTGTCTCATTTTACAAAAGAGGAAACTAAGGCATGAGAGGTTAAATAACTTTCCCAAAGTCATGTAGCTGGTAAATGGTAAAGTTGGGATTCAGATCTAGTCAACCTGAATCCAAAGTCCCCTCTCCTCAGTTTTTAAAAAATCCTGTTCTTTTTTTTTTTTTTTTTTTTTACTAAATATATCCCCTATCTCCTAATTTTAGACATATATATTGTTTCTAATTTGGTGCCTGTATTTCTGGTTAGATCTTTAGGATAAAGTCCTGGAAGTGGATTTCCTGTACCAAGGAATGTAAAATTTTTAAGGTCCCTTAGAACATATAAAATCCTTTTCCAGAAAAGTTCAAAAAATTTACAGTCGAGATGTACTTTTCAATCCCATGTAGAAGCATTTTTCAATTTCATGTGGTTGTCTAAGCCAAGACAAATAAGAGGACTCAGTAACACTATGATAAAGATGGTGGTTAAGATAATGAATCACAGAATCTGTTAGAGCAGGAAGGAACTCCAGGTGTCATCTAGGCCATCTCTTTCTTTATTAATTAAGAACCAAGGCTCAGAGAGCTTAAGGGACATAGTCCAAACCATACCTCTAACAGAGTCAGAGTTAGGGTAAGAAGCTGCTCTTAGCACTGTGTGATACATTGAGTCAGAGTCTCTTGGATGGTATGGATGATTCAGGGGTGTGCTGAAATGTCCATTTGGGATCTCAGTTGGAGAGTTAAGAGACTTTTAGTGTTTGAGTCAGCTTCATAGTTCCCCCTTGAAACTTCACAGTGTGTCAGAGGGATGTGGAAGTAACTCAGAGGGATCTGCCCTGGACTGAGAGGTCCAGTACCCACCCAAGGAGATAAAGAACTCTTCTGGGCCAGGGGGAACCCTGAAATCCCCTTTCATGAGTTCTCCTGCATCTGCCCTACTCTGATCCACAGGGATGATTCTGAACTCTCTTTTTGTTATTCTGTAGATGGTACAATATGTTTGAAGAAAGGGCTGCTCACATAATTCAAAACTCATATAATTCAAAAGTGGTTTTCTATAGCACTGACCAAAAAAGAAGGAGGATATTTCTGTTTTTTATTGCTCGATCATGTAGCAATAGTGTAAACAGAATTTTCAAATTGATTTGGCTTGGTATCCCTCTGGATAGGCTGGGTTAAGCTGTTAAACCTCAACATTTTAATGACTTAACACAATAAAGGGTTGCTTCTTGCAAAACTCTGATGTAGGCTAGTTGACTGTCTTCTATGTTGCCGATATGCCATGCCAAGGTTGCCAAAGCATGGGAAAAGAGAGTTAAAGGAGCCATATAGTCTCTTAACTGACTCAGCCTGGAAGTGACAAATGCCACAGTCCATTGGCCAGAACTAGAAACGTGGTTCTGATTCAAATGGAGAAGAGGCTGGGAAAAGTGCGTGGAAGAGTACACAGATACTTGATGAGCACTAATGGTCTCTTCCACACACTTGATGCTTGATACTTTGAAATTACCTACTTAAAATTTTTTGTAGGCAATTTCATATAATTTCAAGTTTTAAGCATAAAGGTAAAACTTTCCTGTTACTTTCTTTCAAATATGCTTAAAGTGTAAGTGTTGGTTGAGTACACACTATCATTTTTAATAGATCTTTTGAGCTCCGTTAAAAACAATGAAACTTTTCAAAAATAGTTGTGAGATTTAGGTAAGTCATTTCACTTCTCTAAACCTGAATCCCAATTGAAAATGTGACTTAACCCCTCCTTCATGGGTATGTTGTGAAAATTAGATTAGAGATCACATGTAAAACACTTGACACAGTGCCTAGAACAAGGTAAGTGTTCAACGAATGTGGATTTTTCCTCTTTTTGGTATTGTTGATATTGTAATGGATCTACCACTGTCGACAGTAATACTGGATCCTCTGACTCAGAGGTGTATCCATCATCATTAGAAGATAGTGTACTTTACTGGAATAAGCGATGTTTTGGCTAAATTCTGGAAATGAAATGTCTTCATCTTCTATATGTTCTTATTTTGGTAGTCATGGGGAATTTCAAAGGCCATGCTCTCCCTGGAACCTTCTTCTTTATCTTGGGGATTTGGTGGACAACAAAGTGCATTCTGAAATATGCCTTCAAAAAGCACAAGCGGATTTCCTACCTTGATTCCAAAGTATTATTCCATCGAGTAGAAATTTTGGAGGGAATCATAATAACTGGAATGGCTTTAACTGGTGAGTGATCCTTTTCTGTGTTCTGTCTGCTTTTTGGTGTATTTTCACGTGCAAAGAGAAGATTCAATATCAAAACAAGAAATTGCTAAAATAAAATTTTTATTCAAAAATACCCAAATACCTATTCTAATTGTAATTTCTATCTGATATAATTTACTAGAAGGTGATACTTCATGTTTATACAAAGGGCTATTCCTTAATCAGTTAGTCATAGCAATTTACTTGCCTGCCCATTCAAGGTGAATTTCCTTTATAGAAGTAGTTGGAGCCTTTAAAATAATCTTATATCAATTATTCTGATGCCTGAAAGAGTAAACTCTATTGGAAACCATTTTTCAAAATGACACCAAAATAATCAAATGATTATGGGAAGGCTTCAATAATAAATCATTGCTGATAGGCTGTCCAGACGGTCAGGCTGAAGAAAACTTATCTCCTGCACTCATCCTCTTTGTGTGATTACTAAATTAGAGAGGGAGGTTGGGCCAGATGATTGTAAGGCCTTTCCATTGGCTCTATGATTCTGTAAAAATGTTCTGTGTTTTTAAAGTTCCACTTCAGCCTCTCCGTTATGAAAGGGAAAACTTCCTAATTTTCCTTTGGATTTCTTCATGCTTTGTTCATGGTGATAGGTCTTTGCCATGGCCATACAACTACAGAGCAACCATTTACAAAGAGAGGAATTTCATTGCCAAATTCTATAGATTAATAAATAAAGCAGCATCTTCAAGAAAGCTTAAATGTTTGTGTAACTGACTAGACTCTATGCTGTATCTGTCTGTGCTTTCTCGGTTATCCTTAATTGGGGAGAAGCTGAACTCTAGCATTTTAATCCTGAACCAAGCACAACTCCCTACCCAAAGACATAGTGTGTAAGAAGGAAGTAATCAGATGCCATAGAACTAATCTCACAAATCTAAATCCAAAATTACTCAGGATTTATCTAGTCATTAAATTAAAATAGGAACTAAGACCATCAGTGGAACTAATCAGGGAACTCAGTGGAACTAAGATCATTAGCTTTTTTTTTTTTTTTGCGGTACGCGGGCCTCTCACTGTTGTGGCCTCTCCCGTTGTGGAGCACAGGCTCCGGATGCGCAGACTCAGTGGCCATGGCTCATGGGCCCAGCCACTCCGCGGCATGTGGGATCCTCCCGGACCGGGGCACGAACCCGTATCCCCTGCATTGGCAGGCGGACTCTCAACCACTGCGCCACCAGGGAGGCCCAAAATCGTTAGCTTTGAAGATCTGAAATAGCTGTTTGACTAAATTGGCTATCTTTGACTAAAAGTGATTATCCAAACCAGTATTTGAAGCTCTAAAACCAGCCTAAAGAACCAGTGCTCAGCTGTTAGGGAACAGCCCCGAAAGATGAATCCATGTCATAAAAGGACACTATATTGGACTAAGCAGTAGGCTGATCCTTCTGCATCTTCCTGCTTTCTCAATAAAGTTATGGAAAGATTGCTTAAAGTGTGATATGTCCCTCTGTAGGCATGCTTGGAGAACAGTTTATTCCTGGAGGACCGCACCTGACCTTATATGACTACAAAGAGGGCCAGTGGGTCCAGCTCCTGAGCTGGCATCATTTTACCATGTACTTCTTCTTTGGGCTGCTGGGTGTGACAAACATCTTATGTTCCACCATCAGGTCACTTCCTGCCTCCTTTACCAAGTTAATGTTAGCAAATGCCTTATTTGTGGAGGGTAAGTGTGAGTATTTTCATATACCTTTCACTATTGTTGGACATTTATCTAGCCCTTTACAATAATACTCCTTTAGTGTCCTGGTGCAGCCTTGATCCACAGGACCATCTGTTTGGGCCATAGTGAGCTACTGAGATGTCCTAGACAGGATGCCCAAGTTTCTCCTTCCCTACTGACTCATTTAGTACAGCTAGACAAGCATAATCATTCAATGTGTTTTATTCACATTTCACATCTGTCTTAAAGAACCACCTACCATGGCTATTTATCTCTGGTTTATCCTGGAGATTATCATTATTTCCATCTTTAACATGTGAAACTGAGCTCAGAGTAGTGAAGCATATATATCCTCAAACGAGGAGACCACTCACAGCAGAATAGCTTCCATGCCTACAAACTAGCCTTTTTAATATTGATATAGTAAAACTCCACCATTACATGATAAGCAGGGTCCAAAAAATTCAGTCACAGAAAAATGAGGTCCTAACCTTTTTTTGTTCAGTTGGCCTCCCTGTTACTGTATGAGGAAACACTGAAAACAAGTATTTAATGATTTGTTTTCATTTATTTCATATGGAAAGGATAGATTGATCATAGAACTGAAAAAGCCCCCAGTTATCAGGAGGCAGTCATTTCCTAACATCCACCTTGCCTCCCATGTCTAAAGGTAAGAGCTTTTGCCAAACGCTCTTTGAAAACAAGAGCTAGATAAAAGCTGGGCACCAGCAACTAAGGATGATTCTCATTATCTCAGAATGTTACCATATTTTGAATGAACATCCTTTCCTCCTCATCCAAATGAAAAGAATGAAGCTGAAGCCGGAATCTGTCCATGGGATTAAAAAATGTAGCTAGCTACTACTTCTTGGGAGCTTCCAGAGAGTCTTGTCATACCCATCAAAGTGCACTTTTATGATTTGTGTGTATATCTGCTGCCTCCAGTGGACTGAATTCCTTAAGGCGAGGCTTTGTCTCATTCCTCTGCCTATTCACCCTGACTCCTGCTGCCCTATCCTCATCATGCTTATTATTCATCCTTTTGCATAAAAGGTGCTATGAAATATAGTTGGTTGAAAATGTCATGACATATTGGAGGAGAGAATAAAGGTTGGGGAAGGGAAAAGGAGATTTCAAAGATTCCATCCTAAAGAGGTACTGGTGACTCCAAAAATGGTAGAGGTTTCCATTATTGTGGGAAGCAGTGGGCACCTGATATTTCGGACAAAGAAATGTGTGTGTTTG
This sequence comes from Mesoplodon mirus, assembly GCF_964341445.2. Classification (NCBI taxonomy): domain Eukaryota; kingdom Metazoa; phylum Chordata; class Mammalia; order Artiodactyla; family Ziphiidae; genus Mesoplodon; species Mesoplodon mirus. Next base: position 99,317,260 of record NC_138982.1, on the reverse strand, counting down.
TAAAGTTGTGTGTCGAGAGGGAGAGAGAGAGAGAGAAACAGTAGGTAGTTTCATTGAAAAAGACAAACTATTTTTTCTCCCTATATCAGGTTTTGTCTTCTACAATCACACTCATGGTCGGGAAATGCTGGACATCTTTGTGCACAAGCTTCTGGTCTTGGTCATCTTTTTGACAGGCCTGATTGCCTTCTTGGAGCTCTTCATACTGTCCAATATAACTGTGGAACTTCTGCGGATAAGCTTTTTCCTACTTCAGGGAAGCTGGTTCTGGCAGGTGAGTTGGGCCTCCAATTAATGTACCTGGTGTCTCCACTGATAACCTTCTCTCTTTGATTGGTGGGTGTTTTGTTCTAGAACCCCGAGACTTCCTTCTGATGTGCTGCTGGTAGTGAGAATGTGGACCTTTGAGAGGTGATGTTTCTTTGAGCGGCCCGATGGCCCTGGTGGGAGCAGTGATAAAGCAGCAGGGAAGGAGGTTGGGTGTGTACATTTTCATCATACACCTGAGTATCCATTTTGTAGGAACTCTGAGCCAGTGCTTTTAGCTGGAAGCAGTTCCTGATGCTAAAGCAGCTTAAAGCCTAATGGGTGATAAGTTCAAGAAACATATGGAAGGCAGGAAAGGGAGGAAATTATTATGTATTGAGAAACAACTATGTGCCGGCCACTGTATGGGACTTTTACACGCACATTGTTTCATTTTGTCCTCATGATGACTTGGACGTTAGGTATTATCATCCCCAATTTACTGACAAAGAAGACTCAGAGAGACCGAGTTACTTTCCCAGGATCACACAGTAATGGAGCTAGCACCTAAATGTGGGTCTGTCTGACTCCAAATCCCAGGCACTTTCCATTTTACTGTTGACTCCCTAACGTTGGAGTGTTGAAAACATGTATTCCAATCAGTGAACATATACTTTATAGAGACTGATAAATCATAATTCAACATACATATATAGATGTAAAGAAAGTCTGGGATGAAAGGTGAATGTGGTTTAATCAGGGAAGATTTCTTAGAGATTTTTAGTCACTAAAGTGCAGGGATTTGGGATGAGGAGGTTATTCCAAGGATTTGCATTTCAGCGAGGAGTGGTAAGAAAGCACTGGTAGGCAAGAGGAAGAGAAACATCATGGTCAAAGCATCATGGCTAGGAAAGATGTGATATTTAAGCTTATGGGGGACTAGAAAGGCTGTTGGAGCAGAGGCTAGTAAAGAGGGGACTAGATTCAGGGCTTATTTTTATTTTTATTTTGTAAAATATTTATTTATTTATTTTTGGCTGTGCTGGGTCTTCGTTGCTGTGCGAGGGCTTTCTCCAGTTGCGGCGAGTGGGGGCCACTATTCATTGCAGTGCGCGGGCCTCTCACTGTCGTGGCCTCTCTTGCTGCGGAGCACAGGCTCCAGACGCGCAGGCTCAGTAGTTGTGGCTCACAGGCCCAGTTGCTCCGCAGCATGTGGGATCTTCCCAGACCAGGGCTCGAACCCGTGTCCCCTGCATTGGCAGACAGATTCTCAACCACTGCGCCACCAGTGCAGCCCAGGGCTTATTTTGAAGGAAAAATGATATAGAAAAAATAACAAATACCTTATCATGTGATCAAATTGATAATCGGTGAATATAACCGGCTGGTATACAGAAGTTGTTCTGTGAGATTATTTATCATCTGTTGGGAAGTGAAATAGAATGGCATGTAAAACATGATTATGCATTCTGTATCTCTTGATTGGAATGTTTTGCTATGTACCTATATTGCTGATTCAAAACTAAAAATAAATTAAAAAAAATTTTAAAGTGATAACTTCCGGTCGAGATGACACAGTGAGTTTGTGCTTCAGTGTATCTCCTCTGCTTCAAACATATAGCAATGACACATAAACTATCAAAAATACCTATAAAATAAAAAAGAAATCAAAAGAAGAGAAAAGTAAATGAAAGTAAGAGAGTAAAAAAAAATATGTAGTTGCAATTAAACAACACAAAAATAGGACAAGCCACCTGTGGGCCAGACACAGAATAGAAATGCATAGCCAGAGTAGAGCTGGGCTGCAGGCCTGCGGGCTCTAGGTCTAGGGTAGACATGGCAGTTGGTTCTTTGGCTCCAGGGGAGCTAAAAGGAAATTGAAGGGTTCCTCTTTTTTTTTTCTTTTTTTTTTTTTTGCGGTACGCGGGCCTCTCACTGTTGTGGCCTCTCCCGTTGTGGAGCACAGGCTTCAGACGCACAGGCCCAGCGGCCATGGCTCACGGGCCCAGCCACTCGGCGGCATGTGGGATCTTCCCGGACCGGGGCACGAACCCGTGTCCCCTGCATCGGCAGGCGGACTCTCAACCACTGCGCCACCAGGGAAGCCCGAAGGGTTCCTCTTGATATGGGGATAAAACCAGGTTCTTGGAACTCTTTTTAGTTATATGTTTACATATTCTCTACTCGTAATTGCTTTCCATCCATTTGATCTTTCACTTTCTGATAGAGGTCTGTTAAAATTTTATCTTACAGTTATGGATTTGTCAATTTCTCCTTATTTTCAATTTTTTCTTTAATGTCATGAGGCTGTATTCTGCTTCTCCCCTTCTAGTTTTTTGAGTTGAATGTTCACTTATTTTCAGTTTTTCTTGTTTTTAAATAAATACACCTAAGGCTATAGAATTTCTTCTATATACTACTGTAGCTACCACCTGTGAGATTTGGTGTGTGGTAGCTTTCACTCTTGGGCAATTTTTTTTTTAACATCTTTATTGGAGTATAATTGCTTTACAATGGTGTGTTAGTTTCTGCTTTATAGCAAAGTGAATCAGTTATACATATACATATGTTCCCATATCTCTTCCCTCTTGCGTCTCCCTCCCTCCCCCATCCCTATCCCACCCCTCTAGGTGGTCACAAAGCACCGAGCTGATCTCCCTGTGCCATGCGGCTGCTTCCCACTAGCTATCTATTTTACATTTGGTAGTGTATATATGTCCATGCCACTCTCTCATTTGTCACAGCTTACCCTTCTCCCTCCCCGTATCCTCAAGTCCATTCCCTAGTAGGTCTGTGTCTTTATTCTCTTGGGCAATTTTGAATGTTGCATTTTCTATGTGCTTTTCTTTTTAATTTATGAGTCATTTAGGAGAGCACTTTTCAGTTTCCAAAAATATTTTTTCTTTTTATTATTTATTTTCAATTCAATTGCTTTGTATGTGTTCTCTTTGAAATGTGTTGGGACTTCCTTTGGGACATAGCCCAATGTCAGTGGTAGTAAATGTTCCATGTATTTGAAAAGAAAGTATATTCTGTCTTTGCTGTGTTGAAGATTCTACATATATTTACTAAATCAAGTTTCTTTTTTTTTTTTTTTTTTTTTTCTTTTTGCGGTATGCGGGCCTCTCACTGTTGTGGCCTCTCCCGTTGCGGAGCACAGGCTCCGGATGCGCAGGCCCAGCGGCCATGGCTCACGGGCCCAGCCGCTCCGCGGCATATGGGATCCTCCCAGACCGGGGCACGAACCCGTATCCCCTGCATCGGCAGGCGGACTCTCAACCACTGCGCCACCAGGGAGGCCCTAAATCAAGTTTCTTAAACAGCTAAATATTCAAATAAAGAAGTTAGAAAGTAGGAAAAAAGGGGAGGGCTTCCCCGGTGGTGCAGTGGTTAAGAAACTGCCTGCAAATATAGGGGACACGGATTCGAGCCCTGATCTGGGAAGGTCCCACATGCCACGGAGCAACTAAGCCCGTGCGCCACAACTACTGAGCCTGCATTCTAGAGCCCATGAGCCGCAACTACTGAAGCCCACGCACCTAGAGCCCGAGCTCCGCAACAAGAGAAGCCACTGCAAAGAGAAGCCCGTGCACTGCAACTAGAGAAAGCCGTGTGCAGCAACAAAGAACCAATGCAGCCAAGAATAACTAATAAATAAATTTATTTTAAAAAAAGATAAAAGGGGAAACCCAAAGAGAGTTGAAGAAAAGAATAATAAAGGTAAGAGCAGAATTAATGAAACTAATTTGAGTTCCATTAATAATTAATGATTAATTAAATATCTGAGGGAGGAAGCTGTGGGCTGTCACAACTGAGAATAGGTTGGCTTAATTTTATCCCTTTTGGCAGAGAAATAATCTTTTCACATTTCCCCAGGAGCTTTTCTAAGGAAGAGATATGAGGTTAAAGTCTTGGGGCATAAATCTGAGATTATTTTAAAAATTTTCCAGCCATGATTATGTCTAGACTAGTATCTTTCTTTACCTGGCAGCCAGACTAAGTAACATTTGGGACTTAAAGGAAAATGAATATTTCATACCAATGCAAACACACACACTGGCAGGAAATGAAGCTTTAGCCATAGTACATCTCCTCCCCCGCCCCCTCCCTGTTAGATTCCTCTGAAACAAAAATGTTTCAGGGACTTAGGTGAATTTATTATGCTTCCATGTTTTGTTGCTATGAATGTTTATGCCCCAAACTCCATCTCAAGCTAATACTATTACATTGTGATTTCCTTTTCACCATATTTTTTTCTCTCGCTACTTCTCCATACATGGTTAATATTAAGCACAATACTAGCACTTAAACAGTATATAGACATGTTGGAGAAAAGGTACACCTAGATTCTTGGAACCATAAGTATGGAGAGGTGAACTGAATGAGGCAAATGCTCACAGTGGCCATTTTTAAAATAACTCATCTATAAATAATTAGGTAATAGACAAACCTGGAGGGAATTCCCCTCCCAACCTATAAAAATGTTTTCTTTCCTAAACCACATTACAGCCAAATATATTTTCTCAAAAACCTAACCATGATGCAATTTAAAAAAGAAAAAAAAAATCCCTTGGGTCCATTTATTCCATGAATCATGTTTTCTGAGACTGTGTGTGGGACAATATTTCTAAAGCTCGCTTTTGCGCTTTGTCATTCCCAAATTCCCACCCTTCGTTGTCAGAGCCATAGTGCAGAGAGAATCAGGAAATGAGGAAGACACACCTGCTGCCTTTGCTTCTCAAGACGTTGGACAATTGCTTCAGCTGTACCTCCCAGCTCCACTAACTGCACCAGCAACTCCCATGATCCCCAGGTCTCTAAGCCCAAACTAAAACCCAGCCTTGTCTTATCTTTAAGAACTATAAAAGTTCATTTGAAAATGACAGAAAGACCCAACTAAGCAGCAGTGGTCTGAGGTCTGATATGGTAGATCAAACACTTGCTTAGGCTTATAGTGTTGAAATAAGTGACTGGAAAATAAGAAAGAAAACACTAGGAAAGTCAAACTAACCTATATAGGTAATGGGCCCTGGCTGGATGCCTATTAGAGAAGATAATTATTTACATTTTAAATGTGATACTAATGAAGCTTAAACTAGTCAAAAACAGATGTTCAGGAGTGACATATAAGATATAGCAAGAAGGGCTTCCCTGGTGGCGCAGTGGTTGGGGGTCCGCCTGCTGATGCGGGGGGCGTGGGTTCGTGCCCCGGTCCGGGAGGGTCCCGCGTGCCGCGGAGCGGCTGGGCCCGTGGACCATGGCCGCTGGGCCTGCGTGTCCGGAGCCTGTGCTCCGCAATGGGAGGGGCCGCAGCGGTGGGAGGCCTGCGTACCGCAAAAAAAAAAAAAAAAAAAAAGATATAGCAAGAAAAAAATTCTTTTTCAGACCTTTTTTTCTTGGAATTTTATATTAGGAAGGAAATTAGGACAGCAGATGAAAGAATAGTGACTAACTTTTACATTTAAAGGAAAATTTAATGGGTTGTGGCATTATCTGGCCTTAATTTTCAGCTTTCCTAATTTACTTGGGTTTAGCCTGAAGTGACTTTCCAAACGTTTCTATGGCTTTCAGTATAATCACATCTGTTAACTCTGTTCACAGGCTTCACAGTGGCCTTCAGTGAAATATTTAGCGTTCAGTGTATTAGGCTCTGAGGATCCCAGTGAGATTAGCAGTAGAGGGTGCTCAAGGTTTCTCTTTTCCTGGTGTAAAACAGTAAATACTTTGGTAAAATTGATGATGACTGAGAGATTTCATTTTGGAAGCTCCGAAAAAGAGTTGTGACTATGGCATGGAGGGAGAAGTCTGTGAGCCTCCAGGTCAGGCAGACCTGGGTCTGAATTCTGGATCTACCATATTAATCACATGACCATAGACTAGCTATTCTGTGTGCTTAAGATTCCTCAAATAAAAAATAGAAATGATGTCTCATGAGACTGTTGCTCGAATGAAATATTCCAACCTGAAAATACCTCATGCCTTGAGGAGATATTAATTCCATAGGAAGAGGGTTGAGAAAACTTCCAGAAGAAGGTAAACTTGAGTTGGGGTTTGAAAGATGGATGAGAGTCACCAGTGTGTCCAGGCTTGAGCTTTAGGACAGTTGATACTCTTCTGCTTATTTCAGCCTTAGCTCCTCTTGTATTAGTGTCCTAGGGCTGCAGTCAAAAATTCCCACAAGCAGGAAGACTTAAAACAATGGAAATTTATGCTTCACTGTTCTGGGAGATGGAACTAAGAATCAAGGTGGCAGCAGGTTGATTCTGTCTTGGGGGCTCAAAGGGAGAATTTGTCCCATGCTACCCTCCTAGTCAGTTGCCAGCAATCCTTGACTTGGCAGCATGACTCCAATCTCTGCCTCCATAGTCACACCTGTGTGTTTCTGTGCACCTGTGTCTTCATATGGACTTTTATAAGGACACCCATCATTAGATTCAGGGCCAGTTCTGATCCAATATGACCTCATCTCATCTGGATGACATCTACAAATAACTTATTTCCAAATGAGGTCACATTCACAGGTATCTGGGGTTAGGGTTTCAACATGCCCTTTTAGAGGGCACCATTTAACCCACAACAACTGCTAAGTCTTCCCTCTAGGATCTGGAGCAAATCTCTCCCCAAGCAGGGGTAGATGGGTGGTGTGGACGGCATTGAAGGAACATAGGTGACACTGATAGGTGGGAACTGGAGAGCTAGTCCATTGTGCATTAAACTCAACCTCCCTAAAAGGCCCTTTCTTGACCCAGAATTTCTCTGTCATCCTCCCTGAATTGATGAGAGAGGAGGACATGAGAGGCAGATTCTCATGGTCCTGACACCCTAGCTAAAATGGCTGGGCCCCTTGAACTGAGAATTGACTACATGACTTCTTGTAGGAAACTTGTCAGTTTCCTTCTTGTCTTTTCCAAACAGTGAGCACAGAGGAGCCAGCAAGTCTCACTTTCTTACAGGGCCTGCAGAGACCTGGGCTCTGGTCACTGTGGTCTCCACAGTGAGCTTTCCTAACAGTATATAAAGGGGCATTGCAAAACACGGATATGTCCAAACAGCAGGCAAACTAGCTGGGTGGCATGTCCAAACAGCAGGCAAACTAGCTGGGTGGAGTTTCTGGATACTGTAGGTTCAGATCTCTAATCTGATGAGGGATCTATCTTTTGCCAGTGGTGTTAACTCCTCATCCCTTTAGAATGTTACCATGTCCTAATTCAGAATCCCCAGCTCTTGGTGGGTGAGGCACAGCAGCAATGACGCAAATACTTTTGTAACTGTTTGGAGATGGAAGGGCAGGCTCGTGTGTTACTTAATTTTCTTATCTCTAAAATAGAGACAACAAAGGGATTCTGTCTCCTGGGATGTAGAGGAGGGCAGGAAGGAGTTATTACACAGTACCTTGCTAACTTCAACTGATGATTTTTTTTTTTTTTTTTTTTTTTTTTTGCGGTACGCGGGCCTCTCACTGTTGTGGCCTCTCCTGTTGTGGAGCACAGGCTCCGGATGCACAGGCTCAGCGACCATGGCTCACGGGCCCAGCTGCTCTGCGGCATGTGGGATCTTCCCGGACCGGGGCACGAACCCGTGTCCCCTGCATCGGCAGGCGGACTCTCAACCACTGCGCCACCAGGGAAGCCCCCTCAACTCATGATATTTTGGAAAAATTTATGAATGTGACATTGGTTAATAAATAAAAATGCATAGCACTAGAGTAAAAATAAAGACCTCTGGATTGCTCCACTTGGTCAGGCAACTACCAACCTGAATGATGAATCGATGGAGAGCACATGTTGTGGCTCATGCTTTGGAAAATAAAATAGAAATATTTCTATTTTAAGAAATAAGCTGAGACTGCAGACTTTTGTGTGAAGTTCCCTAATTTTTTAAATGTTGAAAACTAATGCAAATTATTTTAAAAAGTGTGCAGGCCAGGCAAAGCATGTCTGTGATGCAGGGTCTGCCAGTCTCTAATCTGTGTTTTAAGGGTAAGACAGTACCATGTCTTCATGGGACCAACTACCATCTCAGTACTGATTGTTCAAACCATATCAGAACTGCTGAGATGACTCACATGGACTCTGTTGTCCTGGCCACTGTCCTTCATACTGCTCCACTGAGAAAGGCTAAATGATGAAAGAGAGTGTGAGGTAGAAGAAAGAACACAGAGTTTTGCAGCCAGACGCTCCTGGTTTGGAACCCTGTCTTAGTCATTTGGCCATTTTGCAATGTTGGGGAAGTTACTGAAGTCTCTGAGTTCCAGTTTTACCCTCTGTAATATGGCGATAATGATACCTTCTTCCTGGGGTTGTTGTGAGAATGAGAATTACTGTGAAGTTTATGTGCATGAGTGTGGTTAAAGTGCCTGACACATGGCAGTACATCTACCAAGTGGTACAAATGGCAGTTCTCCTTCCAACTAAAGGGAATCCTTTAAAATGGGAAACAGGAACAAGTGATTAAGGCACAAATCTTAGCTTTCCCCGATTTATTCACATTACTTGAAATTTCAAACAGAAATGGTTTCACTCAATATTATAAACGAAATCCTTTTTTTTCCCCTGTAAGATTTCATTTATTAGATGTATGATCAGGAGCAAATCACTAAACCACCCAATTTTCTCATCTGGTTAAAGAGGATAACAATACATTAACTTGGGATAATAGCACATTGTTGGGGACTTCCCTGGAAGCGCAGTGGTTAAGAATCCACCTGCCAATGCAGGGGACACGGGTTCGAGCCCTGGTCCGGGATGATCCTACATGCCACGGAGCAACTAAGCCCGTGCGCCACAACTACTGAGCCTGCACTCTAGAGCCCACGAGCCACAACTACTGAAGCCTGCGTGCCTAGAGCCCGTGCTCCACAATGAGAGAAGGCACCACAGTGAGAAGCTGGCACACCTCAATGAAGAGTAGCCCCTGCTCACCGCAACTAGAGAAAGCCTGAACGCAGCAATGAAGACCCAACGCAGCCTTAAAAAAAAAAAAAAAAAAAAGACCACATTATTGAAGGGCCATAGTAAGGAAACCTCCTAAGCACTGTAACTGACACAGAGTTAGCTAATATGATAGACATTTGTACAGTTATCCATGTAATTATCTTGGTTTTGTATTTCATTTGGATCTTGAAACCTGACATCTGTTCCTCTATCTACCTATCATCTATGTATCTTAATTTTTTATTGGAGTAAAATTCATATAACATAGAATTAACCTTCCTTCCTTCCTCCCTCCCTCCCTCCCTCCCTTTTCCAGTTTTATTAAGGAATAATTGATGTACAGCCCTCTATAAATTTACAGTGTACAGCATAATGATTTCACTTACCTAATGAAATGATTACCCAAATAAGTTTAGTGAACATCCGTCATCTCATGTGGAAACAAAATTAAAGACAAAGAAAAACATTCTTTTTCCTGTGATAAGAAATCTTAGAATTTACTCTAACTTTCATATATAACATATAGCAGTGTTAATTCTATTGATCATATTGTATATTGTATTATTTATTGTATAACTAGAAGTTTGTACCTTTTGAGTACCTTTATCCAATACCTCTTCCTCCCACCTTCCACTTCTGGTACCACAAATCTGATCTCTTTTTCTAAGAGTTTGTTTGTTTGTTTCTGAAGTATAATTAAAAAATAAAAATAAAAATTTTAATTGTTATTTCCTCATGCACAACATAGTGATTTGATATTTCTATACATTTCAAAATGATCACCACAATACTCTAGTTGCCATCTGTCACCATACAAAGCTATTACATAATTATTGACTATTCCCAACACTGTACATTTCATACCTGTGACTCATTTATTTTGTGACTGGAAGCTTGTACCTCTTAATCTCCCTCACTGATTTCTCTCATCCCCCCCACCTCTCTCCTCTCTGGCAACATTTCATGCATTTTAAAGTGTATAATTCAGCAGCGTTTAGTACATTCACAGTGTTGTGCAACTATCACCTCTATTTAGTTCTAAAACATTTTCACCACCCCAAAAGGAAACCACGGATCCATTAACCAGTTATTTCCTTTTCCTCTCCTCCCAATCCCTGGTTACCACTCTGCTTTCTGTTGCTATGGATTTACCTATTCTGGATATTTCATGTAAACAGAATCATGCAATATGTTACCTTTTGTGTCTAGTTTCTTTCTCTAACATAATGTTTTCAAGGTTCATCCATGTTGTATTATATATTAATATGTCACTTTTTATGGCTGAATAATATTCTGTTGTATGGAAATACCACATGGTGCTTATTCATCATCAGCTGATGGACATTTGGATTGTTTTTAACTTTTGGCTCTTGTGAATAATGCTGCTATGAACATTTGTGTAGAAGTTTTTGTTTGAATACCTGCTTTCAATTATTTTGGGTATGTATAGTACCTAGAATGAAATTGCCAAGTCATGTGATAATTCTATATTTAACTTTTGAGACACTATCAAATTGTTTTCCACATAGCTGTACCATTTTACATTCTCACCAGCAATGTATAACGATTCCAATTTCACCGTATCCTTACCAACACTTGTTACTTATTATTATTATTACCATCCTAGGAGGTGTGAAGTTGTATCTCATAGTGGTTTTGATTTGCATTTCTCTAATAACTAATGATGTTCATAATTTTTTCTTGAGCTTATCAACCATTTGTACACCTTCTTTTGGGAAATGAGTCTTCTATTCCTTTGCCCATTAAAATTTTTTTGGCTTTTTGTTGAGATTTAGGAGTTCTTTATATATTCTTGATATCAATTCCTTACCAGATATATGATTTGCAGTAATTTTCTCCTATGCTGTGATTGTCTTTTCATTTTCCTGATAGTGTCCTTTGATGCACAAAAGCTTTTTTTTTTTAATAGCTGAGCTTTGTTTTTATTTATTTATTTATTTTTGGCTGTGTCAGGTCTTCATTGCTGTGCACGGGCTTTCTCTAGTTGTGGTGAGCAGGGGCTACTCTTCGTTGTGGTGTGTGGGCTTCTCATTGCGGTGGCTTCTCTTGTTGTGGAGCACGGGCTCTAGGCACAAGGGCTTCATTAGTTATGGCATGTGGGCTCAGTAGTTGTGGCATGCAGGCTCTACAGTGCAGGCTCAGTAGTTATGGCATACGGGCTTAGTTGCTTTGTGGCATGTGGGATCTTCCTGTACCAGGGCTCGAACCCGTGTCCCCTGTGTTGGCAGGTGGATTCTTAACCACTGCGCCACCAGGGAAGCCCCCACAAAAGCTTTTAATTTTAATGTGTTTTTGGTGTCATGTATAAGAAATCAGCACTAAATCCCAGGTCATGAAGGTTTTTCCTTAGTTTTCTTCTAAGAGTTAGGATTTTAGTTCTCATGTTTAGGTTTTGATCCATTTTGTGTTAATTTTTGTATGTGGTGTAATGCAAGGGTCCAAATTCTTGTTTTTTTTTTGCATGTGGATATCCAGTTTTCCCAGCACCATTTGTTGAAGAGACTTTAGTTTCCCCATTGAATGGCCTTGGCACCCTTTTCAAAAACCAATTTACTACAGGTGTATGGGCTTATTTCTGGACTCTCAATTCTATTTCATTGATCTGTATGTCTACCATTATGTTAGTACCACAATGTTTTGATTACTGTAGTTGTGTTAAGTTTTGAAATCAGTAAGTGTAAGTCTTACAACTTTGCTTTTCTTTTTCAAGGTTGTTTTGGCTATTCTGGGTCCCTTGTAATTCCATATAAATTTTAGGATCAGCTTTCTATTTCTGCAAAAAAGACTACTGGGATTTTGATAGGGATCATACTGAATCAGTAGATTGCTTTGGGTGTTATTGCCATCTCTCTCTCTCTCTCTTTTTTAATGTGCCTATGAAAAAGGAATTTTAAAAAACTTTTATTATGGTAAATCTTAAATATATACAAAAGTAGTGGTATTTACCAATTTATCATCCAGTGTATTGGTCAGGGTTCTCCAGAGAAACAGAACCAAATATATACATATATATTTTTTGTATATAATATATAATTGTATCTATATCTATAATATATCTATATCTATAGAGAGAGGAAAGAGAGAGAGAGATTTATTTTAAGGAATTGGTTCCCATAATTGTGGAGGCTGAGAAGTCCCATGATCTGCCACCTGCAGGCTACAGACCCAGGAAAGCTGGTGCTGTAGGTCCAGTCCTGAAAGCGGAGAGCTGATGGTACAAGTTCTAGTTTGAGGCAGGAGAAGACCAAAGTTCCAGCTCAGTGGTGAGGCAGAGCCAATTCTCCATCCCTCTGCTTTTTGCTCTCTTCAGCCCTCAATGGATTGTATGATGCCCACCCGCACTGTGGAGGAGGATCTGCTTTACTTAAATTTTTACAGATTCAAGTGCTAATCTCATCTGGAAATACCCTCACAAACACACCCCAAAATCATGTTTAACCAAGTGTCTGTACATCTTATGACCCAGTCAAGTTGACTTGTGAAATTAACCATCACATTTAACACTTTTCAACATGCCTGATCTTGTTAGATCTAGAGGTTTGATCAGATTCATGGTCTGTTTTTTTATTGCCATCTTAACAATATTAAATGCTCCAGTTCATGAACATGAGATATACTTCCATTTGTTTAGATCTTCTTTGGTCACTTTCAACAATGTTTTGTAGTTTGCAAGGTACAAGTCTTGAACCTCCTTGATTAAATTTATTCCTGAGTATTTCATTCTTTTCAATGCTATTTTAAGTGGAATTGTTTTCCTAACTTAATTTTTTGATTGTTCATTGCATGTTTTATGTGTTGATTTTGTATCCTGCAAGTGTGCTAAATTAATTTATTAGCTCTAATAGTTTTTTTGTGGATTCTTCAGAATTTTCTGTATATATAAGATCATGTCATTTGTGAATATAGTTTTACTTCTTCCTTTGCAATCTGGATGCTCTTTGTCTGTTTTCTTGACTGATTGCTCTGGCTAGAATTTCTAGTACAATGTTGAATGGAATTTGTAAAATAAGACACCCTTGTCTTGTTCCTGATCTTAGAGACAAGCTTTCAGTCTTTATCATTGAATATAATGTTACCCGTGGGCTTTATTTTATTTTATTTTATTTTTTTTTTATTATTTTTTTTTTTTCCGTACGCGGGCCTCTCACTGTTGTGGCCTCTCCCGTTGCGGAGCACAGGCTCCGGACGCGCAGGCTCAGCGGCCATGGCTCACGGGCCCAGCCGCTCCGCGGCATATGGGATCCTCCCAGACCGGGGCACGAACCCGTATCCCCTGCATCGGCAGGCGGACTCTCAACCACTGCGCCACCAGGGAGGCCCCGTGGGCTTTATTTTAAAACTTTTTTTTTTAACTCTGATTTTGAAATAACTGAGTTAAACTGCACAGCTTAGAAACCTAACACATCATCTGAAAGTCCACCAATCCCCAAAGATTATTACTATTCATATTTTGAAAATTGATCTGTAAAATCCTTAACATTTTTTCCAAAAGTATGATCTAGTAGATACTGTCTATATTACTAAAACAGGTAGCAGATATCTTATCTGTAGCATCTCAGGTAATGGGAGTTATCTGTTACCATTAATCTTGAAATGAAACATTTTGAAATGTACCATCTTTGGGAATATGGCTGGTATTTTTTAATGTGTGTTCTTTGTTTTAAATTACAGATTGGGTTTGTCCTTTATCCCCCCAGTGGAGGTCCTGCATGGGATTTAGTGGATCATGACAACGTTATGTTTCTCACCATATGCTTTTGTTGGCATTATGCAATAGCCATTATCATCATTGGAGCAATTTATGCCTTTGTCACCTGGTAAGTTAGTGATTTTTGTTCATGGAAGTTCTATTTTTTGGTATATGATCATCAAGTCTTGATATTACTGAACTTTAAGTTCAAAGAGGTATTTCATTCCTTAGCATTCCACAAAACAGGGTAATATAACAGAAAATTATCTGCAAACACAAACATTTCCAATAAAAAGAATAAATGCTGGTTTTAGAGGCAGGACAGGAATATAGATGCACACATAGAGAATGGACTTGAGGAGACGGGGAGGGGGAAGGGTAAGCTGGGGCAAAGTGAGGGAGTAACATTGACATATATACACTACCAAATGTAAAGCAGATAGCTAGTGGGAAACAGCTGCATAGCACAGGGAGATCAGCTCAGTGCTTTGTGACCACCTAGAGGGGTGGGATAGGGAGGGTGGGAGGAAGATGCAAGAGGGAGGGGATATGGGGATATCTGTATACGTATAGCTGATTCACTTTGTTATACAGCAGAAACTAACACAACATTGTAAAGCAATTATACTCGAATAAAGATGTTAGAAAAGAAAAAATGGAATGAATGAGAAAACTAAAAAAAAAAAAAAAGAATAAATGCTGGTTTAAAGTTGGAATAGATAAGAAGTGTCTCTGCTGTGCTCCTAACCTATGCATTACCCTTCAGCACACTCTTCTGTGCCTCCGTGTCTTTGCATATGCTGTTTTCTTATCCAAATGGTCCTCCCCACACCTGCAGTGAACGTGCCATTTGCCCATGTTTACATCAGTTATAGCACTTCCCAAGCTTGGTGTCATTTTTGACCAACATGTATGTCTCCCATTAAATTTGAGTATCTGGTTAATTTGACATTTCCTGTAATATTTCTAACAGTAAGACAGTTGAACTATACATGTTTTTACAAGGACTTTGATACAATGTTTCATGATGGGTGAGGAGCAATATAACAGATTGCTAAGAATCCATGTTCCTAGCTCTGCTGCTTGTCAGCTGTATGACTGGGTAAACTATCAGTTAAATATATCAGTTTAAATATCAGTTAAATAAATATCAGTTAAATTTATATCAGTTTTAATATCAGTTTTGTCATTTACAAAATGGAGATAATAATAGTACCTAAATGAGATCATGTATTTAAAATGCCTACAACATAGTAGGAGCTCAAGCAAGATTCTTCTTGTGTTTGTTTGTTGTTTTTCTTTTTCAGTTTCCTGTGATAGATTTCTTTTTGAATTGAAGTGCAATTGACATACATTATACTAGTTTTAGGTGTACAACATAATGATTCAACTTTTGTATACATTGTAAAATGACCACCACAATAAGTCTAGTTATACCATCTGTTACCATACAAAGTTACAAAATTTTTTTTCTGTGATGAGAACTTTCAAGATTTACTTTATTAGCAACTTTCAAATCTGCAATACAATATTACTGATTATAGTCACCATGCTGTATATAATATCCCCATGACTTTTTAATTTTATTTATTTTTTTCATTTTTTAAAAAAACTTTTAATTTTATATTGGAGTACAGTTGATTAACAATGTTGTATTAGTTTCAGGTGTACAACAAAGTGATTCAGTTATACATATACATGTGTCTATTCTTTTTCAAATTCTTTTTGCATTTAGTTTGTTACAGAATATTGAGCAGAGTTCCCTGTGCTATACAGTAGGTCCTTGTTGGTTATCCATTTTAAATATAGTGGTGTGTACATGTCAATCCCAAACTCCCTAAATATCTCTTCCTCCTACCCTTCCGCCCTGGTAACCATAAGTTCATTCTCTAAGTCTGTGAGTATGCTTCTGCTTTGTATATAAGTTCGTTTGTATCATTTTTTAGATCCTGCATAGAAACAGTCATATGATATTTCTCTTTCTCTGTCTGACTTACTTCACTCAGTATGACAATCTGTAGGTCCATCCAAGTTGCTGCAAATGGCATTATTTCATTCTTTTTAATGGCTGAGTAATATTCCATTGTATATATGTACCATATCTTCTTTATCCATTCTTTTGTCGATGGACATTTAGGTTGCTTCCATGTCTTGGCTATTGTAAACAGTGCTGCAATGAACATTGGGGTGCATGTATTCTTTCAAACCATGTTTTTCTCTGGGTATATGCCCAGGAGTGGGATTGCAGAATCATATGGTAGCTCTATTTTTAGTTTTTTAAGGAACCTCCATACTGTTCTCCATAGTGGCTGCACCAGTTTACATTCCCACCAACAGTGTAGGAGGGTTCCCTTCTCTCCACACCCTCTCCAGCATTTATTGCTTGTGGATTTTTTGATGATAGCCATTCTGACTGGTGTGAGGTGATATGATCATCTCATTATTTTCAGAAAAAGCTTTTGACAAAATCCAACACCCATTTATGATAAAAACTCTCCAGAAAGTGGGCATAGAGGGAACATACCTCAACATAATGAAGGCCATATATGACAAACCTACAGCTAACATCATATTCAATGGTGAAAAGCTAAAAACATTTTCTCTAAGATCAGGAACAAGACAAGGATGTTCACTCTTGTCACTTTTATTCAACATAGTTTTGGAAGTCCTAGCTACAGCAATCAGAGAAGAAAAAGAAATAAAAGGAATCCAAATGGGAAAAGAAGTTAAACTGTCACCGTTTGCAGATGACATGATACTATACATAGAAAATCCTAAAGATGCTACCAGAAAACTACTGGAGCTCATCAATGAATTTGGTTAAGTTGCAGGTTACAAAATTAATACACACAAATCTGTTGCATTTCTATACACTAACAAAGAAATATCAGAAAGAGAAATTCAAGAAACAACCCCATTTACCATCACATCAAAAAGAATAAAATACCTAGGAATAACCATGCCTAAGGAGACAAAACACCTGTGCTCCGAAAACTATAAGACTTATTTATTTTATAACTGGAGGTTTGAACCTCTTGATCCCCTTCACCCATTTTTGCCCACCTCCCCCCATTCTGGCAACCATCAATCTGTTCCCTGTATCTATGTGTTTTGTTTTTTTTGTTTGTTTGTTTGTTTTTTTCTTTTTGCGGTATGCGGGCCTCTCACTGTTGTGGCCTCTCCCGTTGCGGAGCACAGGCTCCGGATGCGCAGGCCCAGCGGCCATGGCTCACGGGCCCAGCCGCTCCGCGGCATATGGGATCCTCCCAGACCGGGGCACGAACCCGTATCCCCTGCATCGGCAGGCGGACTCTCAACCACTGCGCCACCAGGGAGGCCCATGTGTTTTGTTTTGTTTGTTCATTTGTTTGTTAGATCTCACAGGTAAGTGAAATCATATGGTATTTGTCTTTCTCTATCTGCCTTATTTCACTTAATGTAATACCCTCAATGTCCATTTCGTTATTCTTTATGGCTGAGTAGTATTCCATTATGTACATATAAATATAAAATATTTATATTATATATATTATATGTATACATATATATATATAAATGTATATATAAAACATCTCCTTTATCCATTCATTCATCCATTGATAGACCCTTAAGTTGTTTCCATATCCTAGTTATTATAAATATGCTGCAGTGAACCTAGGGGTGCCTTTGTCTTTTTGAATTAGTGTTTTCATTTTCTTCAGATAAATACCCAGAAGTGGAATTGCTGGCTTATATGGTAGTTCTATTTTTAATTTTTTCTTTCTTTTTTTTTTTTTTGTGGTACGTGGGCCTCTCACTGTTGTGGCCTCTCCCGTTGCGGAGCACAGGCTCCGGATGCGCAGGCTTAGCGGCCATGGCTCACGGGCCTAGAGGCTCCATGGCATGTGGGATCTTCCTGGACCAGGGCACGAACCCGTGTCCCCTGCATCGGCAGGTGGACTCTCAATCACTGCCCTATTTTTAATTTTTTGAGGAAGCTCCATGCTATTTTCCACAGTGGCTGTACCAATTTACATTTCCACCAACAGTGCATGAGGGTTCTCTTTTCCTCATATCCTGGCCAACACTTGCCATTTCTTGTCCTTTTGATAATAGCCATTCTGCAGGTGCGAGGGGATATCTCACTAGTGTTTTGATTTGAACTTCCCTAATGATTAGTGATATTGAACATCATTTCATGTGCCTTTTAGTTACCTGTATGTCTTCTTTGGAAAAATGTCTATTCAAATTCTCTGGCTATTTTTATTTTATTTTATTTTATTTATTTATTTATTTATTTTTAACATCTTTATTAGAGTATAATTGCTTTACAATGGTGTGTTAGTTTCTGCTTTATAACAAAGTGAATCAGTTATACATATACATATGTTCCCATATCTCTTCCCTCTTGCATCTCCCTCCCTCCCACCCTCCCTATCCCACCCCTCTAGGTGGACACAAAACACCGAGCTGATCTCCCTGTGCCATGTGGCTGCTTCCCACTAGCTAGCTATTTTACATTTGGTAGTGTATATATGTCCATGCCACTCTCTCACTTTGTCACAGCTAACCCTTCCCCCTCCCCATATCCTCAAGTCCATTCTCTAGTAGGTCTGTATCTTTATTCCTGTCTTACCCCTAGGTTCTTCATGACCTTTTTTTTTTTCCTTAGATTCCATATGTGTTATATATGTGTTAGCATACGCTATTTGTTTTTCTCTTTCTGACTTACTTCACTCTGTATGACAGACTCTAGGTCCATCCACCTCACTACAAATAACTCAATTTCGTTTCTTTTTATGGCTGAGTAATATTCCATTGTATATATGTGCCACATCTTCTTTATCCATTCATCCAATGATGGACACTTAGGTTGCTTCCATGTCCTGGCTATTGTAAATAGAGCTGCAATGAACATTTTGGTACATGACTCTTTTTGAATTATGGTTTTCTCAGGGTATATGCCCAGTAGTGGGATTTCTGGGTCATATGGTAGTTCTATTTGTAGTTTTTTAAGGAACCTCCATACTGTTGTCCATAGTGGCTGTATCAATTTACATTCCTACCAACAGTGCAAGAGTGTTCCCTTTTCTCCACACCCTCTCCAGCATTTATTGTCTCTAGATTTTTTGATGATGGCCATTCTGACTGGTGTGAGATGATATCTCATTGTAGTTTTGATGTTGAGCATTCTTTCATGTGTTTCTTGGCAATCTGTATATCTTCTTTGGAGAAATGTCTGTTTAGGTCTTCTGCCCATTTTTGGATTGGGTTGTTTGTTTTTTTGTTATTCAGCTGCATGAGCTGCTTGTAAATTTTGGAGATTAATCCTTTGTCAGTTGCTTCATTTGCAAATATTTTCTCCCATTCTGAGGGTTGTCTTTTGGTCTTGTTTATGGTTTCCTTTGCTGTGCAAAAGCTTTGAAGTTTCATTAGGTCCCATTTGTTTATTTTTGTTTTTATTTCCATTTCCCTAGGAGGTGGGTCCAAAAGAATCTTGCTGTGATTTATGTCATAGAGTGTTCTGCCTATGTTTTCCTCTAAGAGTTTGATAGTTTCTGGCCTTACATTTAGGTCTTTAATCCATTTTGAGTTTATTTTTGTGTATGGTGTTAGGGAGTGTTCTAATCTCATACTTTTACATGTACCTGTCCAGTTTTCCCAGCATCACTTATTGAAGAAGCTGTCTTTTCTCCACTGTATATTCTTGCCTCCTTTATCAAAGATAAGGTGACCATATGTGCATGGGTTTACCTCTGGGCTTTCTATCCTGTTCTATTGATCTATATTTCTGTTTTTGTGCCAGTACCATACTGTCTTGATTACTGTAGCTTTGCAGTATAGTCTGAAGTCTGGGAGCCTGATTCCTCCAGCTCCGTTTTTCTTTCTCAAGATTGCTTTGGCTATTTGGGGTCTTTTGTGTTTCCATACAGATTGTGAAAATTTTTGTTCTAGTTCTGTGAAAAATGCCAGTGGTAGTTTGATAGGGATTGCATTGAATCTGTAAATTGCTTTGGGTAGTAGAGTCATTTTCACAATGTTGATTCTTCCAATCCAAAACATGGTATATCTCTCCATCTATTTGTATCATCTTTAATCTCTTTCATCAGTGTCTTATAGTTTTCTGCATACAGGTCTTTTGTCTGCTTAGGTAGGTTTATTCCTAGATATTTTATTCTTTTTGTTGCAATGGTGAATGGGAGTGTTTTCTTAATTTCACTTTCAGATTTTTCATCATTAGTGTATAGGAATGCCAGAGATTTCTGTGCATTAATTTTGTATCCTGCTACTTTACCAAATTCATTGATTAGCTCTAGTAGTTTTCTGGTAGTATCTCTGGGAAAACCCTGCACAAAGTAGGTGTAGAGGGAACTTTCCTCAACATAATAAAGGCCATATATGACAAACCCAAAGCCAACATCGTCCTCAATGGTGAAAAACTGAAACCATTTCCACTAAGATCAGAAACAAGACAATGTTGCCCACTCTCACCACTATTATTCAACATAGTTTTGGAAGTTTTAGCCACAGCAATCAGAGAAGAAAAAGAAATAAAAGGAATCCAAATCGGAAAAGAAGAAGTAAAGCTGTCACTGTTTGCAGATGACATGATACTATACATAGAGAATCCCAAAGGTGCTATCTGCCTATTTTTAAATTTAATTTTTTTGTTGTGGGGGTTATTGGGTTGTCTGAGTTCTTTATATATTTTGGATATTAACCTTTTATCAGATACGATTTAGGAATGTCTTCTCCCATTCAGTAAGTTTCCTTTTTATTTTGTTGATGTTTTTCTTCACTGTGCAGAAGCTTTCTAGTTTGGTGTAATCCTATTTGTTTAGTTTTGCTTCTACTGCCTTTGGAGTCAGATCCCCAAAATATCACCAAGAGTGATGTCAAGGAGCTTACCACCCATGTTTTCTTCTCAGATTTTTATTTTTATTCTTATTTTATTTTATTTTTAATCTTACAGTCAAGACTTTAATCCATTTTGAGTTAATTTTTGTGTATGGTGTAAGATAGTGATCCAGTTTCATTCTTTTGTGTGTGGATGTCCAGTTTTCCTAGCACCATTTTTGAAGACACTGGCCTTTCCCCATTTTGTGTTCTTGCTTCCTTTATCACAAATTAATTTACCTTATATGTGTGTTATTTTTAGGCTCTTTACTCTGTGCCATTGATCTATAGGTCTGTTTTTATGCCAATATCATACTGTTTTGATTTTACAGCTCTGTAGTATAGTCTGAAATCAGAGCATATGATGCCTCCAGGTTTGTTCTTCTTTTTCAAGAGTGCTTTGGCTATTCAGGATCTTTTGTGATTCCATACAAATTTTAGGATTGTTTGTTCTATTTCTGTGAGAAATGCCTTTGGAATTTGGTACAGATTGCATTGAATCTGCAGATTGTTTTAGGTAATATGGACATTTTAACAATATTAATTCTTCCAATTCATAAGCATGGAATATCTTTCCATTTATTTGTGTCTTCTTCAGTTACTTTCATTAATGTCTTACAGTTTTCAGTGTATAGGTCTTTCATCTCCTTGATTAAATTTGTTCATAGATATTTTATTCTTTTTGATGCAGTTGTAAATGGGATTTTTTTTCTTACTTTCTCTTTCTGATAGTTCATTGTTAGTGTATAAAAGTGCAACATGTTTGCATATTGATTTTGTACCCTGCAACTTTACTAAATTTACTTATTAGTTCTAACAGTTTTTGTTGGTGTCTTTAGGGTTTTCTATACATCGTATCATGTCATCTGCAAATAGTGACAGTTTTACTTCTTCCTTTTCAGTTTGGATGCCCCTTTTTTTTTTCTTGCCTAAATGCTCTGGCTAGGACTTATAATACTATTTTGACTAAAAGTGGTGAGAGTGAACATCATTGTTTTGGTCCTGATTTTAAGGAAAAAACTTTCATGATTTCATCACTGAGTATGTTACCTGTAAGCATGTAATATATGGCCTTTATTATGTTAAGGTACATTCTCTTTATATCCACTTGTTGAGAGTTTTATCACAAATGATGTTGAATTTTGTCAAATGATTTTTATGCATCTATTGAGATAATCATATGATTTTAATCCTTCTTTTTGTTAATGTGACATATCACATTGATTGATTTGTGGTTGTTGAACCATCCTTGCATTCCTGGAATAAATCCCACTTGATCAGGGTGTATGATCCTTTTAACATACTCGAGTTCAGTTTGCTAATATTTTGTTGAAGATTTTTGTACCTATGTTCATCAGTGATATTGGCCTGTAATTTTCTTTTTTGTGTGTGATGTCTTTGTGTGATTTTGGTATCAGGGTAATGTTGGCCTTGTGAAGTGAGTTTGGGAGCATTCCCTCCTCTTCAGTTTTTTGGAAGAGTTTGAGAGGATAGGTATTAAATCTTTTTTGAATATTTGGTACAATTTACCAGTGAAGCCATCTGGTCCTGGACTTTTCTTTGTTGGGAGTTTTTTTATTACGGTTTTAATCTCCTCACTAATAATTAGTCTATTCAAATTTTCTATTTCTTGATGATTCAGTCTTGGAAGGTTGTATGTTTCCAGGAATTTATCCATTACTTCCAGGTTATTCAATTTGTTGGTGTATAATAGTTCATAGTAGTCTCTTTCGGTATAATTGTAATTTCTCCTCTTTTATTTTGGATTTTATTCACTTGAGCCTTCTCTCTGTTTCTCTTAGTGAGTCTATCTAAAGTTTTGTCAATTTTGTTTATTTTTTCAAAGAATCAGCTCCTTGTTTCGTTGATCTTTTCTATTTGTCTTTTAGTCTCTATATCATTTATTTCTGCTCTGTTCTTTATTATTTCCTTCCTTATAGTAACTTTGGGCTTTGTTTATTCTTCTTTTATTAGTTCCCTTAGGTGTAAAAGTTAGGTTGTTTATTTGAGATTTTTCTTATTTCTTGAGGTAGGCCTGTATTGCTATAAACTTCCATCTTAGAACTGCTTTTGCTGCATTGCATAGATTTTGGTATGTTGTATTTCCATTTTCACTTGTCTCCAGGTATTTTTAACTTCTCCTTTAATTTCTAACACTGGTGCTAGCAGGTTAGAAAGCGACTGCAAAAATGGTGGCTGCTAGTGCTGGTGCTAACAAAATAGATGGGGCAGAAAGCAAAAATGGTACCTGCCAGTGCTTCCATTCCTGGAGAGAGTCCTAACAGATTTCTCCCTTGCTGGCAGATGCTTTAAAATTAACAAATGTATCACATTCACATATGGTCTAGACACTTTTCAATCCAGACGCTTTTGTGCTGGATTGCCAGGTGGATGAGTCTGCATGCAAGTCCTTTAAGAGTGGAATCTCCATTCCTTACAGCACTTTGGTTTTTCTGGACGTCAGCCCTGTTGGTTTTCAAAGCCAGATGTTTTGGGGGCTCATCTCACCAGTGCAAGTCCTAAGGGTTGGGGTGACTGATGTAGGGCACAAATTCTTGCTCCTCAGGGAAAAGCTCTGTATCTTTGAGATCCCTTCCGATTGTGGGTCTCCACCCCAGGGGTGGGGTTTTCAGTGAGACTGTGTCTCTGCCTCTTTTACCCATCTCAGTGTGGACCTCTTGTCCTTTGCTGTGGAGGAGCTGTTTGGCTAGTTTTCAGGTCTTTTTTTTTTTTTTATAGGGAATTGTTCCTTAAATAGCTGTAGATTTGCTGTGTCCATGGGAGGAGGTGAATTCAGGACCTTCCTAGGCTGCTCTCTTGAACCACCTGCCCCACCCACCCTTGTTCTTTTTACTATTCTTCTCGTTCTTGTTCTCCTCCTTCTTCTGTATCAAAAAATGTATAAGGTGTAGACCCTATGGGGAGAGAGAGACAATTTACATACAGTACAATAAATGGAAATAGTGTAAGAACAAAGCACTATTGGAGCCCAGAGGAGGCCTCCTCACAATTGAGAATTAAGCTACAGCTTGAAGGATGAGTAGGAGTAGAAAGGAGTGAACATGGTTCCTTATTATTTCCATTAGCATGATAGCTAATGCCAAACCACAGTTGGCCTGGCTGATCCCAGCTACTAATCATGCAGACTCCAATCCTTCAGACTTTAGCACTGATTGAAATGTTGTGTATCTGCAGCCTTCATTATGTAGCCATGAGCTATGTGTGGTTACTGAGCACTTGACATGGGCCTAGTGCCACACTAATTTTAATTAATTTAAATATGCATATATGCATAGTGACTACCATATTGGATAGTACACATCTAGCAGATGCTCTAGATCCTTCAATTACAGTGGCTGGTTCTAGGCCCAGTGGGGTCTCAGCTTCTGCCCCAGCTAGCTTTCTAGTCCTCTCTGTAGACATTCGCCCAGGTTACCTCTCCTGCTCTGTGCTTCTCTGAGCTTCACTGCTATAGGAGCTTTGGCGCTGTGTCTCTGCATAAGGAAACCATTTCCTTATCTAGCTCCAAAATGTCACTGGTAGGCTTTGGGTCTGTAGTTACTCCTTCTAGAGGTCTAAGTGCTATGGGTGCTGGGAAATTCTACTCTCTCATTGATTGATTTCTATGAGTCCTATTCATTTCCCTCAAAGCACGTGCATGGGCTGGTAGTTTAGGCTCGCTCTGCCATTGAGTGAAACTGGACTTCTTCCTCCGCTGTTTTAGGCTAACTTCTGGGCCTCATCTCCTTAGGGGCTGGGCAGCTTCCAAGAATAATGCCGGCATTCAAAGAGACTCTCTACCCCATGTCAGTTCCCTTCCAGAGCCAAAAGAAAGCTATTGTCTCTTCCTGTTTCAAAAACCTTCAGACCCCTAATGAATCTCTTATCCACCTATAGTTTTCTAGAAACCAGAAACTCCATGTTTAATTTTTCAACTGCCTCTCCTTCCCCAGCACCTTTCACTTTTTGACCATGTAGTTGCCTCTACCTGTCATATCCAAATTAAATGCTCATCTCTTCTATGAAAACTTCTGTGATTGTTCTAGCCTTTGCTTATCTCCCTTCATGAGTGTTTACAGTACTTTAGTCTCTACCACACATTTTAACAATTGTGATCTATCTTGTGATATTTACCATTAGCTCATGTTAGTCTTACCTGCTAACTTGATTGTGTCACCTGGAAGAAAAGACCTTTTTCATACTTCTCACAACTCTTGGCATACTGTCAAACATATAGTAGGTACTCAAGACACTTATTTGCTGTTTTAACAGATCTGTTTCAGAAATACTCGGAAATAGGGTTCAATTGTTTGGAAATCATGTTTTATATGCTTTTAAGTTTTGCTCTCATATTGCTTTTGAAATATAAAAACAAGAACTTGTGTTCTGATATATTTTTATATAAACTTAAGCAGTAGCTTAAAGAATATCATGAAGATTGAATACTGACTTTCAGTGAGGTCATATGCAGGATAATTCAAGTGGGTTGTAGTGGATTGTAATTCAGTCACAGATGATGGGTTTTGAGGACATCCTATCCGCATTTATTTGACAAAGCACAAAGATCACCAAGGAACCAAAACTGGGTTATGGAACTACTGCCCCCCAAATCTCTGAAAAATGAAGCTGTACTTCCCAGCTTTCCAGAATAATGGTTTAAAGATTGCTTCATCTGGTCCCATGCCTGCAGTTCTCATCATGGCAGCTCATAGGAGAGACCTATCTGTTGGGAAATCTTATTATGTGTTTTACTGTATTTCATATTTAAACACGACTGTGGTACAGAACTATTTCAAAAGCCCCTCTGAATGGACAGAGAAATATTACTCATTTTCAGGTTGGTTTTCCAAGCAAATGATTCTCGTGAGCCATTTTGAAGAACAAAATAGAAATGACCAAATTCCAGGCATATGGTAGTTTGCCTTCTGGATGTTTGATTTCCAGATTGACTCTGGAAGTATACCCAGAGTCTCAGCTCTGCTCTTGTATTAACTGAAGAGAACATATGGGAGCAAAAGCCCAGACACACCCTGACTTTAGTTCTTTGGACTTGCATCATTCCAGGAACTAGCAGATATTTGCACTTCCTCTTTCTTACTCCATCCCTCAATCTGTCCCCAGTAGCCATTTCTGCATGTGCCAATACCAAGGGCTTCAGGGTGCAGATAGAGCCTGAATTTGCCTTAGCTTGGTGGTTTGTAACAACAGCAGATAAAACCCAGAGAGGAGGAGTGGGGAACAGCAGGAGTCACTAGGGTCTGTGTTACCAGTTAATTTGTAATCAGTAGCCAATTCTTTGCTTTATTTTCCACAAGAGTCATCAGGAATGAACCTAATGCATGAATTAACTAATTAATCCCTTTCAGTTAGCACGTATCCAGGTTGTGCAATGTGGAGATAACTGTGTGGCTTTAAAAAATGACCCACTGGGACTTCCCTGGTGGTCCAGTGGCTAAGACTCCATGCTCTCAATTCAGGGGGCCCGGGCTGGATCTCAGGTCAGGGAACTAGATCCCGCATGCTGCAACTAAAGATCCCATATGCTGCAACTAAAGATCCCGCATGCTGCAATGAAGACCCCATGTGCCACAACTAAGGCCCAGCGCAGCCAAATGAATAAATAAATAAATAAATAAATAAACAAACAAATAAATATTTTAAAAAAATGACACACTGTCCCAGTCATCAACTTACTTAAAACTATTAGCCTTTCATGAGAACAGTGTCTTGAAGAGTTGAGGACATTGGGAACAATGTCAATGGTCAACTAATTATCGAGGCAAATGATTTTGAGTACTTTTTCTTGACTCTTGCCAAGTCAATAGTTGTTACTGATACTGCACAGTTGTTGTATGTTGGAGGAATTAATGCTGAATTGGAAGTGACTGAAGAATTACCTCTGAGGAGGTGAGTGATATGAACTCCTGGCAGATTGCTCCACAGCCCACTGAATCATCAAATGTGTCATGAGCCACTGTTGTGTACCAGAGATTGTTCTAGAGTCTGGCAGAGTTAGGGCAGTAAATAAGATGAAGTCTCTGCTCCTAGGAAATTCATACTCTAGTGGGATCCAGAGCACAAGTAAAAGCACTGTATATTGAGAGGGGCGGGCCAGACCTTCATTGGAAGAAGAAAGGCAGAGGGCTTCCCTGGTGGCGCAGTGGTTGAGAGTCCGCCTGCCGATGCAGGGGACACAGGTTCGTGCCCCGGTCCAGGAGAATACCACATGCCGCGGAGAGGCTGCGCCCGTGAGCCATGGCCGCTGAGCCTGCGCGTCCGGAGCCTGTGCTCCGCAACGGGAGAGGCCACAATAGTGAGAGGCCCGCATACCGCAAAAAAAAAAAAAAAAAAAAAAAAAGAAAGGCAGAAAACAAGTGTAAAGATACAGATAGGCTGGTGACGTTTTTCATAAAACGGGAATGATTTTGATGATTTGGTTTATCAGTTTGTTTGCATATCCCTGTGAATTTTTGGAAGTTAACTATGTTTTATTGACATGGTCACAGCACAATGTCTTCACAAATATCATGCACAGGAAAAGCTTTGCCTAGTTCTTATTACATCAGAGAAAATGGAGAGCCTGCTGAGTTCCTGCCACTAAGAAGCTTCACATCTTCCAATGTCAAAAATTGTAATTCCTTCTGTCCTGCAGATTCTCTTAATCTATGAAAACAGTTACAAGAATGGAGGTCACTTCTTTCAACTTCTTAATTCATCATGGACCATCACATGCAGTTGAGCAGCCTGTGGCCAGCACAAAAGCACCCCTCTGAAGACATGAATAGAGGCTGCAGTACAGCCCAGACTTACCATGGGGCTCAACATGGGGCAGGAAATGCCTTCATGCACTTCTTTCATAGGAGAGGGCTCCTTTTTGGACCACACAGCTGAGCTCGGTTTCATCTGGGATTACTACAGCCCAGAGATTCTCTTGTTTGTTTTAGAAATGATTAAAGTTATAAATTTTGGATATGATGCAAACAATCATATAACACATTTAAGAGCTTTATTGTATCTGTTTGCTTATATGCTGCTTTAATCTACAAAATATTTGCAGGTAGCTCCAAAGCCAAATAAAAGTGATTTTCTTTCTGGGGGTGCCTCTTCCATCTGCACAGATAATTTGGAGTTTGCTGTATTATAGATACATATAGTTTGGGGTTTTAATTTTAAACAGCATAATACGAGATGACTTTCATTCTCCTCAGGTTGGTTAAATCTCGATTTAAGAGGTTCTGCCCCTCAGAAGTTGGACTCCTGAAAAATGCTGAACGAGAACAAGAATCAGAAGAAGAGATGTGACTTTGGGCGTCCAGTCTTTCTAGTTGAAATTTCTCTCTTTTTTTTTTATTATTGTTAATCACAGTTTTGCCTTTTCACCTTTTGTTTGGAGAACAACTGGTTGAGAATGATTCTTGGTGTCATGGTATTTGGGGCTTGGAGTGGCTCTCCTCAGGTCATCTAAAGTGTGATGCCCACACTGAAAAATATTGTTTTATTTGCCTTATAGATATATATGCTCAGGGTTCCTGGGCTTACTACCATTTGTAACTCATTATAGATGGAATTTCACTTGTTTATCTTGTTGCTGCAATGAGAAATAAATGAATGCATGGACCTTCGTTCAAACACCTCAGATCTTTGTTTTTGTTATTCAACTGCACCCCACCTTTATGTCATGAAGAAGAAGCTGTGTGACACTGAAATTCCTTTTTGTGAGAAATCTCTTTCTGTAGCACCTGCGTTCTCCCCTGGGAAAAGCAAGCCGGAAGTCATCCTATGATGTACTCTCTCAGAGAAGATAAAAGGGCTGATCCACGGTTACAGAAGGGCACATGGTTGGTAAAGCCATGAAAATTTGGGAAAGGAGAGTCATGATGTTATCCAAAGAGTAAAAAAAATCATCACACAGCATAGTATGGCCACCATGCCATCTGTTCTGCTAAAATAATTGAAGGGTTAAAACAAGGAAAATCCTTTAATGGAATACCTAGGTAAAAAGTCAGAGCCCTTCCCTCATCGGTGGACTAAGTAACCTCCAATGGAGAGTCAGGAAATCTTTTCTCATTCTGGCTTTACTATTCACCAGCCTCTAGGGTTTTAACATTTACCATGTCCTTCTCTCTGACGTTAGGGAATTGAATTGGATGAATCAATTTCCGGCTGTCACATTTTATGAATCTAGAGTCTCTGAGACAAAATCGAAGTTAATTTAGTACCATATTAGTCAGAAAGGCCAGTCTCTGCTGTGACAGAAAAGAAAAGGAGTACTGCAGGAGTCTGTGATGGTTGACTTGAATATGAAGGAAAAGAGGCAGTGTAGTGGGTAGCTGGAGGTGTCACATGGGCAGTTAAAACCTGAAGCTCCCTGGCTTTCCAGAAGCACTGAAAAATCCAGAAAGCTGCCCCAGTCTGGTCTTATCACATGACACTGAAGAGGGAGGTGAGTGGATTCTTTAGGCCAATGAACTGGATACATTTCTTTTTTTTAACGTAAGAGTTGAAAAGAGCAGATGTGGGTGCCTACATGTTTATCTTGAACAATGCAATAGACCTTAATACATTTCTGGCATATGAAATGCCCACATGCCGTGGTCCCCAGGTGATCATGGCATTCTGCCCCATGTGTGTCCTGTATTTTAGGGTTTTTTTCCTTAGCCCAGCAAGTTTCTATGATTTTGGCAAGTTTGTATTTCAGAAGAGTGAGCTGTCAACTGCAGGTTACGTGAAAATGGCACTGCTGGTATCTAGGCCTGAGCAGGAACTCTAGGAATAATTAGCATGAACCAGATTAAGACTGGAATTTTGAAAACTGTAAGTGTAAATATACTAGCAGTCTTTATGAGAGAGCAGAAATGTCCATTCCTGCAGTCTCTGCACAGAGAGAACACAAGTGAGATGCAACCCAGTGAGTTCTCAGAGGAGGAACTTCTGGTTCAGGTCTAAGTCCATAGTTTGGGGCTATCTGCCTCTAGTCCCTGAAATGAGCAATAAATTGAGCACCATTATTATAATTTTATGGAAGCCTTCACCAAGGAAGGGATGGAGGAAGGGTGCCCTCCCTTACTTTTGCTTGTATTTTATCTCAATCTTCCAAAAACCTGGGGTCTCAATTCCTGAGCTTTTGCCAAACCCCTTCATGGGTATCCCATGCTTGATTTGCCATAACCAAGGTAAAGAGACTCTTTAAAGAGACTCAACGCAATATAAACATGGCTGTTGATGTGATAATACCTCTTCAGTGATTTCTGTGATCTCTAACTGCCTTTGCTTGGGAAACTGCAGCCTCTGATGGCACTACCAGCTCATTGTTGAAGTGGGAGATCAGGTTATGACCGTCTTGGTGTCCTCCTCATCATCTTGTCACTTTAGGGCTCATTAATCAAGGTTGTATTGATTGTATGTTGGATGTGGATTAATAATGTGGTTTAGGAGTCACCGGGGCTACAGGAACAGTGAAAATAAAAGCTGAGAAGTGACAAGTTCTCCCCAATACATGGAGTCAATAGATTAAAAAGCATGAAAGAAAAGTCTGTATACATAGAGAATAGATCCAGAAATTCTGTATACTTTCTAATGTGAATTCCAGGTGGGAAGATTGAGAGAATAGAGGACATGCAAGAAATAAGAGAAAAGAATTTCCCCTAAATAAATGGCAGTGAAGGGAGATTTTTGCTTTAACCTTGGAGAGGTGCTTCAAGAGATGTGCAGTGAATAGAGTGATTGGGTTTCTGGACCAAACTGGTAAAAATGAAAAAATATAAGCCATTCTTATAACTTTAAGTTCATTTGATGAATATTATTATTCTATTTTTAAGTCTAGCAAATTTTAACACTCAATTTTAAGGAGACTTTAATGTTTGGGGCACAGTTTTAAACTTAGATAATTAGATTTCCCTTTAAACTTCTTCACTATATTTATGAATTAAATATTTTTATATTCTTAAGTACTTCAGTTAACCAACAAATCTTCTCAAGTTGTTATTATTACAAATCTAATTTATTAAACTTATAAATGTGGTGAAACTTAAGTTTTCTTAAATATTCCAATACTATATAAACTTAATGAGATTTCAACTGAAACTCGCAAGTGTAAATTTGTTAGTCAATTGCACACTTATAAATTGAACTTACAAGACTAATCTGCATAGATGAAATTATATTTGTAAACTTATAAATACCTAAAATGCTACACATGCATAATTCCTTAAGGCACAAATATATGATTTTGATGTTCTTAAACATTTCTGTACTTAGCTCAAGTCCTTCCATGTTAAAATAGGCGTACTGTTAAGGAAATTATTTGTTTATGACAGACAATGTCAGGGAACACCTAGTCTGCTTGTTGAGATATTGGACCCAGATATTGAATGAGACAGGATTCTTGACAGTGACCCTAATGGCATGTGCTGAATGCAGTTACTTATAGTCACTACATCAAACCCTCCACACAGGCTATCTCCCAGTCTTGCACAGCACAGGGAAGGTGCCTTCCCCAGCTGGAGTCATACTTAAAATTGCCTGTCTTTTCTGCCTACTCATGAAAACCTGCAATCCCCACCCAGGCTGTCAGGTCATTTGATGGGATTTCATTATTCTTTAGCTCTTAAGATATTAACTATATTTCCTTCTAAGAGTAAAAATTTCTGAACTTGATGTAATATTGCCCATTTTTTCCCCATATATTTCCTATCTGATGAGACTGCTCACTTTTTACAGATGTTAAGACAATAGCCTAATGAATTCTAGGTCACTCTCTTTTAAAGATAATTCAACAGCTCTGAGCTGGGCTGTCAGTATTTCTGAGCCTTTAACCCTTTAAAGCAGGGACAACACAGCTGTGTTCAGTGCTTGTGTGAGTTTTGGGAGGAATTGATATGATTAATGCAAAAGGTTAGAATGGAGGCAAGAAAGTGCCTCTTACCTGCTTCTTCTCATGATCTTGAGCTGTTCTGCCTGTTTTCAAGTCTCCTAAAGGGAGGGTTAAAGATCTTTACTAAGAAGCTGGGGGTGGAGCCCAATATAATCCCCCACTTGATAACTGGTATCTGAAGCCAAAATACATACAGGCTCTAAAATGCAAAAAGAAGCCCAGCCAAGTAATCAAGGGCTTAGCAATTGAGGTTGGAACAACTCTCTCATCTGCTCAGAAAATGACTCAGGTTCCCTTGGCCTCTCAGATCAATTCTAAATTGACTAGCACTGCACCTGAATAAAATAAAATCACTTTGAGTGTATTTCAGTATAGAGTTATACTCTCATATTGTCCAACACGACCCCTGTACCAATCATGCTGACTTGCTCCCTGTTCCCTAAAACTTGTTTATTTTAATTTCCATGTCTAAGCTTGTATTAACCACACTCTCTTGCCTCCTCCTCCTTGCAGCCTAACTTCTGGAGATTCTTTAAGGCCCAGTTCAAAGCTTTTCTTTTCTACTGCTTCATACCACACCTTCCTGTTTAGAAATTCCTACAGTATGGAGCCCAGAGAGCGGATCATATGCTATTCAGTCCTCTAATTATCTCTGCACATAAATGCTTCCTTCTTACTACATTATAATCTCCTAAAGGCAACCACACTTTTTTCATCTCTATTGTAGCGCCTAAGGAATCCTTCTCAACCTGTAGTGTTGAAAGGTGAGCTAGAGTCTGGAGTGGAAAGGAGAGAGAAAATTCAAAGGAAGATATCACTTAGAGAAAATAGGTCCTCAAAGGTTGTCTATGGGTGAAGACTCTGAGACCAGAGTTTGTGACTTGTCTAAGATCATGCTGTCAATTAGTGGCCAAGCCCATGATGGGATAGATCAATAAATCTCCTGACCCTGGGGCGGGGGGTGAGTAAGTGAGAGAGATGGCTCTTTCCACTTCAGAGGCTACATGACTGCATGGTGAATGGCTCAGTTCTTTCTTAAAGGGACCTGCCTTATTCTTAAGACCCTCTTTCCCCCAGCCCTCTTTCCACACAAATGTCCCATTCAGAGGAAAAGACTTTGGCTTCTGTTTGAATATCTTTGGTGATTTGATTCTGGTCAGAAATTGTCTTAGTCAGTTTGGGCTGCCATAATAGAACACCATAAGCTGGGTAGCTTAAACGACAAATGTTTATTTCTCACAATTCTGGAGTCTGGGAAGTCCAAGATCATGCTGCCAGCAGATCTGGTGTCTGGTAAAGGCCCACGTCCTGGTGGGAGAAACAGATTATCTCTCTCCTGTCTCTGTTTTATAAAGGTGTTAAGCCCATCATGAAGGCTCCACCCTGATGATCTAATTGCCTCCCAAAGACCTCACCTCCAAATATACCATCACACTAGAGATTAGAGTTTCAACACATGAATTTTGGAGGTACACAAACATTTGGCCCATAGCAAAAATCCAGGAGAGGAATCGCCAGGACAGGGATGACCAGGACACTCTATTCTTCCCAGCTGATACCTTCGCCACTCCCCACCCCCCTGAGAAATGTGTCTACATTTACTTCGCATCTGATATGCCCACATTATGGGTGAATGGCGGAGTACTGAAGTTACTGTGTAATAGGCTTAACAGCAGAGAAAAACAATAGTAATGATGCTACCCTCTAGTGGCAAAGCATGGAAACACAATTCATAAGCCAAAGTACCAGGTTCATATCTCAAAAGAAGCTTCCTTAACCCAAAGTCAGACCACAGGCATTGTTAGAGGAAGAGTTTGGGTTATTTAAAAATATCTTAGATTTTCATTTATTAGTACTCTAACCCATTATGATGGGTCGAATTGTGTCTCCCCAAGTTCATATGTTGAAGTCCTAACCTCCAATACCTCAGAATGTGACCTTATTTGGAAATAGGGCTGTTGTAGACATAATTAGTTAAGATGAGGTCATACTGGAGTAGGGTGGGCCCCAATCCAGTAGGGCTTGCGTCCTTAATAAAAAGAGGAAATTTTGACAAAGATACACACATAGGGAGAATGCCATGTGAATAGGAAGGCACAGACCAGGGTGATATGTCTACGAGTCAAGAAATGCCAAAGATGCCAGCAAACCACCAGAAGCTAGGAGAGAGGGTTAGAACAGATTCTTCTCCAGCACCTTCAGAGGGAGGGAGCTTGACCCCACCAATAACTTGATCTTGGACTTCAAAGCTTCCAGAACTGTGAGACAATACATTTCTCAGTTAAGCCACTCAGTTTATTGGTACTTTGTTACAGCAGCCATAGAAAACTAATACATTCATTACTCTAACAATAACTTTAAGTTTAATGTTTTAGACTTCAAAATAAGGCATGTATTTGAACTGTAAAATGGCATGCTGAAGGTTATATGGCAATGCCAGTGATGAAGATATTATCTCTCCTAAGTTTTATTACCAACCATAAAATGTGTTGTCCTTATTGAGAAACTGCTGACAGCTTGGTTTGGTTACACATTTATGCTCTTTCCACTTCAGAGGCTTTATGGCCCGCTCAGGTTGGCAAGTTTCCTTAACTGTTTTTTTGTCCAACATTCCTCAGGAAGGTAGAGTTGACACTTACAGAGTAAATCACTTATGAGCTAGTAACTTCTGCATTGTT
Organism: Mesoplodon mirus; assembly: GCF_964341445.2. Taxonomy (NCBI): domain Eukaryota; kingdom Metazoa; phylum Chordata; class Mammalia; order Artiodactyla; family Ziphiidae; genus Mesoplodon; species Mesoplodon mirus. Next base: position 99,282,943 of record NC_138982.1, on the reverse strand, counting down.
ACTTTTGGTGTGCTCTAACTTTTTATATGCTTGCTATCTAGCTAGATAACAAACTCCTTGAATATCATATAATATTGTTAAGCTTTCTGGGGATTACGGTCCTTATCTGGAAAATGCATGGTGTTTATTACAAGATGTGCCCTGTATTAGCCAAGGTTCTCCAGAAACAAAACCAATAAGATATATATATATATATATATATATATATATATATATATAGAGAGAGAGAGAGAGAGAGAGAGAGAGAGAGTTGATTTACAATGTTGTGTTAGTTTCAGGTATACAGCAAAGTGATTCAGTTATACATACATATATTATTTCCTTACATTCTCTTCCACTATAGGTTATTACAAGATATTGAGTACAGTTCCCTGTGCTATACAGTAGGTCCTGTTGGTTATCTGTTTTATATATAGTAATGCATATATTTTAATCCCAAACTCCCAACTCCTAATTTATCCCATAATATATATGTAATTTATATATTTTAAAGAACTGACTCATTGTGGAGGTTGTCAAGCCCAAAATCTGCAGGGTGTGCTCCAAAGCTTTTCAGAAGGCTGGCTGGGAAGGCAGGCTGGAAAGAGTTGATGCTGCAGTTTGAGTCCAAAGGCAGTCTGCTGGCAGAATTCCCTCTTCAGTGGAGGTCAGTGTTTTTATACTAAGGCCTTCAACTGGTTGCATGAGGGTAATCCGCTTTACTCAAAGTCTACAGATGAAAACATTAATCTCTTCTCAAAAATACCTTCACAGAAACATCTAGAATAATGTTTGACCAATAACAGGGTGCCAGGGTCTAGCTTAGTTGACACATAACATTAAACTTCATAGCCCCCAGTGAATTCTGCCTCCTTGAATTCGTGCCTTTTTGTAGCTCCCTCCAACATTGAATCTGGACAGGCCTTACGATTTTCTTTGACCAGTGGAATGTACTAAGGGCATAATGTGGCAAATTATGGTCTTAGACTTTAAGAGGCCTTTCAGCTTACACCGTTGCTGTCTTAGAACCCAGCCTGAATGTGAAGGAGGCAAGGCTATTCTGTTGGGAAATCTTCAAGGAGGAAGAGGCCATTGAGAAGCACAGACCATGAGGTAGAGAGAGGTCCAGTCAATTTGGCCTTTCTGGTCACCTCAGCTGAGATCCCAGACATGTGAGAAAGGCCATTTTGGATCCTTGAAGCTCCAAGTCAACTTCCAGATGACTTGGCTAAATGATCATGTGGAGAAAAGCCGTCGCTGCTGAGTCCTGCCCAAATTACCTGGTTATGAGCAAATAAATGGTGGTTGTGTTTTAAATCACGAAGCTTTGGAGTGGCCTGTTATACAAAAATAGATAACATATGTCTGTGCCAATGATTTCTGTAAAATAATTATACTAAATGGAGAGACTTAGGATCTAGAATATTTTCTTGTTAAGGTATAACTCATAGTGCTTTTTGATGCAGGACATTGAAAATATCAACTCATCTTGCCTCAGCTAAGCTTAAGATTTCATATTACTATTTTCAGAAGGACTAGTGTTACATGGGACTAGTATTTCTTGGCTGAAGCTCTTGTCTAGTTGCTATAAATTCTGGATTTGCCTTTCACCTGAATCAGGGTTTCTAGAAGGAAAAGAATGAAATCAAACTATTTCCCACACTATGTTTCTTAACCTAACCCACAATGGACCATTTCTCTCTTCTTTCAATCTTGACCACATACCTGTGCCCATTAGCTCAGATATGGGGGGTGAAAAAGAGGAGAAAACAGGAAAAGAAATTTAAAAGGAACAAGACAGAATAGATGAAGAGAGAAATCGAGGTTCTCTGGAGCAAGATGCAGAAGTAAATTTAAAACTAAGAAAGAATTTGAGGGTTCCTTTTCTTTCATCTTCTGGGGCATGAAGAGATTAACTCAGGGTTACATTAATCAGAGGCCAGCATCTTCCACACGTACCTGAATTTCGTAGGCAACAAACTTCTACTAGTGTTAAGCAGTTACTTCCTTCTATGTATCCATCAGCCCTTGAGATCCCATCTGGAACATCTTGCTCTGGGCAGTGTAGGAGGCACTTGAAGAACAATGGCGTACAGAGCAGAGGAAAACCGGAAGGCACGAGGAAGAAAGGTGAGTGACTTGGTGACTTCCTCTTGTCCCGGAAAAACTTTTTTGGATACCTTTCTTCCTGTCCTTCACTGACCACCAGGTAGAAACAGAGGATGGTGGGGTTGTGTAGATATACAAACAGGTGAGTTCAAGGGTTTCTGTTAGTGGCTCAGACTCTTCACTAATTAAGGGGTAGCTAATGCCACTGGGAGGTTTTCCAATGGAGAAACTCAGAGGCTCATCTCTAAGGTATAACAGGTGGGGAAGTTGAGGCTGGACTTGGTCATCAATGCCGTGGGAAGTAAGGTAAGCAGGTTTCTGTGTACTTAACTCTCCGATGGGGGTCACAGGCCAGATGGTAGGGAAATAAAAAGGATTTCAGAACTTCTTGACACTTCTGGGTATAAACTCATTAAAATCTGTTTAGATAAATGAATAAGATAAAACAGGGCAGAGCGCCGGGGGCTGGAGGAGTGAACGAAAGAGGCCATGGCCGCCGCCGGCAGCTGAAGAGCAGCTCGGCCCGCGAGCTCCTGCCGCCGCGTGCGATGGTGACCGCACGGGTCGGGCCGCTGCCGCCCCCGCCGCCGCCTCCCAAGACGCTGCATCCAAGGCCCGGCGCGGAGGAGCCGCCGCTGTGAGCTGCGCCGTCCCGGCCCCCCCCGCCGCCGCCCGAGGAGAAGGGGAGGGCAGGCGAGAGAGCCGGGGGAGTTGCGGAGTCCGTCTGTCCGCCGGCGGTGCTGCCCCGCGGGGAAGGAGGCCGCAGCCTGAGGTCTGCTCCAAGAAAAAAACATGGCTGCAAAGGAGAAACTGGAGGCAGTGTTAAATGTGGCCCTGCGGGTGCCAAGCATCATGCTGTTGGATGTCCTGTACAGATGGGATGTCAGCTGCTTCTTCCAGCAGATCCAGAGGAGTAGCCTCAATAACAATTCTCTTTTCCGGTATAAGTATTTGGCTCTTAATATGCATTATGTAGGTTATATCTTAAGTGTTGTGCTACTAACCTTGCCCAGGCAGCATCTGGTTCAGCTTTACCTATATGTTTTGACTGCCCTGCTCCTCTATGCTGGACATCAAATCTCCAGCCGCTAGGAATGTGGGATCTTAGCTCTCTGACCCAGGGTCAGACCCGCACCCCCTGCATTGGAAGGTGAAGTCTTAACCACTGGACCGCCAGGGACTACATTAGGAGTGAACTGGAGTCCGCCTATGAAGGACCAATGTATTTAGAACCTCTCTCCATGAATCGGTTTACCACAGCCTTAATAGGTCAGTTGGTGGTGTGTACGTTATGCTCCTGTGTCATGAAAACGAAGCAGATTTGGCTCTTTTCAGCTCACATGCTTCCTCTCCTAGCACGCCTCTGCCTTGTTCTTCTGGAGACAATTGTTATCATCAACAAATTTGCTATGATTTTTACTGGATTGGAAGTTCTTTATTTTCTTGGGTCTAACCTTCTAGTACCTTATAACCTTGCCAAGTCTGCATACAGAGAGTTGGTTCAGGTATTGCAGGTCTATGGCCTTCTAGCCTTGGGGATGTCCCTGTGGGATCAGCTGGTAGTCCCTGTACTGTTCATGGTTTTCTGGCTCGTCTTATTTGCTCTTCAGATTTACTCCTATTTCAGTACTCGAGATCAGCCTGCATCACGAGAGAGGCTTCTTTTCCTTTTCCTCACAAGTATTGCTGAATGCTGCAGCACTCCTTACTCACTTTTTTTTTTTTTTTTTTTTTCAGTACGCGGGCCTCTCACTGTTGTGGCCTCTCCTGTTGCGGAGCACAGGCTCCGGACGCGCAGGCTCAGCAGCCACGGCTCACGGGCCCAGCTGCTCCGCGGCATGTGGGATCTTCCCAGACCGGGGCATGAACCCGTGTCCCCTGCATCGGCAGGCGGACTCTCAACCAGTGCGCCACCAGGGAAGCCCCCTTACTCACTTTTGGGTTTGGTCTTCACGGTTTCTTTTGTTGCCTTGGGTGTTCTGACACTCTGCAAGTTTTACTTGCAGGGTTATCGAGCTTTCATGAATGATCCTGCCATGAATCGGGGCATGACAGGAGTTATGCTGTTAATCCTGGCGGTGCAGACTGGTCTGATAGAGCTGCAGGTTGTTCACCAGGCATTCCTGCTCAATATTATCCTTTTCATTGTTGTAGCTTCTATCCTGCAGTCTGTGTTAGAGATTGCAGATCCTATTGTTTTGGCGCTGGGAGCATCTAGAGACAAGAGTTTATGGAAACACTTCCATGCCGTGAGCCTTTGTTTATTTTTACTGGTGTTCCCTGCTTATATGGCTTATATGATTTACCAGTTTTTCCACATGGATGTTTGGCTTCTTATCATTATTTCTAGCAGCATTCTCACCTCTCTTCAGGTTCTAGGAACACTTTTTATTTATGTCTTATTTATGGTTGAGGAATTCAGAAAAGAGCCAGTAGAAAACATGGATGATGTCATCTACTATGTGAACGGCACTTACCGCCTGCTGGAGTTTCTCGTGGCCCTCTGTGTGGTGGCCTATGGTGTCTCCGAGACCATCTTTGGAGAATGGACAGTAATGGGCTCAATGATCATCTTCATCCATTCCTACTATAATGTGTGGCTTCGGGCCCACCTTGGGTGGAGGAGCTTCCTTCTCCGAAGGGACGCTGTGAATAAGATTAAATCATTACCCATTGCTATGAAAGAGCAGCTTGAGAAACACAATGATATTAGTGCCATCTGTTATCAGGACATGAAATCTGCTGTGATCACACCTTGCAGTCATTTCTTCCACGCAGGCTGTCTCAAGAAGTGGCTGTATGTCCAGGAGACCTGCCCTCTGTGCCACTGCCACCTCAAAAACTCCTCGCAGCTGCCAGGGTTAGGAGCTGACCCGGTTCCACAGCCTCCTGCTGGAGCTGAGCAAAATGTGCTTCAGGAAGGTACTGAACCCCCAGGCCAGGAGCGTCCTCAGGGGACCAGGGTGCAAGAAGGTTCTAGGGACAATGACGAGTGCATTGCCAGAAGATCAGATAGCCAGGAAGGGACTTGTGATCCCAAGGAAAATCCTCTTAGTGCAAAAGATGCAGCACATCCTGTTGAGGTCAGCCTAGAAGAAAAGCAGCAGGAGTAATGCTTTGCTACTCTGGAGGAGAAGTTAACTCACGATGGAATTCATGCCCAGATGTGAGGAATGAATGTATGAGGTGATTAGGCAGGAAACTTGACATTCCAAGGATCTAATCCAGGAAGTACTCTCAGTGGAGACCACCTGCTTTCATCCCCTTGACTTTGTGGGAGAAATTTTGCAAAGTATGCTAATCAAAATGTATTTATATATCCTGTGCTGATGTTTGGTAGAGGTTTGCCAAGAAAATTCAACCTCAGTAACTTCAGAAACGGCCCCTGATTTGTAAGGGATAGATAAAATCAGATTTGAGTGTCTGAAAGGGGCTAAAGAAAGGAGGATAAAGAGCGTGAGGACACCGTGGGAGGAAGCAGGCAGAAGTGGAACTGATATTTCACTTTCTATGGGACAGAACCATTCTTGTTACAGAGTATGAGTGGTGACCAGCCCTTTTCTCTACCCCCTTTTCCCTCAGTGAATTGGAACTCAGTCAGGTGATTATTTGTACAGCACTGAAATGAAATCAAAGACCCAAAAGCATTGATTGTATTCAAAGATCGAAGCTCGCTCATACTTCGTATGTGCTTTGGGGGAGGGGGTGGGTGGGCACTTGGGCCTTGCGGGTGCATTCATGTAACCTGAGACCCTTGAACTTTATGATGGAGTCTTCAATATTTTGATGTATATGAAACTTTTGTTAATACATCGTATACTGTGTTGGCTGTGTGAGGTAAACTAAAACTCTAATGAACACTTTGGAGTCCACGTTAGTATAGGAGACCAAAGTGGGAAGGGCTTCAGGGCACTGATAAAGGCCCTAAGTGTACTTTTCAATCCTGTGTAATGTTTAATTCTTGCAACTGAATCAAAACAGTGTTAAATTATGGCAATATTTGCACTTTGGGAATGAGTACATAACTGTATGATCATACTCTGCAAATGCCACTTTTAAAGCTGTTAATAGACTTTGCGCCTTTTCTTTGACAAGTATTTGTCATATTTAAATTTTTACATTCATCATGGCTACAGGTAGAACTGGGGAGGGGGGGAATGTAATTTTTTATGGGAATTTTGATATGAAAAGAAACTAGTCATTTATTTATACAATAAGCTTGGCTCAAAAAGTGTTTTTCAGACTCGGTATTCCTAATGTGGGATGTGACTTTATTTTAGTAGCAAATTTGGATGTAGACTGACAGACATAGCTGAATGTCTTAATAAATTTAAATTTAAATTTGAAGATAAAAAAAACAAAAAACCCCAACAGAATGGTAGTTTCATATGTGACAAAAATACAGGCTCCTTATGAATTTTAGCATACTTATTTGAACATCTTGCAATCTTTAAAGCCATGAGATTTCCCATAAGCATTAACAAAGGAATGTCCTATTACATGAAAAAGCCATTTAATCTCTTGCCATTTGCTAATTTACTGCAACCGATTCACTCCCTTTGGGAGAATTACCCTAAAGGGTAATTCTCACCAAATGTCTGTGGGGGACTAATTAAATGTCACGTTGGGGGACTAATTAAAACACAGATTGTGGGGCCCCACCCACAGAGTTTCAGATTCAGTAGGTTTCCTGTTTTATTTAATGGAGTATAGTATTTTATAAGCATCATTTATTTTGATGCTCAAATTGTCCCCATTTGGTAATGGGGGGTCACTTCATGCTGGAGTCTGTGTCCATTTAATATGTACCCATCATTCCTTGAACACTTTTTTGCTTTCTGGTATAAGATACTCTAGGCTCACCTTGGAGTTTCCCTGCCCTAGTCTTGGAATTAGCCATTTTCCCAAAAAAATTGTTAGTGGAAAATTGTTTTTAGATCAGAATCTGAGCTTTAGGTGTGCTTATTGCTAATGGGGTATAAATGCTTCCAGGCCCTATGAGTGGCTGGAGCTAGACAATATATGTATGTAAATGTGTTATTTATATCATAAATATGCAACATATACATTTTTGTGTATTAACACACTTTGCACCTATGTTTACTTCTATATTATTTATATATAAAATATATTTATTGAATATATATTGAAATATATATTATTAAAAATATATTTAAAATCCATGAGTTTGTATTGATATATACATCCAATTCCAATTCAATGCTATAGTTTTTTTTAAGACACAATGGAAATTATTTAGGTCAAGTATTAGAAATAAAAAGTAATATCATACACCTTCTTTGAAACACTTGTGTTTGTTGTAGTCAAAAGTTTTCCTCTTTTGGATAAGAAGTTCAGGACTGCATTTACGCATTTTTCTGACAGCCACTTTCCCTGCAGGATATTGCTTCTTTCAAAATTGATTGCATGTAATTTTGTTTCTTTCTCCACATTTCTGATTACTTGTTTTGAAATTCTTATGGAAGTCAAGTTTCTCCCTTTCCACAGTTGTAACTCCCTTTTAGAGTAAGGAACTTGGCTCTGATTATTCTTAAATGTTTAGCTGTTTGATCATCCAGTATGTAACCAATCTTTGATCTTCACCCCCACCTCCACCCACGTATGGACACCCTTCTCTTCCTGCCTGGGGTATGACTCCCTATTCCAGGCTGCTACCCCATGTGGATACCCTTCTCACTAACTATGGCTCTGACTTCCCACACCAACTAGTCCACCCATGAAGATGTCTTCCTGACCCCTCTCAGTCTCTGAAGGACTGCCCTCCTCTCTCTGCTCTAGCTTTGATTTCCCACATGGGGCTATCTCTCACCTGGACACCTTCCTTACCCCTTGCTTCTGAAACCTCATGCCAGGCTGCCTCTCCCCATCACATGGATGCCTTATTCACCCTGCTTGGGGTCTGACATCTCATGCCAGGCTCTCCCCCGCCTTTTGCCCTCCCCCATTGTGGATCCCCTCCTTACCCTGCTGGATTCTGAATCTGCTCTGGGCTTCCTCAACCAAGACTTTAGGACTGAAATTTTCAGGAACAAAAGGCCTCAAATAGGTTGTTTAAAATATGAAGAAACAGAGTTTCAAAAGCTTATGTAGCTTGTCCTGGGTCACAGAGCAAATGAGACAAAGTCAGTACAAATCCAGGCCTCCCTGAGTGTAAGCTATGTGAGAGCAGGGACCTTGCCTCTCTTGTTCACTATTTTATCCCCAGCATGTAGCGTGACGTCTGCATGAGTAGAATGAATGAATAAATGAATTATTCCCTATTTAACTCTTTTCCTTTCCTTCTTTGTCATCTTAATATGTGTGTATATAAATTGATGACTTTATATATTTGTCTATAACCAATTGAAATTCATGCTGTTATATAAACGTCAACATCTAAATTTCTGTGCCTAGGGATTTCTTCTGTTTTCTGAATTTCTAGAGTTCCCAGCTGGATAGTTGGCCTATAGATGAAGATATGAAAGCACTAAAAAGTTATGGCCACTGTAACATCCCAGAATTCCAGCACTTCTGTCAGGTGTGGAAGAGAAAATGTCTGAGCACCACCAAAGTCAGTTTTCAGTCACCAGTGTACAACCCCTTCAAAATATCTGGGGGCTTCCCTGGTGGCACAGTGGTTGAGAGTCCGCCTGCCGATGTAGGGGACACGAACGGTCCGGGAAGATCCCACATGCGGCGGAGGGGCTGGGCCCGTGAGCCATGGCCGCTGAGCCTGCGCGTCCGGAGCCTGTGCTCCGCAGCGGGAGAGGCCACAACAGTGAGAGGTCCGCGTACCGAAAAAAAAAAAAAAAATCTGGAACCCTACACGAGATGAATACCATTACCACATGGCAAACATGAGCCCATGATCAGTGCCTATAGTCATACAGTTCAATTACGACCATTCTGCAGATGTTCATGCAAGACAGTGTTTCCAAAGCATATTCCTAGGAATGCTATTTCTGAGAGATTCTTCTCGAGAAGAGGATTCTGTGGTCAAATAATGCGGGCAACTTGATAATTCACAAGGTGTTTGAACATCGAAAGGCTCTGAGAAATCCTAGAATTGAAGAAAGCTGTTACCTTTATGTCACCTAGTGTCACCCAGATTTCCTTAACCACAGAGCTCCTGTTGAGAGTAATACCACCCAAGTCTCATTTCTTCATTCATGTAGTGGGTAATAGTATCTGTTCCATGGGGTTATTGTACATATTTATAAATGAGATACAGATATGTAAAGTGCATAGCATAGTGCTTGGTATTATTTTTCTTACGTTTGCTATTTATTGAAAATTATTCCCTTTATTATTGAAGAAATAATAGATATATTTATTGTTGTAATAATTGAAAAAATAATAAATGCATAAGGTGAAAACTTCAAATCATAAAAGGGGTGTAAAATGAAAAATACATTTCTCATCAGATCCCTCAGATTCCCAAGAGGAATTTTTTTATGTACACTTCCAGACATTTTCTGTGCATGTACATGTACACAGATCAGAAACAGATATTTTTTAATCTATTCACAGTAAATGAGATAATGGATTCACCCTCATCTATTTTGTGTTTTGGCAGCATTGCCTCTAAGTTCTTCCATTTTGGGATACACCGGTATGTTTCTCTGAAACCCTTGGGTGAGGTAAAGTTTAGAGCCTATGTGTGTGTCCCCTGCAAGCTTTGTTTTGATGAAGGTGAGTGTTGTAGAGGATAGGGAAAAATATATAGTTGTTTGGGGGTTGAAAAAATTCAGCTTAAATGTGTCCTCTTTTGTAAAACCTATCTGAATCTACCAGGAACAGAGCTCTAGCTGCAGAGGTGGATATGCATGCATTCATTCATTCTTGCAGTTGAGAGTGGAGAAGGGGTAGGGAGGAAGAACATGGGCCTCTGGGCAGGAGAGGGTCAGAGCTGCAGCTGCAGAGACACCAGCTGACAGTGACTCAGATGGTGGATTGGTTTGCTACAGCTGCTGTAACAAAGTGCTACAGCTGAGTGGCTTAAACAACAGAAATCTCTTGTTAAGCAGTTCTAGAGATTAGAAGGCCATAATCAAGGCATTTGGCAGCATTGGTTCCTTCTGAGGCCTAGGAGGGAAGGATCTGTTTCCTTCCTCTTTCCTTGGCTTGTAGACGGCTGTCTTCTCCCCATGTCCCTTCACATCCTCTTCTCTCTATGCATATCTGTGTCCAAATTTCCTCTTTGTATAAGGACGTCGGTCATATTGGGTTAGGGACAACTCTAATGACCTCACTTTGACTTGATTACCTCCTGTAATGACCCTATCTCCAAATAAGGTCATATTCTAGGTACTACTTCACCATATGAATTTTTAGGGGAACACAGTTCAGCCCATAACAGATGGGTCATAATGCTGGCTTCAGTGCTTTTCAAAATTCATGTGCCAGTAATGCCCACTCACCAACTGTAGCTGTCAAAGTATGGGCTTCTTAAAGACGTGCAAGTACTGGAATCATGTGTGGGCATCACTGTTTGACCTCAGTGGACAGCCTGGAGTGCCTGCTGGTCTACCTCTGCTAGAGCCTCCTAACAAAACACAGGAAGCTGAACCATAGGTGATCCCCAGGTCCACTGCCTTCCTGACTTCTCTTCTTTTTTTTTTTTTGTTTCTTTTTTGTTCCCTTCCCCACTTCCTTGCTTCTCAGGACATTTACACTTTGATTCAGTTAGCTATTCCCTCCCTTTCTCCTTTATTGCCCTGAGTTATCTTCCTTCCCCATAACCCCAATTACTTTTTTTATGTTCTCATTCAGTGAAGGATGAGGAAATTGCAAGCAGACTGTGTACCTTTTATTAGGTAATTTGAACTGCTTCCTGCCTGATTAACCTCAAAAATCCTAAAAAATGAGGACATCAGGCTGATAGAACCCTGAGAGAAGGAAATATTCTTTTTAGAAGAGTTTTTTTCATTCTTTCTTTTTTTGTGTGTGGGACGCGGTCCTCTCACTGCTGTGGCCTCTCCCGTTGCGGAGCACAGGCTCCGGACGCGCAGGCTCAGTGGCCATGGCTCACGGGCCCAGCCGCTCTGCGGCATGTGGGATCTTCCCGGACCGGGGCACGAACACGTGTCCCCTGCATCTGCAGGCGGACTCTCAACCACTGTGCCACCAGGGAAGACCCCTAGAAGAGTTTTTGATTAAAGTTCTTGGCTCAAGAAGAAAAGAACCAAAGTGGATTTGTGGTTTGGATTCCCCTGGCTTCCTGCCATGCGTGTAACCTCAAGGTGCTGGTGGCCATTGTGTGTGGGCTGCTGACCGCCGTCATTTGGGGATTGGGCATCTGGAAGAGTGTAATCAGGATCCAGAGAGGTAATGTCATCCTGCTATGTTTAATTCAGAGCAAGAGAAGGTATTGAGCCTCTGTCCCTGCCACCTGATACACCAGTACTGGAAAGTGCCATGTCTAGGCTGAGACTGCCCGCCATTTATGACATATAAAAGACAAGCGTCAATTAATGGCTAGCATACGGTCGTATATACATGAATACATGCATGTACATGCATGTGTGTGTGCGTAAGTGTGCAGGGTGACGAACAACAGTTGAGTTGGCCTGTTCGTGCTCTTTTAACACCTGACTGAATGAATAGCCGAGTAATATTTTAAATCATTAATAGCACATGTTTGGGCTTGTTTAGCTAAATCCAAGGAAGGAAAATAGTTATGGACACACACACACGCACACACATTATTAAACATATGCAGAATGAAATTTCATTTCAAGAAGAAAGTTTAGGAATGTTTTCATTAGGATTGTAAAAAAAAATGATCTTATGTTTTGCGCACAAAGTTCCCACTTTTCAGGTGTAGAAAACTAGTTAAAAATTAAGATCATTTAGAAAACAATTTTCCTGGTTACTCAACAACTATTTGTTAGTCACCTGCTATGTGGCAGAGCTGAGCCTGAGAAAGGGAGGTGAAGGCGGGCAATGGTGTGTAAACAATGATGTTAAGGGAAAGCCCCAGAAACTCAGGACAGAGACTTTCCATAATATTAATGCTGGTTCCTTTGTGCCATGGGGTTTTCCATAAAGGGATCCAAAACTGGAGGTGCTGAGCATTCCCTTTTGTAAAAAAAAAAAAAAAAAGAGACAGAGAGACAGTTTCTAATAAAACTGAGTAAGTAAGGGTAAATAATGCCAGTCAAGAAAGGGCAGGAGGGGTGGTCTGCCCCCAGAGGAGGTAACTGCAGAGGACAGACAGAAGGTTGGGGTAGCCAGCAGGAGCGCAAGGCATGCCTGCAAAGATCCACTGTCAAGGACAAAAGGAGTCAAATATGTTGGCTGCTGATGGAGTGGTAGCTGAGAATAGATCTGTTTTTTTCCCCAAAGAACATATTTAGAGAATACTGTATATAGGATTTAGAGAACAAGCAAGAAAAAATTTATCCGAATAAAAGCAGTAAAATTTAAACTTGGAGAGAATGTGGTTTTGTTTATTTAAGGTTTGTAAAATAATTTGAGGTTTAAAAAAATTATGAACGATAGGTTTCACCCTATTAAGGCTGCTAAATTTATAAGACCTTATTTAAAGGGTATACTTTTTTTTTTTTTTTTTTTTTTTTTTGCCGTACGCGGGCCCTCCCACCGCTGCGGCCCCTCCCATTGCGGAGCACAGGGTCCAGACGCGCAGGCTCAGCGGCCATGGCTCACGGGCCCAGCCGCTCCGCGGCATGTGGGATCCCTCCGGACTGGGGCACGAACCCGTGTTCCCTGCATCGGCAGGCGGACTCTCAACCACTGCGCCACCAGGGAAGCCCAAGGGTATAGTTTTAAGAACCTTCCTTCCTTCCTTCCTTTCCGCCCTCCCTCCCTCCTTCCTTCCTCCCTTCTTCCCTCCTTTTCTTCCTTTACAAGACATCTACTTTTAAAGGGAAATTTGTGGCGACTTATAAAGAACACAGGTACGATAGAACCATTAAAACAAGGACCAAAGTACAAAAACACTGTAGGGAAGAGGACAAGGTTGGGAATAGAAAGTAAATGAAAATCAAAGGCTAGAAGGAGTTGCTAAAAATAAATACAAAACATATCCCTGTGTTTCCTGAGGGCTAAGTCCCCAAACGCACGATAATAAAGAACCCATGTTTAACAATAAAAGCATACCAGCTCCTCAGAAAAGACAAACGTTTCCTTGCTCTAGCTGATTTTTTTTGAAATGGCTCTTTATGTAAGGGACATCCCTCAGTTTTTGGGTAAACCCAGTGGAAAAAGAGGGGGTTATCGGTACCATCTAAAGAGAAAGATTGAAGGACCGGTATTGTTTGCTGTTACTGTTTTGCTTTGTGCACTGTATTCAGACTTTGTCTTAGTTGGTAAATTCTGGCTTCTCCACTTCACTCCCTTCCTCTCCAGTTATTCTCCTCCGCCCCTTTCCATCCCGTCTCATCCCATCTCATGGAAGTACTGAACGCTCTCACTTTAGTCCCTTTACCTGGGTATAGAGATGAATGGTTTTTAAACTCATTTTTTAAGGGGAGGGTCATGGATATCTCTGAGAAACCGATGAAAACTGTGAGTGTCTTACTCAGGAAAAATACACATAAACACATACACATACAATTTGGGGTAAATTAATTTTACTGCCTTCAAAATTTATTTTCAATATAAACAGAATATATATCTATGGTTTAGGTTTAACGTATTTATATAAACAAGTTATATCTCTCTCACTTTTATTTTCTATGAAAAAGTAATGGCCTCTGTGCAGAAAAAGTACAAAACAATTTAAATTCTGCTGTAAGTAAATTTCAATTAGAAGTTGCTGTTGTTTGGCTATAGAGTGAACATCAATGTGGCTATATGTATACTATTTATATGTTTCATTTTTATAAAACTTACTGTTAAGTTTTTTTTTACTGTATTCTAGGTACTGTGCTAAAAAACTTCACATACCTTCTCTCATTTAATCCTGACAGCTGTCTCTGAGGCAGTTATTATTATACCCATGTTACAGTTGCTTGGCTTTCATTTTACTCAATTACATATTCCCCCAAGAGGCAAACTTGATAATAAATCAAACTCATGTGACTGTTCCTGGAGGGCAGGTTGCATTTTGGGGTTTAAAAAAAGTCCAGAGAAGTGTTTCCAAGATGGAGGAAGCTGGGTTTTAGGCAGCTGTACTTTTATTGAGTTTTAATCCTGTTGTTGTAAATCTCTGTTCTGTAACTTTACCAGTCTCCCTTCTTGCTTCCTCATATAATCACTCTTTAAATCAAGAAAATAATTCCTATGAAAGGGAAAGGATTTTTTTGAGGAAGAAATTTGTTTTGTAATTGGCTGAGGGGCATGAATTATTTTAACATCAGAATCAGTGATGTTTAAGTTGATGATCCCAGTTTATAAGTCACTTTCTTAAAAGATTCTCTTTTTTTTAAATTCATTAATTTTTGGTTGCATTGTGTCTTCATTGCTGTGCGGGCTTTCTCTAGTTGTGGCGAGCTGGGGCTACTCTTTTTTTTTTAGATATTTCAATTGTTTTATGAATCAGGAAAATAGCTGCGTTTTTTTTTTCCTGGATTTTTTTTAACATCTTTATTGGAGTATCATTGCTTTACAATGGTGTGTTAGTTTCTGCTTTATAACAAAGTGAACCAGTTATACATACACATATATCCCCATATCTCTTCCCTCTTGTGTCTCCCTCCCTCCCTCCCACCCTCCCTATCCCACCCCTCTAGGTGGTCACAAAGCACCGAGCTGATCTCCCTGTGCTATGTGGCTGCTTCCCACTAGCTATCTATTTTACATTTGGTAGTGTATATATGTTCATGCCACTCTCTCACTTTGTCCCAGTTTACCCTCCCCCCTCCCCGTATCCTCAAGTCCATTCTCTAGTAGGTCTGTGTCTTTATTCCCGACTTACCTCTAGGTCCTTCATGACGAATTTTTGTTGTTGTTGTTGTTGCAGTGCATGGGCTTCCCACTGTGGTGGCTTCTCTTGGTGCGGAGCACAGGCTCTAGGCGTGTGGGCTTCAGTAGCTGTGGTGCATGGGCGTAGTTGCTCCGAGGCATGTGGGATCTTCCTGGGCCAGGGCTCGAACCTGTGTCCCCTGTATTGGCAGGTGGATTCTTAACCACTGCACCACCAGGGAAGTCCTACCATCATAATTTTTATATGTTTTTTGTGTCTTAAATATTTCATTATAATTTACAAAACAGATACGGCTACAAAAAATAACTGTGCTGTTGAATCAGGTAGCGTAAAAATGTCAGTAATAGAGCCATCAAGGGACATCACACTTGCTTGAAAGATGTTACTTTTTTGGGGACAAGAGAATCACCATCTTTCATTTGGTTATGTATTTTTCTTTTCTGAGAAACTATTATGAAAATGTCTATTATACTTACCTTTGAATTTCAGACTGAGCCCATAAAATAATGTAAAGGTACAGATTCCAACTATTGGCAAATTTGCTTTAGTATTAATAATTACTTCTAATTATTTGGTTGTATATAGCAAATGACCAAAATACTTTTCAATGATCTTGAGTAGGTAGGTTCATACTTGTAGGTAATATAGAGGAAAAGATGCATTTGAACTATGACCACCTAAAAATTAACATCCTACATATATGTTTAAAATTTTCATTATGCCATAGAGTAGAGGTGGAGCAATCTTATGAGTGACTTTAACCTTCTTCTTTAAGTGTTGTAGAAGCAATCTGTAGTTTCAATGTTTCTAGTGGTTGCGCCCTTAAGTAGTTACCCAAAGCTGGTCCTGAGGAGAGTTCATCTGCTAATCAGCTGTCCCTTTAATGACAGCTGGAGGTGATTTAATCTATTAACAGCCTCTTAAGTACTAGCCATAGGAGGACATTGAAATACAGAGGCTCAGGTGATAATCCTAGGAAATAAACCTAATGATTCAACAAGTATTTATTGGGAGCCAGCAACACATAGACTAGATACTGCAGTACAATAGAACTCTTTGCCTTCCAGGTGTTATCCAGATTTGGATAAAGAAGGAAAGATCAACATATAATTAAATATTTAGTAGGAATTTTTCATATTGTTTCTGATCTCTCAGCCTAGTATTCGCTATCACAACCAATTCAAAGCCCTTATGTCCCTAGCTATTGGAAGGCAAACCTTCCTTGCAGACTTCAAAGGAAGAGAATAGTTGACCGGTCTTTTGAATTCCGGATTTAAAAATCAAGACAAGTGGTATCTGCCTGAAATATTCTTGTAGTGATTGTCTGATTAACTTTTCCATTGCTGTGTATCAAACCACCCCAAACTTACTGACTTAATAAAGATTTAAATTCCTCAAAGTCCTGTGGGTTGACTGTGGCGCTAGATTGTGCTGAAAGGTCCAAGGTGACCTCACTCACACGAGGCATTGATGCTGACTGTTGGCTGGAGGGCTTCAGTTCTCCTCCACATGGCCTTTCATCCTCCAGTAGATTAGACCTTCTTCCTTATATGATGGTCTCAGGATAGCATTCCAAGAGGGCAAAGACCCAAAGTTCAAGTCTTCTTGAGGATCTAGGTTTTGGAACTCACACAATGTCATTTCTACCACATTTTGTTGGTCAAAGCAAGTTAGAAGGCCAGCCTAGATTCAGGAAGTGGAGGAACAGACTTGACTTCTTGATGGGAGGAGCAGTAAAATCACATTGTGAAGGGGTTATGTGTTCTGGAGCAGGTGGTTGCTCCCATCTTTGCAAGCATTGTCTTTATTTCTTCTTCTTTTTTTAAAAAAATTGAAGTATAGTTGATTTACAATATTGTGTTAGTTTCAGGTGTACAGCAAAGTGATTCAGATATATATATACATGTTTTTTTTTATTCTTTTCCATTATTCATTATTACAAGATATTGAATATAGTTCCCTATGCTATACAGTAAACCCTTGTTGTTTATCTATTTTATATATGGTAGTATGTATCTGTTAATCCCATACTCATAATTTATCCCTCCCCCCATCTTCTTTTTATTAAAGTGGGCAATCCAGTGGCAACCTGGCTGTGCAGTCTTAATAAATATGAGAGACAGAATTACAAAATGTGACAATGGGAAATTGTAATGAAAATCTGGAAACCCTGGAAAAGCAGGTATGCCATATGTTCCACGAGATGGGCAACGGGAAAAAGTTCAGACTCTGTGCAGATTCTCTGTTCTTCTGCTACTTGTTGCCAAATCAATGCTTTTAAAACTCTCAAATTAGAAATAACAAAGACTAGTAACTAAAACCATTCTTATTTTTTAAAGTTGATATCCATTTGGGAAAAGGGACAGTTGGACATGTTGGTTTGGCAGAGTTCAGCAAATGATAATCTATAACATGTTTTAAATGGCCTCATAATTTTGACCACTGAAGTTTTGACTGAAAATAGATCCCTGACATTTGAGACCAAAACAAAGGTATTTTGATGGTCTACTGGATCAGAATAAACAAACTATGACCAAAGACCTTTTGAAGCAGGAAAGTTCAGAACCTGATGCTGGTCTCAGGGCTGTATCCATGAGCTGGTGAAGTGGGAAATATAACTGACTTAATATTTTTTCAGGCCAGTTAAATTATTTTGACTAAGGATATACTCAAATGCAAATGCGTGGAATTGTTAATTCCTGGGACCAAGCAAGGGGAGGAAGAAGAAATTTATCTTTATGTGTTCCTTCTGGGCACCAGCATGTTACATATGTTATCTCATTTAGTCCTTATATAACCTCAGTGTGTTAGATTTTTATTCTCATATTATAAATAATTCTAGCTAATCACACTTACTAGTTATTGAGCACTTACTGCATGCTAAATACTGTGCCAAACATTTTACGTATGTTATTTTAATTTTAAAAACAACTATATAGGTAGGTATTGATGTACCCATTCTATAGATGAGGAAACTGTCTCTGAGAGTGTAGTATTTTGCCCAGTGAACCGCAGCCAACTAGTGATGGAGCTGGTCTTGATTTTAAAGTCTACACCATACCACACTGGCTCCCTAATCACAGTTGTATGGGGGTGGGGATGAGGGTGGAGTGTGGAGGTGGCTGCCAACGATATAGGCTGTACATTCTGGAGTCTGACAAGCCAGTTTTTTACTCTCAGCTCTGTCATTTGTAAGCTGTCTGAACTTTTGGTGAGCTCCATAACCTCTCCAAGCCTTTAAAGAGGGGTGAGGGTGCTCAACTCGCAATGTTGTTTTGTGTATTAAATGTGATAACATCTATAATACATCTAGCAAAGTGCCTAACACATAGCAGAGACCTGGCTATCAAATGAGAGCATTGTTTCTATCTACTGTTTGGACATTGTTTCTGACTCTTCCCCCGGGGTGAATAGCCTATGACCTTGGTTTGATCTTTGAAATGATGCCGTCATCTAGTGAAAAATAAGCCACCCAGACACACACACATTGACACATGACTAAAGACAATGTGGATTAACATCCTTTAGCTTCACGACCCAGAGCCCCGAGGCTCATTGGTACCTGGAGAGGTTGCCTAGGTCAGTGCTTCCCAAACTCTCTGTGCTGAAAAGCCAGCTTTAAAAATTTCCAACCCATTGCAGACCATACTTTTGTAAAATACTGTAAAAATGAATTACTAGGAAAATGAAATGAAAAAAGATACATAAAATACAAATCCATTTAAAAAAATTATTAGATTCAACAGCATAGAATTGGTATATCAGTTTCTGACCACTTACTCTCAGTTTGTGTTCTTATCTCCCTATGGACCCTGTAACAATTAGTGAACCAACATTGGTCCATGGATCACACCTTGAGGAGCGCTGATCTAGCTAAGACAGACTCTCATAGTTAATTAATCCTGGCACGTAGTAAGGGCTGGGAAAGCCACTGGCCTGCATGTACTTTGTCCTTTGTGCAAGGAAAGAAGCAAACATGAAAAATGGAGTGGATGTGATGTTTAGGAGACTGAGGAGCAGCTCAATTCCAGCTTATTCATCTGCAGTTGCTTGCAGTGTTTCGACACAGTTGTATAAAGTTAGGGCTTTTTTTTTTTTTAAACAGATTGTCAACATCTCAACGCAGTCTCAAAATATTTCTGATGAAACCAGGATTTTCACATCTGATGCCAGTAAATTAACTCCTGAGAACATCACCTCTGCTACTAAAGTGGTTGGACAGATTTTTAACATAACCAGAAATGCTTTACCTGAGGTAAAACTCACACAGTTTTTAAAAAGAGGAAGGGAAGGAAGGAACAAAGAAAGACATTCCAAACTCTGCTTATTGCATGGCATGGACTTGGGCATGGTTAGGTTGCTCAAAACCAGTTTGCAGAGCATTCTTGCTGAGAGAGGCTCGAAGAAATAGAAAAGGGCTCCTTGTTCAAATATTCTCTTTTGGGATAGTCACAATGATCATTATCATGTTAAACCTTCTGGAAAGTCCTGGAATGAACAAGTCTATTTCACTTTATTAATATGTTTATCAACTATATTTGACATCTCACCTCTATTCAATTCCAAGTAACTAGAGTTCCAAGAAACTCGCTTTGGATCGTGCTATTTTAAACTGGGATCCCTTTCTGCTGATCATATTTGCATTTTGTTTTTGGCTTTCCAAAAACATTAAGCTTAGTTTACATTTCTGATATCATGACCTGTTAAACTCTGGTACCTGAAAATGAGAACTGCAGGCAACATTTACCAATTGGCACAGCTTGGGTACTAGTCTAGCAGGGCTTATAAACCACCAATATGGAATGACCCAGTGTCTACTAGTGGGATATCAGCATGGCCTGAAAATATCTATTTACTTCTATTCCCTTTAAATGTCTTGTTTCAAAAAAATTGTTTTTTTATTACCCTAGGTTCTCTAGAAAGAAAGTGGGATGCAAATCACAAGTTAATAAAATTGAAAGAAAAATAATGACCACCAAATGTAGAATTTATGGAAGGATTAGCCGATAAAGACAGAAGGGTATCACTATCCCAAAAGAAGGCAGTTAAACTGTAATCAAATGCTGATGTACTCCTGAGTTTTTAATTGTAAGAAAACTGGAAATAATTTTACTAAGTCTAATAGTTACTAAGTCTAATAGTTATAGTAAGTATCACTAATACATTATACTAAGTATTATGGGCTGTAATGTTTTGAAGAGCCCTGCATTCTTATTTTGTTTCTGCTTCTGTATCCAGGCATCTGCTTTTGTGTTCTTGGGGGTAAGGGTGGAGGTTCTGTGAAAGACCTTGCTATGAGGTCAAATTCAGAGACCTAAGCTTCCTAATTGACTAGATTTATATTTTCACTGAGCCTTATTTTTATTCTTTCTGCCATCTTATGTAGATTCAAAACAAGCCTTTGATTTTGAAAAACACCTCTGGATTACCATACCATTGGTGCCACTTGATACCATAATAATTCATGATAAGTATGGTGATGATGATGTGTGATATGTGTCTTCTGTGATGATCAGGGCCTTCTTCCTGGCAGGGGTAACAACAGTGAGTCAACTTCTAGATGCCAGTGAAGATGTTTCTCAAAGGGCTGCTGCTGGTAGTGATAATGATGCTACCTTTGCAACGTAAGCACAATTCCAGTTTGGAAGGAAAACCTAACGAAGTGCTGCTTACTTTTCTAGGTTGAAGCATTAGCAGAGGTGTCTTTATTTCTCTCATGGATGCACTAAATGGATGATTCCTCTGGATTGCAGACTAAAGCCTTAGCTTTCCACCTGATCTTCAGTTATTAAATGGAGTGGTAAATGTTAACTCCTGGTTCCAGGGGTGGCCATGGCCTGGGAGATAAAGAGTAACTGGGATGATTTCGATTACGACTTGTTTTCCCAGCCTTTGTTTGGCATGCCCCAGGGACCACTGCATGCATAGTTTTTCCAACTCCTTTCTCAGTGCACAGAGCTGCAAAAAACAGAATAACTTTGCAAGACACATTTCTAGTTCCCCTGCTGCCCCCCGACCCTAGCTCAGCTCTCCCCAAGATCCTAGTGTATTTTGATTAAGCTTTGTTTAGCTTTCCCAAGGCTACAGTGAAAAAAAAAAAGAAAAAAAGGATCGAACTTTACCTGCTTTCTCTCTTTTCTATTCCTATGTTATGGATTACTTTGGGTTGTATATTTATAGTAAAACTCATATGCTTTATTCATAGAGGTCTCTCTATGAATTCATTGTGTTTTTATCTTATATACAGTTTTCTTAATTCTTTAAAAAGTTAATTAAATATGCATGCTCGTTGTAGAAAAATAAGAAACTATATAGAGGAGCAAAAGTTTAAAAATTGTCTCACCTTTATTAACCTGTTGGTATGTATTCTTCCAGATTTTTTTCTCTCTGTGTGTATGTATCATACTACATACTCTTTTAATTTATAACTTGTTTTTGTCACTTTAATACTTTGTAAACATCTTTTTAATATAAATACCTATGCATCTACATCATAAATTTTAGCTAACTGCATAATATGAGTCAACTATTATTTAAGCAGTTCTCTGCTGCTGGACATTTAGATAGCTTCAAGTCTTTTGGTATTTCATTCTTGTGCATAATCTTTGTTCGCATGACCTATTATTTCCTTAGGAGAAATTCCTAGTAGTTCTCAGTTCTCTAATATTATAACCAGTACCTATTTAGTGTTGAGTCCTCAAAGTAGAAAAAGTGCACATGCCTGAAACAGGACATTCACAAGATTATAATTCTGAGAGACGATGGTAGAGGTGTTATAAACAATTGAACTGGTGTATTTTATGACTTCAGATTTCTCTAGAAAATATCTGGGTCCTTCTCACTGGGAGTGTGAACACTCCCATTTTTCTTGAAGTTGGTCCAGAGTCTATGTTCAGTGAACTCCCTTCAGAGCTGGAGGCTCTGTGTTTGCAGTCTTGCTGGAGGCAAAGGAGAGGAGTGGATGTTTTTGGTGAGAAGGCTGAGGAAAGAGCCATTGTGGGATTTGGCTGAGAAAGTCACAGATCATGAGATAGATGAAAACACTGTCCCGTTAATAAACAGTTATGAATTTTACTGGCTTAAGGCATGGAGAAAAAAGAAAACAATTCTGTGCGGTTTATGTGTAAAGTCCAAATGGCATAGAAGAAGGTGTTTAGAGGATAAATAAAACATTTCAATATAGGATGCGTTGAAATATGAAATGGTGTAACCACACTCAATCCTTCCTTCCTCCCACTCCGAATTTCTAGTCTACTTATTTGTCTAAGGATGTATCAGTTTACCCTCTCCGAGGTAATCTTTTGCGTAAACCCTTGTGGACTTAGGTCTTTATTCATGTAAATAAGGCTTTCGCCTCAATCTCGAGCCCTAAAATTGTGTCAGCAAGCCCTTAGCTCTCCTCAGGAGCATACTCTTGGTGAGCTGCCAACAGAGGTAATCTTTCTCTCTCTCCTTTCTCCCCTGGAAGGAAATTAGTTGTTACTTGGGGCAACTCTTCCTTCCAAATTCCATCCACTTAAGTGAGACCAACGTGCAAGGTCTCCTGATAGGTACCAGCCTAAATGGTGAATCTCACTCTGACTTTCCCCTTCTTTCATCGAGTTTCCTTTTTGTGTCTCTAAGCTACTGAACTCCCCTTCTACACATATGGGGAGAAGTGGACAGGGTGAGAGTGAAACAGAAGAGAGTGACAGGGAGGAAAGAACTCACTCCAGCTTCAGTCATCGCACGTTGTCACGGCAGAGTTCTCCAGCATCCTTTCATGTATTCTCTTGTTCTAAACTGGGAGGAGGCAGGGTGTTGAAGTGGGCCCAGCCAGGGCAGTCCCTGCTGGTAAAAGCATCTGACTCAATCAGTGAATCTAAGACCTTATTTCTCCATTTTGAACACTTGCTGTAAAGACTGATCCATAACCTTGAAACTTTGCTGTTACGTTCAAGCTCCTAATTGTCCTTGTTTACCTAACTTTGGGAATGTAAAACTGCTAATACTGACTACCTTGTACATTTCCATTGCACATTTCTGTTTGCATTTCTGTTCTAGCCAGCTTTCTTTGCTTACAAGACAGCTGATCAAGTTATCTTAACCAAAAGAGAGTTACTGTAAAGAGGCATATGGAATCTCCTGGGAACCTAGGAACAGGATCATAATACAGCTGGGCCCTATGGATGCTGGACCAGGGGGATGATGGCAGGGCTTCCAAGGCAGCTTTGAAGCTCTCAGTAGAGCAGTTTTGGGTCTTCCCTGTGGGAGAATGTAACAGCAGAGGCTGTTGAAATCACACGGTTCTGGATTCAAATCTTAGCATTGCTTTTTTTTTTTTTTTTTTTTTTGCGGTACGCGGGCCTCTCACTGTTGTGGCCTCTCCCGTTGTGGAGCACAGGCTCCGGACGCGCAGGCTCAGCGGCCATGGCTCACGGGCCCAGCCGCTCCGCGGCATGTGGGATCTTCCCGGACTGGGGCACGAACCCGTGTCCCCTGCATTGGCAGGCGGACTCTCAACCACTGCGCCACCAGGGAAGCCCTTAGCATTGCTTTTTAGTAGCTACATGATTTAGACCAAATTACTCCATATCTCTCCAAAGAGCCTCAGATTCTTCAGTGTAATATGGGAGTGATTTTGGGACTCGCTTCAGCAGGATTCTTGTGAGGCTCAAATGAGATAATGTATGTAAATCACTAGCATAATACCTGACTTATCCATATTAAATCTTGGAAAAATAGGTTAGCAGCTGTGTTTATCATTAACATGACTCAGTAAACATGTACGTATGTCTCATCTTTATTTATAGTTTCTTCTCTCTCATAATTTAACCCTTTCATGATGTTGGGGAAGTAAAATTAAAAACAAAATCTTCTCCCAACCCAGAAATCCTCGCCACAAAGGTAGTAGAGAAAGAAAACACTTTAATTATTGTACAAGCATTAAACCAGAATGTGACGAACATCACGGACAAACCCCTAAGAGACTGGGAGGAAGAAGGGAATCTGACCTCTTTATGTAGGCAAGCAGATACAACCTGTTACATACATGTTTTCAGATAAATAATAACTAGTCCTCAGTTAAGAGAACTCGACAGCACTATTTGTCACACACAGTTTATCCCTAAGTTAACTGGGTAATTGAGGTGACCTTTTGTGTTAGCTAATTGACTTTATCCAGAGGAAGAACAAACCTTTCATATCTTTATGAAAGGAGGTAGTTTTGCAACTTGGAGCAAGGTGCCCACCCACCGAAGTTAAGCTACTACTCTCCCACAGAAACTGGGAAATAGGGGCACTAGCTAGCTCCCTCGATGCTTCCATTTCAAAGAGATGGTTCCCAGGTCCCTGAGAAAGACATTCCTAGATCATAAACCTGACAAAATGCCAATCTAGTTTTCAAAAGGATTTATTTACATTTCAAAGAGAAGAGAAAGTGCCTGCAAATTTTCTAAAGTAAATGCTCAAAGAAAAAGGAGGGGAGTGAAATTCCTTCCCTTATTTTCCACAGGAAGAATTAAGCCTCTCATTTTTAATTTGTATTTGTCCTTACAATGGTATGCAATTCTCCCTCAGTATCCGTGGGGGATTGGTTCCAGGACCGCCCCCTCTCTTACCTCCCCGGCTCCCCACGAAAACCAAAATGCCCGGATGCTCAAGTCCCTTATATAAAATGGTGTAGTTGGCTATCCGTACCTGCGGGGGGTTCCACATTAGCAAATTCAACCAACCACGGAAGCGAAACCCAAGGATACGGAGGGCCGACTCTAATGACCTCTCTGGTCCCCTTGAAAGCCAGGCTCTTCTGATATAACTGCTGCACTAAATGGAAGATTCCTAGGGGAAAGAATCTGATTGCTTCTAGTCATTTGTACCAGGTTGATGGCCAGCCTCCCGATTGGGATCTCTGAGACATGCACCCACCTACCATCCAATCAGTTACGACAAGAGGAGGAAAGAATAATATGGAAGGAATAAAGGCCTTACAAGTGGCTGTGGCTAGAGCAGCCCTTTAAAAGCAGCAAACACCCCCATGTACCTGGCCCATTTTTCCCTTTAGCCTTCAAATGCCTGAAGGAGCTCCCCTTAGTATCCCCAGTGTTTCACAGGTACTGACCTTTTAGTGGGTGCTCAACAGACACTGTTGGTTGAATGAATGCATGAATTATGTTCTTAGCAGATTGCAGTTGTGTTAGGTACTCCTCCTGTCGAAAGCAGCTCTGGAGTATGATTGCTATTCATTAAGTGGGAAATGCATAGTGTGAATTGCTGAAAATTACAGAAAATGGTGTTATGAAAGGAAAACTTTTGAAATAGAGAAGTTGACTTGAATGTTTCCATATGAATGACTATCACATTCTTTTTATGAAGTTTCTTTAATTATTTAAAAATTTATTTCTTTTTTAAATCTCACTTGGGGAAGGGAAAAGATATATTAGTGGCAGGAATAAAGATTTAGAATAAAGAACAATTACATATTAATGAAATTCTTTCATTTCTGGGAAAACTAGATTGAACCAGTTATCTTAGATATAGACATTTTGTTTTGTCAAGTACAGAGTGGAAATATTTTTTATAGGAAACAGGAAAAGAAACAGTCTTATGACTTACCTTTGGAGAACACCAAATTAACAGATTCCCCCCACTCCCTCCCACCGTCCATCTAATCTATCTTCTAATTTATCCAAAGTAGAAAAGAACATTGTGAAAACCTGCAAAGTTTAGTTAATAGCC
Organism: Mesoplodon mirus; assembly: GCF_964341445.2. Taxonomy (NCBI): domain Eukaryota; kingdom Metazoa; phylum Chordata; class Mammalia; order Artiodactyla; family Ziphiidae; genus Mesoplodon; species Mesoplodon mirus. The sequence goes on along the minus strand of NC_138982.1, from coordinate 99,257,250 downwards.
GAGGCAATGAGCTCAGAGCTCTGCTCTTCCATAATTCCATATGAAACTGTCACCTCAGGAGTCAACACTTATAAGAGATGCTTTGGAACCCGAGGGGTCTGTGTGAGAGGAGAGAGCTGAATAAGTGGAAATTGAGTCTCAACACTGGAGAAACAAGAATCAAATGCCTGGTGATTGGGGGGTGGTAGCGCCATCCTTTTATGAGAAAAGCAGCATAACAAAGACTGTTTCTACTGGGAAATCTGTCATTCTTGAATTCCAGCTTTCTGGCATCTGTGTCCAAGGTACCTGTCAGTGGGAAGAGTCCACCAGAACTTTAAAAAAAGGTATGAGTAACAAAGTAAGACTCTCGTAAAGAAAGTCAGATATTTTTAGGGAATTGTGCCAATATTGTGATCGCATGAATTCTGTGGTCATTCCTTTCTACTGGAATGTGGGACACACACAACTGATTTTATGACAAGTCTCCACAATATTATGTTGTTACGTTTTATTCTATGCAGGCTTATTGAGCAAATTGAAACTTGTTCCTTGTCTTTGGGCAACACGTCAGTGGCAGAACCTAATATAGCAATACAGTCTGTTAATTTCTCTTCAGAAGGCACTGTGGGATCTACAGGTGTTCTCTTCACTGTGCTGAAAGGTGAGCTGTTTGTTTCAGGTTCTTGTAATAGCAGAGAGCATTCTGCTACCGATAATGCTCTATTCGTGAAAGTGTAGACTTTTATGAAATTCTGCTTTTTTTTTTTTTTTTTTTTTTTTTTTTCTGTACGCGGGCCTCTCACTGTTGTGGCCTCTCCCGTTGCGGAGCACAGGCTCCGGACGCACAGGCTCAGCGGCCATGGCTCACGGGCCCAGCCGCTCCGCGGCATATGGGATCCTCCCAGACCAGGGCACGAACCCGTATCCCCTGCATCGGCAGGCGGACTATCAACCACTGCGCCACCAGGGAGGCCCTGAAATTCTGCTTTTTTTCCTTCTCATAGGAACTAGGGATTCTCTGGTTTCTGGTTCCACAGTTGTAAATGCAAGTGTGGACAAACTGAATCTGAATGAACAGGCTGAACTTCAGATCTTGCTCAACACCACGAAAAGTAGGTCTCAAATTATATTACATGAAAAAATGCACTCCAATTCATGGAATTAATAACTTACATCCATTGAACAAGAAATAACGTTTACTGTTTCACACTGAATAATTTGTGTTTGAGTATGTTTGAGTTCTGACAAATTATGTTAATGTCAAGTCTACTATTCTAGGCCATAGGGATAATTTCTTTTTTTATTTTTTCCTCTCTTTCTTTGCAAAAACCCTTTGGAGGGTAGCAGAATTGAAATGCTCTGGCCATGGATGCAAATCTGTTTTCCAACAAAAATGTAGCTAAAGTGGTTCAGTTTTACATTTAAAACTACATTTAAAAAATACTCAGTCATAAGCTTTGCCTGTGTTTACTAGTGGAATGGCACTCACAGGCTTAAATTCATCCTATAGACCTGACCTTGGGATATTTTATGTAATTGATGCAGTCATCATCTTGCAGTACCAATTTTCAGTTACCTCTACTAGTATGGTGCCCACCATTAGCTCCTTATCATATTGCATATGGCCCTTTAGAAATTCTTATGTCTATCTTGAAATGTTTGTACTTTTCTTTTTTTCTCTTAATTAATTTTTGTTGGAGTATAGTTGCTTTACAATGTTGCATTAGTTTCTGCTGTACAGCAAAATGAATTAGCTATACATGTACATATATGCCCTCTTTTTTTGATTTCCTTCCCATTTAGATCACCACAGTGCATTAAGTAGAGTTCCTTGTGCTATACAGTATGTTCTCATTAGTTGTCTATTTTATACATAATATCACTAGTGTATATGTGTCAATCCCAATCTCCCAATTCCTCCCACCCCCCACTCTTTCCCCTTTGGTATCCATACATTGTACTTTTCAGAGTCTAAAAAAAAATTGGTTAATTCAACTACAATAAGCAAACCAAGCAACACATTTACTTTTATTCTCTCCCCAAATAAAAAAATCCAGTGCCAGGAAGTACATATTTTAGAAAGACTAAGTTCATAATTCTCATTGGTTATATAATTCTAATTGGCTAATTCTTTATTGGTTGTAGAAGTTGCAAATATCTTCTCTCCAGTCTATAGCTATCTTTTACTTGGTTTTTCATGTCTTTTGTCATACTCAAATTTTAATTCATAATGCAGTCCAATGTATCAATCTTTTTTCTGTAATTGGTACTTAAAAAAATTCATTGCTCTACTAAAGTCATGCTAGTCTCCTATATCTTCTTCTGAATATTTTTAGTGTTTGTGTTTGTATTTAGGTATTCAGTATGCCTAGAATTTATGTATTTAGAGGAAAATGTATATCCTTTAATAAATTTATTAGATAATAAAAGAAATTGTTAAAAAATAATCATTCAGCTAAAGAGGCATAAAAATTAAAATAAATGTAAAGAAATATAGAAGGAAGGAATTAATAAAAAGAGCAGAAATTAATAAAAATAGAAATTAACAAATGCTAGAGTTGATCAACAAAATAAAAATTTGATTCCATGAAAGACTAATGAAAAATATGCAAGCTTCTGACAAACTTGTTAAGAAAAAAGAGAATATAAATAAACATCAAGGAGGTTTATGTCTAGAGATATGGAGATTCTTTTAAAATTATAAGATAATGGTAAATATAATTTATTCTAGTGAATCTAATTATCTAGATGAAAAGATGATTTTCTAATATATAACCAGAATACTGTAGAAATGAGGAGAGGGGTGAGTAGGGAATTTCATGTTTTAAATCTATATACTTGTATGGATTTGGATTTTACATCAAGCATGTCATTCTTTTATAAAAATAAGATTAAAAAGAAGCCATACAACATTTTTAGGGTTAACTTTGTCACCTAGTATCCAGGAGGAACAATTTGGTGGGCTTAACGTGCCATGAAAACACCTCAGAAGCCAATGTCTTTATTTCCCAGATGAAGACAGAGCAAAGTGGCTGGCTGTGGAGGACATTTGGGGGGCTGTCAGGGCCTTGCCTGCCTATCTCTCAAAGCACAAGACTGGTTAGGCTGGTCTCACCACCACCGCTTTAGTTTTCCTTGTATATATAATATACATATATGTGTGTGTGTGTGTGTGTGTGTGTGTATACACACACACACACATATATATATACACACACACGCAAATACACACACACAAGTTTTTCACTTGTGAAAGACAGCAGAGTTCACCCTCTGCTGTTTCCCTGATATGCACAACTTGAGCTCCAGTCTCTTAATACAGTGGTCCCTGCTCAGTCCCTCTGAATGGGAGACAGACCTCACAGAGCAATCCTCTAGGTACAGCTGTCCTGTTGTTCACCCTCTGCTGTTTCTTGTTTGATGTCTTATCAGTGGGGGAAGCAACGTGGTCTTGAGCTACCTTCACATCGTGTTCACTCCGTCTCACTGCATAGAAAGCAAGAATGTTTACTTTATACATGATATCCTTCCAATTTTTTTTCAGGTGGATTAGGCAGGAATTATGGTTTCCATTTAGAACATAAGGAATCTTATCTCGGGAAAAAAAACTTAATGAGGGTGGAATAGCCAACCACAGATCATATATGTTAATTACACACTGCAATTAAATAAAGGCAGCCGACAAACCACGTTTTCTGTACTTTACCCAAGTATTAAGCAGTCACGCAGTTCAGTGATGGCATGGGACTTTGTTTCTTGCTTACCCTAGGGTTCATTTATTAATTTTAGTGTCCTTTTCCCCCCTCACAGCTAATGCCAAGGCATGTGGCTTTGTAGTGTATTAGAACAACAAGCTTTTCCAATCAAAAACTTTTATAGCTAAATCACATTTTAGTCAAAATATTATCTCAAGCAAAACTGATGAAAATGTGGAAGAAGATCAGAGCACTTCTGTTGAAATGGTCTTCAGTCCAAGGGTGAGTTTTCCTATTAACAGAAATAATTCAGCCCACTCTTGATTACAAAACCAGGGACAGTTTGGGCAAAAGAAATTCACAGAACAACTCTTTGAAAGATTCTTTGACAGTATCCACTTTAACTTCCCCCATCCATATTTTTGTAGACTAGCTAAACCCAAAATTAACTACTTTGAATTTTATATCCTTTTTCCTCTCCTCAACCTGTAATGAAGATGCTATGCTTTGTACATGTCTAATTGGTTTCTCATATGCTTATCTTGGCCTATTTGATTTTTTCTACCCAATTAAGCATTTTGAAAAATCAGTTGCCATTGTCTTATCAATTCACAGTACAATGAAAAAGAATTACAGCTTCATTCCTATGCCTGTGTCTATTGGAATTTTTCCCTGAAGGATTGGGACACACATGGCTGTCACAAAAAAGGAGTCATTGATGGATTCTTGCGCTGCTGCTGCAACCATACTACTAACTTTGCGGTATTGATGGTAAGGGTGTACATGGTAATCTCCTTCCTGACAAGAATTTCCTTATATACGATTTTGGTATGTACTAACTGGAGATAATTTGGGGGGTTAGTTTACATAGACACTCAACTCAGATTAAATGGAAAAACAGGGAATGGAGTTAGAGGACCAAAAAGGGAAGTGCTGGTAAAGGCAAGTAGAATAGAGTTTTTTGCAATATAGTCTCAGGATAGATGAGTTCAGTACTGTGTATTTAATAATGAGAAGGGAGCCCATGTGCAAAAGAGGAGCTGACGGACTCCACTCAACTAACTCACATATCAGAAGCATGAAGTTGCCACAGCCAGAGGTAAGGCTGTATAGCTGTTTGCTGAAGACAGGTTCAGTACATGCGTAGCTGTGGGTGGGCAGTTTGCATCAGTTACCCAAAGCTTTTTCCATTGTAATCACCTAAGTTACTAAGTTTATGCCAGAAGATATAAGAGGAAAAGCTCTTTAATTCAACTTGTCCCATAATACCTCTGTGTGTGCCGTTTCACTCCAGTGCTACCCTGTACACGTAACTGGCAACAGCTCTGGTGTGCAGCTGTTTATACACCTCTGAGATTTCTTGGGCTGACCTTTTTAGGAAGACGGGCTCCTGTTTGTTTCATTTCCAGAAACCTATTATTCTGGTGAAAACAAAAATGTTTGTTTATATACTGGATGGAATGTTTTTATATGCAGTGGACCAGGGAGGGATGTAGAGTGTCTTACCTTTACTAAGGGGCTAGTAACACTATGACTCTTCCAAAGAGAAGCAGGTGTTTTAATTTTCTAGTAGCTAAGATGTACCCGTGTTTGAGGAGCCAATGGAGATCTAGAACATACTGGTACAACATAAAATATCAAATTATAGAACCTTGCTTTTAAAATATTTTTGAGATAACTATCATTTTCTTATTTTAATTACAAATATTTAAAAATTGATTTTGACTATTTATTTTATAACTTGCATTATAGAGAGATCTACTTTCTCAATCAGAAATGTAAAGATAAAATTTTACCTTTTTTGATATCTTAAGATCATTAGTGTTATTGAATAGCTGTGTAAAGCTCAGATTGCTTTATATATTAAATGATACAGACTATACTGTCATACTTATTTTTCTTCTTTTTTGAAGTCAGACTTCCAGCTATTCTTACTAATATCTGGATCTGCCTCAATGCCCACCTACTCATGTTTGTAATTAGTTTTGGGTTGCAAAATTTTAAAAAAAAAGCTGATTAGAATTGTATGTAAAGTTTAAGAGCAGATAGGCTCTGAGTGTATAGATGATTTCTAAGATCTGAAGATATATGTATTCTATGATTCTTTGTCATCTACTTAGTATACTGCACATAGGAAGTAATGTGAACTTTTTGTTTTGTTATTTTTTAAAACAAAGTTTATTTTATTTTTATTTTTTCCCTACTAAAGCAATACATAGTCATTGCATACAGAGTGAGTCTACTTACTCAACAGAAATATACTGGTATGGAAAAATGTGTATGATATCTTAAAATAGCAGTTTGAAAATAATTTGATTATGTTAACAAACCTCTGTTTATTTGTGCAAAGAGACATAGATAATATTTGTAAGCACCTATAAAAAGGTCATCTCTGGAGAAGAGTAGGATTTCAAGAGGTAGGGTATGATGTGGGGTAGAGGCAGTAAAGAGGAACGTGTGCTTTTTGAAATTATGTTTCTATATTATTTTCATGTTTTATAAATAAGCATTTTCAGCTTTTCTAATTTTAACAATTTAAAAAATTAGAAAGTACAGACAAGCAAAGATAATTATGTACATATATCCTGTCCACCCAGTGACCGCCATTATTACCTCTCCAGATTTCTAAGAGTACGTACTCATGTGGAATATATTTTTCTATGACTACATACTAAAAAGCTGGGGTAGATATAGATATACTACATAAAAATTATACCCAGTTTTCCAAAGAAAAATGAACAGGATCATTTGAATATCTTTCCATGTCCATAAAAATATTTCTGCAACTTTATTTTTAGTACATCAGCTTAGACATGCAGATTTTCCCTTGGATTATAGTTACACATAAAAATAATTTAATGGGTAAATAAAGCAACTCTAGCCAATTTAGATCTAACACAAACAACTTTGATTTTAGACATTGAGGAATAGTATATATGTCTTGCCTAACTGAATTAGTTAGGTAACTGTTCTTAAGCCTCTATTTCATGTAAACTACTTAGAGATAAGGGGTTGATTTATTTCCTTTTAAAATATCACAGCTTAATATAAAAAAAGACATCTGGCTATTTTGATCAATATATCTGCTTTAATCAGTGTATCTCTTTATTATGTTGACTTTCATAGATATTTCGGAATGGTTATTTAAAAATAATGAGTCAACTTACTTTCCAGAGTTTCAAAAAGGAATATAAGTATCCTGAACCACTAGATGCATTTTCCACATTTGGATGTGCATGGTCCATTGCTGGTCTGGCTCTCACAATTATATTACAGGTCAGCACTAGGTAACCTGAAGGGAAGCAGGCTCTTCTCATGAGAGAAATTGCTATCCTGACATTATTTCCTCTCAGCATATTCCCATTAGAATACAGTCTCTTGGAACTGGAAGGGAAATCAGATTTAGTTGAACATACTCATTTTACAAGATACTCAGTCCTGGAGAGACTAAGACATACACACAAATAAATGTATACTTACAAACTGTGGTAAATGCCTTGAAGGAAAATTACATACCATGTAATTACAAGTTTGTCACATAAAAATGTGGTCCCATAGTTCATCAATGCCACAGTTCCTTAGTGTTGAATAGAAGCATAACTGCCAATCTGCATTGGCAAAGAGAGAAACATTGCTAAACAGCAAGTTTTTGAGGATAAAAGTAAATTTTAAACTGTATTAAGGTTTCAAATGGTAAAACCTTTAAAAAAGATTTTGAGAGGACCTTCAAGATGGCGGAGGAGTAAGATGTGGAGATCACCTTCCTCCCCCCAAATACATCAAAAATACATCTCCATGTAGAACAACTCCTACAGAACACCTATTGAATGCTGGCAGAAGACCTCAGACTTCCCAAAGGCAAGAAACTCCCCACGTACCTGGGTAGGGCAAAGGAAAAAAGATAAAACAGACAAAAGAATAGAGATGGGACCTGCACCTCTGAGAGGGAGCTGTGAAGGAGGAAAAGTTGCCACACACTAGGAAGCCCCTCGACTGGCAGAGAGGGGGTGGGTGGGGTGGAAGCTTTGGAGCCACAGGGGAGAGCGCAGCAACAGGGATGCAGAGGGCAAAGCGGAGAGATTCCTGCACAGAGGATCAGTGCTGACCAGCACTCACCAGCCTGAGAGGCTTGTCTGGGGAAGATGGGGGCTGGGAGCTGAGGCTCCAGCTTCGGAGGTCAGATCCCAGGGAGAGGACTGGGGTTGGCTGGTGCACAGCCTGAAGGGGACTAGTGCTCCACAGCTAGCCAGGAGGGAGTCCAGGAAAATGTCTGGAACTGCTTAAGAGGCAAGAGACCATTGTTTCCAGGTGCGTGAGGAGAGGGGATTCAGAACACCGCCTAACTGAGCTCCAGAGACAGGCGTGTGCCGTGGCTATCAGCGCAGGCACCAGAGACGGGCATGAAGCACCAAGGCTGCTGCTGCAGCCACCAAGAAGCCTGTGTGCAAGCACAGATCACTATTAACACCTCCCCTCCCAGGAGCCTGTGCAGCCCACCACTGCCAGGGTCCCGTGATCCAGGGACAGCTTCCCCGGGAGAATACACAGTGTGCCTCAGGCTGTTGCAACATCATGCTGCCCTCTGTGGCTGCAGGCTCCCCCCACATTCCGTACCCTTCCCTCCTCCTGGCCTAAGTGAGCCACAGCCCCCTAATCAGCTGCTACTTTAACTCGGTCCTGTCTCATCAAAGAACAGACACCCTCAGGTGACCTATATGCACAGGCGGGGCCAAATCCAAAGCTGAACCCCAGGAGCTGTGCGAACAAAGAGAAAGTGAAATCTCTCCCAGCAGCCTCAGGAACAGTGGGTTAAATCTCCACAATCAACTTGATGTACCCTGCATCTGTGGAATACCTGAATAGACAATGAATCATCCCAAAATTGAGGCAGTGAACTTTGGGAGTAACTGTAGACTGGGGTTTGCTTTCTGCATCTAATTTGTTTCTGGTTTTATGTTTATCTTAGTTTAGTATTTAGAGCTTATTATCTTGGTAGATTTGTTTATTGATTTGGTTGCTCTCTTCCTTATATATATATATTTTTTTCCTTTTTCTCTTTTCTTGTGTGTGTATGCATATGCTTTTTTGTGTGATTCTGTATGGAAACACAAAAGACCCCAAATAGCCAAAGCAATCGTGAGAAAGAAAAACGGAGCTGGAGGAATCAGACTCCCAGACTTCAGACTATACTACAAAGCTACAGTAGTCAAGACAGTATGGTACTGGCAGAAAAACAGAAATATAGATCAATGGAACAGGATAGAAAGCCCAGAGATAAACGCACGCACATATGGTCACCTTATTTTTGAAAAAGGAGGCAAGAATATACAACGGAGAAAAGACAGCCTCTTCGATAAGTGGTGCTGGGAAAACTGGACAGGTACATGTAAAAGAATGAATTTAGAACACTCCCTAACACCATACACAAAAATAAGCTCAAAATGGATTAAAGACCTAAATGTAAGGCCAGACACTATCAAACTCTTGGAGGAAAACATAGGCAGAACACTCTGTGGCATAAATCACAGCAAGATCCTTTTTGACCCACCTCTTAGAGAAATGGAAATAGAAACAAAAATAAAATGGGACCTAGTGAAACTTAAAAGCTTTTGCACAGCAAAGGAAACCATAAACAAGACAAAAAGACAACCCTTAGAATGGGAGAAAATATTTGCAAACAAAACAACTGACAAAGGATTAATCTCCAAAATTTACAAGCAGCTCATGCAGCTCAATATCAAACAAACAAACCAATCCAGATATGGGCAGAAGATCTAAGTAGACATTTCTCCAAAGAAGATATACAGATTGCCAACAAACACATGAAAGGATGCTCAACATCACTAATCATTAGAGAAATGGAAATCAAAACTATAATGAGGTATCTCCTCACACCGGTTAGAATGGGTATCATCAGAAAATTTACAAACAATTACTGCTGGAGAGGGTGTGGAGATAAGGTAACCCTCTTGCACTGTTGGTGGGAATGTAAATTGATATAGCCACTATGGAGAACAGTATGGAGGTTCCTTAAAAAACTAAAAATTGAACTACCATATGACCCAGCAATCCCACTACTGGGCATATACCCTGAGAAAACCATAATTCAAAAAGAGTCATGTGCCACAGTGTTCATTGCAGCTCTATTTACAATAGCCAGGACATGGAAGCAACCTAAGTGTCCATTGACGAATGGATAAAGAAGATGTGGCACATATATACAATGGAATATTACTCAGCCATAAAAAGAAACGAAATTGATTTATTTGTGGTGAGGTGGATGGACCTAGAGTCTGTCAAACAGAGTGAAGTAAGTCAGAAAGAGAAAAACAAATACCGTATGCTAACACTTGTATATGGAATCTAAAAGAAAATGTATTCTCATCTGGTTTTTCCTCCCAAACTCAAGATGTATCACAATGCTTCTTTCTTTCAGAATTATTTCTCTCTAATAAATTCCTTCACAACTGTTTTCTCAGATGTGTAGATTCTGGAATTTTTTGTTCTAAAGATATTGCCATTTAAACATTTTTTCCTGAAGTTTATTTAAAAAAATTAAAAGTCTATAGAAATGTTGAAAGAGACTAAGTGAACACCCAAATACCCTTCACCTTGATTCACCAGTTGTTAATATTTTGTTTTCTCTCTTTTTCTATTTTTTCCTGAAATTTTGAAAGTAAGTTGTAAACTTCATGGCTCTCATCTCTAAATTCTTCAAGCATGTATGCATCTCCCCCAAACAAGGGCACTCCTACATAGTATAATATTATTATCCTCACTCAGAATATTTTACTCAAGAATTTAACATTAATATAATGTTATCATGTTAATGTCCATATCCAAATTTCTCCAACTGTTCCAATAATGTCCATTTTAGCTGTCCCTCCCCCATTGATTTAGTAATTGTGTCTCTTTAGTTGTCTTTAGCCTAGAATAATTCCTCTGCTTTTTAAATTTGTTTTGGTCTTTCATGACATTAAAATATTTGAAGTGTTCAGGTTATTTTATAGAAGGTAGAATATTCTACAATATAAAATTTCTCAGAAATTTTCCAATGATTAGGTACAGGTTACATATTTTTGATGAGAATTCTAATCATTAAGTCTTTTTCATTGTGGCACAGCAAGAAGTGCATGATGTCAGTTTGTCCCGTTATTCCTGTGTCCTTTGCTTCCTTGTTTAAAGTAGTGTCTAGTAGATTTCTATACTGTAAAATCTCAATTTTTCCCTTTGTAAATAATAGGCAATCCATGCAGTGAAACTTTGAGACTGTGTGAATATTCTGTTCCCCAACTTTTACTCAGTGGTTTTGGTATTCACTGATCATCCTAACTGGTATATATGATTACATTGGTGGGTGAATTATGATCTCTAAGCTATCATTCCTTCTATATTTAGTCACTATATTACTTTGGAAAGAAGTGTACTCTCCAGTGTAGCTGGAGGGAGTCCTTTCATGTTGTTTTTTCATGTCCCTATCAGTCTATAAGCGTTTCCTTATTTAAGGCACAGCAAGATGGTCCAGGTACATCTTTCACTTTTTCTGCCCCATACTTAGAATCAGCCATTTGTCCAAAGAGCCAGAATTATTTTTGATTCTTTTCTTTACCTTTCACACTTAATGAGTCTCTTGCCCTTCGTTTAAAATTTTTACATTGAGTGCTTACTGTGTGCCAAGCAACATGTGAGGAGGTAAATACAAAACTATGAACAAGACATATAAACTCCCCTCTCCCTTGGAATTTACATTCTCGGGGGGAAGACAGACATTGTACAGATATATACAGAAATAAATATATAATTACAAATTGTGGTAAGTGCCTTGAAGGAAAATTACATGCCATGTAATTATGTCTGTCATGTAAAGTAAAATGGCTCTTATATCTGTCTTTTCATTTGCAAAGACACTTGAACAGACAGTTATTTGGTTCCATGTGAATAAGTTGTGGTAGCTGCGTAACTATTGGTTTGGCCAAAAAGTTCGTTTGGGTTTTTCTGTAAGATGGCATGGAAAAACTAGAATGAACTTTTTGGCCAACCCGATAGTTTCTTTGCCTAAAATCTCACCCTTTCCAGTTGTCATCATATTTGTGTGTGTGTGTGTGTGTGTCCTCTATCAACTTGTTTTTAGCAGTTTTGCTGTCATAGATAATATATATATTATATATTTCTGTGCATATAATAAAAATGCACAGAATATAGTAATATACAGAAGACCCGTTTGAAAATAGCCTATTTGAAAATAGCCTGTTCTCTCTGTAGATAATTTATGTTTGAAATTGGAGAAAAATTAAAAACTAACTTTACTTTTATATAAATGGATTCTTTTGGATGCTTTTTGCATTTCTTCCCATTAAACCTTTCAGAAGAGTTAATAAAATTTTGAATTATCCAGAAAATCTCAACTAAAATATCATGAGGATGGACAGAGTTCTGTTTTAATATAAGCTTTTCATTCAGTGTGGGAATCCAAAGACTAAGAAGGACCATAGTGGAATGTTATGGTAGGACCGTAAACGATATATAATTAGCAAACAGATTTGTTCATCAAATTCTGAGACATTAGAAATAGAGAAGTTCTTGAAGGTGTTAGAACTTTAAGCACATTAATAGTGAAATATTTATTTCAAGAGGCCTTATAATCTGAAAAATTCATAAGGATCTAGATGGTAGTGAATGGAAATTTTATAACTTTCTTTAATACTGGAGAGACCTGTGATATGTCATGAGTTTCAAAGAGAACTTGGTTCTACACCCACAAATTGTATCTTCAGATGAAGGAACAGTCCTTGGGCATGTTTTACATTAGAAGACCTTGTTGTGGACCATAGAAGTATAAACATATTGTGGATGCTAAACACCACTGTCTGATGGATAAGTTGGCCCTGGCTGCCAGGCCTTCTGCTGCATTCTGTTAGTTATATCAAGTCACTGGAGAGCCCTGGGAGGGGGCTACACTGGGCATAAACTCCAGGAAGTAGAGTTCACAGGAGGGCATCTCTGGAAAACAGCTATCACCTTGGATTGAAAGACAGGTTCAAGAAAGGAGGTATCAACCTGTTTTCTCAAACTCACTTTGTGAGAATCAGATAAGAGACAATGTTTCTCTGGTGTAGTTAGGAAGGTCCGTTTACCAGCTGGCCCACTGGGCTATGAGCTAGATTTACAGTGGGTAATAATATTCTTTTGTTCCCTCATGATTTCACTGGAGTTTTTTTTGTAGTTGTTTTGTTTATTAATATATTTATTTATTTATTTTCAGGAAAGTCAGAAAAACCTCAGAAACCTGGGTATTGGTCAATCTGTGCACATCAATGTTGATTTTCAACCTCCTCTTTGTGTTTGGAATCGAAAACTCCAATAAGAACTTAAAGACAAGTCATAGTGACACTGATAATACTGACTTGAGCAATAATGAAATGTCCAGACAAGACACCATTGTCATCTTGAATCCCACATGCACTGCGATTGCTATCTTGCTTCACTGTTTTGTGTTAGTGACATTTACCTGGATGGGACTCAGTGCTGCCCAGCTCTATTTCCTTCTTATTAGGACCATGAAGCCTATTCCTCAGCATTTCATTCTTTTCATCTCTTTAATTGGATGGGGTAAGTGTTTGCTTCTTCACTTACTCAGGAATTTAATTTTGTTGAAATCATTTAATTTAAACAAACACCTCTTGAAGACCTAATAGTACAAGGCCTTGTGGTAGGGGAGATGGAAAATCCAGCAATCACTAAGAGTGCCTTCTGTCTCGTGAAGGAGTGTCTTCTCCTGTGAAGAAGGCAGATGTGATCAAGGCAGCTATACTAGATACATCATGAGCTAACTTCATGTTCATTTCCTTTAACATCTCTATTTATTTGACTTGAGATTTAGACCACATACAAACTTCCTAGCTACTTTATATATTTTTTCTGTAAATTAACTTTACTTCTTTTTTTTGAATTTTATTTTATTTTTTTAAAATACAGCAACTTCTTATTAGTTATCTATTTTATACATATTAGTGTATATAGGTCAATCCCAATTTCCCAATTCATCCCACCACCCCCCGACCCTGCTTTTCCTAGCTACTTTAAAAGAAATGTTTCAAGACAATCAGAGTGACTCTTTTAAGAAAAATAATTTGAAAAATTTAATGAGTTCCAGCAAAGGAGAGTTGTTTTCGTGTTATCTAAATTTAAATTTATTCAAGTGAAAGAGGAATTAGACCATTTAAGAGTGGAAATTGTGGTAAGAGTTACAAAGAAATCAGAAATAGTATAGGATTGTTATGTATAGCCAACACTGATAGGGAAAGGAAAACACAGAAAAACTATGTCTACTGTTGACCTACATCTGTAGGATCATTTAGTACACTGTCTATAGTGGAAAGAACAATACATCCTGAAAAAGGTCAGGTGTATAATCATTCATGTTCTTTTATAATTAATCCCAGTCTTGGGTAAATTATTAATTCTATGACTCTTTATCACATAGGAGTGCCAGCTATAGTGGTAGCTGTGACAGTGGGAATTATTTATTCTCAGAATGGGAATAATTCACAGTGGCAGTTAGACTACTGGCAAGAGGAAATGTAAGTTTATATTTTTTTAAATGTCCATTTCTTTGATATGAGTGTAACTATTCAATGACATTGAGTCCAAGTGTCGCTGTAATATGCATCTCACTTTATAATTGTCATATTATAACTGTGTATTTCAAATTCTCAAAGAACGCATTATATTTTAAATATGGTGGCATGAAAATTTCCTATGATAAATCCTTTTGTAAAGCAAGTAATTGTCTTCTAAATTTATAAATGTGAACTTTTTAATATTAAATTTGTCTTCTTTGATTAAGTCTGAAAATCACAGGACAAAAGAAGTGTGATCATTAGTGACCCCTTATCTTAGTTTTCTCATCTAGAAAATGGGAATAACAATAATAGCAATACCTGCTCTGGGGTTACTATGAAGGGTCAAGCGAGTGTGAAAACATTTTCACACTTGAAAATGTTTGAAGAGCGGTATCCATGAAAGTGCTTGAAGATCACTATCCATGCTTATGAACCAATTCTATGTTGATATGATTATAATGAGTATTTCATGATGATTTATCACACATAAATTCTCCCTGTGACTCCAGCATGAATAATTAACTGTCAATAATGGAAGTACCTGAATGCATGGTATTTGCCTTCCATGTGGGGAGAGTAAGAAAGTGGTGCTGAACTCTATGTGTATTTCTGCTACCAAATGGCAACTGCTCTTTAATTTATCTTCCCTTCTTATTTTATAAATTCAACCATTCTGATCCCTGGATTCTGCCTTAAGTCCCAAACCAACTCAAATCAAAACAAAACTCTTGGAAATGTGCAAGTATACCCAAGGGAAGGCTGTGGTGTCAGAGTGCTTACCTATTTCCAGGGCTGACCATGACCAAGTGTAGAATAGGGAGCTAAACTGACTGGCTTGATTTTAGGAACCATATACTCTGGGCACTATTTTCTCTGTTTGATTGGGATTAAATATCTTTTAATGAGTTTTAAAATTTTAATTCTACAATTAGATATCAGGAGTAAAATGAAAATATCTCATGGGAGAGGTAATTCACCTCAAATTGCATTATTATTAATTTCCTATCCTAACCAAGCCACAAGGCTAGACCTACTCCTACAGAAGTCTTCAGTAGAAAGAAGCCTGCTGTCTTAAATTTATTCACACCAAGATGTAAATAATTGAGAGCAGATTCTTTCCTGAGTACAGTATTAGATGTTAGGGAAGACACTGGGCAACTGATAATAAGAGTTGGGAAGAGGGGAAAGGAAGTGTAACATGAATATCAGCTTCATCTTGGACCCTTATCCCCCACTTTCCACCCTATACACACACATCAAGGCTAACATATTTTCAGGATATATTTAGAAAGAGGAGGGACTTTTTTGGGTTTTCTTGAGTTATCTTCCCAGAAGTTGCTCCTCAATATATCATACTCCCTGTCCCCCCACCATGGCTCCCAGTTCTGCCAGTCATACCCGAAACCCCTAACCCAGTTCCCTTGATGTACTGCTATCTCTGCCAGGACCCAATTAAGGGGTGACTGCAGGGCAGGCCACCCTCCTATTTAATGTTCTATCCCCCAAATGTCTGTCCCACCGTATAGGCTGTTTCAGACTTCCCTGAAGGGTTGAGGTAACCATTGGGAAATTATAATGCATGAGGAAGAATTTTCTGGAAGCATAAGCTATATCTTCTACAGCTGTCTTTTCCCATGTTTCATGACAAAATCACCAAGGAGTTAAACGCTTCATCTGAGGTTCACCTATGATGCTCTCCAGACCTCAGGTTCATAGCTGTTTGTCAGATGCAACCTTGACCTTGTGACTCTCCAATCTCAATTCTAGAAATACCACTCCTACAAGGGTTAGTCTGCATGGAGGATCCATCTGTCTCCTCAGCAGTCTACTTTTCAAAATCTGGGTGATTAGATTCAGAATAACTAAGGGAGAGACTCATGAGAACAAATCCAGCGTGACTCTCTCTCCAAGTAATACAAAGGATGGAGGAGGTGAGGAGGTGTCCCTTCCTAGAGCACACCTCCTCATGGCCACAGGCATCCAAGCCTGTTTCCTATCCAGGTCTCCCCATCTGTGTGAGGTAACTGAGGAATCTTACAGACATTTGTATGCACACACACACAGATCTATAGTACAAATAGTAATACTTAGAAATTGTGTTGTCTGAAGTTTAAGTAACTCATGACTCATACAGATAAAGATAAATATTTGTCTAAATTGTTTCATAATTTGCAAGTCTGTCTTTATCCGATAGAGTTGGATATTCATTTTCTTTCTCTATCCTGTCCTCCCCTTTTAAACTGTGTTTCTCTAGGCTGCCTGGGTCAGAAATATGTCCATCTTTTTATTTTTATTTTATTTATTTATTTTTAATGCTGTACACGGGCCTCTCACCGCTGTGGCCTCTCCCGTCGCGAAGCACAGGCTCCAGACACGCAGGCCCAGCGGCCATGGTTCACGGGCCCAGCCGCTCCACGGCACATGGGATCTTCCTGGATGGGGGCACGAACCCGTGTCCCCTGCATCGGCAGGCGGACTCTCAACCACTGCGCCACCAGGGAAGCCCCATCTCTTTAATTTAAAACTTTGATGGCCACTTGCTTAGTCACCAAAGAAGTGTCTAGAGATGTGAAAGTACTTCTCAGCAGGATTTTATTAAGTTCTTAGCCAAGTGCCCTCCTATTTCTTCTGTGTCGGGATTGTTGAGATTGAAGATGGCAGGAAGGTTGTCCTTTGGTTACAGATGAAAGGACATGGAAGCCCAAAATCCTGAAGATAAATTTTATTCTTTCTCACCATTTTACTTAAGGCTGGACTTAATCTATCTATTAATGGATTGCAGGCACTCCTTTTCATTTTTCTTTTAACATTTTATTTTATATTGGAATATAGATGATTAACAATGTTGTGATAGTTTCAGGTGCACAACAAAGCAACTCAGCCATGCATATACATGTATCCATTCTCCCCCAGACTCCCCTCCCATCCAGGCTGCCACATAACATTGAGCAGAGTCCCCTGTGCTATACAGTAGGTCCTGTTGTTTATCCTTTTTAAATACAGTAGTCTGTACATGTCAATCCCAAACTCCCTACTATCCCTTCCCTCCACCCCCCCATTCCAGTAACCATAAGTTCATTCTCTAAGTCTGTGAGTCCACTTCTGTTTTGTAAATACGTTCATTTGTATTATTTCTTTTTAGATTCTGCATGTAAGCGATATCATATGATATTTCTCTTTCTCTGTCTGACTTACTTCACTCAGTATGACAATCTCTAGGTCCATCCATGTTGCTGCAAATGACATTATTTCATTCTTTTTTATGGCTGAGTAATATTCCATTGTATATATGTACCAAATCTTCTTTATCCATTCCTCTGTCCATGGACACTTAGGTTGCTTCTATGTCTTGGCTATTTTAAACAGTGCCGCAATGAACATTGGGGTGCATGTATCCTTTCAGACCATGTTTTTCTCTGGATATATGCCCAGGAGTAGGATAGCAGGGTCATATGACAACTCTATTTTTAGTTTTTTAAGGCCCCTGCATACTGCTTTCCATAGTGGCCATACCAAAAGAATTTGGATTTTTTTATTTCTATTTCTTTCCTGGTTGCCATAGCTAGGACTTGCAAAACTATGTTGAATAAAAGTGGTGAGAATGGGCATCCTTGTCTTGTTCCTGATCTTAGAGGAAATGCTTTCAGCTTTTCACCGTTGATATGATGCTAGTTGTATGTTTGTCGTATATGGCCTTTATTATGTTGAAGTAGGTTCCTTCTATGCCCACTTTCTGGAGAGTTTTTATCATAAATGGGTGTTGAATTTTGTCAAAAGATTTTTCTGCATCTATTGAGATCATCATATGGTTTTTATTCTTCAATTTGTTGATGTGGTGTATCACACTGATTGATTTGCATATATTGAAGAATCCTTGCATCCCTGGGATAAATCCCACTTGATCATGGTGTATGATTCTTTTAATGTATTGATGGATTCGAATTTCTAGTAAAATACTAGCAATTGAGGATTTTTGTGTCTATGTTCATCAGTGATATTGGCCTGTAATTTTCTTTTTGAGGGGTATCTTTGTCTGGTTTTGGTATCAGGGTGATGGTAGCCACATAGAATGAGTTTGGGAAGTCTCCTTCCTCTGCAGTTCTTTGGAACAGTTTCAGAAAGATAGGTATTAGCTCTTCTCTAAATGTTTGATAGAATTCTCCTGTGAAGCCATCAGGTCCTGGACTTTTGTTTCTTGGGAGTTTTAAAATTACAGTTTCAATTTCAGTGCTTGCGATTGGTCTGCTCATATTTTCTAATTCTTCCTGATTCAGTCTTGGGAGACTGTACCTTTCTAAGAATTTTTCCATTTCTTCCAGGTTGTCCATTTTATTGGTATACTGTTGCATATAGTAGTCTCTTATGATCCTTTGTATTTCTCTGGTGTCAGTTGTAACTTCTCCTTTTTCATTTCTAATTTTAGTGATTTGAGTAAATCACTAAATGAGTGATTTTTTTCCTTGATGAGTCTGGCTAAAGGTTTATCCTTGATGAGTCTGGCTAAAGGTTTTTCCTTGATGAGTCTGGCTAAAGGTTTATCAATTTTGTTTATCTTTTCAAGGAACCAGCTTTTAGTTTCATTGATCTTTGCTATTTTTTTCGTTTCTATTTCATTTATTTCTGCTCTGATCTTTATGATTTCTTTCCTTCTACTAACTTTCAGTTTTGTTCTTTGTCTAGTTGCTGTAGGTTTATGGTTAGGTTGTTATTTGAGATTTTTCTTATTTCCTGAGGTAATATTGTATTGCTCTAAACTTTCCTCTTAGAACTGCTTTTGCTGTATCACATAGGTTTTGGATCATTGTGCTTTCATTTTCATTTGTCTCTAGGTATTTTTTGATTTCCTCTTTAATTTCTTCAGTGATCCATTTGTTGTTGAGTAACATATTGCTTAGCCTCCAAGCGTTTGTGGTTTTTATAGTTTTTTTCTTGTAGTTTATTTCTAATTTCATAGTGTTGTGGTCATAGAAGATACTTGATATGATTTCAATTTTTTAAAATTTACTGAGGCTCCCTTGTGGCCCAGGATGTGGTCAATCCTGGAGAATGTTCCATGTGCACTTGAGAAAAATGTGTATTCTTCTGCTTTTGGATGAAGTGCTCTATAAATATCAGTTAAGTCCATCTGATCTAATGTGTCATTTAAGGCCTTTGTTTCCTTGTTGATTTTCTGTCTGGATGATCTGTCCATTGACAAAAGTGGAGTGTTAAAAGTCCCCCACTAAGGGCTTCCCTGGTGATGCAGTGGTTGAGAGTCCGCCTGCCGATGCAGAGGACACGGGTTTGTGCCCCAGTCCAGGAGGATCCCATGTGCTGCGGAGCGGCTGGGCCCGTGAGCCATGGCCTCTGAGCCTGCGTGTCCGAAGCCTGTGCTCTGCAATGGGAGAGGCCACAGCACTGAGAGGACCGTGTACTGCAAAAAAAAAAAAAAAAAAAAAAAAAAAAAAAGTCCCCCACTATTATTGTGTTACTGTCGATTTCTTCCTTTATGGCTGTTAACATTTGCCTTATGTATTGAGGTGCTCTTATGTTGGGTGCATATATGTTTAAAATTGTTATATCTTCTTCTTGGATTGATCCCTTGATTGTTACATAGTGTCCTTCTTTGTCTCTTATTACAGTCTTTATTTTTAAGTCTATTTTGTCTGATATGAGTATTGCTACTCCAGCTTTATTTTGATTTCCATTTGCATGGAATACCTTCTTCCATCCCCTCACTTTCAGTCTGTATGTGTCCCTAGGTCTGAGGTGGGTCTCTTGTAGATAACATATACACGGGTCTTGTTTTCATATCCAGGCAGTCTACGTCTTTTGGTTGGTGCTTTTAATCCATTTACAGTTAAGGTAATTACCTATATGTGTGCTCTTACTGCCATTTTCTTAATTGTTTTGGGTTTGTTGTTGTATGTATTTTTTCTTTTCTTCCTCTTTTTTTCTCTTGTGGTTTGATGACCATCTTTAATGTTGTGTTTGGGTTGCTTTTTCTTTTCTGTATGGTTATCTATTGTAGTTTGGGGGTTTGCTGTTCCCATGAGGTTCTGATATAGCAGTCTATGTATGTACAAGGATGTTTTAAGTTGCTAGTCTCTTTCCTGCCTAGAGGAGTTCCTTTATCATTTGTTGCAAAGCTGGTCTGGTGGTGCTGAAATCACTTAGCTTTTGCTTGTCTGTAAAGCTTTTGATTTCTCCATCCAACCTGAGTGAGAGCCTTACTGAGTAGAGTATTCTTGGTTGTAGGTTCTTCCCTTTCATCACTTTAAATATATTGTGCCACTCCTTTCTGGCCTGCAGAGTTTCTGCTGAGAAATCAGCTGTTAACCTTATGGGAGTTCCCTTGTATGTTATTTGTCATTTTTTCCTTGCTGCTTTTAATGATTTTTCTTTGTCTTTAATTTTTGTCAGTTTGATTACTATGTGTCTTGGTGTGTTTCTCCTTGGGTTTATCCTGCCTGGGAGTCTCTGTGCTTCCTGGACTTGGGTGACTATTTCCTTTCCCATGTTAGGGAAATTTTTTAGTATAATCTCTTCAAATATTTTCTCAGGCTCTTTCTTTCTCTCTTCTCCATCTGGGTCCCCTATAATGTGAATGTTGGTGCGTTTGTTGTCCCAGAGGTCTCTTAGGCTGTCTTCATTTCTTTTCATTCTTTTTTCTTTATTCTGTTCTGTGGCAGTGATTTCCACCATTCTGTCTTCCAGGTCACTAATCCGTTCTTCTGTTTCAGTTATTCTGCTATTGATTCCTTCTAGTGTATTTTTCAATTCAGTTATTGTATTGTTCATCTCTGTTTGTTTGTTCTTCAGTTCTTCTAGGTCTTTGTTAAACATTTCTTGCATCTCCTCGATTCTTTCCTCCATCCTTTTTCCAAGGTCCTGGATCATCTTCACTGTCATTATTCTGAATTCTTTTTCTGGAAGGTTGCCTATCTCCACTTCATTTAGTTGCTCTTCTGGGGTTTTATCTTGTTCCTTCATCTAGGACATAATCCTTTGCCTTTTCATTTTGTCTATCTTTCTGTGATTGTGGTTTTTGTTCTGCAGGTTGCAGGACTGTAGTTCTTCTTGCTTCTGCTGTCTGTCCTCTGGTGGATGAGGCTATCTAAGAGGCTTGTGCAAGCTTTGTGATGGAGGGACTGGTGGTAGGTAGAGCTCGGTGTTGTTCTGGTGGGCAGAGCTCAGTAAAACTTTAATCCATTTGTCTGATGAAGGGTGGGACTATGTTCTCTCCCTGCTGGTCGTTTGACCTGAGCTGACCCAGCACTGGAGCCTACAGGCTCTTTGGTGTGGCTAATGGTGGACTTTGGGAGGGCTCACACCAAGGAGTACTTCCCAGAACTTCTACTGCCAGTGTCCTTGTCCCCATGGGGAGCCACAGCCAACCCCTGCCTTTGTAGGAGACCCCCCAACGCTAGCAGGTAGGTTGGTTCAGTCTCCTATGGAGTCACTGCTCCTTCCCCCTGGGTCCTGGTGTGTACAAGATTTTGTGTGCGCCCTCCAAGAGTGAAGTCTCTGTTTCCCCCAGTCCTGTTGAAGTTCTGCAGTCAAATCCTGCCTGACTTCAAAGTCCAATTCTCTGGGGATTCCTCCTCCTGTTGCCGGACCCCCAGGTTGGGAAGCCTGATGTGGGGCTCAGAACCTTCACTCCAGTGGGTGGACTTCTGTGGTATAATTGTTCTCTAGTTTGTGAGCTGCCCACGCAATGGTTATGGGATTTGATTTTATTGTGCTTGTGCCCCTCATATCATCTTATTGCGGCTTCTCCTTTGTCTTTGGTTATGGGGTATATTTTTTGGTGAGTTCCAGTGTTTTCCTGTAGATGATTGTTCAGCAATTACTTGTGATTCTGGTGCTCTCACAAGAAGGAGTGAGTGCACCTCCTTCTGCTCCACCATCTTGAACCAATCTCCTCCTTTTCATTTTTAAAATTCATTACAGAGATCTGAAATCATTCCAATTTCCTTCTAGGTCATTCAGATTAGAAATATGATTTCTAATAATTTAAATTGTAACAACATTCCAGTGCAAAACAGCTTAGAAATCCTTTGGCATGTATAATAATGGTGTTTACCTACAAGGGAAAGAAAACAGACATTAATTGATTGCCAAATATATACCAGGGCTTCTCACATTATTTTGTTAATACCCTACTGCCTACCTGACACCTTCACTTGGCTGGACAAGTGATGAGACATCTCCTGGTCTTCCCTCCCAAACCTGTTCTTCTCATCATCTTCCCCAACTCAGTTGACAGTAATTCCATTCTTCCAGGTACTCAAGCCAAAGATTTTGGAGTCACTCTTAACTCTCCTATATTTCCCATCTAACCTATCAATAAATCCTTTTGCTTTACTTTAAAAATATATATATATATATATATATATATATTTATTTATTTATTTGGCTGCGCTGGGTCTTAGTTGCAGCACGCGGGATCTTCATTGTGGCATGCATGATCTTAGTTGAATCTTTAGTTGCCACATGCAGGCTTTTAGTCATGGCATGTGCGATCTAGTTTCCTGATGAGGGATCGAACCCAGGCCCCCTACATTGGGAGCATGGAGTCTTAACCACTGGACCACCAGGGAAGTCCCCTTTTGTTTTACTTTTAAACATATCTGGAATTAGACTATTTCTCAACATCTCTTCTCCCTGTTTCCAAGCCACCTGATTGTTGCAGTAGACTCCTAGCTGATTTTCTCCTTTGGCATGTGCTCTTCTTTTATCCCTGTAAATAGCTAAAGTAATACTTGTAAAACTAAAGACCGAGCATGTCAAGTTCCTCCTTCTTGCCAAGAGTACATGCAGTCACCTATAAAGCCCTGACATAATTTGCATCTTTTTACTAATCCCATCTACTTACATACTCTGCTCTAGCCACACTGGCCTCTTTGCTTAAGCTCTCAACTGAGAGCCTTTGCATTTGCTGTTCCCTCTGCCTAGAACACCCTTTCCCCTCATCTACTTCAGATCTTTACTCAAATATTTTTTTCCATAAGGGTTTTCCTGACCACTCTATTTAAAATGAAACATTTCCTCCCCTGGTCCCCCAGGCACACACACAGACACACAGACACACATATACATATACATAGTAATACCTACCCTCATTACCTGCTTTATTTTTCTTCACAGCACTTGTTAACTTCTGTTATAGTATATATCTTATTAATTCATTAGTTTTATTTATTTTCTGCATTAGAATAAATTCACTAAAGAAAGGCATTTTGGTTTTTCATTCACTGCTAATATCTTGTTATCTAGAACAATGTCTGGCACATAGCATGTACTCTGTAAATACTTATTAAATGAATGAATTTATTCTTACAACAATGCCAGGAGATGATTACTACACTTCACAGATGAGAAAAAAAATACCACCAAAACTACCACCAACAATAACAAAAAGACAAAAACAAAAACAGATGCAATGAGGTTAAAGAACTATTCAAATATTTTTTAAACATTAAACTTTAAAAAATGCCTATTAATAAGAGACAGTTTAAATAATTTATGGTATAATGAAATAATGGAATAATATGCAGCCATAAAAAATCATGAGGATAATCTTTATATTCTGATATGGAATGATCTCCAAGATGTGTTTTTAAGTAAGGTATAGAAGTATCATGTTATCCTTTGCTTCAAAATCAGGAAAAAATATACATTTGCTGGTATATGCATAGTCTAAATCTGGAAGTATACACAAGAAATATTGAATACTGCTGGAGATAAAAACTAGGTGACTAGGGATAGTTATAGGAGGGGTCTTGTCTCTCTATGATGATTTGTACTTTTAAAATTTTGAGCCATCTGAGTGTGATACATAGTCAAAAAGAAAATTAAACAGAAACTTAACTAAAATCAGAAACCTAGTAAGTGACAGACAGTGACATTTATATTCAGGACTGTCTAACTCAAAAGCCCACTTTCTTTCCACTAGCCCATATTGTCTCACAGAGAAATTTGGCAGAATCAATGCATTTAATTTTTCTACTTGGTTGAATTCTTGAAAATCATCTCTAATATATAGAAGGCAAAGAGATATTGACTTTTAGCAGGTCTTTCAATCGAGTGAATGTCAATGTGTGAACCGCATAGAGAAGAGTTTGTATACCTTTCTTTCTGCTGAAATCATTTCTTTTCTCTGCTTTCTTAATCTGCTGAAATCATTTCTTTTCTCTCCACAGCTGCTGGCTGGCAACTCAAGAAAGCAGTGGTTTGATAACAAGCCCATTGTTGTGGTCATTCATCGTACCTGTGACCATTATCCTCATCAGCAATGTTGTTATATTTATTGTCATTATAGTCAAAGTGCTGTGGAAGAATAATCAGAATCTGAAGAGGTAAGATTCCCAATGAATCAGAAGCTGGAAGGCATGGCTTATCTAGTACGAAATATAGCACAGGAATACATCCACAGCTCTAGAAGAGTTTTCAGATTTGGGGGAAATGGCAAGGATATGTGGTTTGCAGGACAGATTTTCTCTTAAACTTTGTCTCAGAAGGTGGATCTTCTCATCTTCCAACATCAAGACTACAATGTGAGTCTATTGCATTACCTAAGATACTTTTGTGCTGTATGAGCCCAGCTAAAAACCCAACCCAAAGACATCAAGAAAAAAATGTATCCCCCAATCCCAAATATTCATGAAATCAGATTTGAATAATTAAAAATATGAGAGGGTTGTGAGGAGATGCTGGTAACTGTATTTTCATTTTAGAAACTAGTAACTGTAGGTTATATTTTACATGTGTTGCCTGAATCACATAATAGCTTTAAATTTTTTAAAATTTGTTGCAAACATATAAAAATTGGAATATTAGGCAACATTGGGCCCACATTCCCTGCAGATGGGGCATGTGCTCTCTGGTTTATCAGTTCCCATGTGGACTGCTTCTTTCCTCTCCGTAATTTTTCTGACCCCAATAAGCATTTTCATTGTCATCGCTAATATACAGAAAGAGCCTTCAGTTGGAGAGACAAAGAACAGAAGCTATTAAACACATACACACCCCTCACCTCCACATCCCACAGCATGAATTGGTTAGAACACAGTGCTAATGAGGCTGTGAATTCAGGCTTAATTCTACAAGACTCTTCTTAACCCAAGTAGACTTACTATAAATACATCTGTGAACTTTGTTGGTCACCATATAGATCCATTTTGAATGAACAAATGGGTGAAAACAGCCATCATTAGTGGGAATGTAATCTTAAACATGTACTTTACCAATCAAGAGTATCATCTTTCCTATATGGATGATAACCCATATTGAGGGGAAATGTGGAGAAAAGACTATCACTGATAATCATTCAAACCTATGTTTTCTTAACAATGCAGAAAAACCTTGGTGAAGTCTTGTTAGCCTAATGGTAAATTAAGTTATATTTCTTTTATACAAAGCAATATCATTTTGACCACAGACATCAAACAAATTTGTAATGTTTCAAAATTTTTACTGGTAGCTCATGGTTCTTAAATTAGCTTAGTTACAGTGAAGAGCAGGTTACAATTTAATTGTTTAACAAATTATCTTCTATGTATCAGTTAGCTTTTGCTGTATAACAAATTACCCTCAAATTCAATGGCTTAGAATGATAAATATTTATTACTTGTCATAAGTTTGAGTGCTGATCATGTAGTTGTTTTGGTTTTGGCTGGCTTGAATGCTGGTAGATAGCAGGATGAATCACTTTCAGGTCTGATGGTTGGTGGTTGATTGGTATTGAGTGGGAAGTGCTCATTTGGGAAAGCTCATTTCTGCTGCATGTGGTCTCTCTCTTAACATAGTACTCTCAGGGTTCCAAAGAGCAATAAGAAAAAACACTCTCTGATGAGTGGAATGCTTTCAAGCCTTTGTTTGTGGAACAAATGCTAATGTCCCTCTGGTCAAAGTAAGTCATATGGCCAAGCTCAGGTTCCAGGGATATAGACTTAGCATGACAGGGAAGAAGGTCACCCTGCACTTTAATAACTTTTTCATTCTGATATCAACTTATGGCATGGGACGGTCCCAGATGCCCAAAAAAGGAATTACTGATCCAGTAGTTATAATTGCTAACATCAAATTCAGTTCCAAAGAAAAAGTTAATTCTATGTGAAATTTGCCTGCAGTAGTATTTCAGGAACTGTTTATGCCTGAGCTTTTAAGCAGATATCACTGTCTTCGTCCCTTCCTTCCTTCCTCTCTTCCTCTCTTTCTCTCTTTTATTCAGAGTGACATAGGTTTTTCCACCTGAGGCATAATAATGTTTAATGAACAGTGTATATGTGCAGCTGAATACATATTTTCAGTAGGAGGGTAACAATGATATTAATAAGTAAAAACCTGAATGAACCATATTTCCTTTCTTGTTTTCTCTTACTTAGCACAAAGAAGTTTTCAATCCTAAAGAAGTTTCTTAGCACGTTATCTGTTGCAGTCGTTTTTGGAGTTACCTGGATTCTGGCATACTTAATGCTAACTGATAATGATGGCATCAGGGTCACCTTCAGCTACTTATTCTGCCTTTTCAACACTACTCAGGTATGATGTGGATTAGTCTGAAAGTAGCAGACTATGGAGAGGCAGAGGTGATATCACCTGGACCAAAGTTTTCTTATCTTAAAACTCCCTGAAGGTCATTGCTTAGTTAATTTTGGGTGACTATTTTTTTTTTTTTTTTTTTGCGGTACACGGGCCTCTCACTGTTGTGGGCTCTCCCACTGTGGAGCACAGGCTCCGGACGCCCAGGCTCAGCGGCCATGGCTCACGGGCCCAGACGCTCCGCGGCATATGGGATCTTCCCGGACAGGGGCACGAGCCCGTGTCCCCTGCATCGGCAGGCGGACTCTCAACCACTGCGCCACCAGGGAAGCCCCTGGGTGACTCTATTTTTAATACACTTTGAGGAAAGGGGAAGAAAAACTTTTTTATGACTTACCTACTATATCCTTTCCTGGACTGGAGTTCATGGAACATAATTGCAATGGGGTTGGCCAATGTTAGTCCCTCTTCTCTGAGCAGAAGAGGTTTTGTTGAGCAGCTAGCTTGGGAGGCACTTCCTTTGCCTTTCTGCCATGCAGCAGGTTCACAGAACCTCACCGTGGTTATATGGTCAATGTTACAGTGATCTGTGCAGCTTGGACCCTGTGGGGTTGGCTTAATTTCTTTTTTCTGTCTTTTTTGAAATTTTATGATTATCTTATTTTTTAAAAAACTTTATTGAGGAATAATTGGGAATAATTGCCAACTATTACTGTATATTTTAAAATGTACAACTTGATGATTTGATACACATATACATATAGAATGATCAAAATAACACATCCATCACTTTACATAGTTAATTATTATTATTATTTTTAAAGTATAGTGGAAATATAGTTGATTTACAATGCTGTGTTAGTTTCTGGTGTACAGCAAAGTGATTCCGTTTTATATATATATATATATATATATATATATATATATATATATTTATTTATTTATTTATTTATACTTTTTCACATGCTTTTCGATTACAGGTTATTACAAGATATTGAGCATAGTTCCCTGTGCTATACAGTAGGTCCTTGCTGGTTACCTTTTTTTTTTTCTTTTTTTTGGGGCTGCATTGCGTCTTTGTTGCTGCATGCGGGCTTCCTCTAGTTGTGGAGAGCAGGGGCTACTCTTCGTTGCGGTGCGTGGGCTTCTCATTGTGGTGGCTTCTCTTGTTGCAGAGCATGGGCTCTAGGCACACGGGCTTCAGTAGCTGTGGCTCCTGGGCTTAGTTGCTCCATGGAATGTGTGGTCTTCCTGGACCAGGGATCGAACCCATGTCCCCTGCATTGGCAGGTGGATTCTTAACCACTGCACCACCAGGGAAGTCCCTGGTTACCTATTTTTTATATGGTAGTGTGTACATGTTAACCCCAAACAATTCATTTATCTCCTCCCATCCTGTTATCCCCTTTGGTAACTATAGGTTTGTTTTCTATGTCTGTGGGTCTATTTATGTGCTGTAAATAAGTTCATTTGTATTATTTTTAAAGACATTGTTAAATTTTTTTGTGTGTATGGTAAGAATGCTTAACTACTCAGCAATTTTTAAGTACATGATACCATATTATCAACTATAGTCACCATGTTGTACATTGGGTTCTTATTCTTCTTATAGTTGAAAACTTTGTACTCTTTGACCTATACTACCCCATTTACCTCTCCCCCCAGCCCCTGGCAACCACCATTCTATTTTCTGTTTCTATGAAATTGGCTTTAAAAAAATTCCACATGTAACTGATACCACATGTGTTTGTCATTCTTATCTGGCTTATAGCAATTAGCGTAATGCCCTCCAGGCTCATCTATGTTGTCACAAATGGCAGGATTTCCTTCTTTTTTATGGCTGAATAATATTCTATTGCATGTATCTACCATGCATTTTCTTTATACATTCATTCGTCAAAGGACATTAAGGTTGTTTTCATAACTTAGCTATTGTGAATAAAGCTGCAGTGAACATGGGTGTGCAGTATTCCCTTCAAGATAATGATTTCAACATTTAGGATAGTTTTTTCAAATTTTAGGATAGATGTTTCTGTGAAAAATACCATTGGAATTTTGGTAGGATTGCACTGACTTTTTAGATTACTTTGGGTAGTATGGAAATTTTCATAACATTAATTTTTCCAATCGAAGAACACAGTTACCTTTCCATTGATTTATGTTTTCTTCAGGCTTTTTCATCAGTGTCATAACTTTCAGTGTATAGATTTTTCCTTGGTTAAACTTATTTCTAAGTATTTCATTGATTTTTATACTATTGTAAGTGGGATTGATTTCTTAATTTATTTTTCAGGTAGTTTGTTGTTAGTGTATAGAAATGCAAATGATTTATTTTTTTTTTTAAATCTTGGTTGGAGTATAATTGTTCTACAATGGTGTGTTAGTTTCTGCTTTATAACAAAGTGCATCAGCCATACATATATATTCATATATCCCCATATCTCCTCCCTCTCACGTCTCCCTCCCACCATCCCTATCCCACCCCTCTAGGTGGTCACAAAGCACTGAGCTGATCTCCCTGTGCTATGTAAAATGTATCTATTTTACATTTGGTAGTGTAAATATATCCATGCAACTCTCTCACTTCGCCCCAGCTTACCCTTCCCCCTCCCCATGTCCTCAAGTCTATTCTCTACATCTGCGTCTTTATTCCTGTCGTGCCGCTAGGTTCTTCAGAACCTTTTTTTTTTTTGAGATTCCATAGATATGTGTTAGCACATGGTATTTGTTTTTCTCTTTCTGACTTACTTCACTCTGTATGACAGACTCTAGGTCCATCCACCTCACTACAAATAACTCAATTTCATTTCTTTTTATGGCTGAGTAATATTTCACTGTATATATATGCCACATCTTCTTTATCCATTTATCTGTCGATGGACACTTAGGTTGCTTGCATGTCCTGGCTATTGTAAATAGAGCTGCAATGAACATTGTGGTACATGACTCTTTTTGAATTATGGTTTTCTTAGGGTATGTGCCCAGTGGTAGGATTGCTGGGTCGTATGGTAGTTCTATTTTTAGTTTTTTAAGGAACCTCCATACTGTTCTCCATAGTGGCTGTATCAATTTATATTCCCACCAACAGTGCAAGAGTGTTCCTTTTTCTCCACACCCTCTCCAGCATTTATTGTTTGTAGATATTTTTATGATGGCCATTCTGACTGGTGTGAGGTGATACTTCATTGTAGTTTTGATTTGCATTAATCTAATGATTAGTGATGTTGAGCATCCTTTCATGTGTTTGTTGGCAATCTGTATATCTTCTTTGGAGAAATGTCTACTTAGATCTTCTGCCCATTTGTGAATTGAGTTGTTTGTATTTTTGATATTGAGCTACATGAGCAGCTTATAAATGTTGGAGATTAATCCTTTGTCAGTTGCTTCATTTGCAAATAATTTCTCCCATTCTGAGGGTTGTCTTTCTGTCTTGTTTTTCATTTCCTTTGCTGTGCAGAAGCTTTTAAGTTTCATTAGGTCCCATTTGTTTATTTTTGTTTTTATTTCCAATTCTCTAGGAGGTGGGTCAAAAAGGATCTTGCTGTGATTTATGTCACAGAGCGTTCTGCCTATGTTTTCCTCTAAGAGTTTTATAGTGTCTGGCCTTAAATTTAGGTCTTTAATCCATTTTGAGTTTATTTTTGTGTATGGTGTTAGGGAGTGTTCTAAATTCATTCTTTTGCATGTAGCTGTCCAGTTTTCCCAGCACCACTTATTGAAGAGGCTGTTCTTTCTCCACTGTACATTCCTGCCTCCTTTTTGAAAGATAAGGTGACCATATGTGCGTGGGTTTATCTCTGGGCTTTCTGTCCTGTTCCATTGATCTATAGTTCTGTTTTTGAGCCAGTACCATACTGTCTTGATTACTGTAGCTTTGTAGTATAGTCTGAAGTCAGGGAGCCTGATTCCTCCAACTCTGTTTCTCGTTCTCAAGATTGCTTTGGCTATTCGCGGTCTTTTGTGTTTCCATACAAATTGTGAAATTTTTTGTTCTAGTTCTGTGAAAAATGCCAGTGGTAGTTTGATAGGGATTGCATTGAATCTGTAGATTGCTTTGGGTAATACAGTCATTTTCACAGTGTTGATTCTTCCAATGCAAAAATCTGGTATATCTCTCCATCTGTTCATAGCATAGCATCTTTAATTTCTTTCATCAGTGTCTTATAGTTTTCTGCATTCGGGTCTTTTGTCTCTTTAGGTAGGTTTATTCCTATGTATTTTATTCTTTTTTGCAATGGTAAATGAGAGTGTTTCCTTAATTTCTCTTTCAGACTTTTCATCATTAGTGTATAGGGATGCAAGAGATTTCTGTGCATTAATTTTGTATCCTGCTACTTTACCAAATTCATTGATCAGCTCTAGTAGATTTCTGGTAGCATCTTTAGGATTCTCTGTGTATAGTATCATGTCATCTGCAAACAGTGACAGTTTTACTTCTTCTTTTCCAATTTGGATTCCTTTTATTTTTTTTTCTTCTCTGATTTCTGTGGCTAAAACTTACAAAATTATGTTGAATAATAGTGGTGAGAGTGGACAACCTTGTGTTGTTCCTGATCTTAGATGAAATGGTTTCAGTTTTTCACCATTGAGAATGGTGTTGGCTGTGGGTTTGTCATATATGGCCTTTAGTATGTGGAGGTAAGTCCCCTCTATGCCTACTGTCTAGAGGGTTTTTATCATAAATGGGTGTTGAATTTTGCTGAAAGCTTTTTCTGCATGTATTGAGATGATCATATGGTTTTTCTCCTTCAGTTTGTTGATATGGTGTATCACATTGATTGATTTGCGTATATTGAAGAATCCTTGCATTCCTGGGATAAACCCCACTTGATCATGGTGTATGATCCTTTTAATGTGCTGCTGGATTCTGTTTGCTAGTATTTTGTTGAGGATTTTTGCACCCATGTTCATCAGTGATATTGGCTGGTAGTTTTCGACTTTTGTGGCATCTCAGTCTAGTTTTGGTATCAGGGTGATGGAGGCCTCATGGAAGGAGTTTGGGGGTGTTCCTCCCTCTGCTATATTTTGGAAGAGCTTGAGAAGGATATGTGTTAGCTCTTCTCTAATGTTTATAGAATTCACCTGTGAAGTCATCTGGTCCTGGGTTTTTGTTTGTTGTAAGATTTTTAATCAGAGTCTCAATTTCAGTGCTTGTGATTGGTCTGTTTACATTTTCTATTTCTTCCTGGTTCAGTCTCAGAAGGTTTTGCTTTTCTAAGAATTTGTCCATTTTTTCCAGGTTGTCCATTTTATTAGCATATAGTTGCTTGTAGTAATCTCTCATGATCCTTTGTATTTCTGCAGTGTCAGTTGTTACTTCTCCTTTTTCATTTCTAATTCTGTTGATTTGAGTCTTCTTCCTTTTTTCTTGGTGAGTCTGCCTAATGGTTTATCAATTTTGTTTATCTTCTCGAAGAACCAGCTTTTAGTTTTATTGATCTTTGCTATTGTTTCCTTCATTTCTTTCTTTTTTTTTTTTTTTTGCGGTACGCGGGCCCCTCACTGCTGTGGCCTCTCCCGCTGCGGAGCACAGGCTCCGGACGCGCAGGCCCAGCGGCCATGGCTCACGGGCCCAGCCACTCCGCGGCACATGGGATCCTCCCAGACCGGGGCACGAACCCGTGTCCCCTGCATCGGCAGGCAGACTCCCAACCACTGCGCCACCAGGGAGGCCCTCCTTCATTTATTTCTGATCTGATCTTTATGATTTCTTTCCTTCTGCTAACTATGGGTTTTTTTTGTTCTTCTTTCTCTAATTGCTTTTGGTGTAAGGTTAGGTTTTTTATTTGAGATGTTCCTTGTCTCTTGAGGTAGCATTGTATTGCTATAAACTTGTCTCTGAGAACTGCTTTTGCTGCATCCCATAGGCTTTGTGTCATCGTGTTTTCATTGTCATTTTTTCTAGGTATTTTTTGATTTCCTCTTTGATTTCTTCTGTGATCTCTTGGTTATTTAGTAGTGTATTGTTTAGCTTCCATGTGTTTGTAGTTTTTGCAGATTTTTTCCTGTAATTGATATCTAGTTTCATAGTGTTATGGTCAGAAACGATACTTGATACAATTTCAATTTTCTTTAATTTACCAAGGCTTGATTTGTGACCCAAGATATGATTTATCCTGGAGAATGTTCTATGAGCAGTTGAGCGGAACGTATATTCTGTTGTTTTTGGATGGAATGTCCTATAAGTATCAATTCAGTCCATCTTGTTTAATGTATCATTTAAAGCTTGTGTTTCCTTATTTATTTTCATTTTGGATGATCTGTCCATTGATGAAAGTGGACAGATTAAAGTCCACTATGTTAAAGTCCCCTACTGTGATTGTATTACTGTCGATTTCCCCTTTTATGGCTGTTAGCATTTTCCTTATGTATTGAGGTGCTCCTGTGTTGGGTGCATAATTATTTACAAGTGTTATATCTCCTTCTTGGATTCATCCCTTGATCCTTATGTAGTGTCCTTCTTTGTTTCTTGTAATAGTCTTTATTTTAAAGTCTATTTTTTCTGATATGAGTATTGCTACTCCAGCTGTCTTTTGATTTCCATTTGCATGGAATATGTTCTTCCATCCCCTCACTTTCAATTTGTATGTGTCCCTTGGTCTGAAGTGTGTCTCTTGTAGACAGCATATATATCGGTCTTCTGTTTGTATCCATTTAGCCTGTCTGTTTCTTTTGGTTGGAGCATTTAATCCATTTACATTTAAGGCAGTTATCAATATGTATGTTGCTATTACCATTTTCTTAATTGTTTTGGGTTTGTTATTGTACGGCTTTTCCTTCTCTTGTGTTTCCAACCTAGAGAAGTTCCTTTGGCATTTATTGTAAAGCTGGCTTGGTGGTGCTGAATTCTCTTAGCTTTTGCTCGTCTGTAAAGGTTTTAATTTCTCCATCTTATCTGAATGAGATCCTTTCTGGGTAGAGTAATCTTGGTTGTAGGTTTTTCCCTTTCATCACTTTAAATATGTCCTGCCACTCCCTTCTAGCTTGCAGAGTTTCGCTGAGAAATCAGCTGTTAACCTTATGGGGATTCCCTTGTATGCTATTTGTTGTTTTTCCCTTGCTGCCTTTAATATTTTACTTTGTATTTAATTTTTGATAGTTTGATTAATATGTTTTGATGTGTTTCTCCTTGGATTTATCCTGTATGGGACTCTCTGTGCTTCCTGGACTTGACTGACTATTTCCTTTCCCATATTAGGGAAGTTTTCAACTATAATCTCTTCAAATATTTTCTCAGTCCCTTTCTTTTTCTCTTCTTCTTCTAGGACCCCTGTAATTCGAATGTTTGTGTGTTTAATATTGTCCCAGAGGTCTCTGAGACTGTCCTCTATTCTTTTCATTCTTTTTTCTTTCTTCTGCTCTGCAGTAGTTATTTCCACTGTTTTATCTTCCAGGTCACTTATCTGTTCTTCTGCCTCAGTTATTCTGCTATTGATTCCTTCTAGAGAATTTTTAATTTCATTTATTGTGTTGTTCAGCATTGTTTGTTTGCTCTTTAGTTCTTTTAGGTCCTTGTTAAACGTTTCTTGTTCTCCATTCGATTTCCAAGATTTTGGATCATCTTTACTATCATTACTCTGATTCTTTTTCAGGTAGACTGCGTATTTCCTCTTTTTTTGTTTGGTCTGGTGGGTTTTTACCTTGCTCCTTTATTTTCTGTGTGTTTCTCTGTCTTCTCCTTTTGCTTAACTTACTATTGGGTCTTTTTTGCAGCCTGCAAGTTCACAGTTACCGTTGTTTTTGGTGTCTGCCCCCAGTGGTGAAGTTTGGTTCAGTGGGTTGTGTAGGCTTCCTGGTGGTGGGGACTAGTGCCTGTGTTCCAATGTATGAGGCTGGATCTTGTCTTTCTGGTGGGCAGGACCACGTCTTGTGTTGTATTTTGGGGTGTCTGTGACCTTATTATGATTTTAGGCAGCCTCTCTGTTAATGGGTGGGGTTGTGTTTCTGTCCTGCTATTTGTTTGTCATAGGGTTTCCAGCACTGTATCTTGCTGGTCATTGAGTGGAGCTGAGTCTTAACATTGAGATGGAGATGTCTGCGAGAGCTTTCACCATTTGATATTACCTCGAGCTAGGAGGTCTCTTGTAGACCAATGTCCTGAACTTGGCTCTCCCACCTCAGAGGTACAGGCCTGACACCTAGCTAGAGCACCCAGACTCTACCAGTCACATGGCTCAGAAGAAAAGGGAGAAAAGAAGGAAAGAAATAAAAAATAAATATAATAAAATAAAAGTTTTTAAAATAAAAAATTATTAAAAATAAATCAAAAAATAGTAAAAAAAGAAAGATAGAAAGAAGAGAGCAACCAAACCATAAAACAAATCCACCAATGATAAGAAGCACTAAAAATTATACTAAAAACAAAGAAACAAACAAAAAACCTGGACAGATAGAACCCTAGGACAAATTGTAAAAGTAAAACTATACAGAGAAACTCACACAAAGACGCATACACATACACACTCACAAAAAGAGAAAAAGGAAAAAAAATCTATGTATAAAAGGAAAAAAGGAAGAGAGCAAAGAAATCAATAAACAAATCTACCAATGATAATAAACTCTAAATACTTAACTAACATAAACTTAAAACCAGAAACAAATTAGATGCAGACAGCAAATCCCAAGTCTACAGTTGCCCCCAAGGTCCACTGCCTCAATTTTGGGGTGTGTCATTGTCTATTCAGGTATTCCAGAGATGCAGGCCTGGTACATCAGGTTGATTGTGGAGATTTAATCCGCAGCTCCTGAGACTGCATGGAGAGATTTCCCTTT
This sequence comes from Mesoplodon mirus, assembly GCF_964341445.2. NCBI lineage: Eukaryota > Metazoa > Chordata > Mammalia > Artiodactyla > Ziphiidae > Mesoplodon > Mesoplodon mirus. The sequence continues at coordinate 99,221,654 of NC_138982.1, read as the reverse complement.
CTCTCTCTCTCTTTTTTTTCCCCTTTCTCTTCTTTGTTTGCACAGCTCCTGGTGTTCAGCTTTGTATTTGGCCCCACCTGTGCGTATAGGTCACCTGAGGGTGTCTGTTCTTTGCTGAGACAGGATGAGGTTAAAGTAGCAGCTGATTAGGGGGCTCTGGCTCATTCAGGCTGGGGGTAGGGAGGGGTATGGAATGTGGGGTGAGCTTGCAGCGGCAGAGGCTGGCATGACATTGCAACAGCCTGAGGCGCACCATGTGTTCTCCTGGGGAAGTTGTCCCTGGATCATGGGACCCTGGCAATTGTGGGCTGCACAGTCTCCTGGGAGGGGAGGTGTGGATAGTGACCTGTGTTCGCCCACAGGCTTCTTGGTGGCTGCAGCAGCAGCTTTAGGGTTTCATGCCCGTCTCTGGGTCTTTGCTGTTAGCTGAGGCTCACGCCCATCTCTGGAGCTCATTTAAGCGGTGTTCTGAATCCCGTGTCCTTGCGCCCCCTAAAACAATGGTCTCTTTCCTCTTAGGGAGTTTCAGACTTTTCCCCGGACTCCCTCCCGGCTAGCTGTGGTGCACTAGCCCCCTTCAGGCTGTGTTCATGCAACCAACCCCAGTCCTCTCCCTGGGATCTGATCTCTGAAGCCCGAGCCTCAGCTCCCAGCCCCCACCAGCCCCAGCGGGTGAGCAGACAAGCCTCTCAGGCTGGTGAGTCCTGTTCAGCACCAATCCTCTGTGCGGGAATCCATCCACTTTGCCCTCTGCATCCCTGTTGCTGCACTCTCCTCCATGGCTCTGAAGCTTCCCCCACTCCCACCCACTGTTTCCGCCAGTGAAGGGGCTTCCTAGTGTGTGGAAACTTTTCCTCTTTCACAGCTCTCTCCCAGAGGTGCAGGTCCCATCCCTATTATTTTGTCTCATTTTTTCTTTTTTCTTTTGCCCTACCCATGTATGTGGAAAGTTTCTTGCTTTGGGGGAAGTCTGAGGTCTTCTGCCAGCGTTCAGTAGGTGTTCTGTAGGAGTTGTTCCACATGTAGATGTATTTGTGGGGAGGAAGGTGATCTCTATGTCTTACTCCTCCGCCATCTTGAAGGTCTCCTGCAACTGATTTCTGTATGTTTATTTTTTTATTCTGCAAGTTTACTAAATTTATTTATTACTTCTGGTTTTCTGGTGGAGTCTTTTGGGTTTTCTGTATTTAAGATAATTTTGTCTGCCAGCAGAGACAGTTTTATTTTTTCCTTTCCAACTTGGATGCCTGCTATTTCTTTTTCCTGGCTATTGTTCTGACTAGGACTTCCAGTACTGTGCTGAATGGATGTGGCAAGAGTGGGCATCCTTGTCTTATTTCTGTCTTAGAGGAAAGGCTTCTAATTTTCACCACTGAGTGTGATGTTAGCTGTGGGCTTGTCAGATGTGGCCTTTATTATGTTGATGAACAATCCTTCTATACCTTATTTGTTGAGAGTTTTTCTCATGAAAGGATGTTGAATTTTGTTAAATATTTTTTCTGCATCTATTGAAATGATCCCGATTTTTGTCCTTCATTCTGTTCATGTGGTGTATCACATTTATTGATTTGCATATGTTGAACCATTCTTGCTTCCAGGGTTGAGTCCCATTTGATCATGGTGTATGATCCTTTTAATGTATTTTTGAATTCAGTTTGCTAATATTTTGTTGAGGATTTTACATCTATGGTCATCAGGAATATGGCTTGTAATTTTCTTTTCTTGTAGTGTCCTTATCTGGCTTCAGTATTAGGGTGATGCTGGCCCTGTAAAGAGTTTGCAACTGTTCCTTCATCTTCACTTTTTTTGGGAGAGTTTGAGAAGCTTTGGTATTCATTCTTTAAATGTTTGGTATAGCTCACCTGTGAAGCCATCTTGTCCTGGGCTTTTATGTGTTGTGAGATTTTAAATTACTGATTCAATCTCCTTGTTCATTATTGCTCCGTTTAGATTTTCTATTACATCCTGATTCAGTCTTGGTAAGTTGTGTCTGAATTTTTTTCTTTTATTTCTTTTAAATTTAATGAGACTGATTTTATGGACTAACAAGCATTTGGTCTATCTTGGTGAACAAAACATTTAACTTGGAAAAGAATGGTATTCTGCAGTTGTTGGGTATAGTGTTCTAAAAATGTCAATAGGATCAAAGTGATTGTTAGTACTGTACAGATTTTCTTACCAACATTTTTGGTTCTCTCAACTGCTGAAAAAGGAATGCTAAGATCTCCAACTGTGATTGTGAATTTGTTTATTCTCTCCTTAATTCTGTCAATTTTTGCATCACATGTGTTGAGGTTCTGCTATTAGATGCATAGACATTTATGATTATTATGTCTTTGAATGAATTGACCCTTTATCATTTGGAAATGTCCCTCCTTAACTCTGATAATGCTCTCTGTCATGAAGTCCACTTTATCTGATATCCGGCCTTCTTATGCATATGGGTTACATGATACATATTTTTTCATCCATTCACTTTCAACCTATCTGTGCCTTTATATTTAAAGTATGTATCTTACAGACAGCAAGTAGATGGGTCTTTTATCAATTCTGGCAATTTTTGTCTTTTGAGTGTTTAGTCTGTTTGAGCTAATGTAATTATTAATATGCATGAAGTTATGTCTAACATTTTACTATTTGCTTTCTGTTGCCACTCTATTTTTTAATCCTTTGTTCCTCTTTTCCTGCCTACTTTTGGGTAAATTTAGTAGTACTAGGATTCCATTTTAATTTATATGTTGGTTATTAAGCAATATCCCAACATATTTTTTGTTGATTTAGGGATACATTATACATCCTTAACTTTCCATACTCAACAGAGTTAATATTTTACCACTTCCACTAAAATCTAAGACTCTTGTAACAGTATAAGCTTATGTGTTATTCTTCCTTCCTTTATGTTATAGTTGTCTGATGTACTACATGTGCATACATTATAAACCCCACAATGCAGTGTTATTGTTTTTGCTTGTTCTTAATCCCTTCTTGAAGATCTGAATTTCCATGTGATTTTGTTTCCCTTCAGGCTGAAAACTTTCCTTTAGAATTTCTTAGTATATATCTTCTGGTGAAAAATTCTTTCAGTTTTCTTTTACCTAAAAATGTCTTTATTTAGCTTTCATTGTTGAGAGACATTTTCACTGGATATAGAATTATGACTTGACAGAGTTTTTTTTTTCCTTTTAGCACTATGAAGAAGTAATTTCACAAACTGGTTCCAGTTTCTAATGAGACACCTTCAATGTTTTGCATTATTTTTCCTCCTGTTATATAATGTGTTACTTTCCTCTGGTTATTTTCAGGGTTTTCCCTTTATTTTTGACTTTTATCATTTTGACTATAATGTGCCCAGATATTACTTTATTTTATTTTTTGCATTTATTCTGCTTGGGATTGTTGAACTTCTTGAATCTATTAATTTATGTCTTTCATCAAATGTGAGAAATTTTCAGCCGTTATTTTTCAAATAGTTTTTGTATCCCATTCTCTCTCTTCTCTCTTTCTGGGACTCTAAGTACATGTTAGTTAATTTAATATTGTTCTGCAGGTTCCTGAGCTCTGTTCATTCTTTTTCATTCTTTCTCCTTGCTATTCATCAGACTAGATCATCCTGGTGATCTGTCACCAAGGACACTGATTTTTTTCTTTAGTCATCTTCAGTTTGCTATTGAGCCTATCCAGTGATTTTTATTTCAGATATTGTACTTTTTTAGTTTATAAATTTTTGTTTTGTTATATTTTATAGTGGTACATTTTGCTTACATTTCCTTATTTTTGGCTCATTATGAGTACATTTTCTTTTGTACTCTATGAATACATCTGTAAGCATGTTGTAATAGTACTTTAAATTTCTTGTTTGTTAAATTTAACATCTGGGTCATTTTGGGCCTTCTCCATTGATTGCTTTTTTTCTTTAGTATGGGCCATGTTTTTTCTGTTTTTTCATATGTTTGGTAATTTCAATTATTTCCAGAGCATATAGATCCTACAACCATAGCAACTCTGCATTCTACTATATTCCTACCAAGAATGGAGTTGCCATACGATTAACTTAGCTGGACTAAAATTGAAAACTCTATCTCTCCCTAGGGTGGGCAGCTGAAATCTCTGTTTAGTGTTTTTAGCCTTACCTGTGCTTCTTGGAATCCATCCCAACCATTTGTAATTCAGAGGTTAATCAGAGGTGTGGGCAGAGTTTATAAACAGACTCTGGAGCTCCTCCTCTCTATCTTCTCCTGGATATTCATATCCATACTGTTACTTACTTTCCAGCTGCTGTGGTTGCCCTAAACCCTGTCTTCTGTTTTTTTAACCTAATAAGACTGCCTGTTTCAACTCCAGGTTTACTCATTCTGCCTGGGCTGATTATGGTGTGACTTCAGGCTAAAAGATATTAAGCACAAAACAAAATATGGAAACCTACCCAGTGGAACTCCATTTTTCCTAAGTGTAGATTCCCCTTCCAGTCTCTGAATGCTTCTGCTTGTCCTCCAATGTCTTCATATAGTTTTTAAAAAATATTTTCTCCTGAGTTTATAGTTTTTATCTGCAAGAGGGTTGATTTGATAGGAGCAGAACCATATAAAGTTGTTTTTGTGACATAAGTCATACATAGGACTGAAGATACTTTTATTCCTTGAGACTTATCTCAAGAATATATTTAATAATAAATCTTTTTAAAAATTCCATTCATACTTTGTTTAAAAAATGTGAATCAAAGATTTATATTCTTTTTTTCTTTGGAAACCATCCTGTTAACATCTTGGGAGTATCTACTGTGAGAGAAGCTCAACATTTAGGCTAAGGATTATGGTCACCTTCTGATTTTCATCATGGCAAAAATAATCATATAGATGAACCAAAATGGTAGATGAAAATAAAAATTCTGTTTGACCTCACAAGATTTTTGTTTTTATTCTTTTGTATTTGTGTATTATACATGGGGAATGTCAAAAGTTTAAGATAAAACAAGGAGGCATTATTGAAAGACTTAACCTTGAAATCAGGAATTTCTCTCTGTGCTTCTTATTCTATCCCTCTTCCCATAGTGAACATTGCCTTTTACTCTGATGAAAAATATTACAAGGACTTTTCCCTCTGTATATAGAGTTCCGTTTTTTCTGAGTTGGCAGAGTGAATTATACTTCAATATAATGAAAGTACCCTTCTTTTTTTTATTTATTTTTATTTATTTTTTATTTTTTGCTTTATAACAAATTTAATCAGTTATACATATACATATGTTCCCATATCCCCTCCCTTTTGAGTCTCTCTCCCACCCTCCCTATCCCACCCCTCCAGGCGGTCACAAAGCACCGAGCTGATCTCCCTGTGCTATGTGGCTGCTTCCCACTATCTATCTACCTTACGTTTGGTAGTGTATATATGTCCATGCTGCTCTTTCACTTTGTCACAGCTTACCCTTCCCCCTCCCCATATCCTCAAGTCCATTCTCTAGTAGGTCTGTGTCTTTATTCCTGTCTTACCCCTATGTTCTTCATGACATTTTTTTTTCTTAAATTCCATATATATGTGTCAGCATACAGTATTTGTCTTTCTCTTTCTGACTTACTTCACTCTGTATGACAGACTCTAGGTCCATCCACCTCATTACAAATAGCTCAATTTCATTTCTTTTTATGGCTGAGTAATATTCCATTGTATATATGTGCCACATCCTCTTTACCCATTCATCTGATGATGGACACTTAGGTTGTTTCCATCTCCAGGCTATTGTAAATAGGGCTGCTATGAACATTTTGGTACATGTCTCTTTTTGAATTATGGTTTTCTCAGGGTATATGCCCAGCAGTGGGATTGCTGGGTCATATGGTAGTTCTATTTGTAGTTTTTTAAGGAACCTCCATACCGTTCTCCATAGTGGCTGTACCAATTCACATTCCCACCAGCAGTGCAAGAGTGTTCCTTTTTTTCCACACCCTCTCCAGCATTTATTGTTTCTAGATTTTTTGATGATGGCCATTCTGACTGGTGTGAGATGATATCTCATTGTAGTTTTGATTTGCATTTCTCTAATGAGCAAAGATGTTGAGCATCCTTTCATGTGTTTGTTGGCAGTCTGTATATCTTCTTTGGAGAAATGTCTATTTAGGTCTTCTGGCCATTTTTGGATTGGGTTGTTTGTTTTTTTGTTATTGAGCTGCATGAGCTGCTTATAAATTTTGGAGATTAATCCTTTGTCAGTTGCTTCATTTTCAAATATTTTCTCCCATTCTGAGGGTTGTCTTTTGGTCTTGTTTATGGTTTCCTTTGCTGTGCAAAAGCTTTTAAGTTTCATTAGGTCCCATGTGTTTATTTTTGTCTTTATTTCCATTTCTCTAGGAGGTGGGTCAAAAAGGATCTTGCTGTGATTTATGTCATAGAGTGTTCTGCCTGTGTTTTCCTCTAAGAGTTTGATAGTTTCTGGCCTTACATTTAGGTCTTTAATCCATTTTGAGCTTATTTTTGTGTATGGTGTTAGGGAGTGATCTAATCTCATACTTTTACATGTCCCTATCCAGTTTTCCCAGCACCACTTATTGAAGAGACTGTCCTTTCTCCACTGTACATTGCTGCCTCCTTTATCAAAGATAAGGTGACCATATGTCCGTGGGTTTATCTCTGGGCTTTCTATCCTGTTCCATTGATCTATCTTTCTGTTTTTGTGCCAGTACCATACTGTCTTGATTACTGTAGCTTTGTAGTATAGTCTGAAGTCAGGGAGCCTGATTCCTCCAGCTCCATTTTTCGTTCTCAAGATTGCTTTGGCTATTTGGGGTCTTTTGTGTTTCCATACAAATTGTGAAATTTTTTGCTCTAGTTCTGTGAAAAATGCCAGTGGTCGTTTGATAGGGATTGCATTGAATCTGTAGATTGCTTTGGGTAGTAGAGTCATTTTCACAATGTTGATTCTTCCAATCCAAGAACATGGTACATCTCTCCATCTATTTGTATCATCTTTAATTTCTTTCATCAGTGTCTTATAATTTTCTGCATACAGGTCTTTTGTCTCCTTAGGTAGGTTTATTCCTAGATATTTTATTCTTTTTGTTGCAGTGGTAAATGGGAGTGTTTTCTTGATTTCACTTTCAGATTTTTCATCATTAGTATATAGGAATGCCAGAGATTTCTGTGCATTAATTTTGTATCCTGCAGCTTTACCAAATTCATTGATTAGCTCTAGTAGTTTTCTGGTAGCATCTTTAGGATTCTCTATGTATAGTATCATGTCATCTGCAAACAGTGACAGCTTTACTTCTTCTTTTCTGATTTGGATTCCTTTTATTTCCTTTTCTTCTCTGATTGCTGTGGCTAAAACTTCCAAAACTATGTTGAATAAGAGTGGTGAGAGTGGGCAACCTTGTCTTGTTCCTGATCTTAGTGGAAATGCTTTCAGTTTTTCACCTTGAGGATGATGTTGGCTCTGGGTTTGTCATATATGGCCTTTATTATGTTGAGGAAAGTTCCCTCTATGCCTACTTTCTGTAGGGTTTTTATCATAAATGGGTGTTGAATTTTGTCGAAAGCTTTCTCTGCATCTATTGAGATGATCATATGGTTTTTCTCCTTCAATTAGTTAATATGGTGTATCACGTTGATTGATTTGCGTATATTGAAGAATCCTTGCATTCCTGGAATAAACCCCACTTGATCATGGTGTATGATCCTTTTAATGTGCTGTTGGATTCTGTTTGCTAGTATTTTGTTGAGGATTTTTGCATCTATGTTCATCAGTGATATTGGCCTGTAGTTTTCTTTCTTTGTGACATCCTTGTCTGGTTTTGGTATCAAGGTGATGGTGGCCTCGTAGAATGAGTTTGGGAGTGTTCCTCCCTCTGCTATATTTTGGAAGAGTTTGAGAAGGATAGGTGTTAGCTCTTCTCTAAATGCTTGATAGAAGTCACCTGTGAAGCCATCTGGTCCTGGGCTTTTGTTTGTTGGAAGATTTTTTATCACAGTTTCAATTTCAGTGCTTGTGATTTGTCTGTTCATATTTTCTATTTCTTCCTGATTCAGTCTTGGCAGGTTGTGCTTTTCTAAGAATTTGTCCATTTCTTCCAGGTTGTCCATTTTATTGGCATAGAGTTGCTTGTAGTAATCTCTCATGATCTTTTGTATTTCTGCATACCCTTCTTTTTTATTTTTTTTAATTCAGGTATAGTTGATTTACAGTATTGTGTAAGTTTCAGGTATATGATATAGTGATTCACAATTTTTAAAGATTATAGTTCTTATAAAATATTCCCTGTGTTGTACAATATATTCTTGTAGCTTATTTATTTTATACATAGTAGCTTGTACCTCTTAATCCCCTACCTTTATTTTGCCCCTCCCCTCTTCCCTCTTCTCACTGGTAACCATTAGTTTGTTCTCTGTATCTGTGAGTCTGTTTCTTTTTTGCTACATTCACTAGTTTGTTTTATTTTTTAGATTCCACACATAAGTGATATCATACAGTGTTTGTCATTCTCAGTCTGACTTATTTCACTAAGTATAATACCCTCCAAGTCTATCCATGTTGTTGCAAATGGCAAAATTTCATTCTTCTCATGGCTGAGTAGTATTCCATTGTACATACATACCACATCTTCATTTTTTTTTCTTTTAAAGTTATGGGAGATATCCTTCGATTTTTCATCAGTTCATGTGTTGATGGACACTTAGGTTGCTTCCATATCTTGGCTACTGTAAATAATACTGTTATGAACATTGGGGTGCACGTATCTTTTTGAATTAATGTTTTTCTTTTCTTTGGTTGTATGCCCACAAGTAGAATTGCTAGATCATATGGTAGTTCTATATTTAATTTTTTTGAGGAAGCTCCATACTGTGTTCCACAGTGTCTGCACCAATTTACATTCCTAATGACAGTGGAAAGTACCCTTCTTCTAAACTCCGCACTCTGCACCAGGATCATTTGTGTGAACAAATGTGATCACTGGACCACCTACATGAGGCAAGAAAAGACACTCCTTAGTGAGAGCTTGCTTCTTAAGCTCCAGACCTCTAACCCTGAAAGCAAAGGGATAATCCCTAAAATTCTACATAGATTGTTATTAGTATAAAAAATTTTCCAACTTAATATATACTGAGATTATCTTCTGACAGTATTTTTATATGTCACATATGTACTTTTTCAAGGGGATATAGTTTTCAAGTTATCTTTTGTAAAATCTTATTTACCTTTAACTTATTCATCAAAGCCAGAGAAAGGCATGTAAAATTCCCTTTTACACTTTTCTACCAGTTTTTCTTCTGTTTAACTGTTTGTCTTTATACAAATTAATGCTGTATTATCATGTTTCTAAAAATTCATGGATGTTGTATATTTCTGGTACATGATAACTTTCGTCAATATAACAAGTCACTCTCAGTCCTATTTTATCTTGAAATCTAATTTTCCATATATTAATGTAGCAACTTCTAATTTGTTTTTATGCGATCTTATCTAATCTATGTTAGTTCTTTTGTCTTTAACCTTTCTGTGTCAATTTGTTTTTGACTTACCTTTTCTTAGATCCCATATATTTAGATTGTATCTTTTTTTATAGATTTTATTTATATATTTTTCTCTACATGGGTCTTTGTTGCTGCACACAGGTTTTCTCTAGTTGTGGGGAGCAGGGGTTATTCTTTTTTTTTTTTTTTTTTTGCGGTACGCAGGCCTCTCATTGTTGTGGCCTCTCCCATTGCAGAGCACAGGCTCCGGACACGCAGGCCCAACAGCCATGCCTCACGGGCCCAGCTGCTCCGTGGCATGTGGGATCTTCCCAGACTGGGGCACGAACCCGTGTCCCCTGCATTGGCAAGCAGACTCGCAACCACTGTGCCATGAGGGAAGCCCCTGGGGGGGGCTACTCTTCATTGCGGTGTATGGGCTTCTCATTGTGGTGTCTTCTCTTGTTGCAGAGCATGGGCTCTAGGTGCACAGGTTTCAGTAGCTGTGGCACATGGGCTCAGTAGTTGTGGCTCCTGGACTGTAGAGCTCAGGCTCAGTAGTTGTGGTGCACGGGCTTAGTGGCGTCACGGCACGTGGAATCTTCCCGGACCAGGGCTCGAACCTGTGTCCCCTGCACTGGCAGGTGGATTCTTAACCACTTAGCCACCAGGGGATTCCCCAGATTGTGTTTTTAAAATCATGTTCTCATTGTTTTTCTATTTTATTTAAAAAGTTAAACTTTTATCTAAGTAGCTAAATATTGGTTATCAAAACTGGTATGTTTGATTTTTTTAAAAATTAGTTTCTGCTTTATAACAAAGTGAATCAGTCATACATATACATCTGTTCCCATATCCCTTCCCTCTTGTGTCTCCCTCCCTCCCATCCTCCCTATCCCACCCATCCAGGCAGTCACAAAGCACCGAGCTGATCTCCCTGTGCTATGCGGCTGCTTCCCACTATCTATCTACCTTATGTTTGGTAGTGTATATATGTCCATGCCTCTCTCTCGCTTTGTCACAGCTTACCCTTCCCCCTCCCCATATCCACAAGTCCATTCTCAAGTAGGTCTGTGTCTTTATTCGGGTTTTACCCCTAGGTTCTTCATGACATTTTTTCCCTTAAATTCCATATATATGTGTTAGCATACAGTATTTGCCTTTCTCTTTCTGACTTACTTCACTCTGTATGACAGACTCTAGGTCTATCCACCTCATTACAAATAGCTCAATTTCGTTTCTTTTTATGGCTGAGTAATAGTCCATTGTATATATGTGCCACATCTTCTTTATCCATTCATCCAATGTTAGACACTTAGGTTGTTTCAATCTCCAGGCTATTGTGAATAGAGCTGCAATGAACATTTTGGTACATGTCTCTTTTTGAATTATGGTTTTCTCAGGGTATATGCCTAGTAGTGGGATTGCTGGGTCATATGGTAGTTCTATTTTTAGTTTTTTAAGGAACCTCCATACTGTTCTCCATAGTGGCTGTACCAATTCACATTCCTACCAGCAGTGCAAGAGTGTTCCCTTTTCTCCACACCCTCTCCAGCATTTATTGTTTCTAGATTTTTTGATGATGGCCATTCTGACTGGTGTGAGATGATATATCATTGTAGTTTTGATTTGAATTTCTCTAATGATTAATGATGTTGAGCATTCTTTCATGTGTTTGTTGGCAGTCTGTACATCTTCTTTGGAGAAAATGTCTATTTAGGTCTTCTGCCCATTTTTGGATTGGGTTGTTTGTTTTTTTGTTATTGAGCTGCATGAGCTGCTTATAAATTTTGGAGATTAATCCTTTGCCAGTTGCTTCATTTGCAAATATTTTCTCCCATTCTAAGGGTTGTCTTTTGGTCTTGTTTATGGTTTCCTTTGCTGCGCAAAAGCTTTTAAGTTTCATTAGGTCCCATTTGTTTATTTTTGTTTTTATTTCCATTTCCCTAGGAGGTGGGTCCAAAAGAATCTTGCTGTGATTTATGTCATAGAGTGTTCTGCCTATGTTTTCCTCTAAGAGTTTGATAGTGTCTGGCCTTACATTTAGGTCTTTAATCCATTTTGAGCTTATTTTTGTGTATGGTGTTAGGGAGTGATCTAATCTCATACTTTTACATGTCCCTGTACAGTTTTCCCAGCACCACTTACTGAACAGGCTGTCCTTTCTCCACTGTACATTCCTGCCTCCTTTATCAAAGATAAGTTGACCATATGTGCGTAGGATTATCTCTGGGCTTTCTATCCTGTTCCATTGATCTATCTTTCTGTTTTTGTGCCAGTACCACACTGTCTTGATTACTGTAGCTTTCTAGTATAGTCTGAAGTCAGGGAGCCTGATTCCTCCAGCTCCATTTTTCGTTCTCAAGATTGCTTTGGCAATTCGGGGTCTTTTGTTTTTCCAAACAAATTTTGAAATTTTTTGTTCTAGTCCTGTGAAAAATGCCAGTGGTAGTTTGATAGGGATTGCATTGAATCTGTAGATTGCTTTGGGTAGTAGGGTCATTTTCACAATATTGATTCTTCCAATCCAGGAGCATGGTATATCTCTCCATCTATTTGTATCATCTTTAATTTCTTTCATCAGTGTCTTATAATTTTCTGCTTAGAGGTCTTTTGTCTCCTTAGGTAGGTTTATTCCTAGATATTTTATTCTTTTTGTTGCAGTGGTAAATGAGAGTGTTTTCTTGATTTCACTTTCAGATTTTTCATCATTAGTGTATAGGAATGCCAGAGATTTCTGTGCATTAAATTTGTATCCTGCTACTTTACCAAATTCATTGATTAGCTCTAGTAGTTTTCTGGTAGCATCTATAGGATTCTCTATGTATAGTATCATGTCATCTGCAAACAGTGACAGCTTTACTCCTTCTTTACTGACTTGGATTCCTTTTTTTTCCTTTTCTTCTCTGATTGCTGTGGCTAAAACTTCCAAAACTATGTTGAATAAGAGTGGTGAGAGTGGGCAGTCTTGTCTTGTTCCTGATCTTAGTGGAAATGGTTTCAATTTTTCACCATTGAGGACGATGTTGGCTGTGGGTTTGTCATATATGGCCTTTATTATGTTGAGGAAAGTTCCCTCTATGCCTACTTTCTGCAGGGTTTTTATCATAAATGGGTGTTGAAAGGTTTCTCTGCGTCTATTGAGATGATCATATGGTTTTTCTCCTTCAATTTGTTAGTATGGTGTATCACGTTGATTGATTTGTGTATATTGAAGAATCCTTGCATTCCTGGAATAAACCCCACTTGTTCATGGTGTATGATCCTTTTAATGTGCTGTTGGATTCTGTTTGCTAGTATTTTGTTGAGGATTTTTGCATCTATGTTCATCAGTGATATTGGCCTGTAGTTTTCTTTCTTTGTGACATCCTTGCCTGGTTTTGGTATCAAGGTGATGGTGGCCTCATAGAATGAGTTTGGGAGTGTTCCTTCCTCTGATATTGTTTGGAAGAGTTTGAGAAGGATGGGTGTTAGCTCTTCTCTAAATGTTTGATAGAATTCGCCTGTGAAGCCATCTGGTCCTGGGCTTTTGTTTGTTGGAAGATTTTTTATCACAGTTTCAATTTCAGTGCTTGTGATTGGTCTGTTCATATTTTCTATTTCTTCCTGATTCAGTCTTGGCAGGTTGTGCTTTTCTAAGAATTTGTCCATTTCTTCCAGGTTGTCCATTTTATTGGCATAGAGTTGCTTGTAGTAATCTCTCATGATCTTTTGTATTTCTGCAGTGTCAGTTGTTACTTCTCCTTTTTCATTTCTAATTCTATTGATTTGAGTCTTCTCCCTTTTTTTCTTGATGAATCTGGCTAATGGTTTATCAATTTTTTTTATCTTCTCAAAGAACCAGCTTTTAGTTTTATTGATCTTTGCTATCGTTTCCTTCATTTCTTTTTCATTTATTTCTGATCTGATCTTTATGATTTCTTTCCTTCTGCTAACTTTGGCGGATTTTTGTTCTTCTTTCTCTAATTGCTTTAGGTGAAGGGTCAGGTAGTTTACTTGAGGTGTTCCTGTTTCTTAAGGTGGGATTGTATTGCTATAAACTTCCCCCTTAGAACTGCTTTTGCTGCGTCCCATAGGTTTTGGGTCATCGTGTCTCCATTGTCATTTGTTTCTAGGTATTTTTTGATTTCCTCTTTGATTTCTTCAGTGATCACTTCGTTATTAAGTAGTGTATTGTTTAGCCTCCATGTGTTTGTATTTTTTACAGATCTTTTCCTGTAATTGATGTCTAGTCTCATAGCATTGTGGTCGGAAAAGATACTTGATACAGTTCCAATTTTCTTAAATTTACCAACGCTTCATTTGTGACCCAAGATATGATGTGTCCTGGAGATGGTTCCATGAGCACTTGAGATAAATGTGTATTCTGTTGTTTTTGGATGGAATGTCCTATAAATATCAATTAAGTCCATCTTGTTTAATGTATCATTTAAAGCTTGTGTTTCCTTATTTATTTTCATTTTGGATGATCTGTCCATTGGTGAAAGTGGGGTGTTGAAGTCCCTACTATGAGTGTGTTACTGTCGATTTCCCCTTTTATGGCTGTTAGTATTTGCCTTATGTATTGAGGTGCTCCTATGTTGGGTACATAAATATTTACAATTGTTATATCTTCTTCTTGGATATATCCCTTGATCATTATGTAGTGTCCCTCTTTGTCTCTTCTAATAGTCCTTATTTTAAAGTCTATTTTGTCTGATATGAGAATTGCTACTCCAGCTTGCTTTTGATTTCCATTTGCATGGAATATCTTTTTCCATCCCCTTAGTTTCAATCTGTATGTGTCTCTAGGTCTGATGTGGGTCTCTTGTAGACAGCATATATATGGGTCTTGTTTTTGTATCCATTCAGCCAATCTGTGTCTTTTGGTGGGAGCATTTAGTCCATTTACATTTAAGGTAATTATTGATATGTATGTTCCTGTTCCCATTTTCTTAATTGATTTGGGTTCGTTATTGTAGGTCTTTTCCTTCTGTTGTGTTTCTTGCCTAGAGAAGTTCCTTTAGCATTTGTTGTAAAGCTGGTTTGGTGGTGTTGAACTCTCTCAGCTTTTGCTTGTCTGTAAACGTTTTAATTTCTCCATCAAATCTGAATGGGATCCTTGCTGGGTAGAGTAATCTTGGTTGCAGGTTTTTCTCCTTCATCACTTTAAATATGTCCTGCCGCTCCCTTCTGGCTTGTCGAGTTCCTGCTGAGAGATCAGCTGTTAACCTTATGGGGATTCCCTTGTGTGTTATTTGTTGTTTTTCCCCTTGCTGCTTTTAATATGTTTTCTTTGTGTTTAATTTTTGACAGTTTGATTAATATGTGTCTTGGCATATTTCTCCTTGGATTTATTCTGTATGGGACTCTCTGTGCCTCCTGGACTTGATTAACTATTTCCTTTCCCATATTAGGGAAGTTTTCAACTATAATCTCTTCAAATATCTTCTCAGTCCTTTTCTTTTTCTCTTCTTCTCCTGGACCCCCCTATAATTTGAATGTTGGTGCGTTTAATGTTGTCCCAGAGGTCTCTGAGACTGTCCTCAGTTCTTTTCGTTCTTTTTTCTTTATTCTGCTCTGCAGCAGTTATTTCACTATTTTATCTTCCACGTCACTTATCCATTCTTCTGCCTCAGTTATTCTGCTATTGATCCCATCTAGAGTATTTTTCATTTCATTTATTGTGTGTTTTTTTTTTTTTTTTTTTTTTGCGGTAGGCGGGCCTCTCACTGTTGTGGCCTCTCCCCTTGCGGAGCACAGGCTCCGGACGCACAGGCTCAGCAGCCATGGCTCACGGGCCTAGCCGCTCTGCGGCATGTGGGATCTTCCCAGACCGGGGCACGAACCCGTGTCCCCTGCATCGGCAGGCGGACTCTCAACCACTGCGCCACCAGGGAAGCCCATTTATTGTGTTTTTAATTGTTGCTTGATTCATCTTTAGTTTTTCTAGGTCCTTCTTAAATGTTTCTTGCATTTTGTCTATTCTATTTCCAAGATTTTGGATCATCTTTACTATCATTATTCTGAATTCTTTTTCAGGTAGACTGCCTATTTCCTCTTCACTTGTTAGTTCTGCTGGGTTTTCATCTTGCTCCTTCACCTGCTGAGTGTTTTTCTTTTTTCTCATTTTGCTTATCTTACTGTGTTTGGGGTCTCCTTTTTGCAGGCTGCAGGTTCGTAGTTCCCGTTGTTTTTGGTGTCTGTCCCCAGTGGCTAAGGTTGTTTCAGTGTGTTTTGTAGGCTTCCTGGTGGAGGGGACTAGTGCCTGTGTTCTGGTGGATGAGGCTCTATCTTGTCTTTCTGGTGGACAGGTCCACCTCTGGTGGTGTGTTTTCGGGTGTCTGTGGCCTTACTATGTTTTTAGGCAGCCTCTCTGCTAATGGGTGGGGTTGTGTTCCTGTCTTGCTAGTTGTTTGGCATAGGGTGACCAGCACTGTAGCTTGCTGGTCGTTGTGTGAAGCTGGGTGCTGGTGTTGAGATGGAGATCTCTGGGAGATTTTTGCCATTTGATATTATGTGGAGCTGGGAGGTCTCTTGTGGACCAGTGTCCTGAAGTTGGCTCTCCCACTTCAGAGGCACAGCACTGACTCCTGGCTGCAGCACCAAGAGCCTTTCATCCACCCGGCTCAGAATAAAAGGGAGAAAAAGTAGAAAGAAAGAATCAGTAGAAGAAAGAACGGAAGGATGGAAGGAAGGAAGGAAGGAAGAAAAAAAAAGAAAGAAAGAAGGGAGGGAGGGAGGAAGGAAACAAAGGAAGAAAGAAAGAGAAAGGGGGGAGGGAGGGAGGGATGAAGGAGGGAAGGTAGGAAAAAGAGAACGAGAGAAGATAAAGTAAAATAGAATAAAGTATGATAAAATATAATAGCGTTATTATAATAAAAAAGTAGTTATTAAAAAATTAAAAACAAAACGAAGCAAATAAAGAAAAAAATAAAGGGACAGATAGAACCCTGGGACAAATGGTGGAAGCAAGGCTATATAGACAAAATCTCACACAGAAGCATACACATACACTTTCACAAAAAGAGAACAAGGGGAAAAAAATCGTAAATCTTGCTCTCAAAGTCCACCTCCTCAATTTGTGATAATTCGTTGTAAAAAGAGGAAAAGGGGAAAACATCTTAGATCTTTTTCTCAAAGTTCACCTCCTCAATTTGGGATGATTCGTTGTCTATTCATGTATTCCACAGACGCAGGGTACATCAAGTTGATTGTGGAGCTTTAATCCGCTGCTTCGGAGGCTGCTGGGAGAGATTTCCCTTTCTCTTCTTTATTCTCACAGCTCCCGGGTCTCAGCTTTTGATTTGGCCCTGCCTCTGCGTGTAGGTCGCCGGAGGGCGTCTGTTCTTCGCTCAGACAGGACCGGGTTAAAGGAGCAGCTGCTTCAGGGGCTCTGGCTCACTCAGGCCGGGGGGAGGGAGGGGTACGGAGTGCAGGGCGAGCCTGCGGCGGCAGAGGCCGGCATGACGTTGCACCAGCCCGAGGTGCACCGTGCGCTCTTCTGGGGAAGCCGTCCCTGGATCCCGGGACCCCAGCAGTGGCAGGCTGCACAAGCTCCCTGGAAAGGGGGCGTGGTCAGTGACCTGCGCTCGCACACAGGCCTCTTGGCGGCGGCAGTAGCAGCCCCAGCGTCCCACGCCCATCTCTGTGGTCCTCGCTTTTCTCCGCGGCTCGCCCCCGTCTCTGGAGCTCCTTTAAGCAGCGCTCTGAATCCACTCTCCTCGCGCACCAGGAAACAAAGAGGGAAGAAAAAGTCTCTTGCCTCTTCGGCAGCTCCAGACTTTTTCCTGGACTCCCTCCCGGCTAGCCGTGGTGCACTAACCCCTTCAGGCTCTCTTCTCGCCGCCAACCCCAGTCCTCTCCCCATGCTCCGACTGAAACCCGAAACCCGAGCCTCAGCTCCCAGCCTCGCCCGCCCCGGAGGCCAAGCAGACAAGCCTCTCGGGCTGGTGAGTGCCGGTCGGCACCGGTCCTCTGTGCAGGAATCTCTCCGCTTTGCCCTGCACACCCCTGTTGCTGTGCTCTCCTTTGCTACTCCGAAGCTTTCCCCCTCCGTCACCCGCAGTCTCCGCCCGCGAAGGGGCTTCCTAGTGTGTGGAAACCTTTCCTCCTTCACTGCTCCCTCCCACTGGTGCAGGTGCCATCCCTATCCTTTTGTCTCTGTTTATTCTTGTTTCTTTTGCCCTACCCAGGTACGTGGGGAGTTGCTTGCCTTTTGGCGGGTCTGAGGTCTTCTGTCAGCATTCAGTAGGTGTTCCGTAGGAGTTGTTCCATGTGTAGATGAATTTCTGATGTATCTGTAGGGAGGAAGGTGATCTCTGCGTCTTACTCTTCCGCCATCTTCCTTAATCAGCTAAGTGTCTTTTCGGTATGTTTGATTGTATTCTGTTATCTTATTTTCTTTTTTTACATGTATCCATGATTTCTTCCTTTTTTTATATGTTGTGCCATATAAATTATATTTTCTTTTACTTAACCTTCTCCAATTAGAACATTTTCATCCCATTAATTATTATTTTTGTTTATTAAACATTAATACAATTTATAAGATACAATTTTCATCTTCCAAAGTAAAACAATATGTATTGATTCCTCCCCCTTTTTTTAAAAATTGGAGTATAGTTGATTTACAACATTGTGTTAGTTTCAGGTGTACAGCAAAGTGAATCAGTTATACATATACATATATTCATTCTTTTTTAGATTCTTTACATATAGGTTATTACAGAATATTGAGTAGAGTTCCCTGTGCTATACAGTAGGTCCTTATTAGTTATCTGTTTTATATATAGGATTCCTCCCTTTTAAAGAGAGTAAAATGAACACAGTTTAGCTGCTTCATCTCCTGGTTTTATTGGTAAAATTTAAAATTTATCATATAATTAATGTTGTTAAATTATACTGTCTACATTATTTTCTTTCAAGAAATATTTATAATAGTTGGATTTTGTTTGATAATTGTACTAACTGCATTTTCTTATACTTAAATAGTTTCAATGCCTTTTGTCAGTCTTCTTTATTAGATTGTCATGTTATTTTGACTTCTTAATTTTAATGAATTTCTCATTAATGATAGCATATTTTAGAGTAATTGTTTAAAAGATAGTTAGCAAATATTAATGAGGACTTTCCTACCTGATAATTTTTCTTTAGGTACCATGGCACATGAACCCTAGATTAGCTTGGCATTTAATTCTTGGCAATAATCTTTCTTTCATTGAAATTCTATAAACTTAATGAGATTTTATGTTGTGGAAAAAAGGCTGAGAAAGGTCAGAATTTTTTTTTGTGCTTCCCACTCATATCACCCATAAGAATATTTTTTGAAATAATTTTGAACTCATAAAAAGTTATAAAAATAGTACAGAGAGTTCCTATGTAGACTTCACCCAGCTCTTCCAGTGATAACACCTTATATACCTATAATAGATCTATTAAAAAATTATAACAGCAAAAACAGTAAATAAATAAAAATAAAAGAAAGATATTTTCCTACAAAAAAAACCCCAGGAAAGTGACATTGGTACAATCCACATAGATTATTCGCTTATCGGCTTTAATCCCTTAAAATGAAGGTATTTATTTATTTACTTATTGTGCTTACTACGTGGAATGTGAGATCTTGTTCCACGACCAGGGATTGAACCCTCACCCCCTGCACTGGAACCACAGTCTTAACCACTGGACTGCCAGGGAAGTCCCTAAAATGATGTTTTTTAATTCTAGATTTATTAATTCAACTATGAATTAAATAAATAAATTTGTTATCAAATACAATAGAATTATTGTAGTTTTGTAAGTTCATTTGTCCCTTTTTTCCTTGTACTCAAAAATTAACTTTTTAGGGGCTTCCCTGGTGGCGCAGTGGTTGAAAGTCCACCTGCGATGCAGGGGACGTGGGTTTGTGCCCCAGTCCGGGAAGATCCCACATGCCGTGGAGCTGCTGGGCCCGTGAGCCATGGCCACTGAGCCTGCGCGTTCGGAGCCTGTGCTCCGCAACGGGAGAGGCCACAACAGTGAGAGGCCCGTGTACTGCAAAAAAAAAAAAAAAAAAAAAAAATTAACTTTTTATAGGTACAAGTCTCATCTCCTCAACTAGATTATCAGTTCTCTAGCGTAAGAAATATACTTGTGTGTATCTTTCACAGTAGATAACATCTAGTTCAATACTGGGATGGGCTATACTTCTCTAATATTTTGTGAAAAAACTATAGCATTTGATGATTGTCTCAGTGTTGGTTGTTTCTGGCTCTGGTCAAGTATCATTGAGGAGGGAAGTCTGATACAAAATGGAAATCACTGGGGAGGGCATTAAGTCATTTTGGCTTGACCACAATGATGCAGGACCTGTAGAATGTAGTGTGCGGAGCTGCTTGACTATCTGAATTGCTACCACCAGGTTTAATGGGTGTAGGATCTCACCCTCTATCCCAGGCAGCCCTCTCCAGTGCTTTTTGAGAATAACTCCATTAAACAATAGATGTGTGCCTGCCACCAAATTTGAATGGATATAAGGCAGACCTTTACTGCTTGCCACACCCAATGGAAACTCCCCTGAAGGGCAATAAGTAGTGTAAGCTTAGTCTGGGATTGCCAGCTGAGTCATGGATTTGTCACCTAGAATGACCAGTAATTTAGAAAAGTATCTAAAAGAAGGTCTAGGCAAGGATATTCTCTCCTCCGTGCACGGGAGAGGCATATTACAAAATAGAGGCTTGTTACAAAATGTTAATACTTTATGGCAAAATTGAAGGTGGCCATGTGGCAGGAGTACTGGACTAAAAGGCAGGAGATTTAAGCTGTCTTCCAGCTCTACAATTAGTTATTCATATGATTTTAGGAAAGTCACACATCCTTTCTGAGTGAGGCATGTAAAATAGAAAATGAAGGGGGGCTGTTAACATTAACACAGTGCTTTACAAAGGGAGCTTGAATGTTGCCTACATCATAATTTACATAATGTGTTAAAATGCTGATTCCTGGGCCTCGCCCCTTACCAACTCAGTCAGAACCTGTGGGCTAAGAGCTAGGAATCTTCAGGTGATTGTTATGTATACTAAAGAATAGGAACAACTAGCTTAGTTCACCTGGAAGGCTCCTTCTAGCTTTAGAATAATCTATAATTCTAATAAACATTTACTAGGTGCTACAGATACTACTTAAAAGGTACAGTTTGATCTTTGTGCTAGTGAGAATTAGTTTGACCCATAGGTTTTGTCTTTTCAGATAACATCTTTGGGATTTTAGGGAACACGGAAATATTGGGAGTCCATTCAGACCGAGTCCCTCAGGATGGTAGCTTTATGGATTCTCCATGGTCTAGGTTTTTTCCTAATTATTGTACAACCAGAAATTCTATCCAGTCTTATCTTTACCGTAGAGTTTAAAGTTTGGAAAATCCAGGTGAAATAGTGTACTCCACAAAGAGAATGCTTCTCTAGGGACCAGATTTTTCATGTCTCCAAAACAAATTTCTCTCCCTTGAACAATCAGGATGGCCAGTAGCCACTTTTGTCCTCCTGAAACCCATGTCCCATTGAAAACTTCCTTATGTCGTCAAGGCCTTCTTCAGGGGAGTAGATACCCTAATCAAGTTAATCTTCCTGCTTTTGGCCAAAGAACTAGTCTATCCCTTGCCAATATGTATTGATTTTATTAGTCAAACTCTCAGAGTTATCGAACCATAGCACCAGAAGTCTGTAACAGTATTCATAGGATATGATTCTAGAAATAATCCTTTTAAGGTTTGGAGCCTAATAGATGCCAATCTGGGAGACATCCATGGATTTTTTTTTTAAATAACTTTTTCATTTTGAAATAGTCTTACACAAGAAGTTGCAAAGATAGTACAGAGTTCCCATGTACTCTTTGATCAGCTTTTCCCAATAAGATTTGTATAACATTGTCAAAATCAAGAAATGAAGATTGGCACAATATTCTCAACTCAACAGCAGATATTATTTAATCTGTTTTTCCACAAAGGATATTAATGAGGAATTATCAGGGTTTTTGAGATGCTGTAATACACTTTACATGATCTTTCTATTACAGTTACAAGCAAGAGACAGAGTAGTGTATTGGATAGAGGAGTTTTGGAGCCAAAGATACAGTTTAATTCCAGACTCTACTGATAACTGGTTGGATAATTTTAGGCAACTTACTTAATTTATCTGAGCTATAGTTTCCTTATCTGTAACATGGGGTAATGAAGCTTATTTTATAGGGTTGAAGTTAGGACTAAATGAGAGGATTAAATGATGAAGATTGAAGGAAAAGCAAGTGTCTGGTATTAATAGGACTGCAATAAGTGGTTCTATACATTTAAAAAATGTATAGAAAATAGTGTTCAGTCTTTTGTGGGTTAATTACTTGTGCACATCTGGTCTTCATACGTAACGTACAGAAAAGCAATGAGTAGAAGTGCTTAAAAATTTTTTTGTCCTTAAATATACCAAACTTCTAGTTATTTTACCAAAACTCCAAGAAGTGTAGAATCATAGAATGTTAGAACTGTAAGAAGAATTAGGTAACCCATAGTCAATCTGCCCCATTAGGAAATCGAAGATCATAGACATCAGAAAAAGAGCAAAGTTACTAAAAAATTAATATTTGGTCTTTGTCCTCAGTTCCTGGCACACTGTTCCTTTAATCCCTGGACTCCCCAGAGTGATGAGTGTGTTTTGCATGCTAATAAGATGACCAGTCGCTGAGGCCCCCAGATTGCTTCAGTATGGAGGCTGGTCAGTCACCAGAAAGACCAAGGCTTGATTAGAAGCTTGGAACTTGTAGCCTACTCCACAGTCTCCAGGAATGGGAGAGGGGTTGGATATTGAGTCATTTACCAACAGCTAATGATTTAATCAATCAAAACTATGTAATGAAACCTTTATAAAAACCCCTAAAAGAAGGGGTTTGGAGAGCTTGCATGTTGGTGAACAGATGAAAGTGCTGGGAGGGTAACACACTCAGAGAGGGCATGGAGGCTCCATCCTCCGGCACTGTAATCTCTTCTGTTTGGCTGTTCCTGAGTTGTACCCTTTATAATAAACAAGTAATAGTAAATAAAACTCTTTCCTGAGTGAATTCTGTGAGTCTTTCCAGCAAATTATCAAACCTGAAATGGGGAGGCAGTAGGCTCGTTGGACAGAAGTGTGGATAGCCTGGGGACCTAATACTCCTAATACTGGTTACTGGCACCACTAGTGAGGGCAGTCTTGTGGGACTGAGCCCTTCACCTGTAGGGTCTGACACGAACTCTGAGTAGTTAGTGTCAGAATTGAATTAAATTGTAGGACACCCAGTTGGTGTCAGAATTGGTTGGTATCAGGAGGAAAAAAAGCCTCCCAATTGCACAGCCAACATGTGGCAAATGGGGACCTGAATTCAGGTCTCTTAACTCTACTACTTACATATAGCAATTCAGATATGAGAAGAATATTGCCCTAACTCTCTTAGACAAAAAAGTACACAGCAGCTGCTGACTGGTAAACTCAGGTTCCTGTACATGAAGAAGGGTGGGTGGCAGGGTGAAATACAATTTCTTCCCTTATTCTGTATCTCAAGACTTATCTAATATTAAACTTTTATCCTGTCTGCCAGGGATTGCAAATTTTTATCCTCCACACTGTCAGAACAAAAATCTTCCAGAGTAAAACTTCCGAAGTGTTGAAGTCATTGTCGTTAACTGCTGGGAGGGTGAAAGTGCTGCCATCAATGACCCCACTGAGGCTGCGTGTAAGGATGTATAACATGCTCAGGTCATTACCAGCCCTAAATGAATGCTTTTGGCTTCTGGAGCCATCTATACTTACCAAGGAAATGGCATCATCTGAAAGTGACCAAGAAAACCCAAGCATGTAGACAGTAAAACTGTTACCTTTTGTGGTCCTCTTTTTATTCAACTCATGTGTTTCACTTTTTCTATTTCCTTCCTTTATTACCCAGTCTTCTCAAAGTCTCCCTCAGTATATTTTGCTTAAGGTTAAGAATCAGGTAAAACCTGTTGTTTATTATCATCAGGGATAGTGGATTTGGTAGTTTTTCTGTTATTCAATAGATTCTTACTCCAATGAAGTGAAGAATGCCACTCAGCTTTCAAGATAATTCAGGATTATCATTGCTCCGTACATCATAAAGTCTATGTGACAAAGTTTGATAAAAATATAGAACCTAAAGAATTCTTTTACTGTTTACTAAAAAAGACATGAGGAGAAAAATTTACCCTCCAGAACAAAATGACTCTTGGTGAACACTGAAAGGAGTAGCTTGTATGTATCATACTTTTGATCTGTGAATATTTTAAATTTGTATGTGCTTATACTCTTATTTCCAATTAAGAATTTGGCACCAATTTAACCTCTGGAAAGTGTATTTTTTTTTCTGTTAAAAAAGCATATTTTATGACCAGAGGAATTGACCCCATGAGAAACGGGAAGTGAGACATAGAAAAATTAGCTCATTGCTAAAGCCTCTGAATATTTCCTCCCAGTTCTTGATATATCTACCCTTTTATTGATGAAATGACAGTGAGGCTCAAAAAATGAAAAGTTAGTCACAATCACCCCTTATGGCTTTTTAAAGATCAAGCCGCTCATGGAGTTTCAAACACTTAAATTATTAATGGCTTCCTAAATAAAAAATGACCTCCACTGGTTTGGGGAGCACTCCCACTGGACTTAGGAGGTAGAGTCTTCGAATTGCTGTGCTCTATTTTGTCATAAACTAGGCAGCTGCTGTGAGTGCGCTGAACTAAGGGATTAACAAATGTCATGTGAGCTGTGGTATACTCTTCTTACCACGCTCTAAAGAACATGTGTTTTTTTTTTTTATAGAAATGGTTGTAAATGACTTAGATTTCTAGGCGAGCCAAGAGCATACTTCATCTGTAGTATAATTGAGACCTTACAGGATAATGGAAAAAAGTAAAAGGAAGAGAATATAGAAGTAAAGCAATTCCCAGAGGTTAGTGTTTTTAGTGGTGTTATAGTGCCATCCCTAGATAGGGGCTTGACTTTGGGAAAATTACAAGACGTGGTTGACTTACTCTATATCCTGGAATTTATATTCAGATTAAAATAAACCTTAAGGAAAGGCCACTTTAAATGTGAAAAAAAAATCACCAAAGAGACACATTTAGCCTGAGGGTGAAATATTTGTGTTCCCTTCGTGGTTTTAGTTTTCTTTGTGCTTTTTTCAGCACTTTGGGGGGTAGAGCAACCAAAATTTCACATAATGTTCCTGGAATGGCTCCACCATAAATGCACAAGCTCCACACACATACTGTGGAAGCTAAGTCAGGTGCACATTGCTATTCCCCTGCCAACCCTGAAATCCTACCTCTTGGAAATAATTCTCTTGATTTAAGCCTTTACCTCATTCACTGGTCTAGAATCTTTTAGTTTAGTGATAGAGATCCAAGTCAGATTAGGTTAAGAGTCAAAGAGAGTTGAATGGTTCAATTCATTGTAAAGTGCAAGGGATGAGTTGGTTTTAGGTAGGGTGACTATGTTCTGGTTTGCCTGAGCCAGTACCAATTTGTGCCTGTTGTCCTGATTCAAGTATTACCAGCAGCCCCTTTTACTCTCTAGTGTCATTGTTTGGGACACAAAATATATGATAACACTAACTTTAGGTCTAGAGTTCAAATGAAATGAGTTCAAAGAATGTGTCAGGATTCTCTTTTTCCCTCCCTGTTTCCTGGCTCTTTGTCCTGTGTTTGGCTTCATCCTCTTATTGGGTTTTCATGGTTGGACACTGGCCATTGGCATCCCCTTCCTCCTGCCCTGCAACTTCCCATCAGTGTCTCTCATGGGCTGCAGCCAGCCAGAAGCCAGTTGAGCCAGGAACTTGTGGGGCTCAGTCCCTTCTGATACAGAGCAAAGCAGGGGCAGCGAGAAGAAAGGACCGAAGAACTGGTACACCTTGATGAGTCATGTGCCCGCAGGCACTGTGTCCAGGAAATATTGATCCAGCCTGAGTCACATACTCACTGTGAAGTGGAGGGATAGGGGATGACCTGTTTGATAGGATATCCTGGAGTGGAGAGTGGACAGTTACACCAAGGATGGGATGCTAGCAGCAAAACATGGAGGTGTTTCCACTGTATCTTCTGACAAAATAGAAGTGCCTCATGGGAAAACAACTGCTTGCAGGCTTATCTATCAGTTCCCTGCCTCTGAATAAGCCTGTTAGATCCTTGTCTGAGCAGGGTTTGAATGGGGTGGGTAAGGAAAGCAAGACATTTTTTGGTGCCTTTGAAGTTGAGGAGCAAGGACAGGGACTCTAGGAGCTGAAGGGTGATTTTACTTAAAAAGAAAATTTCAGGAAAGGAAGACTCAGAGTGCTGCAGAACTGGTTTTCATGATATTACACGGGGCCAACGTTCCCTATTTCTGATTTATTGTGTGTGATAACAGTACCCCTATATCCTTTTCGGTTGTGGTAGAACATGTCGTTTCTTCAGGGAACAACCATCCTAACCTTTGGGTTTCCTTTCCTGGGTCTTAACAGTTCGGAGCTTAATTGTCAGAGTCTGGATTGCTTTTTCTCTTACCCTTTCCATTTTGAAGTTCATGTTGCCTCTTTTTTTACGTTACCAACAAAGGGAGATCATTCTCAAGCTCATTGCTATCAGTTTGTCATTGCCTCATTCAGAAGAGCTTGGCATTCTTTGCCAATGCTTGGGAAACCTGGGCTAAAAGTGCCAACTGGATCATACCAGCCTGTCAACCACTGGAGCTCTCTAGCCCTGTGGAACCTCCTTAAGTTACCCTGTGATCTGCAGTACCTGGCTCCTTAGATGACGTCCAAGACAGAGCCACCAGGATCGGTTCTATCCCTGGGGGTGGAGTGGGAAACATGGGGCTATAGGGGGAGGGCCAGTTACTAAGAGAGTAAAAGTCTTCCTGGTCACATTTTTAAAACATTGTACTAGCCATGTTATGGCAATTTTAGAAGATATTTGTAAATTATCTTTTTCAAAAAAGAAAAATCCGTAATTCCTTGACCTATAAATAATGTCTGTTTTTCCATGTTCCCTTATACTCTTTGTTTGAATACATAAGAATTTAAATAATTAATTATAGTAAATGAAATTTTATTCTGATTTTTAGTTACAATTTCCCAGTTCTTATAATAATTGATTGTATAATATAGCATAAGTTACTAAGTTGTTCTGTTATTGGATGTCTAGATCATTTCAATTTTTAATATTGTAGTGACATATGATTAATAAACTGGTACATATAGTTTTTTTCCTTCCTTTTAAATTATTTTCTGCAGATAAATTCTCAGGATGATGTTAAGCATGTCAAAAGTATGAACATTTGTTTAGGTTCCTTGTATATATTGATATATTGTCTTGACAACATTACACTAATTTATAGTGTCACCAACATTTGGAGTTATCATAAGCAGGTTTTTGTATACTGTTTACTTTGGTATTTTATTTTTTAAATTATTTATGTGCATTGTCCATTTATCAATTGAATTGTTATTTTTTTCTCATAAATTTGTATGAATTCTTTTTTATTATGGTTATTAGCCCATTAACTATTACATTTAGTGACAATATTTTTCCTCAGTTTATTGTTTTCCTTTTAAAAAAAAATATTTATTTATTTATTTATTTTTGGCTGCGTCGGGTCTTTGTTGCTGCGTGCTGGCTTTCTCTAGTTGCGGTGAGCGGGCTTCTCATTGCAGTGGCTTCTTTTGTTGTGGAACACCAGCTCTAGGTGCGTGGGCTTCAGTAGTTGTGGCACATGGGCTCAGTAGTTGCGGCACATGGGCTCTAGAGAGCAGGCTTAGTAGTTGTGGTGCATGGGCTTAGTTGCTCCGTGGCATGTGGGGTCTTCCTGGACCAGGGATCAAAACTGTGTCCCCTGCATTGGCAGGCAGATTCTTAACCACTGTGCTACCAGGGAAGTCCCTGTTTTCCTTTCTTTTTAATATAATGAAATGTTCACTCTGCATTTGATTCAAAATACCCAAAAGATTTATGGAGCATTTAGCAGTTCTTGAGTTTAAATGTCTTCATACAGGCAGAGTATTTTTCGTTTTGTGTTAAGGAATATTTTAGGGATTATGTAAAATCTTCTAAAATGAAGAACAGGGGCATAAATATGCCAACCGAGCCCAAAGGAATCACATATGACAGACACTTGCTATCTCTCACCCTATATTATATCGTACAGCAGTTGGGTGGGGTTCCATGACAAAGTTATTTTTTCCTCTTAAACATGCTTTCTGTCTCTTTGTGTCCATCCACCTTTTCTTAAAAATAAAACAGTAAATCTTGGAGAAGATGAGCAATTATTTGTTAACACACACAAAAACCTCAGAGAGATTCAAACGTTACATATGCATCATCTGTATTACTTCATTTACATATAGGTAACCTATTAAAATGTGTATTTGAAAAAAATGTGAAAGTTGCTGAAAAACTAAGTAAGGAAATCAGGAGGAAGAGAAAATAATCATAGAAGCAAAAAGTAAGAAGAGAGGTATGTTATTAGTACCCAAGGAACATGTCATATGAGCTTGTATTTTTGCTAGGAACGGGCCACAGATTAGACCATAAGCTTCCTAACACCCAACATAAATAGGGAAATATGATCACACAAGTCACATACCTCTTAACAATTAAACAACAAACAAACACACACTTCTTGGGAAAAACACAATTATTCCAACACTACTTGAAATTGGTATTGATAAGTTTTTGTGAAAATGTCCACCCGACTATATTACCAAATGAGAGGGCAAACTATTTTGAATGAACAAAAAAGCAATCACATTTGGAAATGCTTATGTTCACAACCATACCTGCTAGTTTGCTCAGTGTAAAGAGTCATGTGTAATGCTCAATGTTACCTCAAAGTTATACAATGCTATGTATATACAAAGAGACTCAATGCAGCATAGGAACCTTCAGTCTCATAAGTGGGTCACTGAAGACTGTTTTTTTTTTTTAAATATTGGAGTGATTTTCCTTAATTTTGGTTATTGGAGTTAATTTTGTTTTGTTTCCTTCCTTTTTTTTTTTACTTTTAAAATTAACTTCATTGCCATATAATTTATATGCAACAAAATGCACCCATTTTAAGTGTATAATTAGATGAGTTTTAACAAATGTGTACACCTGTGAAACCATCCTAAACAAGATTAAGAACATATCCTTCACTCTGTAATGCTCCCCATCCCAGTTAAACCCTTCACCTGTTCCAGCTCCAGGCAACCACTGATCTGCTTTCTACTACCATGTATTAGTTTTGCCTGTTCTAGATTGCCATGTAAATGGGACCATATCCTCTTTTGAGTCTGGCTTCTTTCATTCAGCATAGTGTTTTTGGGATTCATCTATGTTGTTTGTATCAGTGGTTTGCTTTTCATTGCTGAGTAGAATTCAGTTGTTTGGATAGATCATGTTTTGTTTATGTATTCACTAGTTGAGGGACATTTGTTCATTTCCAGGTTTTGAAAACCATGAATATGACTGATATAACCGTTCTTCTACAAGTCTTTGTGTGGATATGTTTTCTCTTGAAATATCTAGTATGGTGTAATTGCTGAGTCATAGAGTCAGTGTATATTTAACTATATAGGAAACTGCCAAACAGTTTTCCAAAGTAGTTTTGCCATTTTATACTCTCAATAGCCATATATGGGAGTTAGTATTTAAAGTCCTGATTTTTGAATTGTTTCAAAAAGTAGAAGTAGGTCATAAATCCTTTTTTCAAGCTACTGACCATGTTTCTGAAAAATCCCATTGCTTGATATGTTAGCCCTCTATTTTAACAAAGAAGAGGAAGAACAAAAAAAAGCAAAGCAAAGCAGAGTGGCATGATCTAATGCTGTTATCTCTTAAAAACTGTATTTCCCAGGGAACTATAGTCCAATTCTTATCTTCTTCCAGTAGAGTTTTGTTACACGTGGAAGTATGATGCTGATAATTTGCTGAACTTTGATATAAGCTATTATGAAATCATGATATAACAATTGAGACCTTCTGGACCTTTGCAATAACAAAAAAAGAAGATTGATTATTCTGCCATAGTACTTACCAAGTAATAGCAGACTAGGGCAGCATTCTGGACTGGGAGTTGTGGTCCCAGCTACAAGTTATGTGACTTGAAACAAGACATTTGCCTCTCTGGGCATAAGCCTAGGCTTTACCTTTGTAATGGGCAGGACTAGGTAAATTCTAAATTCTGTACCAGCTCTAAAATTTTGTGACTCTAAATGCAGGCTGAAATTACTTGTAAATCAACTTAAAGTATTTTTTTTCACCTACATATTACATGAGTATATTCCTTTAAAAAAAGGAAATAAATTAGAGCATGCCAGATAGAGTCAAAGTCCCAGCCCCTTCATCTCCTTTTCCTTTCCCTTCTCGCCAGTTAACCACTGTAATAAGTTTGCTGTGTATCCTTCCAAATTTTAAGAAATAGATATTCCAAAAATTGTATACCCATAGAAATTCATAGTCTTGTGTGTGTGCTTTTTTTTCTCTTTTTTACATAACTGGTATAGGGAACTGATTTGGTGGTCCCCAGGAACACCCCCAGGTTCAATGATTTACTAGGAGCACTCATAAAGTTCAGCATGAAGTCATATTCATGGCTATGATATGTAGCAGGAAAACAATGTAAAGCAAAATTAGCAAAGGAAGAATTTGCATGGGTTGAAGTCTAGAGGAAACCAGGCACGAGCTTCCGAAAGTTCTCTTTCAGTGTGGTCACGCAGGATGTGCTTAATTCCTCCAGCAATGAGATGCTGTCTACCTGGGAAATTCATTGGAGACTCAGTGCCCAGGTTTTACTCAGGGCATGTCACAGAGGCACGCTTTGCCTGGCATGTACCAAAATTCCAGACTCCCAGAAAGCAAGCAGGTGTTCAGCATAAACCACGTTGTTTGTACAAACAGTTTAGGCACAATGCACCATTCTTGCCAAAGAATAGTGGGAATGCTCCAAATTCCCACCTTGCAAGCAGGTCTTTCTAAGAATAGTGGTCTCAGGCTACTGCGTTAACATTTTTCTGCATTGTAACATAACTTTCTGAAACTTGCTTTTATCACTTGATAAAATGTTTTTGAGATTGAACTGTGTGTGTGCATGTGTGCACATTTCTTTTAACTGCTCTACAGTCTTTTACTTGAAAATAACACATTGATGGGTATCTGTGTTCTCACATGCAAGGATTTCACTGGTATCCTAAAAGTAGGACTGCTGTGTCATACAGGGTTGGGTATTTTAGTTGCTGATGACTATTACCATACCACCTATTAAATAGTTTGTTTCAATTTATGCCCCACAGCAAAGTATGAATGTCTCTTTTGCCATACCCTTTTCTATAAAGTCTTATAAAATTTTATCCAATATGTGAAACATCATTTCATTGTGGTTTTATCTTGCATTTTTATCATGAGTAAGTTTTTCTTCATTGAAATCACTTTTTGAGAATGTCCTGTTTAATTATGTATTTATATGGAGGGACTAAAAGCAGGATCATTGGCATAAATGTTAGATTAGAGATGTGAGAGGCTCCAAGTACCCAGAATTCGATTTGACAGGCATGATCTCTAGAATCTGACATCTAGGTTTCTTAAAAGAGCTAAAAAAAGCTACTCAATCAAAAGGTGTGAGATCTCCTTGTATATCTTGTGGCATTAGTCTTTCAACGTAAACTCTGACAGAGTGAACAGAGGTAACTCAGCACTGTCTTCATGAGACATAAATGAAGAAAAGTGAACAATTTAAGATTACTCAGAGAAGAAATCCCGTACTTCTAAGGAGCTAGGAACTCACCACTGATGGCTGCTCTCTGTTTCTGGAAGTTTGCTCTATAAAATGGTGTGGAACTTAATTTTAAGTCTTTCATTCAATAAATATATATTGAATACCTAGGAGGAGCCAGACTCTAGGGATATAAACTCTAGAAAGAACTGCCTTCAAGGAGCAATTTCTCTAAAGAGAGGTGGATGTAGAGCCCCATGGTAAGGCAAAGGCATTTTTGGTTCTCAGTGGATGTGCAGCTGGTAGGACAGACTAAACATTTTGCTTAGCTGGTGCTGAGAATGACTCACTCAGAGGTACACAGTAAGAATATCATTCTTTTCTCCTTTATTATTTCTGCATGGGGTAGCAGCTCCCTTTGTTTACACAAACAGAACTTTATGGCCAGTCGTGGGGAAGCTCACCTGACCAACTGGCCCCTATGTGGTCCTCATGAGTTTCCCCTTCTGTTTGGAGTTCTCTTATTTAGCAGACTGCTACCACAACAGAGCTGACTCTCAGGGAGGGACATAAATTCTCCCATGAAATTCTCACCCTAAGAGGAACTTACATTATTTTTTTGGTTCCCCTGAGAGTAGCTGAGATGATTGAAATTTTCAAAATGATTTACATTAACTACTAAAGGAGAACATGATGAAACAGAGGTTTCATCCAACTTGTTTACAAGGCTCCTAATCTTTGTCCCACTCCTCATCAGTCGGAGAATCTCCCTTTTTCATTCTTAGGATTTTTCCACTTCTATTTGAAGAGTGCTAGCTGCACAGACTTTCGGGGAGAAAGAGCAGGTGGTAGGTAAATGAGTCGACTGCCTCTCTCAAAATACACACACAATACAACTTTAACCCTTCTTCAGATGTCTGTGAAACTTGGGCAGTAACCTTCAAGTGTAGAGTTCTCATTTCTCCCCTTGCTACAGGCAAAGCCAAAGGTCTTTCCTTACACTGCTTCTTCTTTCTTCACATATTTCCACCTTTCACATTTCTGATTCTTGGTGTTCATTTCAAAACAAGTTCACCTGGACATAGGGCAGAGGGCCAGGTGATCGTGAAGTTCAATTTACTCTGGTTCAGTACTTTTCTAAACTCCACATACACAAGAAAGAGGGTAAGGTGTTTTTTGACCAGTAGCATTTTAAAGGTGTGCTTATAGAATTCCTAGAACAATCTTCTCAGTGGTTTGATTGATGCTTATCCCAATAAATGTTACCATAAGCGGTTAGGAAGTGGCAGTTATATAACTTAGACTTTCTGGTTTCTCTAACGAAAGGCAGCAGTAACTAAAATCAATGTCTACACCTACAGTGGGAGAAACGGTGTTCTTGGTAAGGGTGGTAAGTAGCTCAATTCAGGCTATTGCTCTCTGGCTGGTTATTACCTGCATTTATTCGGAGCCTAAGTACAGAGATCTGTATCATCAGCAACTGTGGCACATTACAGAAACAGCAGTAACTATTTCACTGACTCAACAGATATTCATTGAATGCCACATGGGAGAGGAGCACAAAGGGAGATATAATTTATGGGTAATGTTCTAATCTTTGGGTTGGGTGTTGAGTTTCAGCTGTTCATTATGCTCTGAAATTAATTTTTAAAATATAATTGTTGTATAGGATCAGGAACAGGAAAGGTCACTGAAGTTTCAGTGGACAATTTAGTATTTAGCTGAAACAAGAAAATGCATAGGATAAGGTTTTGGTTATAAAGGTGTTTATAACCTAAAAGGGGCAATTTGAGAAACTCAGATGCTAATGGTCTGCACTCATATGACATATTACTAAACTCAAATATCCTTGATTTCATGCCCAATCACAATATTGTAAGCCTACATTCAGCTGGACAGCAAGAGGCAAAATCTTTTCTTTTTAAATTAATTTTTTAATTTATTTTTTGGCTGTGGTGGGTCTTCGTTGCTTCTTGTGGGCTTTCTCTAGATGCGGTGAGCAGGGGCTACTCTTCTACTCTTGGTTGCGGTGTGTGGGCTTCTCATTGCTGTGGCTTCTTTTGTTGTGGAGCACGGGCTCTAAGCGCGTGGGCTTCGGTTGTTGTGGCTCACAGGCTCTGGAACGCAGGGTCAGTAGTTGTGGCGTATGGGATTAGTTGCTCCACGGCATGTGGGATCTTCCTGGACCAGGGCTCGAACCCGTGTGCCCTGCACTGGCAGGTGGATTCTTAACCACTGTGCCACCAGGGAAGTCCGAGGCAAAATCTTTTACGAAGTTCTTCAGTATGTTTCTTTAATGTTGCATCTTGTCTCGTGTCACTTGAGCCTCTGATCTGGCTTCCAAATGATGCTTTACTCTCTCATTTCTCACTTCTTGCCCCAGACAGCTCCTGCTTCTGCTTTGACCTGAGGAATTATCACTATCCCATCTCTCAATTTTCCCAGTTGTAGCTAGGAACAGGTTTTAACATTAAACAAGACTTCGCTAATTGCTTGAGGATGAAGCATGAGGCAATTACAACATAAAGAACCTTAAGCTGTTCTCAGAGTCCACAAGCCCTACTCCCTCTGGAAGACCACCCTATGGGTGCCTTTCTTGCCAGCTTCCAGCTGGCCCTAGTGTAGCAGGGATCAGTTTATTTCTCCTCAATTGCAAGCCCCTTCCCTGGGAGCCTAGAGAGATGAAGTGTTTTCCCCTCATTCCAGGCTAAGGTTCATCCCCTTAGCCCCTGCCCCAGGTTCTGACCTCTCTTTAGGGAGATTGTCAGTAGTATTATTCACTTCTTTTAGGAATATTTTACCTCTGTACATATTTGTGTGGTTTAATCCAATCTCAAACCATCTCAAAGACATCAGAATACTATTATTGGACAGCAGTTCATTTCCCCAAATCTGGATTAGTCAGTTCTAAAAAGCAAAGAAAAACCGTCTTTGGAGAAAATCTGGAACTTTTTTTCATTCTTTCTACAGTCTTCAGTTCCCCAAACCCTGCAAGCAATTGCTCAAAAAATACATTTCAGAGGCAAAAGCATTCTAAACGCATATATTTCACTCTCAAACAGAATTTTTCAGAGACTTTTAACTGCAGAAAGGCCATACTCTTTACAGTACTAAAAGAATATAACTTCTCATCCCAAATTCACTTTACCTATCTGGTGAACAACTGGGGACCAAGTAAGTTCAAATTGCTTTTTGCCTAGTCTCCGTTTTAGAAGGCAAAATTCCTTGCAACTTTTAAAACAGCACTGCCCCCATGCCCAGATTTTATCACCTATTCCCACCTTCCCCCCAAATTTTAGGCTTCGGTCTAAAGCCCACGCACTTCTTACATAAACAGGCATATTCAAAACAAATGCTTTAGATAAGAGAGAAGGGAACAGTATTTAGGGTACTCTCAAATATCTTATTTCCAAAAAGGCTTCTGGAATCCTTAATCAGCCTTAATTTCCCAGCCTTTATCTTTTACACAGTCATAAGTTTGTCCCGTCTCGTAAATGCTATTCGGAACTCCTTGCTCACAAACTGATTCATTTCCATTCCCAGCACAGTGCTTGGCAAAGCGTAGGCGCCCAATAATGAATGAATGAGTTTGTAGAAGGAAGGCGGGAAAGGATTAGTTTTCTGGAGATATGACTAGGAGAACTACAATGGCCACAAAACAAGAAGCACCCAAACTTGGACTAACGCCCACTTTAAACCTGCTCTCAGAGTCTAAAACAGCAAATTACGCCCCGCCCACGGGCGAGAGACAGGAAATACTAGCGTTCAGGAAAACCGGAAGTGCCTTGTCACGCCTCGCGCATGCGTGCATCCATCCAGCTCGCATTTCCTATCCTCGGTCTTCCAGTGAGAAAGCAGAGATTCAGGCTCCTGCAGGCTGCGGCGTTGTCAGTCCCGCACCCCTCGGCGCTGCGCATGCCTGCTGGGTTGATTTGCTCGTTGTAAGGCGGAGCGAAAGGACAGATTTTCTTCGTGTTCCCGCCCCTTTTCTTTCCCCACCTGCCACGTACTGGGCCCGAGCTCTCGCTAGGCTTGGTGGGTCCGTGCGATTGGCCGGGGCCCGCTCGAGCCTGCCAGCGAGGTGCAGCGGCCCCGGAGGGCAACCGAGTGGGCCGTGACAGCAGCCTTCCCCCAACGCCCCAGAGCCCGGTGGTGGCGGCCTCTCACCGGTCGGATTAGCAGAGACCCGCGGAGGGGCGGCAGCGGCGGCCTCGGGAAACCGGTATGGCCGCTGGAGACGGGGGCGCGGCCGATCTCTCGGGCAAGGCGGGCCGGGAGACGTGGAAAACGCTGGGAGGGCCTCGTTCGAACCGGCGGGCGCGGGACGGGTCGGGTCGGAGGGGTCGTGGGAAGGGCTGGAGGTCGGGAGGACGGAGGCCGGGCTGGGCCTCGCGTGGGGGAGGGGAGGCCACGTCCGGGGAGGGGCGGGGAGGGGGGCCCCGCTGGCCACAGTGGCAGCGAAGCGGGCCCTCTGGGGGGCTCTAAGGGGTGTTAGGGTCAGCAAGGGCACTTGCGCGGATTCCGCCTGGCTTCTAGGGGTTGGACTGCCCGAGGGAGAGAAGAGGGACTTTGGGAGGCCTGGGGTGGTCCAGTGCCTAACCCTCAGAGGGGCTTGGAAGGGTGAGAAGGGTGGAGAATGGCGCCTATGGGAATAAGTTAATTGGGGTCACTTAGGAGAAACCTTGTTCCTTGGCTATGTCAGTCCTTAATCAAGCGCCGTCTGGAGGTCCAACCCAGTTTGATAGTGGTGATGACAACTAACTTTTAAGAGTTTACTTTGCTAGGCACTGTGCTAAGTATTTTAGATGCATGGTCTCATTTAATCATCACAAGGATTCTTCCAAATTTAGATATTCCCATTTTGCATATGATGAGAGTGAGGCTTGGGGAAGTATTTGCCTAAGGTCAATCAGCTAGTAGGGGATATCTTTACCATCTTGCTACGCTGCCTCTGGTCAGGCAGGATTTGAGCCTCCTTGCATTCTTTGGAATACTCAAGGGTTTGGTTTTGCTTAGGATTTCTTAAAGGAAGTTGCTACCCTCTGGAGGTGCCTAAGCAGGCCCCTCTGAATTTGAGCAGGGCCCTAACTACAGGGCTAGTGGAGCTGGAGGTTTGGTCACTGAACCTACATCCTGGTTTAAGAGGCAGGCTTTTTATGTGTTTCCCTGGGCCTGTCACTTTATTCTCCAGTTCTAAGAACAGTGTTCTTTTTGGAAGATTTCATAAGTTAGTGGCTGTGTCATTTCTGGACTTCAGAGGGAGTGGGGCAAGGACAAGAAGAAAGAAGGAGAAATGGGGAGAAGAAAAAGCTGTAAGGATTTCACCAGCAGCCCTAGGAACTAGTAATTCACAGCAGTCTCTACTTTGTGATTGAAGTTAGAGAAAAAGAGGACCTGGATTCTACAGTTACGTAAACAAATATGGGGATGGGATTTTCCCTTCCAGGGTACTCTTATTTTTGTGATAACTTGTGTGCATGCCTTATGGAGATGACTGCACAAACTGGGGACAACCTTAGGAAAGAAGGCCTGCTTCCTGGCCACAGGTAGGTTACAGTCCAGTCCAACCAGTAAGTGAATTTGCAGGCAAACATGGCAGATGCAAAGTAAAAGAGACTCATATTTTCAGATCCATTGTAACTGAGCAACAATTCCTTCACGATCAAAAGGATTATATCAATTATATTTAATGTTGGAAATTTCTCTTGATTAGGAATGTGTCTGTTGAAGGGAGTCACTTCTAGCTACGTAAAAAAGGTACAGTGTGAAGGTTTGACTTAGTAACTGATCTGACCGTACAGCTTTCTTCTCTCAGTCCCTCTATCAGAACTTTATTATTTGTCATTCATCTTTTGTTTAGGGAATGAAAACAAGTTTTTAAATACTATATGTCAGGCACTATTTTAGATGCTGCTGAGAATAGGTAGAACCATTCTGCTGAAGCTAAGCCCTGGTCCTTAACTACATTATTAACGGTTTACACATCCTGTAGGTAAAAGAAGGTTACATAGATTGGTTTGCTGACGTTCTTTATTAATCTCAGGCTGCAAGGCAAACAGGTGGAATCTTTACCATCTTGTTGAAGTAATGATACTTCAGAGCTTGGCATATAGTAGGTATTTAAGTATTTCCCAAATGAAGAGGGCTGGTTTGGCTAACAGGTAAAGGGGTTTTATGGAGGTTTCAATTAATCAGAGTCTTCATGAGAAGTCTTTTGTCAGAATTGGCAGATAAAAAGCTAACTGTATTGTTATTTTATGTCAGGACAAGCATAGCATCCAGATCGTAGAACACAGTCCACTCTGTTCTGAACTGACCTTAGAGTGTTAGATTCAATATTTATTGCCCCATTTTAAGATGGGGCATTGAAGATTCACTCATAAAATTAATTTGTTCAGAGGATGTCAAGGGGGTCTAGAGACATTCATTTAAGGAGTAGTTAATTGGAAGGACATGGGGCATTTATATGAAGAATATTAGGGCATTTATGTGTACTATTCATGAAATGAATTAGGATTCATGAAAACTTTCTTAAGTATTTGAAGCGTTGGTGTGTTGGGGGCAAGGTGGAGTGCTTTCACACACACACACAAAGGAGTAAATGTAGAGAATTATGAGCACTAAATATGATGTTAATGAAATAACACATTTAAAAAGAGAAAACAGAAAGCTGCTAGTAGAAAAGCATGGTGTTGAAACCAGAATATGTCCAGTAGGAGATTATAAGGTACTTTAAATAGTCTGAGAGATCATTTGCTTGGGGCAGGAGGAGGAA
Source organism: Mesoplodon mirus (assembly GCF_964341445.2). Taxonomy (NCBI): domain Eukaryota; kingdom Metazoa; phylum Chordata; class Mammalia; order Artiodactyla; family Ziphiidae; genus Mesoplodon; species Mesoplodon mirus. The sequence continues at coordinate 99,183,725 of NC_138982.1, read as the reverse complement.
GGAGTATATGCTAGGGAAATGCTCTGTGGTTACAGATAATGTGTTCAAGAACATCTTGGTCTTGGAAAGAAGAGATATTAACACATTAATTAAGCATAAGTGTATTTTCTGTTGTTATACAGTAATGGTATAAATTACTAGAGACCTCAGACATTATTTTGAATTTAGGATTACAGAGTCATTACAGGGGAAGCACACTGAATAACCTGAAATAAGATTAAAGTAAAACCCAAGAAGGGAAAATTCAATAGCAAGTTAGTATTTAGTTCTCTGATACTGTCTTATTCTTCAAGTGTGCTGTCTAATCACACACACTCAGGTTTGCAGAAGGGGTGTGTTATGGAAGGTGTAGAAACAATAGTGGACAGTCTCGTTAGAAAGCTCAGGAGGGTATCACTGATTTGTTCTTTGTCCTCAAGTTTCCAAAATAGAAAAATCGGAGAAAGTACTCGTGAGGTCTTTCTTATTTTAGTGAGAAAAATTTGAGACTATTTTAGTGTTCACACATGCTCTTCTTTTCAGGGCTAGCAGTTAGTATATACAGGCTAATAGAGTTTGGAAGCCAGTATTTATTTTTCCCTTCATTTAACGCCTATTAAATGATTAACCGTGTGCTAGGCACTGTTCTAGGCTCCAGTAATACAGTGAACAAAACCATTTATTTCCCTACTTTCTAGTGGAAAAGACAGTAAAAAATTAATACATTTTAAATATTTGGTAGTGATAAGTGCTTTGCAGAAAAGTGAAGCAGGATAAGAAAGTGACAGTGAAGCCATTTTAAGTTAGATGGCCAGGGAAAACCTCAGAGAAATTAACATTTGATCAGGGATCTGAATCATGTGAGGGGTGTGAAAAGGGCTCAAGATAAAGGAAGCAGCAAGTGCCAAGTCTTGAGAAGGAGAATGCGAAGTATGAGTGTAGCAGGGTAGCCAGGGAGAGAGGTGGGAAATGAGGTTAAATACTTGGCCAAGGACCAGAGGTCAGGTCATGACCTTGTAGTTCTGGCTTTTACCAAGAGTGAGATGGGAATCTATTGAAAGATTTTGAAGTAGTGATACTAGATTTTATTTAACAGGATAACTCTGATGTGTTGAGAATAGATTAAAAGCAGACAGAGGTAAAGGGCAGGCAGACCAGTTAGGAGTCTTTTGCAATAATCCAGGCAATAGATGATGGTGGCTTGGATTAAGTTGATAGAGGTGAAGGTACTAAAGTGACAGGATTCTAGAGATATTTTAAAGGTTGTGGCAACTAGATTTGTTGGCAGTTTGGTGTATGTAAGGTGTGAGGAAAAGAGAGAAACTAAGATTTTTTTTTTTATCTTGAACAACTTAGAAGGAGAATTGTTACTAACTAAGATGGAGAAGACTACAGGAGAAGCAGATTTTGAGGGGAAGATGAGGAGTTTGTTCTAGACATGTTAAGTAGGAAATCTAAATCAGATAAGCAGTTAAATATATGGGTAAAATAATAATAGATATAAAATAGTAAAACTTATTTTCTTAGGCTCATAATAAAGCCACCTCCAGACCATTTTTTAAAAATAAATTTATTTATTTATTTTAGGCTGCATTGGGTCTTTGCTGCACGCGGGCTTCTCATTGCGGTGGCTTCTCTTGTTGCAGAGCACAGGCTCTGGGTGTGCGGGCTCAGTAGTTGCGGCACGCTGGCTCTAGAGCGCAGGCTCAGTAGTTGTGGTGCATGGGCTTAATTGCTCCGTGGCATGTGGGATCTTCCCAGGACCAGGACTTGTACCCGTGTCCCCTGCATTGGCAGGCAGATCCTTAACCACTGTGCCAACAGGGAAGTCCCTCCAGACCATTTTAACGTGAATATGGTAACGCTGGAACAGTGGATCTCCTTTGAAGACCAGAATTTCTTAGATTCTAATCGTAGCTTTGCTTTTCAACTTTTAAAATATGTTTTATAGCTGTTTAATCATCAAAACCATTTTGTCAGTCTTTCTCTAGAGTTGTATATATAGAACATCCTGGAGTCCACCATGAATGGGCAGTTGGATCTGAGTGGGAAGCTAATCATCAAAGCTCAACTTGGAGAGGATATTCGACGAATTCCCATTCATAATGAAGATATTACTTATGATGAATTAGTGCTAATGATGCAGAGAGTCTTCAGAGGAAAACTTCTGAGTAATGATGAAGTTACAATAAAATATAAAGATGAAGGTAAGAGTGTTTCTCAAGTTAGTTTTTAAAAGTCTAAATATTATATGTGTTCTTTTGTCCATTTTTCATTGAAATCAGAATAAAAATTGTTTCCTTCAATGGTAATTGAGTACCACTTTCTTTTATTTAATGGAATGTTCATGTAGTTATAATTCTTTTATAAGTTAAAAATAGCTAGGTGATTTATTATTAGAAGGGAGTTTTAAGTGATAGGACACTTTCACACATTTTTACAAGCCATTTTTTTTTTCTCTTATGCCTGTGCAAATTCTGGCTTCCGTTTTGCTTTAAAAACCAAACTTTTACTTGTGTTTTCCAAAGTGAAAGGGATGTTAGTAGGTATTGAATGAGAAAGGATTTCATGGTCACCTAAGTATGGGAAAGCTGGTTTAAAAAAAGACAAATGTATTTCTTTATTGCAGGAATTTTCAGAACATGTAATATACTGATGTACTATGTCAGTTTATACAGTGTTCTCAGGCTTATTGGACCACAGAACTTTTTATGGAGATGGGTTTTACATGACAAATGTTTCATCAAAGACGTAGTAGAATTCTAGTAGTAGACTGTCTTTATTTCTTTCTCTTTAAACTACTGTCTTCTTTGCTAACATCTCTACTGATAATTGTGCTTTAGGTAGTTACCAGTATCTTTCTTATCGCTGAACTTATTTCCAGTCTTATTTCACCTTGATCTCAATACTTGGCACCGCTATCCACACCATCCTTTTTTAAATACTCTTACCCCTTAATATCTCTGACACTGTGTTGTCTCAGTTTTCTTCTTATCACTAATAGCTTCTTCTCTGTTTCTCTCTGTGTGTTGGCTTGAAGTAATGCCAGCTGTTACAACAGAAATCTTAAAATCTCAATGGTTTAACACTCAAGAAATCATTCAGGGACCCAGGTTGACAGGGATCCAACTCTGATATATTCAACACATGGCTTACAAGCTCACCTTGAGCACTGACATCCAGCAAGCAGCTGCATGAAGACAGAGTATAGAGGATCACATGGGAGATTGTACCCTGTAGGCCTAGTTTCTGCTCACATCACCTTGGTCAGACTCCAGTCACATGACTGTGTCGATGTCAGTAGGTTGGGAAATGTCCCTGGTTGGACAGGCACTTTGCAACAACTTACGCTGAGGAAGGGGAATATAAATCATCGATGATCAGCTAAGCTGATTATTTCACTACAGGTGTAATTCTCCTTTCTTTTTTTGCAATGTATCATCTAATGGTACCCAGAACTAATTTTTGAGGGTCACCCATGTTAAGGAACGAAAAAGAAGAGCAGTTTTCTTCCCGTTCTCTTCCCTAGTAATCTCATCTACTTACAATACATAGACTTTCAACTGTTTGACTTCCAAATGTGTGCCTAAATTTGATCAGTTTGTTCTTTTTTTTTTTGACTGTACAACTCATTTTTAATGGTTTTACCTCAGATGATTTGCTCTTACCTCAAACCTGGCATATCTTAAACTGATTTTACTGGCTCTCTCTTAACTCTCTTATTTTTGTTTAGGGAAGGGTCAGCAAACTTTTTCTTTAAAGGATCAGATAATAAATATCTTAGCATTGTGGGTCACATAAGGCCTCTGTCTCTTCTTCTTTTTTCTAGAACCTCTAAAAATATAGAAACCATTCTTAGTTTGAGGTCCTGTAAAGAAGAATTTGTCCATTGGTTGCAGTTTGTAACCCCCTAGCTTTGGGTCCTCATTGTGGAAACTTCCACATCTAGTTATCACATTGAATTTGTTTTTCGTCGTGTTTTTGAGTGCTTTGAATTGTACAGATTTGTGTTCCATAGACTGTTGGGCACGAGGATAGAGGACTGACTTAGGTAAAGAGTTCCTGCTGTCAGAGATATTGTTTCTGTTGTGGAAATCAGAAAAGAAAAAGGCAGTTATAGGAAGTTTCCTTCTTTTACATTTATACTTTATTTTCTTAAAAATATGTTTATGAGTAGAATCCCTGAAGTTGAGCATTAGATGTTTTTGTTGTAAAAAATGGATGTGGCTGTAAAGAGCAAAAAACAATGATAAAATCCTCAGTTATGGCTTTTATTGCCATCTTTGTCCAAAATAAGTCTGCCTAATCAGTGTTAAAATTGGTGTAGCAGAGCATCGCTGGAGCAGCCTCTCAGCCTCCCCAGGCACCCTCCTTCCCCCCAGCTGTGTCGAAGATACCTTGCAGAGGCCCCTGATCAGTTCCTTGCTGTGACTGCCTTTCTGTTCTCTCTCTCTAGCAATTTTTTTCCTAGCCCTTTGAAAGCTTTTGAACAGGCAGTTGATATGCTAATTATAGTATTCTTTATCCTTGGGATCTAGGGTATTTCAGAATCTTGTGTATATGAATACTTTTCCTGTGGAGAATTGATAGTTTCCATCTCAGCATCAAGATGGTCAGGGACCTGAAAGACTCCACTGTCTATCCATTTATTAGGACAATTCTGCCAAAAAATTTTTTCTTACAACCTTTTTAGTTACTGTTGTATGTGGCTTCCCCTCCATTTGTGTCAGTGGCGTTTTACTGTACTTAGAATTAAAATTTGAACCTTGAGAATCATTACTACTTTAATTTCTTTTTTTTAAATAAACTTATTTATTTATGGCTGTGTTGGGTCTTTGTCGCTGTGCGTGGGCTTTCTCTAGTTGGGGCAAGCGCGAGCTACTCTTCCTTGCTGTGTGCAGGCTTCTCATTGTGGTGGCTTCTCTTGTGGAGCACAGGCTCTAGGTGCATGGGCTTCAGTAGTTGTGGCACGTGGGCTCAGTAGTTGTGGCGTGCAGGCTCAGTAGTTGTGACGCACAGGCTTAGTTGCTCTGCAGCATGTGGGATATTCCCAGACCAGGGCTCAAACCCATGTCCCCTGCATTGGCAGGCGGATTCTTAACCACTGCGCCACCAGGTAAGTCCTTACTACTTTAATTTCTGATAAATACATTTAAATTTTTTAGAATGGAAAAGATTTTAGTCTAAACTGTAATCTCCTCCTGGTGACTAGTAAAAGATTACTTAATGTATTAATCTTAGCTGTGTGTTTGTTGGCTCTTCTTCTGAGGATATGATAAATATCTTGCTATAAAAGTAATAAGTGAAATTGATTTAGTATCATTTGAACAAATACATCTTTCCTAGATCCTTTATATTTGTTTAAGGTTTCTATGGGAGATGCTAATTATGCTCTGTGACCTACATTTTGCATTTTAATTGTACATATATCCTGGTTTACTACTGATTCAAATCTGAAACTTTTTTTTGTTTGTTTCAGATGGAGATCTTATAACAATTTTTGATAGTTCTGACCTTTCCTTTGCAATTCAGTGTAGTAGGATACTGAAACTGACGTTATTTGGTAAGTGGTAAACTTTCTAATAAATTTACTATTTTATTCATTGTATTTTTATGAAAACTTTAGCTTTTTTCTTTTTTTTTTTTTTTTTTTTTTGCGGTACGCGGGCCTCTCACTGCTGTGGCCTCTCCCGTTGTGGAGCACAGGCTCCGGACGTGCAGGCTCAGCGGCCATGGCCCACGGGCCCAGCCGGTCTGCGGCACGCGGGATCCCCCCAGACCGGGGCACGAACCCGCGTCCCCTGCATCGGCAGGCGGACTCCCAACCACTGCGCCACCAGGGAAGCCCAACTTTTTTCATTTTAAAGACCCAGAATTAAGTGGTAACTTTTCAGCTATATCAGAATTTTTAAATTATTAAGGCTTAACTATATTCTTTTTCTTTGAAGATTAGTAGAAAGTAGACATATTTTAAATAACCCGTCTGCTCAGTTACCCTAAATACTAATGTGTGCCACTTGTATAAGTGTTTCCAGGATTGAAAATAATTGCAGTGTTAAAACTACCTTTATTAAGTTTAGTTCTCTAAGAATATATAATTATCTTTTCTAATGTAGTATGGTTTTACTTATTCTCAGGGTTTAACGCATAGGCCTGATACATTTTAGAAATTATTTTTCAAGGAGTACTTAAAGATTAGAGATAGTTCTGATAAAAAACAAATATAAGACTAACTTTAATCTATTAGATTTTGTTTTCTTATAGATCATGACAGATTTGCAAGGCAGAACACTTAAGGGACAAGATAGAAGTGATTGCAGGGTTAAAGTGGTAGTATGATTATGTGAAAAATAAAATGTGGACTTTTTTTCTGGATGTTTTGGTTAGCATTTTAAAAAAATTTTGTGACTCAAGTGGGGCAAAGGAAATACCCTTTTAAAACTCAGGCAAACTGGGTGTTTGTCAGAGGAAACAAATTGTAATAAGCTTTCTGGAAAAAAGAAACTTTTGTGGCACTGACCATTACAGTTCAATGAAATGTGATCATGGCCAATTGATTTAATTTGTATTTATTTTCTCTCCATCTAGGAAGGGTGAACATGAATCATTTTAAAATGCTAATAACAAAAACTGTTAAAAATATTTTTAAATAAAAGGTATCTTTTTACAATATTGAATCTAAAATACTTAACCACTATTGACCACCTATCAAGCAGATTAAGTAAACTGAAAATCTTCATCCCAGAAACACTGAGGATGTGCTAAATAAACTATTTCAAATATATTTTTTGAATTACACACCTGAGCTTGCTCAAGAACTTGAGGAAAATGTCAGGGACCCAAATAGAGTTAAAAACCAGCACCTGAAGTACCAAAAGCTGAGACTTGGGATGCTTTTGGTGGTGATGATGAAGGTTTTAGTGTGCATAATCTAAGGATTTGTCATTTGGTATCTACGTGGTATAGGCCTTAGGTCCTAGACCCTCAGTGGCTATACTCTCAAAAAGAATATTGTAGAAGAAAAATATCTCTTCGTTGGTAGAGTGAAGGAATTGACAGGGGAAATTCTCATATACCCTGGGATGCCAGGGGTTTGCAAAGGCTCCCTTGTGGATTCATAACCAGTGGTCCTTTGGGAACTCCCAAGCCCAGATACTACCATGAAAAATTGCAAGAAACAAAGGCAGGAGTCTCTCTGGAGGGTATATGTTCTCAGTTCAAATCACATAGGCTTCTCACAGATAAAATCCTGTTGATGAACTTAGAGGTCAAAACTGTAAGACACATGAAACATCCATGTAAGCAAGAAACAATGGGTACAACTAATAGTAGGATTAGATTTCCAAGAACTTCAGTTAGTAGAAGTGATAATAAAATATATATTAAAAGTTATTGGACATAAAAGAAGAAATAAGAGTATAAGAACTAGGCACTATGAAAAAAGGAACCGATTAAAAACTTAAGGTAGATAAACAGCAAGGACCTACAGTATAGCACAGGGGACTGTATTACAAGATTCAAGCATCTTGTAATAACCTATAATGGAAAATAATCTGAAAAAGAATATATATATATATATATATATATATATATATATATATAAAACCGAATCACTGTGCAGTACACCTGAAACTAACACAACATTGTAAATCAGCTATACATCAATACTCCCTCCCAATAAAAAAGAACTTAAGGTAACTTGTGGAAATGAAAAATATTAGTCAATGAAAATTGAAAATAAATACTAAGTGGTGAGTTAGAACAGCAGGTTAGTCACAGCCAAAGAGGGAATTAGTAAAGTGGAAGGTGGTCTAAAGAAGTGACAGAATAGAGCACAAAAACACAGAGATGGAGAATAATGAGAGGGAATTTGAGAAAGTCCAGCTTATTTCCATTAAAACTTTAAAGAAGAAGAGAATAGGGGAGTGGAAATACATGAGGAAGTAATGACTAAAGAATTTTTCAGAATTGTATAAAAGATATAAACCCTCAGTTTCAGGAGGCACAGTGAGTCCTGAGCAGGGTAAGTAAAAATAAATCTCCATTGGATGTATTGTCATGAAGCTGGAGAATATATAAGACAAAGACATAATCTTAAAAGTAGCCTGAGTGAATCAGCCTGTAGACTGATCACCTACAAAGCAATTAGACTGTTAGTAGACTTCTTCACAGTTAACAGTAACAGAAACTGGAAGACAGTAGAATAACATCTTCCACTGTTCAGAAAAAGATGGGTAGAAAAGTAGCATTCTGTAGTCTGCTAAACTTAAGGAATAAGGGGAAATAACATTTTCAAACAAAGACTGAGAATTTATCAAGCGTCATGGACACTTGTTAAAAGAATTTTTAAAAATGGTTTGTCAGCAAGAAGGAAATTGAGTCCGAAGAATGGTAAAAGATGCAAGAAATTGTGAGCAAATAAACTGGTTAATGTGTGAATTTAAATGAGCACTGATTATTAAATAATAGTTTTAGGAATATAGAAACAAGATGGGACAAAAATACTGAGCAATAATTATATCTAAGACAGGAGAGGATGATAGGAATTAAAATACTTTAAAGACTTGGATTCTTTGGGAGGAGGATAGTAATTAACTTAGGTTTTTTAAATTGAAGTATGCTTTTCTAAAATGTAAGAGGGATTATTGAAAGACTAGAAATAGCCAGTAGAGGGAAAAGAAGGAAACAAAGGGTACTTACTTGGTTACCTAGATGGTGAGGAAGGAGGAAAAGAAGCACAGAGAAAGCTTGAAAAATAGCACAAAATACTAACCACAGTACACATAAACAGACTAAACATACAAGTTAAAAGACAGATGCTTTTATTGGTTAAACAGTTTTGTTACATGCTGATTATAAGAGACATACCAAAAGATTACTATGCAGAGTTGGAAAGTAAAGGGCTAGAAAAGTTTGTATACTAGACAAACTCAAGGCTACTTTGTAGTATAACAGAGTAGACTCTTAAGTGAAAACTTTATTAGTAATAGTCACTTCATCATGATAAAAAATAATTCTCTGGGAAGATATAATAATTCTGAACACTTAACACATCATAGCCTTAGATTTTTCCTCAAGGAAAAATTGACAGAAGAAGGAAAAATTCATAAGAGAGCTTTCAATACGCTTCTCTCTGAAACTGATAGGTTAAGCAGCCTCAAAATTTAAACAGAACAAATACAGGCTTGATCTTATACATCTAGCAATCAGGACAGGATTCAATTTTTCTTTAGTGCATATGGATATTTATAAAAGCTGACCATGTACTAGGTTTTCTAATGAGTCTCAATAAATATCAGGGAAGGAATATCCTAGAGATCATATTCTCTGGTCTCATTAGGAACTATTTGACAAAAAAGAACCCAAACTCCCATACTTTTGAAGATAAAAATATGCTTTTAAGTAACATATCAAAGAAGAAATCATAATACGAATTAGAAATAATTAGTGATGACTTTTTTTTTTTTTTTTTTTTTTTTTTTTTTGCTATATGCGGGCCTCTCACTGTTGTGGCCTCTCCTGTTGTGGAGCACAGGCTCTGGACGCGCAGGCTCAGCAGCCATGGCTCACGGGCCCAGCCGCTCCGCGGCATGTGGGATCTTCCCAGACCGGGGCACGAACCCGTGTCCCCTGCATCGGCAGGCGGACTCTGAACCACTGCGCCACCAGGGAAGCCCAGTGATGACTTTTATATGACATAGTTTTTAGAGCATGCTAAAGCTAAAAAGAAAAAGGACAAAATAAGTCCAGATAACTTGGAAGAAAATAATAAAGAGCAGAAATGAACTAGAAGTTGGGGAATTGATAGGATCAGCAGTTTTGAAAACATACAGCTAGCAAACCTCTATTGAGATTACTTAAGAAAAAAGGCACAAGTAAGCGGTTTTAGGAATGAAACGGGGCTTAATTTCAAATACATTGCAATGAGGGAGAATGAACACCATGGAGAACAATAGGGTGTCAGTAAAAACGTATTAGAAAGGAATTTTCATAGGGCTTGGGCTTGTGTTAGGTGATTTTGGATAAGGTTCAAGGAATGGGGCTTTGGTGGGGGTAGTGAATTGAGGCTAAAGCTGTGATTGGTAAAACTGCGACAGTCACGCATAATTAGCCAGGGATGTTTGGTCATTTTTGTGGTTTGGTCAACGTTCTTGTTTTTGTCTAGTTCTCACAGGATAATGGACTGGCTTTCTTTTTTGTCTTGACCTATCACAGTCCCACAGTGATCTTTTCTGATAGTTCGTGTTCTTTGTCTGTTTTTTAAATTTTGAAAATTTTATTGAGATGTATTTGATGTACTGTCAGTGTTTTCTGAAATTGTTTATGTTCAACAAGAGAACACCACAATCTACCTGTCAGTGCCATGCCAGCTTCTAGCAACACTCAAGCCTGTCCTCCAGTACTGGGCCAGTTCTTAGCTGTCAGGAGCTGCTTTTCTCCTTTTCAGCTATTAGAGAAAAACAGTAAAAGCCAGTCATTGATAACAGGTAGATTATATTGAGCTTCCTCATAACTATGTAGGGAGTATGTAAAATACTGGTGGATTGTCTTTTAAAAGCTTATATTGGTGGTTTGATGTTTGAAACATATTTTACAAAGAATCTCACTGAACCTTTATTTTCAAATAGATTTCCTTTTCTAATTTGGTGCCTTAGGAATTAATATATATGTATACTGACAATGCATAAAAAACATTTGAGTTTAGTTTAATTTTTCAACTCCTGTCTTGAGGTTTGCATTCAGAGCCTTGTGAATTAATAAATTAAAAATTTTAAAATTAACTGTCTCAGTGGTGACGGTCTGTTTTACTGGATGAAGGAGTCTTTATTTTTTAGTCAGCTGAAAGTCATTTGCACAAAATGGGTAATTAAATGAGGTAATATTGCCTTTGTTTAAAAAAAACAATGATTATTGAATAACCTGACTTTTTGTGGCTAATGTGCTGCTTTTGAAGTAACTACTTTGAAGGACAGTAGTGATGTGAATTTATGAATTCTGCATTTTTTTAATAGGTTACTTTTTAGGTCAGTTATTTTAGGTAGCTAATTTTTCTTGTTTTTAGGTCAGAAGTAGGCAAGAATGATAAAAAACCTACAGTCATATTGTACCTTTAATATGGTGTTCATTGAATATTTTAAGGCTATAAAAGAGTTGTGTGAAATAAAATGAGCTTTTGAAGGTACATAATTTCTATTAAAAATATATTAAAGCTTTCTGTATTTTTAATTTATTTCACTGTAGTTGAATTCTTTTAATTAACTTGTTTTGTTTTGATTTACCATTATGGGTCGCAAGCCATAGATCTGGCATCAGCAAAGACTGATGAATGTTTATTTTTTCCAAAAATTAGTAACTAGCAATGAAGAATCCTTTCCTTAAAAAGTTATTTGAATGATGTCAATAGGTATCTTGTTTGATTTTGTTTAACTTTTTAAAGAAGTTATTTTCATTTTTCCTTATTACGTATTATTCTACTGATATCCTTATTGAAGAATATTTCCTTATTTTAAGAAAATTAATGCTTTTATTCCAGTTAATGGCCAGCCAAGACCCCTTGAATCAAGTCAGGTGAAATATCTTCGTCGAGAACTGATAGAACTTCGAAATAAAGTGAATCGCTTATTGGATAGCTTGGAACCACCTGGAGAACCGGGACCATCCACCAACATTCCTGAAAATGGTAGACCATGAAGTCATTTTATTCTGACTTATCCTTTTTATATCTTTTTGCAGATTTTTTTTTCTAACTCTTCTTCAGCAGGAGTAGGGTGGCACCTCCATTGTCACCCTTTCTTATTCCTGCATCTGTGCTAATATTCATATCTGTGTTCCCAAACCTGGCCGTTCATTAAGATTACTGGGAGATTTTATTATACCAATTCCTGGATTTCATCCCAGACCTCTTGGAGGGCAGGGCCCCGGGGATCCCATTGTTAAAGTGCCCTCTGGGTGATTGTTTTACAGCTAGTCTTAGACTCCTGGGTTTATGACATAGGTTGGTTTTCAAACCCCTTTGACTCTTGAACCCTTTTCAATGTAATAGTTGACTAATGAACCTTAGTAATGGAAATCATTTCATGAATTTTATGTGATATATGAAGTATTAATAGTTTCAAGTAAAAAAGTAATCTTAGATTAGTACACTCAAATGGTGTATAGTTTATCTTAAGCACAGTGTTCATAATATGCAAAGAAAAATGTATTTTTTTCCATTTTACAGATGACATGTACTATTTACATTAAGATAAAGCAAGGTTTATTGACAAATTTGGAACTGAATATAGTTTGGGGACCAAATATATTATAAAATATAGACTGAAATTTAAGTATGGCTTGAAAGTAGATTTTAAAAGACTTGCTTCCCTCGACTTTTAATATTAGATGTTGCACTTTAAAAATAAACACTTATTTTTTTAATAATTTTTGTGTTTGCGTATAAGTTTCACATGCTTAAAACTGTCCATATTGTGAAATAGTAGTATTTTATAGACTCTGGATGACTGGCTGTAAGGGGCTTAATAGTGGCATTGTATAATCCCTTGCAACCTTTAGATTCTGAGATACTCTCTTTTTGGCCCCATTTAAATTTTGGAGTTTTGTTTGATTTAGTTAAAGATGCATTATCCGTCATTTCCCTCTTCCTCCAGCCATGTGGAATTGTGTTAGTGGTAGATGGCTTGATACATACTTGGTGATTGATTAGTAATTTCTAGTTTCACTTCCAGATTTCAGAACATATTAAAGAGATGTGCTGAAATACTACAGTGAGATCCTTCTGGCCTCTTTATGGTGAAACCTTTTATATTTCAGGTCAAAGCAAATGGCCTTTTCTGAATCCTCTCTCTCCAAACAAAAATCTCCAATTTTAGGTCAAAGATCTGAAGAAAACTTTTGACTGTTTTCCCAGAAGAAATCATAGATGCTGATACAACTACATTTGCATATAACTTGAAGGAGTTAAAGCATCTGTAGAATATTATGAAACTTAGATCAGAATTCAACAAGTAGAGCCAGTACTGTGCAGAAACCTACAGTAGCCTATATTCTGCTCTAAGGAATAGATTTATAAGCTTTTTGGTTTTGGTGAAACAACCTTTCTATTCACTTATTTCTCTCCACATACTGCTTTTCTTTATCAGTTTATTTCCAGGTGTTCATATGTTTTATTGTTAACATCTCACCTATGTTAATGTAAAAGATGTTAAAAATTGGTTTCTTCTCTGCATCTTGGAAATTATATCATGTATTGTTTCTTTATGTGGCCATCCTTCTAGTCATTGTGTCCTGAGTTACTTAATGAACTGAATAATACATTCTATGCTTTTTTCTTTAATTAAATTAATTAATTAATTAATTTTCATACAGCAGGTTCTTACTAGTTATCTATTTTATACATATTAGTGTACATATGTCAATCCCAATCTCCTGATTCCTCCCACACCACCTCTTTCCCCCCAGTATACATACATTTGTTCTCTATGTCTGTGCTTCTATTTCTGCTTTGCAAATAAGATCATGTATACCATGTTTCTAGATTCCACATATATGCGTTAATATACGATATTTGTTTTTCTCTTCCTGACTTTCTTCACTCTGTATGACAGTCTCTAGGTCCAGCCACGTCTCTACAAATGACCCAATTTCATTCCTTTTTATGGCTGAGTTATATTCCATTGTATATATGTACCACATCTTCTTTATCCATTCGTCTGTTGATGGGCATTTAGGTTGCTTCCATGACCTGGCTATTATAAATAGTGCTGCAGTGAACATTGGGGTGCATGTGTCTTTTTGAATTACTGTTTTCTCTGGGTATATGCCCAGTATTGGGATTGCTGGGTAATATGGTAGTTCTATTTTTAGTTTCTTAAGGAACCTCCATACTGTTCTCCGTAGTGGCTGTATCAAATTACATTCCCACCGACAGTGCAAGAGCCCTCCCTTTATTCCACACCCTCTCTAGCATTTGTTGTTTGTATATTTTCTGATGATGCCCATTCTGACTGGTGTGAGGTGATACCTCATTGTAGGTTTTTTTTTGTTTTTTTTTTTTGTCTGTGTTGGGTCTTCGTTTCTGTGCAAGGGCTTTCTCTAGTTGCGGCGAGTGGGGGCCACTTCATCGCAGTGCGTGGGCCTCTCGTTGTCGTGACCTCTCTTGTTGTGGAGCACAAGCTCCAGATGCGCAGGCTCAGTAGTTGTGGCTCACAGGCCTAGATGCTCCATGGCATGTGGGATCTTCCCAGACCAGGGCTCGAACCCATGTCCCCTGCATTGGTAGGTGGATTCTTAACCACTGCTCCACCAGGGAAGCACCATGTCCCCTGCATTGGCAGGTGGATTCTTAACCACTGCTCCACCAGGGAAGCCCCCTCACTGCAGTTTTGATTCGCATTTCTGTAATAATTAGTGATGTTGAGCAGCCTTTCATGCACCTCTTGGCCATCTGTATGTCTTCTTTGGAGAAATGTCTGTTTAGGTCTTCTGCCCATTTTTGGGTTGGGCTGTTTCTTGTTTTAATATTGAGCTGCATGGGCTGTTTATATATTTTGGAGATTAATCCTTTGTCCATTGATTCATTTGCAAATATTTTCTCCCATTCTGAGGGTTGTCTTTTCGCTTGTTTGTAGTTTCCTTTGATGTGCAAAAGCTTTTAAGTTTCATTAGGTCCCATTTGTTTAATTTTGTTTTTATTTCCATTACTTTAGGAGGTGGGTCATAAAACATCTTGCTATGATTTATGTCAAAGAGTGTTCTTCCTATGTTTTCTTCTAAGAGTTTAATAGTGTCTGGTCTTACATTTAGGTCTTCAATCCATTTTAAGTTTATTTTTGTGTATGGTATTAGGGAGTGTTCTAATTTCATTCTTTTACATGTAGCTGTCGAGTTTTCCCAGCACCACTTATTGAAGAGACTGTCTTTTCTCCGTTGTATATCCTTGTTTCCTTTGTCATAGATAAGTTGACCATAGGTGTGTGGGTTTATCTTTGGGCTTTCTGTCCTGTTCCATTGATCTATATTACTGTTTTTGTGCCAATACCATATTGTCTTCAGTACTGTAGCTTTGTAGTATAGTCTGAAATTAGGGAGTCTGATTCTTCCACCTCCATTTTTTCCCCTCAAGATTGCTCTGGCTGTTTGGAGTCTTTTGTGTCTCCATACAAATTTTAAGATTTTTTGTTCTAGTTCTGTAAAAAAATGCCATTGGTAATTAGATAGAGATTGCATTGAATTTGTAGATTGCTCTGGGTAGTATAGTCATTTTCACAATATTGATTCTTCCAATCCAGGAACATGGTGTACCTCTCCATCTGTTTGTGTCACCCTTGATTTCTTTCATCCATATCTTATAGTTTTCTGAGGACAGGTCTTTTACCTCCTTAGGTTGGTTTATTCCTAGGTATTTTATTGTTTTTGTTGCAGTGGTGAATGGGATTGTTTCCTTAATTTCTCTTTCTGATCTTTTGGTGTTAGTGTACAGGAATGCAGGAGATTTTTGTGCATTAATTTTGTATCCTGCAACTTTACCAAATTCATTGATTACCTCTAGTAGTTTTCTGGTAGCATCTTTAGGATTATTTGTGTATAGTATCATGTCATTTGCAAACAGTGACAGTTTTACTTCTTCTTTTCCAATTTGGATTCCTTTTATTTCCTTTTCTTCTCTGATTGCTATGGCTAGGAGTTCCAAAACTATGTCGAATAATAGTGGCGAGAGTGAACATCCTTGTCTTGTTCCTGATCTTAGAGGAAATGCTTTCAGTTTTCCACCATTGAGAATGATGTTGGCTGTGGGTTTGTCGTATATGGCCTTTATTATGTTGAGGTAGGTTCCCTCTGTGCCCACTTTCTGGAGAGTTTTTATCATAAATCGGTGTTGAATTTTGTCTAAAGCTTCTTCTGCATCTACTGAGATGATCATATGGTTTTTATTCTTCAGTTTGTTAATATGGTGTATCACATTGATTGATTTGCGTATATTGAAGAATCCTTGCATCCCTGGGATAAATCCCACTTGATCATGGTGTATGATCCTTTTAATGTGTTGTTGGATTCTGTTTGCTAGTATTTTGTTGAGGATTTTTGCATCTATATTCATCAGTGATATTGGTCTGTAATTTTCTTCTTTTGTAGTATCTTTGTCTGGTTTTAGTATCAGGGTGATGGTGGCTTTGTAGAATGAGTTTGGGAGTGTTCCTTTGTCTGCAATTTTTTGGAAGAGTTTGAGAAGGATAGGTGTTAGCTCTTCTCTAAATGTGTGGTAGAATTCACCTGTGAAGCCATCTGGTCCTGGACTTTTGATTTTTGGATGATTTTTAATCACAGTTTCAATTTCATTACTTGTGATTGGTCTGTTCATATTTTCTATTTCTTCCTGGTTCAGTCTTGGAAGGTTATACCTTTCTAAGAATTTGTCCATTTCTTCCAGGTTGTCCATTTTATTGGCATAGAGTAGCTTGCAATATCTCTTATAATGCTTTGTATTTCTGCAGTGTCTGTTGTAACTTCTCCTTTTTCATTTCTAATTTTATTGATTTGAGTCCTCTCCCTCTGTTTCTTGATGAGTCTGTCTAAAGGGTTATCAATTTTGTTTATCTTCCCAAAGAACGAGCTTTTAGTTTTATTGATCTTTGCTATTGTTTTCTATTTCATTTATTTCTGCTCTGATCTTTATGATTTCTTTCCTTCTACTAACTTTGGGTTTTGTTTGTTCTTCTTTCTCTAGTTGCTTTAGGTGTAAGGTTAGATTGTTAATTTGAGATTTTTCTTGTTTCTTGAGGTAGGATTGTATTCCTATAAACTTCCCTCTTAGAACTGCTTTTGCTGCTTCCCATAGGTTTTGGATTGTCGTGTTTTCGTTGTCATTTGTCTCTAGGTATTTTTTGATTTCCTCTTTGATTTCTTCAGTGATCTCTTGGTTATTTAGTAATGTACTGTTTAGCCTCTGTGTGTTTGTGTTTTTTACGTTTTTTTTCCCTGTAATTTATTTCTAATCTCACAGTGTTGTGGTCAGAGAAGATGCTTGGTATGATTTCAGTTTTCTTAAATTTACCAAAGCTTGATTTGTGACCCAGGATGTGATCTGTACTGGAGGATGTTCCATGTGCACTTGAGAAGAAAGTGTAATCTGCTGTTTTTGGATGGAATGTCCTATAAAGTACATTCTATGCTTTATTTACTTATTTTTTGTGGTACGTGGGCCTCTCCCTGTTGCAGCCTCTCCCGTTGCGGAGCACAGGCTCCTGACGCGCAGGCCCAGTGGCCATGGCTCACGGGCCCAGCTGTTCGGCGGCATGCGGGACCCTCCCGGACCGGGGCACGAACCCGCGTCCCCTGCATCAGCAGGCAGACTCTCAACCACTGCGCCACCAGGGAAGCCCTATGCTTTATTTATTTATTTATTTTTTTTGCGGTACGCAGGCCTCTCACCGCTGTGGCCTCTCCCATTGCGGAGCACAGGCTCCGGACGCGCAGGCCCAGCGGCCACGGCTCACGGGCCCAGCCGCTCCGCGGCATGTGGGATCCTCCTGAACCGGGGCACGAACCCGTGTCCCCTGCATTGGCAGGCGGACTCTCAACCACTGCGCCACCAGGGAAGCCCCCTATGCTTTATTTTTATAGACGGTTGTAACTTTTTTCTTTCCTCTCCTGTACTTAGATTGCTTACCTATTTTATGAAATTTCCTAAGCTTCTAAGCTCTTAGAACATATTCTAATTTAATAATCTCAAGAAAAAAAAACATAAAATAGGCCAAAAAACTACATCAGAAACTGAAAGTCTGGTTCACCAAACAAAACTACAACTCAGCTGTCAGTGCTCTTTAAAATGCTGTGCCTTGCCCTCACTGAGAAACATATAGCTACCTATGTTTTTCAGCACTCTACCTCTGTAATGGACTCCTTGGACACTTGCTTGGACATTTGCTTTCCTCTATGAGGCAGATGATGTGTAGGCCACCTTAAATACTGGATTGACCTGTAGCAGTAGCTCTTCAGTAGCTGCTGGAGGAAGTAGTGGGCTAGTGGACGTATATTGTGTTTCCTGGTGAATTTAGTTTGCCCTAAGTGGAAGTATGCATAGGTCATGGAAGGTAGCAGTGTGAGGGGAAATAATCGTAAGATTGGTGTGATGTGCTATTGGGATGTGGCCTTGGAATTAGAGGAGGGAAATTGGTGAGGAAGATGGATGACTGGCAGACTTATTTTAAAGGAGTAGTTATAGAAGCTTTCTTACAGAAATTTAGGAAATATTAATGTAAGTAGAGAAATGATAGGAATAAATGAGAGCTGTAAGCCCATGTGTGCTTATATTCCACTTAGTCCGTACATTTTTTCACAAGATAAATTTGGTCTTGATCACAGAGATGGTCTAATAACTGATGTTCATTTACTTGGTTGGTAACAGAAAGGAATTGATAATTGTCTGTTATTTGAGTAAGTGGTTAGCAGTGTTCTTTTCGTTAACTTGTTTGTTTTGTTTTCAAATTTTTTAATATGTTGGCCTTAAGTTTCTATTTATAAAATGTAGGTTATCCTTGAACTCCTTTTCTTTCACAAGGTAGTGTAAATGCCTGTTTAGTACCTTAGTATCCTTAGAAGAAAAGCATGGTTTAAAATTTTTCCTGCTCATAATGTTTAAAATTCTATTTTTCAAAATATTTTATTATGGAAAAATTGAAACATATATAAACGGAGGCATAATACTATAAGGAATTTCATGAACCCACACAGCTTCAACAATTATCAATTCATAGTATCATGCCGTCTATACTTGCACACATTTCTACCTCTCCCATGTTATTTTGAGCAAATCTCAGACACCTATCGTTTTATCTGTAGTAAGTAATAAGTATTTTAAAGGAAGACATAGTAAATTAAAAGTATGCATTGGCTTGAGGTTTCCATGAACTTTAATAATGAACCAGAAGACAAGTAAAAATAAAACATAAAAGTTGATATCATAACTTCAGTTAAGCTTTTTTATCCTTTTAGAAAATAAAGCATTAGTGCACAGTATGAGTCTGATACTAGGATATAGGTCATAGGTCTTCAAAAAGAAGGGTAAAAATGTTTCTGTCTGTAAAGGTGCTTGTATTTTTTTTTCTCATCTGATAATTCTTAGGCAAGGACATACATAATAGCTTTTTCAAAAAATTTTATCTATTTTGCATCTCTTTTTGACCTTTTTTCCTGATTTTACAAACAAAAATATAAACAAGTATAAAGAAGAAAGTAAAATTATCTATAATCCTATTTTCAGAGATACCTTCAACATTCCAGAGTATATGCACATATATATTTCGCTGTCATATATTTTTAGGCCTTATTGAGTATAGATAAAATAGAAACAAGTTTTTGCTTATTTCTTTTATAGATACTGTGGATAGTAGGGAAGAAAAGCCTGCTGCTTCTGATTCTTCTGGGAAACAGTCTACTCAGGTTATGGCAGCAAGTATGTCAGCTTTTGATCCTTTAAAAAACCAAGATGAAATCAATAAAAATGTCATGTCAGCATTTGGCTTAACAGATGATCAGGTTTCAGGTAAGTTAGTGCCTTCCTCCCATCCTTTATTCCCCCTCTCCTTCCTCCCCTTTCCTTCTTTCCTTCTTTAATGGAAGATAACTTGGATATGGTGAAGTGCTCAAATCTTAAGAGTTCAGTTCAATAAATGTTTACATATGTATATACCCTATGTAAAATACCAACAAGATCAAGATGTAGATGATTTCCAGCACTCTGGAAAGCTTTCTCATGCCCTCTCCCAGGCAATAGAACTGTCCTCTTTAAAGACTAACTTCTGTTGGTTCAGGTAAATTTTATCAGAAGTAGAATTCAGAGGGTTTATTTTTCTAAAAATCTGAGTCATTTATAATCTTATTTCAGATGTGTTGCTGGGTTTAAATTATATTTGATATCTTATTCTTTTGATCTTAAATTAAGGCAATTTAAATGAAGATTTCTGGTTTAATTTAGTGTAGAAACTGCTTTTATTTGAATGATTTTAACCTTAAAACAGCATCTATACTGTGCTTTCTTTTTATATTTTGGGCATCATTTCTTCAACATTTTTTCTGCTTTCTCTCTTTTGGCATTCCAATTACACGTACACTGGAGAGCTTGATTGTCCCACGGCTCTCTGAGGTTCATTTTTCTTCACTCTTTTTTCTCTCTGTTCTTCGGATTGGATGATTGCTGTTGATCACTCTTTACGTTCACTGATTTTTTTCTACCATTTCCAATCTGCTATTAAACCTTTCTAGTGAATTTTACCTCTCAGTTATTGTGCTTTCAGCTCTGGAATTTCCGTTTGGTTCTTTTTATAGTGTTAGTTTTTTCTGTTAAGATTTCTTACCTCTTACCTTTTCATTCATTAAGATTGTATTTCCCTTTAATTCATTGAAGGTACTTTTATTTAATTCTTTAAAATTATTTATAAAGCTGCTTTGAAATGTTCGCTACATCCAGCATCTGGGCCTGTTTGGAGTCAGTTTCTTCTGCTCTTTCCCTCAGGGGAAACTGAGTATGGGTCACATATTCCTGTTTCTTTGCACATCTGACAGTTTTTGATTGAAAACTGGACATTGTGGTTAATATGTTCTAATAACTTGGTATTCTTCAGTCTAATACTCTCCCAGCTGAGCTATTTCAGCAAAGACTTGGGATTCTTTTAGGTTCTTGTGAGGATTTTTCGTTACTGCTGCTCTAGTATTTACTCAAGTTACTCCTTCCTCCTCCTGGGATTATAGCAGCTGACAGCTCTGCTAAGTCCTTTCAGCTCTAGGTGTGCTGCTTTTTCTTCTGTGCCCTCTTGGTGTCACCCTCTCCCCTCCTACCCCCATGGTCAGCTGGGGGTTTGGGACTGAGCTTATACTCATATTTTAGGTCTCATTCCTTCAGTGACTCTTACTCAAGGGCTTTTCCCCTCACATTTCTGGCTGCTTGACCAACCATGAAGTTAACATCAGTTTTCTGTTGTTGGAGCTGCAGAGGTTGGGGTTTGTAATTCTCACCTGTTGTAATTCCACTGGGGGCAAACTCTTGGTGTCTGCTGACATTTGGCTGACCTCTAGTCATTTCAAATAGTTGTTTTCTTCTATTTTGTCCAGGTTTTTAAGTTTTTTGTGGGAGGTTTTACCTGATCAGTTTACTTTGCCATTATCAGTAACTGGAAAGATAGAAAAAGAAAATTAGTAGAAAAAATCCTTTTGAGACTTTTATGGGACTATTTATTAAAGAGAATTGTGTGACATTCTGAAAAAGAGAGGCGAATACTTGTACATGATGTATGTCCTTGGCAAAAGAAGACATCACATAAGTGGTCCATCTGAAAAACACATTTTTAGAGCAACTGAAATATGAGTTAATATTACAGCTTTGTAATATTTAAGACTTCAAGATATGCCAGATAGAGGGAGTAAATAGTTACATGTGAGGTCAGGCTTAAAATTTTTGATTAGAATATAGTATAGACCAGACTGTGATTCATATTATATTTGAAGACCATTTTTCTGGTAGCTTTGTATGTTGAATTGAAGTAGGAAAAACTGTACACATAGAAAATGCCAGGATACTTTGTAAAGTTACTCAGGTTATGATGTGAAAAACTTGGCTACAGTAGTGAATGTGTACATGGAGGGATGAACTATTATGATAGGAAAAGCAACACTAACTAATAGCTTATGTACAAGGAAGAAAAGAGGAGTCGAAGTAGTATTTTTTTAGGATAATAACATAGTGTGTTTGTGTTATCTGTGTTACCCTTCTTAGGAGGGACGTGTGTATGTATTTATTTGTCTACATGTTGATAAATATCAGTGAAATGGTGGTACGCAGGTGCGACTGTCCATTTTACTCTGGCAGTCATCAGTTTCTCTTGCGTTACCACTACCATTATCCTAGTTTAGGTTCTCATCAGTATCTGGACTATCAGCTTCCAACTATGTGCCTCTAATACAGTGCTAAGTTCTGGGATATACCAGTGCAAAGGATAGAGGTTTGGCCCTCAGGGAAATTAGTCTGCTAGTAATAGCAAGTACTTATGTGGAGCTTTCTAAGTGATATTCACTTTTATAAGCTCTTGCTATATAATCATTTTTTAATTTTCAGTTTTAATATATTTTATATTGAATATATTAATATATTTAAATAATGTTTTAATATATTTCTTTTTTTAATATTTTTTGTTGAGGTATAGTTGATGGTACAATATTATATAAAGTTTCAGGTGTACAACATAGTGATTCACAATTTTTAAAGGTTATACTCCATTTATAGTTATAAAATATTGGCTATATTCTCTGTGTTGTATAATATATCCTTGTAGTTTACTTATTTTATATATAATATTGATAGTTTGTACCTCTTAATCCCCTACACTTCTTGCCCTTCCCCCATAACCACTTTTATAAGTATTTGCTATAAGCTCTTATTAACTCACAATCCTTACAGTAACCTTATGAAGTAGGAATTAGTATTTCTTTTGTACAGATGAGGAAACTGAGGCACAGAAAGAGATCAAGTAACATGCCCAAAGTTACACAGCTACTAAGTGGCAGCATTGGGATTTGAACCTAGACAGTCTGGCTCCAAAAGTTGTGCTTTTAACCATTCTTCTATATTGCCCAAACAAAAAGAACTTAAAGAAGTAAACATATCTATAATCTACAGTTATCTTCAGAATGTCTTTTTTGCCTGTTACAGTATTGGAGCTGTAGCAAATTCTCTCCATTTACTTCTTTGTTCATTATTTTAGAAGAATTTTGAGTGGTTCCATGTGTAAGAGAGCTAGGCCTTGTGAGGCAGATGGAAGGAATCAGAAAGGGACCTGGCCAAAAGAGCTCCAAGTCTAAGAGGGAAGATGAGGCCTCTTCAGAAATACAAAGTAGAAGTTGGTAAGGGTCTTAATAAAAGTATACTCCATAGAAGTTCACAAGTGGAGAAAAGTATTTATGGGTGAAGAAGCCTTACTACAAGTGTGGAGTTATAACTGAGTTTTAAGGAATGTTTATTTAGATATGTGAAAATGGGACAGTGAAGGGAACAGTGATTAATGAAATGGAGGCAGAGAAAGTATTAGATCTATTGGGGGAATGGGGAATATGTTAGTTTAACTGAAGGGGGCGTGTGAGAAGAGGAATTGTGAGAAATGTTTGGACCCTTGAATGCCAAGCTAGAGGCTTGAACTTGATTTATGGGCAGTGGAGGCCCATTGAAGAATGAAATGAGGGCTTCCCTGGTGGCATAGTGGTTAAGAATTCACCTGCCAATGCAGGGGACACGGGTTCGAGCCCTGGTCTGAGAAGATCCCACATGCCGCGGCGCAACTAAGTCCGTGCACCACCACTACTGAGCCTGCACTCTAGAGCCTGCGAGCCACAACTACTGAAGCCCACGCACCTAGAGCCCATACTCTGCAACAAGAGAAGCCACCGCAATGAGAAGCCTGCGCACCACTACGAAAAGTAGCCCCCGCTCGCCGCCACTAGAGAAAGCTGGCACGCAGCAACAAAGACCCGACGCAGCCAAAAATAAATAGATAAATAAATAAATAAATTTATTTTTTAAAAAATGAATTGATACTTTTGGTTGATCTAAAAATAGATTACATAAAGTGGTGGATACTGTTATCGCAGAGGTGAGTTTTGGTTTTTGCAGGGGGAGTTTAGGACTCAGGAATGTAGCACTCCACACTTTACAGGGAAGGATTTCCAGTTGTAGCTTTGGATTCTTGAGAGATTGGAGCAAAGGAAAAAAGTATATACGTCAATATATAAGGCTGCATTTTGGTTGTGCTTATTCTATAGTACTTTTATTTTTAGTCTCTTAACCAAACTTATTATTGAGCTTGTTGGGGACAGGTCTTGTATTAGAAACTGAGCTGACTTTTCATGACCACCCAGGGCCACCCAGTGCTCCTGCCGAAGACCGTTCAGGAACTCCCGACAGCATTGCTTCCTCCTCCTCTGCAGCTCACCCACCAGGAGTTCAGCCACAGCAGCCACCATATACAGGAGCTCAGACTCAAGCAGGTCAGAGTGAAGGTAAAATAGAGCTTAGAGCACATGTGCGGAAAGGTACATGTGCAGAAACGTTTATTATGGCATTGTTGGTAACGGTGAAAAGCTTACATGTGCATTCACGCTATGAACACGGTTGTAAAAATTTTAGATGTACTGACATAGTATACTTTTGGGTTAAAAAAACCAAATAGAACAATGTCAGATATGCTTCTGATTATTGGAAAGGAAAAAAACCTAAAAATGTTTAAAGCATAATATTTAGGTGCTATTTTATTCCCTTCTGCCTTCCCCTCTTGCAACTGTGTATTATTTTTGTAATTTAAAAAATAGAGGTAAAGCATAACATTAGTTAAGTAGTTTTTTTGAAAGATAAATAGCCATTTATATTTTTGTGCAGTTAGCAGTATGTCTTTTGTGGAAAAAGCAAATGTATTTTAAATCAAACTTTTCTTCTCTAAATGATGTGTTCTCGGATGAGCAGTTTAATCTCTCTGGGTTTTTATATTCTCCCACCGTAAATTGTGAAAATTGGACTAAATCAGTGGTTTTAAAAGAGGGTCTTTAGTCCTGAATGAAATAGAGCTTAAAAGCTCAGTATTTAAAACAAGTAAGGGGTCACTGCCATTGTTGAAGGGGATTGAGGGGCCGCAAGCTCAGGACAGCAGACACTGAGGTGCCTCATTGAAACCCTTGGAGCTCTGCAGAACGTGGCCTCGGGGTTACTCATCTAGGGTTCCTTCTAGATGTCAAAATGTTACTTCTTTGAATTGCCCATGCTTGTTAGGCCCTTTAAAGCCCTATGTTTTACTTTAAAACAATCACCAGGTGGTGCTCTATTTGCGTAAAGGGGCCAGGTGGTATGACAGGATGTATTTTCAGCACGAGAAGCAAGTGACTGAGTTTATTAATCACATTAAAACAAAACAAATAAACCCCCCAAAACAGTCTAAAATGAACCGAGCAGTTTTGTAATAGATTTCTACTTATTCTGTGGTGGTACTTTTAGGTTTGTCCCATTGGATAAATGATAGTGATAGAGATTGGCAGGTGGCATTTTGTTGACAAATGAGTGGTTTGGGAAGAATTTCTTACTGCTACAGCCTCTTCTCAACAAACTTTAGTCATAGTCTTTCCTTTGTACCAAGATGCAACTGCCAGAACTGGAATAAGATAGAATTGAGGCAGATGTGTCTGAAACAGGGAGGAAGAAACAGAGTTTGGATATGATGGGAGTTTAATGGCTATATCAGATGAACTAACATCTCTTTAAAAAAAAAATCCCATTTTAAGCCATGTATACTGTTGTAGGATGACAGTTGGAAGGGTAATTGTACCAAATAATGTTTGCTGTTCACTCATAAAGGAATGGGATTTAAGGCTCTGCTAACAATATCTCAAATTATTTTATCAGGGGTTTGTTTTCATGGAAAATTTATTTTCAAATAGATAAAACTTTAGTAATATAAAAGGATATACAGTGGAAATTAGAAAATGCTGTTTCCCACTTCTGACCCCCAGCAACCAAGTTCCCTTTTCTAGAGGCATCAGGTTGACACCATTTGGTGTGAAGTGAATTTCTTTAGGGTGGCATTAATTGTATTCCTTCCTAAAGCCGTTACTTTTTAGTGTACATTAAAACATTGTAATGTACATTGTAATGAAAAATTTGTACAGTTATTTATGTGACATCAGTCAATAGATTAGCATTGTGGAGGTAAATCTCTAGATCAGTGCTGTCTAAAAGAAATACCATGGAAGCTACATGTAATTTAAAATTTTCTATTAGCCACATTAAAAAATTTTTTAATGGTAAAATTAATTTCCATTATACATTTTATTTAATCCAGTATATCCAGTGTATCAACTTGTAATCATTATTAAAAAGTTATTAATGTTCTACATTCTGGTTTTCATACTGTATATTGGAAATCTGGGGTGTGACATCAATTTGAAACACTTCAAAACACGTACAGCATATCACAGTTAAGACTGGCCACATTTCAGGTGTTTATTAGTTGTCATACGTGGCTAGTGCCTGTTGTATTGGATAGCACAGCTCTAGATTAATGTATTAGTCATTTACAGATTCCCAAGATGAATTACAGGCTACTTTAATGAATACTTTTTGACGTATGATATATAATGAGTCCCTGGCATCACCAGTTAGTTAGATCAACTGCTGGTTATAATTTCAGCAGAATAATCAACATAAAAATCTACTACTAATAATTAATAATAGCAATTTCTTAGAACAGAATATGAAATAATCTAAAATAAAGTAAATAATTCTGAGTTATTATCTAAATTCCATAAAAGGGGCCTTGGATTTGTAAATTTTTTTCCCAAGGATTTTAGTCTTAATATGTTGTTCAGTTAAAAGGATCGACAAAATATTAAGCTTCATGAAAAGAAACAGAATGGACAGTATTATCCTTTTTCGCCTAAGGCAGGTGCCTCTTACTGGAAAGCTATGTGCACTAGAGTAGTTGCCAAAAACATAATAAAAAAGTGGCAAGGATACAGAAAAGAGCACTAAAAGTTATCAAAGGCTAGGAAGTATTGCTGTTTGACAAGCTAAAAAGGTGACAAGGATATAATTGAAATCTGTAAATCATATGCCAATAAAATGGATAAGCTGAGTAGACTTTTAAAGTAGCTTTTATTATGTAAATTTTGAAACATGCAAAAGTAGAGACAGAATAATCAACTCTTCATGTTTCTGTCATGGCTTCAACACTTACTACTATTTTAGCATTCTTTTTTCATCTCTTCCACTCCCCTCTTTTCACTCAATTATTTTAGTATGCATGTCTAAATGATACTCTTTTCTTTTTAATGTAATCACCATATCACTATTATACATAACAATATTGTGATTCTTTTTTTAAAACTTTACTGAATATGGTTGATTTACAATGTTGTGTTAATTTCTGCTGTACAGCAGAGTGACTTAGTTATATGTATATATATTCTTTTTCATATTCTTTTCCATGTGGTTTAAGTGATTAAGTGATTCTTAATGTCAACACATTATATTTGAATTTCTGTAGTTGTCTCATAGTTACTTTATTACAGTTGGGGGCTTGTTCAAATTAGGAGTCTTATAACAAGGTTCACATATTCCATTTGATTGTGTGTCTTAAGTCTTTTTTTTTAATAGCTGTCAACCCTACATGTTTCTAAAGTCAAAACTATGTATGTTAATTAACTATTGCTATGTTAACAATTTATGCCAAAACATAGATGCTTAAAACAACAAACAGTTATTATCTCACAGTTTCAGAATCGGGGACCTGGGAGACCCTTAGCTTGGTGGTTTTGGCTCAGGGTCTCTCATGAGCTTACAGTCTTCTGAAGCTTAACCTGCACTGAAGGATTCACTTTGAAGATGACTCCCTCACATGGTTGTTGGCAGGAGGCTTCATTTCCTCACCACATGGATCTCATAGGCTGCTTGGGTGACCTCATGACAGGCAGCTTCCACCAGAGTGAATGATCAAGACAGTAATAGGAGATGGTTGTCTTCCACGACGTGTCCTCAGAAATGTCATTGTCATTTCTGCAATATTCTAATGATATAGAGGTCAGCCCTATTCAGTGTGAGGGGACTACACAAGAGAGTGAATACTCATGTGTTTATTGCTTGGTCTTTGCTAATTTTTGTATTGTGGAGTTAATCTTTCTAATTTCTAAAAATGTAAAGGATACCAACCCCTTATCATATGCTATACATGTGCAGGAGTCATTGAGGGTCATCATAGAGGCTGGCTACCAATCTATGTCACAAAGTATAGTCCTAGAAGCCTTACCATTACTCTTTGCTTCATCCTATTCTCTTTCTCCCTAGGTAATATGTTTTATTGCTTTTACTTTTTTCTACCATTGATTCTTTCTGAAAATATAATACACAAAACGTAGCTTATATATATTTTTTCCCTCAGATCATAGCTTACTCTATAAACTCTGTTGGCACCTTGCTTTTTCGCTTAATATATCCTGTAGCTCTCTCCTTCTTCAAGTATGTCAAGTTGTTCTTCATTGTTTACAACTGAACACAGACTTCTTAATTTTCAGAATACTGTGACAGAGAGTGAGAGTCCTGTTTTGGACTTGAATGAAGTGTATTTAAAATAAGTAAAAGAAATACTTTGTAGAGATAGTATTTAACCACGGGGTTGGCATTTTCACAATGAGTTCGAAGCAGATTAAGAAAAAAATAGAGCATGCACTTGCTTTAAGAATTGTTGTACCCTGTCATTTTTTTATTGAGGAAAATGATTAGGCTTTTTTGAGTGGGAGATCCTTAGGCTCATTGGCAGCAGTCTACTACATGGAACTTTAATCTCAGACTTTTCGATGATACCTAAGTTAATGTTTATATTAAACAAGATAACATGTACAAAACTCCTTTTAAGCTAACGCTCTAGAGTTATGCCTGGGTTCTGGTGATGATTCTTACTAGCTGTGATGTATTGACCCCAGGTAAGTTGCTTAATCTTTCTGTACTGAAAAAAGGATTGCTAGTGAGGTTGATTTTTTTTTTCCCCTATGTATTCATTGTGTGTTCTTTGCTCATTTTTGTTTTGTAGAGTTAATGCTTCTGATCTCTAGGAATTAGAACCCACTGTCAAATGCTATGCATATTCCTCCCCTTTGATTATATTTCTGTACCAGATTCTGGCCACTTCCATTCTAAAATTTAGTTATGAAATACAATCTAGGATTAAGGCAGTATCTTCTAAAAGGTGGTTAACTTCTGTACTACCTTTTGTGGTATCGATAAATCTTGAACCATTAAGAAAGCATTTAAGAAACTTTTTGTCAGTTTTTGGTTGTATTTGGGAAGAGGATTAATAGCTTAAAAATAGTTAAGCAAATTTTATTTCTATCATAAAAAGCATACCACTGCTTGCTAGGAAATAATCTGGCTATCAGTAAGGTCATAGCTCAGTTAGTGCTGCAGTACGTAGAGCTGGGCACCCAGTCCAGTAGCATGGGTTCTATCCTGGGATCGCAACCTGTGAGCACTAG
Organism: Mesoplodon mirus; assembly: GCF_964341445.2. Classification (NCBI taxonomy): domain Eukaryota; kingdom Metazoa; phylum Chordata; class Mammalia; order Artiodactyla; family Ziphiidae; genus Mesoplodon; species Mesoplodon mirus. The sequence goes on along the minus strand of NC_138982.1, from coordinate 99,154,697 downwards.
CTGCCTCCTGCATCTCAGTTTGAATGGCACTAGATAATGCATTGATTTTTTTCAGTCATTGTCTTTTTCCGCCAAAAGTATGCTATTTATGTGTTGTCTTTTGATTAACAGCAGGTAGTTTGAATATTTTTTAAAGATTCAGCAACATAAAGTTGTTTTAAAGATTTAAATACTAGCTAGATTTTTTTAAAATTTAAATTCTAGCTAGATATTACAGTGCAAGTTTTATTGCTCTCTAGGCATTAGATCTAGCTAAATCCACCATTAGAACAACTGTAAAGTAGTAGAGATGATAAAGACGTGAACCAGTAAATTCTTACGTGTTTGGAAATCACAGGAGCTATTAATGGTATTTGCCCCTTTCCTCAAATTTTTATTTATTGATTTTTACTGAACATTAGTAGTACATATCTGTTGGCAGTTGGGTTTGAAAACATTAGTTTTTCTGGAATTTCTGAAATAACCACTCATGTTGTTTGCTGCCGATTAGAGTTCTCTGCAGTTATTCCACAGCAGAGTGGCCACACTTGTTAAATTGTTCATTCTTCTCTTCTTCATGACAGTTAGAGAGGAACAAACACATTCTTGTGTTTTGGTTCTCAGTGTGTTTATGTGTGTGAATGGGGAGAGAATTAAATGTGCTTTGAAAGCGTTTCTCTTCTGCCGTGTTAAACCTGCCTCTTTGCCTTGTCTTGTCTCTTTTAGGTCAGATGTACCAGCAGTACCCACAGCAGGCTGGCTATGGCACTCAGCCACAGGTGCCCCCCCAGCCGACGCAGCAGTACGGTATTCAATATGCAGGTGAGCGGGTGTCCAGAGGGAGCTGTCTCTGTACTCAAGAAACTTTAATTCTTTCCCCCTAATTCCTTGATTTGTTATAGTAGGTATTAAGTATTTATTTGGGGGGGGGAAATAATACTTGTTTTATTTATTTTTAAATATTTTGCGTAAAAATTTTTACTGTAAATCACCATTTCAGTTTTCCAGTGGGCAGGTAAAACTTACAATCATAGTAGATGATTCAGTAATAACCTGTAGTATAAAAAAGTTTTTAATACAAAGTTACCTCCTACTGATGTGATAACCTACCTGCTGGGTGATGTAGAGCTACAAAAATGCAACATTTTTTCCTCCATTATATGTAACACATTATCCCAGTGTACTCTTAGTACCTGTAAAAGCATTAACAGTTCTCTCATGGAACTTTCCATGGAACATGTAAAGAGGTGGTCTTATTAAATAAGAACCAAATTAAGCTACATAGGTTTTTAAATCTCCCAAAAGTATGTAGGAATACCAAAAACAGGCCATAAAAGTAGAATTGTGTAAAACGTAATTCAGGCAACTAAGAACATAAAAATCTCTCAGTGTAGCTTTGAATACTGTGGTTATAATTCAGGTAATTTTTACGTTATATCTGAGAATTTTGTGTTCAACTCTTGTTTTACAGTCAAAGATTTAAGTATCAAAATTTCAACTGTAATTTTAGAAAAGTAGTAAGATTAACTCTACAAAAATGAGCAAAGAACATGCAGTAAACATGGGGGAAAACAGTCAACCTCATTAGCAATCCCTTGTGTACACATTATCTCATTTAATATAAACATCAACTTAGGTATCATCGAAAAGTCTGAGATTGAAGCTCCATATAGTAGACTGCTGCCAGTGAGCCTAAGGGTCTCCCACTCAAAAAAGCCTAATCATTTTCCTCAATACAAAAGACAGCATACAACTATTCTTAAAGCAAGTGTGTGCTTTTTTTTCCCCTTAAATCTGCTTGGAACTTATGGTGCAAACACCACCCCTGCAGTTAAAAGTTTCAGAAACCATGTGGCCCCCAAAGCCTAGAATAGTTACTATCTGGTCCTTTACAGAAAAACTTTTGCTGACCCCCCTGAATTAGACCATAAAATTCTACCATTGGAGTTTGACATATTTTAACACAAAGAACAATTTTTATTTGGATTGGATTTGTTGTGGAGTGATTTAACCTGTAACTGCTAGTTTTTAATTATATAAAATAGGTGGAATGAATTTGAACTTGGACTATAATATTGGGGGAAGGTTATTTTTAGGATGCAGTCCTTTAAAGAAAATCTGTGTTACAAATTATATAATTTGTAGAAATAATAGATATTAGAGTGGGAAAGACCTAGTTACCTAATCCAGGGGATTTCCGTCTTCACCATACTTCAGAATCACCTGGAGAGGTGTTTTTTGAAAGTTACAGGTGCCTGGGCTCTACTCCCATAGATCTTGTTTTTTTATTTGGTCGAGGATGGGACTCGGGCTTTTTTATTTTAAATGCTTCGCACGTCATTCTAAAGTGCAACCAGGGTTGGGGACCACTGATGTTGTCCCACCCACTCATTTTATAAATGAGACAACTAGGGTTCAGAGAGTTGTGATGCATCAAAGGACATGCAGCCATTTAGTGGGGGAACCAGACCAGAACCCAGTACCCTTGACTTTGTAGTTAATTACTTCCCTATATCATTCTACATTCTCCAACCATGACCAGGGGTTGGCAGACTTTTCTGCCATAAAAAGCTAGATAGTAAATATTTTAGGCTTTGTGGACCATATGACTCCTTGTTCTTTAAAATTCATTTATTCAAAGAACCACAGAATTTCCATTTCTTGCCATTTCTGGCGATTTGCACCAAAGTTACTCATTTATTTTGTTTTTCAAGGGAGGGGATGGTGGTGGGAGGAGGAGAGTATATACATATAGAGGTATTGCTATATTGTGGTCAAAGACTAGTAGGTTGCTAATGAAACAGCATCTTAGGCCCTTAGGGGCTATTCCCTCTCTTGAAAAGTAGATATGGTTGTCCCCAGATGCTGTTAAAAAGCCAGTTTAGATTTCACTTGCCAGGATGAGAAGACAGCTTTTTTTATTGCTCACAATCTTAAGTCGAATAGATATTTTCAGTATAAAAGCTGAGTCCTTCTGTTTCTCCAAAAACTTACAGTAAAAAAATTTCATGTAGCGGATAGGAGAAATTGTATGACATCAAGGTTTCATAATGAATTGACTTTAGTTCAGTATTTAGATACTGCCATGAGTAAAATGCATTAGATATTTGATTTACTTATTAAAAATTAAGCTTGCTCTTAATGATTTTAGTCAGGGTCTTCACTGAGTAAAGTTTAGTTCTTTTCAAATTATTATCTCTGTATTTCTGATCCTGCTAGTCCTATTAACTTGAATTTGGGAGCTATGGAAATAGTCAACTAAATACTCTGCTTGGAGACTGTAAGTGGTGGTGGTAACATTGGACCATCTTTGACACTCTGCTGGTTTGGCAGTTTCCCTCTGTGACCTTTTCCAGTTTTATTCATGGACTATGTCAGAAAGGTTTCTTTCATGAGTAAATTTTGAACCCAGGTTCAAGGTGAGTTCAGAATATACTCAAATTCATTCAATCCTTTTTATTTTTTTAAATGCAGGGTTGTACATATTTTAATAATTTTCTTATGTATCTGGTATTTAATGCTGACAGGATTCCAGTCAATGGAGAGGTTTCATTGCAAGTAGCTGCAGGTGTGTTTCATGGTAGAGATAAAAGTTTTTAGTGAAGCAGACCTTTTATTTTAAAAGACTTTACATCCTAGTAACTAATGAATATAGATGTTGATTTTTGTGGGGCAATATGATATGCTTTCTGTGTGTTACATTGTTACTACTAAGCCAGAATTTTGAATTGTAAAGGCAAAAACAGCAGATACCAAATCTAAAAGAAAGATTTTAAGGATTGTGAAAATTGGCACTTAATGTTTATTCTTAAATGGCTTAGTTTTTATAGAGTGAATAAACCTTAAAGCATCTCATTAGCACATAAGATGTATTTGTAGCACCATTGTTTCATTTAAAAATATTCATTCTCTACAAATAAAATGTGTCTTTATTTGGTACTGTTATTAAACAGGCCCCTCAGAACCAGGTTAATAATGACTAGCTTTTGCATTAATTCCTACATTTATCATTTGAACATCTACTATATACTGGGAGTTACACTAGAACAGGAATTTGCTCTCAGGGATTATACAGTGTAGGAGGAATTGAAGTAGAAGAAGTATATATAGCAGTTTTAATTTTAGAGGGTTTGCAAAATTGTCTAGAAAGTGCTTCTTGGATACTATGTGGTCTTGAAATATAGACTCTGCTACTCTACGTGTTGCATAAATACTTAGGATTAAGTTTGTTAAATTTCTTGTCATTTTTTTGTCCATAACAGTAAGATTAATTCTCTGGAAAATGGTCACCAAAAGGAAAAATAAGATATGTACGTTTTGCCTTTTCAGCAGGCTACAGTCAGCAGACTGGACCCCAGCAGCCTCAGCAGTTCCAGGGATATGGCCAGCAGCCAGCTTCCCAGGCACCAGCTCCTGCCTTCTCTGGTCAGCCTCAGCAACTTGCTGCTCAGCCACCACAACAGTACCAGGCGAGCAGTTACCCTCCACAGACCTACACTACCCAAACTTCTCAGCCCACTAATTACACTGTGGCCGCTGCCTCACAACCTGGAATGGCTCCAAGCCAACCCGGGGCTTATCAACCAAGACCAGGTTTCACACCACCTCCTGGGAGTACCATGACCCCTCTTCCGAGTGGGTCTAACCCTTATGCACGTAGCCGTCCTCCCTTTGGTCAGGGCTATACCCAACCTGGACCAGGTTATCGATAAGGAGGCTCAGTTACACTGATGAATGTAGCTGCTAGCTGTTTGCCTCCCAAAAGACTCCAATACTACTCTTTTAATTTGTATTGAAGTTCACAAGTTTAAAAAGCAGAGCATTTTTTATGATATCATTGTTGCTGTTAATTGAAAATTAATTTGCTGGAAGAAAAAAGACCAAAATGAAAGTTTTTTTCCTCCCCTGCTTAAAATTGTAGCAGCTCCTTAGTTATTTTGGAACACTACTCTTACATGTGTGCAAAGTGATTGACTTTCTAGCTTGCCTTGTCCAGAGGATATTAAAATGCTAGGTTGAAGTTCAGCCATCTTACTTGGCTTTTTACTATTAATATGATGTACTAAAAGTAGATCCCTTTGCGAAGACTAGATATTATGTATAAATGTAACAAACTGATTGATAGGTTAATAAAGAAAGATGATTGAATCCATTAGTGGTCTTGTAATTTAGTCATTGACACTATATGTGTTTGTATATATATACACATATATATATAGATATATATGTATATAAATGAGAAAAAACCACAAATCCTTATTGATGTTTTGGTCTTAAAATGAAGTATAGACCTTTTATCTTTTATGCCTTTCTATGCAGAGAAGCACAGTGCTGCTGAATTTTGTCCTGATTTTGGCTTAAAACAAACTAAACTAAAATAGATTTCACAAGAAGATAGATTAGCATTACATATAAGCAAACACGATAGATAGATACAGTATTAAAAGATACAAGGGGGGTTTGGTAGATCCTAAACAACTTGTGATTTTCCTTATAGAAATGAACCATTCAGAAATGAAGAACTCGGTCTTAAAAAAACTACATCTCTTTATTGCAGAGTTTATACTTGTTTGAAAAATATAAAATGAAAAATATAAAATGTATTGATAAAACTGAAGCATGGTGAAAGATGGTAAGCACAGAAAGGTCCTTCAAGGATGAGGGCAACAATGCAGCATTCCCATCTCCCTCCCCAAATGAAGGAGAAAAATCCTTTTTTTTTTACATAAAAACGAGTCAGATTTTCATTACAGGTTGGGTTAGACAGAATTACGAAAACAGCCTTTGATACATTCATTCCCTAGAGATCTTCTGTGTAAAAATATAGTAAATATCCTATAAAATGGCAGGGATCTCATCATGCATTATCCTTTTGTGCTTAGACTTTACAGTCAGTCTCTGTATACAGCTTGAACAGTAGGAACACAACTGCTTAAAGGGATAGTTTGACAAAGAACATTCAGACATTGTAACGTTTATGGGTAGAGAAAGAAAAAAATATGTATTTTGAAACGCTATATATAATTCTCAATTCCATTTATAACTGAAAGGAAATTTACTGATTCAAACAAAATCTTTTCAATAATTTGCAGGTATTTGAGGAAATGTATACTGTCATGAATGGTTAACTATTTAAACGCTTCAGAAAAGATATTCAGCTGTTGCTAAAAAGTTGAAGTTTAAATAAACATGTGAATATTAGCACCTTTTTCCCCCAGATATATATGCTGAAGATAATTTGATCTAATAAGTTAAACCAAGTAGAAGTTTATGGAATTAACTCACCAGTAGGAAGAATACACAATAATAGTAAGTATTTTTTAAAACTATATTAGTTTTTTGATGTTAATTTTGTTATAAAAGTATCTCAAAACATCATTACAACAGTGTGATAAATAATATACAAATGATCTCTTAAAATACCATGAATAGGGAGCCAGCTTCCCCAAAAATGTTATTCTGTTAATGTCAATATTTTGCTTTCTTTAAATGACTTTGTAAAACCTGATAAATATTCTTAGCAGTCTTTCTAGGAAACATCTAATATTGCCATTAATTAGATTTTAAACTTTTATACCTAGTAAACATAAGAGCTTTAAATGCATGTGACAAACACCATACTGTTTCCAATTATTTTTTGCCATGATGAAACGGAAGGCACTTCTGAACGTGATTGCAGCATCTACCATTTTCCAGGAATTGTGGTCCCACATTCATACCACTGGACATAATTGATTTGGGTGTGACCACCAATTTCTCCAAATTGGACAGGTTCCTGGCGAACTGCTCTGAAATAGCCTGAGAGAAAATAATTAATTTTAATAGCTGCTATGATATGTTTTTGTCCTCAGTGCTCATAGGTTGAAGGGTGTCGTTGAATGCCTGAAGCTTACTCTAGGTGAAGCAGAGTATTTTAGAAAAAGGATAGTAAGAGAGGCCCTGGTGTCTTTCCTGAGGTGGTAGTGGCTAGCTAAACATCAGGGACACTTGAAACTCCTTGACATCTGCCTTAATAAGCTAGGATAGGATGGTTGGTCGTATTTGAGAGATAAAGCTGAAAGGGGGCAGGAGTTGGAGGGGTTTCGTGCTTTGTTTGAGTATAACTGACCAAGTTCAGTACACACTTTGACCTACGTAAAAGTGTACTTTCTGTACTTTACAGCCTAGTGGTGGTCTATGAAGTTACCTGGTTAAACGCGTGTTGTACTGAATGTTAGGAAACAAAAGAGGGGTTGGTCTAAGATTGCTAAATTTCTCAGAACTAAACTTTGATGAAATCTTCCTTCAAGGACCCTACACTAAGTGATTAAAAATTTTGCTGTGAATATAAAACGTTACAGAAACAGACACAATTTACAGTACATTGTATATCCGGTTCCTGCGAGGCGGCAGTTTGAATTTTCTGTTAATGAGTTCACAGATCTTACTGAGTCACCTTTTGCTGTGGTTGGTACTTTTAGTGCCAGTGACCAAAATGTGATGCTGAAAAGACTAGTCAAATAATGTAAGTGTTTATAACAAGCCCCTCTTGGTAACTCCTGAGTAATATGGATGTGTAATTTACCCTTTCCTACCCTACCTGGACAGGGATTAAATTAATTTTCAGTCTTTCCAATTCTTATTAAACAGCTTGGTGCTAATGTGTCTGTAGCAAGTTACAGTGGTTAGTCATTTCTCAGCAGAATTCTCCTATTTTAATTGTATTTATAGAATTATTTATAAGGCAAGTAACATTCTTTTTTCCTTCTACAGTAGTAGTAAAGCTTTGGATTTCTTTAAAATTTTTAAAAAAGGAATTAAAAAAAACTGCCTGTGTGCTCAGTATGACAAAAACCATAAAAGTAGTGGGATTTAAGCTGGGGAAATTAAGCTTCTTTTTTATAGCTGCTTTTTTTAAGCTGCTCTTTTATAGCTGCTTTTGCAAGTTCAGGTTTTCTTAAAGTAGAATGGATTTATATAAGATGATCTGTAATTTCCCTCAGCTCTAAGGAACAGAGTCTTAAGGAATGGGAGGAAAGTGAAGAAACTTCTATTAAAGTCTTCGTGTTAAGGTCTTATGTGGGAAGTCCTTTTTCCTAGGCAGATGGAGTAGTAGTACTACAGAATTATTTTTAAAGTGATTGATTTTCTCAGCTTGAATGTTTTTTGGGTTAATTTGTAAAAGCCTCTTACTTACGAGGAGGCTCAGAAAACATACCTTCTTTGGTGGGTAACTGGTCAGAAGAGAGTTGCTGTCCTGTGCGTCCATCTAAAAATGAGTCTACGAACTGGCAGTGATCTTCTCCATGGCCTCTCTGATCACCTATATTATAAAATTTTCCTGAAAAAACAAAAGGATCATGAAGTATTGCTGCCTTTGATATGGGAGGACTCTGAAATCAAATTGTTTCAAATAATCCGTCTTCCTTGTTCTTGTACTTCTCCCCCCTTTCTTTCTAGTTCGAGCCACCAGTGTTCCTTGATTGAACTATGGAATCGTCTCCCAGCTGGCGTCCCTGCTTTCACTCTTGCTTTTCCCTATCTTTCCTCCCCTCCTTCTTTCACAGATTAGTCATCTTTTAAAAACGCAACTCAGACAGTGTTACGCCCCTCCATCAATCTCTCCAGCAGTCTTCTGTTATACTCAGAATAAAACCCGGGGGTCCTTACCTGGTATCCTAGCTCCGCACGATTTCATGCTGCCTGATCATCCCCTTACTAAGCCTCAGCCACACTAGTGGAACCGGCGAGGCATTTTCTGCTGCAGGTCTTTGCATTTCTCTTCCCTCTACCTCTGGTTCTTTATCCCTCGATCTTTGCGTGGTTGGTTCCTTCTCATAGTTTTCTTCTCGGCACAAGTGCTACCTTTTGAGGGGGGGCTTTTCCTAACCAGTCTAACTAAAAGAGCTTTCATTCAGCCATTTTTCCTCCATTTTCATTCCATTCAGCCATTTTCTTTCACCCTTTTTTTTTTCTTCAGAGCACTATATGAAATTCTTATTTACATGTTTGCTTTCTATCTCTCCCCGCTAGATTGTAAGCTACAAAGAGCAGGAACGTGTCTTATTTCCTGCTTTGTCCCCAGCACCTGGAACAATGTCTGAACAAAGCAGATAGTTCTGTTGAATGATTGAGCAAATGTCTACCTTTCTATGTTGGGCCAATCTTATTTAAAATTTTTACTGTATGAATATAGAAGAGAAAATAACCCACTGTCTGGAGCAAAGGGTTATAGCCCTTCTGGCGCAGTGTTTTAATCTTGCTCTTGTCTCTGACAGACTTAAAATCTTAAATACGTCATACTCCTTCCATGATTATTGTTAGATACACTCTTTTTACTACCAGTAGGCTTTTTATCCTGGGTAACAAAATTGAGCTTGGATGTGACTAGTTTTTCTACATTCAAGTTTGCCACGATGGCACTGTTTCAGATTGCATGTTCATTATTTACCTTCTTATAGTATGTCTCAAATCCTAAGATTCCAATAACATCTTGCTCAAAAAGGAAACTTGTATTTACATCACACCTTCGTGTCTGGGACTGTCCATAGAAAAGGCTAAGTTACAGAACGCTGCAAAGCATTTCTTGAAGGATAATCCTCAAAACAGAACTGATGGCCCTGCTTACCTGTGAGGGAGTCACTCAGATAAATCTTGTATCTGAGAGAGTTGCACAGCTGCACCCCTACAAACTTTTTATACCACGTCCTTTTGACATACTGTTTGCCCTTACATTCTGAGTAAGAGTCTGAATTAAAGGGTCTTTCAGTCCAGATGGCATCTCTTCCTGCTGCATAAGGAAAGCACATGGTTTGAGTTTAGTATTTGACTTTCGGTCCTGAAGAGCTGTCTTAAAAGCTTTTAAAAAAGCAGTTTGCCAAGTTCATTGTCAACCTGCTGATAGCTGGTTTTCTCCAGTGCTAAATATTGGAGCCAAAAATATAGGAGTAAACCCCCAATTAAATTTCCATCAATGATGAGGTAAATCTTGGAGCAGTACGTGTCAGAGTTGACTAGCCTCTGCAGTGCTCAATGTAGAACAGCATCCCTTTAGGAGCAAATTTAGGTTTCTTTTTTTTGCAACATATTATACAGTTTAAACAGTTGCTTTAATGTGACTTGTTATTAAAAGTGGAAATGAGGGTCCTGTATCTTGACTTAATTATTAAACAGAAAAGTTGAGCTGGTCTGTTACAAGAATGGAAAGCAGGTTTTAAAATATTCAACTTGTTCCTGAAACAACATAGGCTGTCAGTGTTACTGAATGTTTTAGGTAAGCATTCATACCTGATAGATATTCTAAGAAGACTGAATGGACTAAAGTGAAATCATGACTAAAATTCTACCATGCCCATTTAGTTGAATCACTGTAGGAAAGCGTGTAGTTGTGTTCTCATCCAGGTAGGTACTTACCAGAAACTGGCTCACTCACTCTTGGGTCAGCTAAGGAGAAATAGCAAAGACAAGAGTCAGAGGTTATTAGGTAAGTCCCAGTGTTCCAGTGACATAGAGAAGAAGATGGGTGCTTACAGTTGTTAAGGAATCTTGCAAAATGGTACACTCTTACTAAAGTCCAAATTTGAAAATTGTATATTTTGTTTTGGGAATTGTTCTCTGGTGGAGAATCTCCTCTGCCACGTACTCAGCTGTATCTTTTATATGTGATTTGTGTAGTTAGTAGTCTTCCTTGCTGTTCTAGATTTTACTTCCTTTTTAAAATCTTCCTCTTTTAGTTTCATAAAAAAAACTATTGATAAAATCAGCAAGATGCCATGAACTGCATTTGGTGTAAAAAAAAAAATTATACACTAATGCTGAGAGTACAGATGTATCTCATTAAGGAATTGGAACTTAGGCCAAATTAGAAAATTTCACAGCTGTTCATCATAAAAAACTATCACATGAATTCCCTTTCTGGATACTGTGGCTGAGCGTCTGATGTTTTGATTCTAGGCACAGATTCTAGAGAGGAACATTCATGCACTATTGAGTATAGACTGACTATATGCTTTTTTTCTTTTAAACTGATATGCCTAATGTTTTTCTGACATCAAGATAAATGAGGAAAAACCCAAGGGGTGTTTCTTTAAGGGTACCTTCATCAGTTTGCTTTTTCAAATGGATGGTTTTTGTTTGTTTGTTTGTTTTTTGCGTTACGCGGGCCTCTCACTGTTGTGGCCTCTCCCCTTGCGGAGCGCAGGCTCTGGACGCACAGGCTCAGCGGCCATGGCCCACGGGCCCAGCCGCTCTGCGGCACATGGGATCCTCCTGGACCGGGGCACGAACCCGCGTCCCCTGCATCGGCAGGCGGACTCCCAACCACTGCGCCACCAGGGAAGCCCTGGATGGTTTCTTTAAATCAAATGCTTTACCCAGTGTTGAGCTAGGTTTCAAACAAGCTATGCAAAACATTGTGACCCTTTATATCCTTGTTAGGAATTACTGCTGATGTGATTACCTGATTCAGTACTGAATGCCACTGTGTTGCTGGGTGGGCCTTCACCAAGTGGGTTTTTGGGTTTCACCTGGAACTCGTAGCTGTGAGGGGGGGAAAGAAACAGAAAACAAAAATAATGTTCTTAAGTGGTAGGAAACAAACAATTTTCTTGTCATACCAACATTCTTCCTGATTCTGTTTTGAAATCATGACAGCGAATGGACATATGTTCTAGAAGAAGCTTCAGGAAAGAAAATTTCCTTTAATTCTACTGTTCAAACAGCTTGTCTAATTGTTTTCTAGAAGAAAAAGTTTAAGTTAATAAAAAAGATTGTTGTCTTTTAAAAACTCCAAATTAATAGAAATAGCTGGGCAGGTTGCTAATGGACATACAGGAAAAGAGGTATGTGATGGACCCAGGCTAATTCCAGTAACAAGGAGCCTCAGTTCCCTTCAAATCTTTAGCTACTTCCTGGGAGCGCAGAATAAGTTCCTTTTTATCCCTTATTATCCCAACCCTGGGTATAGCCATAGACCTAGGCAATGTTCTTCATTGTGGGGTTTGAGCTACCCATGTCAGAATCACATGATAGAGCTACACTGGGGAAAGTTTGTTTAAAGTGCAGACTACTTGTTCCATTCTAGCTACTGAATCCCTTTTTGAGGGGTTCCAGAGAGGTATTTATAATAAGTTCCTGAGGTGAATCCTGTGCCCACTGACATTTGAGAACTACTAGATAAGCTATGGGAGCAGATGTACATGAAAATATTTTGTTGCAAGAAGTTCCTGGTTATATCTCCTGGAACTTGGGTCTTCTGTGGATCATAGGAAGCCACAATATATTCCGAGTAGGGGCATGGTAGTGTCAGCTCATGAAGAGTATGGGCACAAAGACACTTTTCTCTCCTTCTATAAACTAGATTCATATGGGCCAGGCCCTTAACCCTTTATGTTAAAAAAACAAAAGACAAAATAAGCCCATATCCCTTGTAGTTATGTTTGACTCTGTCCTTAAGAATTATGCACTAAATTACTATGCAACATTTGACAAATTTCATCCGTAGAATACTCAAGCAGAGCAAACCCTTTTAAGTTCAAACCAGTAAAGCTATTTGCTGTTTGCCTGAAACTAAGGTTCCTTTCAGTAGCAGACTTAGCAGGAAAGTAATTTTGAATGTAAAACCAGCTTGAGTCAGCTGATAGAATTGATTGAGTTTCAAAATTGTGAAAGACTTTTGGGAGATAATTCCTCTTTTTAAAAAGTTTGTAATTGACTAAGAGTGCAGAACACAAAAAATACTTCAGAAAAAAGTGAAAAACAGAAGGATGACAGCTCTTAATTTGGTACAGAGGATACCAAGTGAGCAATAACAGAACTTTCTGGGGCTCAAGGAGTCAGATTTTTGACTATTGAGGTACTGCTGGAATCTATAAGGAAGACAGATTCTAGCATTACAATGTGAACATTTTTTGAGTGCTTACTATGTACCAGATGCCACATATGAAAAGTAATACAAACCCCAAGAGATAAGTATTTTCCTATTTTTCAGTTAAGAGCAATGACGCTTTTAACCATTGTACTCTTATCGTCTTTGCTTTTCCAAACTTCCAAACTTTGTGATATGGGGATTAAAACATGCAGGGTTTTCATTTATTTTAAAAACTTCTTTTAACATCCTTATTGGAGTATAATTGCTTTACAATGTTGTGTTAGTTTGTGCTTTATAACAAAGTGAAACAGCTATACACGTACATATATCCCCATATCTCCTCCCTCTTGCGTCTCCCTTCCACCCTCCCTATCCCACCCCTCTAGGTGGTCACAAAGCACCGAGCTGATCTCCCTGTGCTATGTGGCTGCTTCCCACTAGCTATCTTTTTTTTTTTTTTTGAGGTACGCGGGCCTTTCACTGTTGTGGCCTCTCCCGTCGTGGAGCACAGGCTCCGGACGCGCAGGCTCAGCGGCCATGGCTCACGGGCCCAGCCACTCCGCAGCATGTGGAATCTTCCCGGACCGGGGCACGAACCCACGTCCCCTGCATCGGCAGGCGGACTCTCAACCACTGCGCCACCAGGGAAGCCCTAGCTATCTGTTTTAAATTTGGTAGTGTATATATGTCCATGCCACTCTCGCACTTCGTGCCAGCTTACCCTTTCCTCTCCCCATGTCCTCAAGTCCATTCTCTAGTAGGTCTGCGTCTTTATTCCTGTCCTGCCCCTAAGTGCTTCAGAACCTTTTTTTTTTTAAGATTCCATATATATGTGTTAGCATATGGTATTTGTTTTTCTTTTTCTGAGTTACTTCACTCTGTATGACAGACTAGGTCCATCCACCTCACTACAAATAACTCAATTTCGTTTCTTTTTAGGGCTCAGTAATATTCCATTGTATATATGTGCCATATCTTCTTTATCCATTCATATGTCGATGGACACTTAGGTTGCTTCCGTGTCCTGGCTATTGTAAATAATGCTGCAATGAACATTGTGGTACATGACTTTTTGAATTATGGTTTTCTCAGGGTATATGCCCAGTAGTGGGACTGTTGGGTCATATGGTAGTTCTATTTTTAGTTTTTTAAGGAACCTCCATACTGTTCTCCATAGTGGCTGTATCAATTTACATTCCCATTAACAGTGCAAGAGAGTTTCTTTTTCTGCATACCCTCTCCAGCATTTATTGTTTGTAGATTTTTTTAAATTAGTAAATTAATTTATTTATTTTTGGCTGTGTTGGGTCTTCGTTTCTGTGCCAGGGCCTTCTCTAGTTGCGGCGAGTGGGGGCCACTCTTCATCGTGGTGTGCCGGCCTCTCACTGTCGCGGCCTCTCTTGTTGCAGAGCACAGGCTCCAGATGCGCAGGCTCAGTAGTTGTGGCTCATGGGTCTAGTTGCTGCGCGGCATGTGGGATCTTTCCAGACCAGGGCTCGAACCCGTGTCCCCTGCATTGGCAGGCAGCTTCTCAACCACTGTGCCACCAGGGAAGCCCTGTTTGTAGATTTTTTGATGATGGCCATTCTGACTGCTGTGAGGTGATACCTCGTAGTTTTGATTTGCATTTCTCCAATGATTAGTGATGTTTAGCATCCTTCCACGTGTTTATTGGCAATCTGTATATCTTCTTTGGAGAAATGTCTATTTAGGTCTTCTGCCCATTTTTGGATTGGGTTGTTTTTTTTTGATATTGGGCTGCATGAGCTGCTTGTAAATTTTAGAGATTAATCCTTTGTCAGTTGCTTCGTTTGCAAATATTTTCTCCCATTCTGAGGGTTGTCTTTTCATCTTGTTTATGGTTTCCTTTGCTGTGCAAAAGCTTTTAAGTTTCACTAGGTCCCATTTTTGTTTTTGTTTCCATTTCTCTAGGAGGTAGGTCAAAAAGGATCTTGCTGTGATTTATGTCATAGAATTCAAACATTCAGGGTTTTTAGAGTGAAAAACTGCACATGAAAGCATTTTGTAAACTAATCAACTGGTAGAAAGTGCCATTATCCTTTGCAATAAGACTGCTGATATAAAGCCACCTATCTCACTCATTTAAATAAATTGCCTATACATGGGGTGCTTTGGCATAGAATATTTTCCACAGATTAAATTCTAGCTCAGAGGCCTGATGAACTTATTAAAAAAAAATGGTGAACTGAAAGTGGAAAAAGAAATCACAGGCACCTGGACTTGGATTTAAGCAGGCAATGCATTCCACATTCCAGGCCATTGCCAAAAAGCTCTGTGCTTTGGCCAAGTCTGATTGCTGAAATTATTTCCATGTCTTTTTATTTCACAGTTATTTACACTTCAGCTATATTTGTAGAATGGCCACAAATATTGATAAGCTACTTTTGGGGATTGTTTTTGGGTTTTTTGGCCACCATTTTATGATACTTGACAAGTTTTGAAGAAATCATTTTAAATTAAGTTTAATTAACTGCATGAGAACTAAAAGGCACATATTTTTGGCTGATTAAACAGAAAATATATAACAGAATATATTTTAAAAGGCAAAAATCTTTCCCAAGAAGCACATTTTATCACAAGATTCATGACACTGTAGGTAGAAGAGAGTAATGTCTCAGAGAAAATATTGATTATACATAGGGAATGAGCATAGGATTTTAGCTGTGCAAAAATCCCATAGAGGAGAAGAAAGTTATTTAAAATAAAAAGTACAGAATAAATAAACCTCCAAATAGGATGTTTGGAAAATAAAGTTAAGGAAATTTTACAAATAATAGAAAAAATGAAAAATGAGAGAAAATATGGAAATGAGCAGATTTTTTCAGGGAATATAAAACTAGTAGGTTCTAGAAGAGAGAGGAGTGGAAAAGGAGGGTAGAAAATTATCCTAGAAAGTTTTTAAGTAATTTCCCAGAATTGAAAAACATGGGTTTCTAGATTTAAAAGTCCTAATATTTGCCCAGCAAGATGAAAAAAGAAAAAAGACTAAAGCAAACAAATTGCAAAATTTCAGAGTACTGGGATAAAGACAAGATCTTAAACGTTTCTGAGAAGAAAATAGGTCCTATTCAAAGGATGCGGAATTAGAATGACGTGACATCTCAGCAGCTCTAGAAGTTAGAAAATAATGGAACAATGCTTTCAAGCGTTCATTTTATCCTACAAGCTATGTTTGGCTAAACAATAGTATCAGAATAAAACATGGATATTTTCAGACACGTAAGAACTCAAAAATACTATCTTCCATAACCTTTCTTCAAGATGTGTTTCTCAAGAAATTCCAGAAAGTGAGTAAACAAGGAAGATATGGGATATAGGAATTAGGGGGATTCAACATAGGAGAGAAGCAAAAGATGATGGTGAGGGCTTCCTGAAGATGTTGCCATAAATAAACACAGGTAACAGATGACTTGAGCACTTGACCATTTGGAGAAACAGTCAGTCTAGACATATGGATTTAATTAACAGAAGAAGTAGCTAAAATAATTGAGAATGAGAGGCAGGACTAAGATGGTAACATAGGAAGCTCCTGAGCTCTCCTCCCCTCACAGACACATTGAATGCACAGCTGCACATAGAGCAATTCCCTCTGAAAGAGATCCAGAAACTAGCTGAGCAACTCCTATGCATTGGGGAAATGAGAGAATACCCCCATCAAAATGGGTAGCAAAGGCTGAGACACACTTGCCATAAATCCCATCCCTGACACAGCACCATATAATCAGGAGGGAACCCCTAACTCCCAACTTCTTCCTGAGCAGCAAAGGGTTTGTAACCCACATCTGCATCCCAGCTTTTAAGACTCTTACCTGAGGGATGGGTCCCCCTAAACACCCAGCTCTGAAAGCCAATTGGGCTTGTGTTTATGAGACCCATAAGGATATAGCAAATCCACTTCACAAGTGCATGAGCACTCACTATGGCAGAGCAAAAGGGCACAATCTCCTATCTCAATATTTCTCTGAAAGGTGTGTGTTTATCTGCCAGTGTTAAAAGCTGCAACCTGAGGGTCAGGATTTTAATTTAGCAAGCTCTGGGGGCTGTGATCCTCCCTGGAGACCAGGAAAGCCACTGGATGCTCTTCCCACCTTCTCTCTCCAGCCTGCTCAAAGTTGCTACTATCTGCCTGGAAGGAGGTTGTAAACATGTCTGTGCCCTAGTTTTTACAGCTTCCATCCAAAGGGATGAGTCCTTGGATCACCTGGCTCTGATAGCCAATGGGTTACTTAGCCATCCATGAGTCCCACAGGACTGTGGCAAAGAAGCAGTTTTTAACTAACTGCCCCCCAGGGCTCAGCACAGAGGAAGCAGGCAAAAATGCCCATCTTCCTATCTCTCCCTGAAAGGGGTTTATATGCATCTTTTAAAAGCTGACACCTGAGGGTGAAGCTTTTAGTTTTAGCACATGTTTAGGGGTTGGCTGTGATCCTCCCCAGCGACAGGGAAGTTGGCATACACCTTCCCTGCCCTCTTCCTTCAGCCTGCTACAACAATAAAACCAAGCCACTAGTATTTCCCTGGAAGGGGCTTGTACAAATGGCTGACACCCCAGCTTTTGCAGCTGCTGCCCAAGGAATAGGTCTCCATATTGCCTGTCTCTGAGAGCCAGTGGGCTTGTGTTCACAAATTCCACAGGACTAGCAAACAAAAAGCAGTTTTTAATAGATGCAGGAGCACACTTCCCTACCCTACCTCCCTGCCCTAACTATATCCTGGGCCCAGCAGGCAAAAACAGCCATCTCCTAGTGTTTCCCTTGAGAAATGGAATATTTCCTGCCATATCAGTAAACAAAGGATGTCACACTCATCAGCAATTGCAGCCCTCCAATGTGAGCCCTGAGGGAACTCAGGAAGGAAAGAATACCTGCCATCTAGCAGCCACCAGACTGCAGCCACTCCCTACAGTGAGCCCTGAGGAAACTCAGGATGTAAAAACACTGGCCCCAGATATCTGGGGTGTATATCAAGGAATGATTTCAGTAAGCCTAGACTCTTGCATCTTCCCATACATAGAAAAGCGCTAAATTCCTTAACTTGGGATATCTGGTTTTCTTTAACAGTAATCTTTTGGTGTTCTGACTACCTCCTCTTTGTTGCAAAACTATCCTGGTTACCCCCTCACCTCTGCAGAGCAGTTCTCCCAGGGTTACTTGAGATGCTGCCTTCCAGGCTTGAAGTCCTAAAAATGCCCACCAAATAAAATATAACTCTCAACTTTTAGGTTGTGAATATTTTTTAAGTCAACACCCTGGAAGCGGCTTAACTACATAATTTCCCACCTGCTGCCTAGGGCCCAGCTTATAATCAGCCTGCATGTAGATGCTGACTGTGTTCCTCCCCTTTGGGACACTCCTGAGTTTTGGCATACCCCCAACTACCAGGAGCCACTAAGAACAAAGAAAGTTGCTTGGACAATCTTAGAGGTTTGGGAAACAAGTACGAGCTCGGGTTGGGCTGATTCAAGAGGTTCATTTCCTACCTGAAACCATTCTATTGAGACTGGGAGAGGTGGCTGTTTTATCTAATGTGCAGAAACCAAACACAGAATCAAGGAAAATGAAGAAACAAGAATATGTTCTAAACAAAAGAATAAGAAAAATCTCTAGAAATAGATCTTAGTGAAATGGACAAGTGATTTACCTGATTAAGAGTTCAAAATAAGTCATTAAGATGCTTACCAAGGTCAGGAGAACAATGCGTAAACAAAGTACAAAGGGATAGAAAATATAAAAAAGTGCCAAACCAGAAAACACCAGAGTTAAGAATATAATAGTTGACCTGAAAACTTCATTAGAGGAGTTCAACAGCAGACTAGATGAGTGGAAGAAAGGGTCAGTGGATGCAAAGATGGGGCAGTGAAATTCATCCAATCAGAGGAGCAATGAAAAAGATAGCTTAAGAGATGTATGGGACACCATCAAATGGATCAACATATGCATTATATGAGTCCCAGAACGGGGAGAGGGAAAGAAAGGGGGCAGAAAGCTTATTCAAAGAAATAACAGCTGAAAACTTTCCTAACCAGGGTAAAGAAACAGACATCCAGATACAGGAAGGCCAGAGAGTTCCAAATGGAATCCAAAGAGGTCCACACCATGAGACCCACATTAACTTTAAGAGATCCACATTAATGATAATTAAATTGTCAAAAGTTAAAGACAAGGAAAGAATCTTAAAAGCAGCAGGGGAAAAGCAACTTGTTGTGTACAAGGGAGCTCCCATAGCAATATCAGCAGATTTTTCAGCAGAAACTTTCAAGCCAGAAGGGACCAGCAGATATATTCAAAGTGCTGAAATTTAAAAAAAAGAAAAAATTCTCAGCAAAGTTGCTCTTCAGAATTGAAGGCGAGATAAAGAGTTTCCCAGACAAACAAAAGCTGAAAGAGTTCATCACCACTACATCAGCCTTACAAGAAATGTTAGTTCTTCAAACAGAAACAAAAGGATGCTAATTAGTAACAGGAAAACATGAAAGTATAAAACTCAATGGTAAAAGTAAATACACAATTAACATTCGGAATACTCTAATGTTGAAACTGTGATGGGTAAATCACTTCTAACTCTGAGAGTTAAAAGACAAAAATATTACAATAACTAACTATAATAATTTGTTAATGGATATACAGTGTAAAAATGTAAATTGTGGCATAAAAACAAAATGGAGAGAAGAGTGTAAAAAAGTAGAGCTTTTGTGTGTTTGAAGTTGGCATCAACTTAAAATAGACTTATATGACGTTTTATGTAAACCTCATGGTAACTACAAAGTAATAACCAATGATCGATATACACACACAAAAAAGAGAAGAGAATCACAGCATAACACTACAGAAATTCATCAAATCATGAAGAGAGGAAGAAAGGAACAAAGGAACTATAAAACAACCAGAAAATAGTGAACAAAATAGCAATAGTAAGTCCATATCTATCAATAATTATTTTAAATGTAAATGGACCAAACTCTAATTAAAAGACATATAGTGGCTGAATGGATTAAGAAACCAAGACCCATCTAATTCTCCTAAAAGAGACTGACTTCAGCTTTAAGGACACACATAGACTGAAAGAGAAGGGATGGAAAAGATATTCCATGCAAATGGAAACCAAAAGACAGCAGGGCTACCTACATTTATATAAGACAAAATAGACTTTAAGCCAAAGATTGTGATAGGACACAAAAAGGTCATTATATAATGATAAAGGGGTCAGTTCATCAAGAGGATATAACATCTGTAAACATGTACACAACATAGGAGGACCTTAGTATATAAAGCAAATATTAACAGATCTGCAGAAGAAATAGCACTACAGTAATAGCAGGGAACTTCAATGCCATGCTTTCAACAATGTATATATAGAACATCCATACAGAAAATTAATAAGGAGACACTGGACTTAACATAATGTTAAAGCAGATGGACCTAAAGGACATATAAAGAACATTCCATCCAACAGCAACAGAATACACTTTCTTCTGAAGAGCACATGAAACTTTCTTCAGGATAAGTCATCTGTTAGGCTGCAAAACAAGCCTTAATAAATTTAAGAAAACGGAAATCATATAAAGTGTATTTTCTAACCACAATGGTAAGAAAATAGAAATCAGTTAAAAGAAGAAATTGGAAATTTCACAAATATGTGGAGGTTAAACAACAAACATGCTACTGAACAACGAATGGGTCAAAGAAAAAAAATCAAGAGTAATCAAAATAGATCTTGAGCCAAAGGAAAATGGAAAGACAACATACCAAAATTTTGGAATGCCTCAAAAGCAATTCCAAGAGGGAAATTTATAGAAATAAATGCCTACATTAAGAAAAAAAGAAAGATATCAAATAAGCAACCTAATTTTACACCTCAAGGAATAAGAAAAAGAAGAAAAAACTAAGCCCAAAGTTAGTAGAAGGAAGGAAATAACAAAGATCAGAGCAGAAGTAAAAGAAATAGGGACCAAAAAACAATACGAAAGATCAACAAAACTAAGAGCTGGTTTTTCATAAAGATAAATAAAACTGACAAACCTTTAGCTACAATAACTAAGAAAAAGAGCTCAAATAAAATTAGAAAATCAGAAATAAAAGGAGACATTACAACTGGTGCTACAGAAATACAAGGGATCATAAGAGACTACTATGAACAATTATACACCAACAGATTGGATAACCTAGAAGAAATGTATAAATTCTTAGAAACATACAACCTACCAAGACTAAATCATGAAGAAATAGATAATTTGAATAGACTAATTACTAGGAAGGAGATTGGGTCAGTAATCAAAAACTTCCCAACAAACAAAAGCCCAGGACCAGATGGTTTTACCAGTGAAATCTAGCAAACATTTAAAGAAGAATTAACACCAATCCTTCTCAAAGTCTTCCTATAAATTGAAGGGGAGGGGGGAACTCCCAAACTCATTTTCTGAGGCCAGCATTACCCTGATACCAAAGCCAGACAAGGACACTACAAGAAAAGAAAATTATAATCCAATATTCCTGATGAAACATAGATGCAAAAATCCTCAACAAAATATTAGCAAACTGAGTTCAACAATACATTAGAAGGATCATAAACCATGATCAAGTGGGATTCATTCCAAGAATGCAAAGATGGTTCAACAGCCACAAATCAATCAATGTGATATACATATTAACAAAATGAGGAATAAAAATCTATATAACCTATATGAACTCAATAGATTCAGAAAAAGCATTTGACAAAATTCAACATTCTTTCTTGATAAAAACTCAACACACTTGGTACAGAGGAAATGCACCTCAACATAATAAAGGCTTACATGACAAGCCCATTGAGCTAACATCATATTCAATGATGAAATGCTGGAAGCTTTTCCTCTAAGATCAGGAATAAGACAAGAATGCCCACTCTCACCACTTTTATTCAACATAGCACTGGAAGCTATTAGTCAAGAGAAGGAAATTAAAAGACACCCAGATTGGAAAGGAAGAAGTAGAACTTCTATTTGCAGATGATGACATGACATTATATATAGAAAACCCTAAACACTCCACCAAAAAGCTGCTCGAACTAATACATTTGGTAAAGTTGCAGGATACAATATTAATATATAGAAATCTGTTGGTTTTCTATATACTGAAAACAAACTATCAGAAAGAGAAATTAAGCAAACATTTTCATTTACAATAGCCTCAAAATTTACAATAGCCTCAAAAATAATAAAATACTTAGGAATAATTTTAAGGAGATGAAAGATCTGTACACTGAAACCTTTAAGACATGGATGAAAGAAATTGAAGAAACACAAATAAAATGAAAGATATTCCACATTCATGGATTGAAAGGATTAATATTGTTAAACTGTTAGTACTACCCCAAGTGATCTACAGTTTCAATGCAATCCATATCAAAATTCCAATGGCATTTTTCACAGAAATAGAAAAAACATTTCTAAGACTCATATGGAATCACAAAAGACCCTGAGTAGGCAAAGCTGGAGGCCTCACATGTCCTGATTTCAAACTATATTACAAAGCAATAGTAATCAAAACAGTATGGCATGGGCATAAATAAAGACATAGATCAATGGAACAGAACAGATAGCCCATACATAAACCTACATATATATGGTCAATTAATTTATGACAAAGGAGCCAAGGATTCACAATGGGGAAAGGCTAGTCCCTTGAATAAATGGTGTTGGGAAAACTGG
Organism: Mesoplodon mirus; assembly: GCF_964341445.2. Taxonomy (NCBI): domain Eukaryota; kingdom Metazoa; phylum Chordata; class Mammalia; order Artiodactyla; family Ziphiidae; genus Mesoplodon; species Mesoplodon mirus. Next base: position 99,132,165 of record NC_138982.1, on the reverse strand, counting down.
ATAGCCTCATGCAAAAGAATGAAACTGGACCCCTATTGTATACCATAAATAAAAATCAACTCAAAATGGTTCAAACATTGAACATGAAACCTGAAATCATAAAACTCCTCAAAGAAAAAGTAGGTGGTAAGCTCCTTGATATCAGTCTTGGCAATAATTTTTGGATCTGACTCCAAAAGCAAAGGCAACAAAAGCAAAAATAAATAAGTGGGACTACATCAAAGTGAAAATCTTCTGCACAGCAGAGGGAAAGATCAGCAAAATGAAAAGACAACCTATAGAATGGGAGAAAATATTTGCAAATCATATATCTGATAAGTGGTTAATATCCAAAATATATAAGGAACTCACACAACTCAATAGCAAAAAAGCAAATAACCCAATTAAGAAATGGGTAAAGGACCTGAAAAGACACTTTTCAAAAGAAGACATACAAATAGCCAATAGGTACATGAAAGAATGCTCAACATCATTAATCATCAGAGAAATGGAAATCAAAACCCCAATGAGATATTACCTCACACCTGTTAGGATGTCTATTATCTATAAGACGAGAGAGCAAATGCTGGTGAGGATGTGGAGTAAAGGAACCCTTGTGCACTGCTGGTAGGAATGTAAGCTGGCACAGTCACTCCGGGGAACAGTATGGAGGTTCCTCAGGAAATTAAAACTAGAACTACCATATGATCCAGTAATCCCACCTCTGGGTGTATATCCAAGGAAATGAAATCATTATCTTGAAAAGATATCTGTACTCCTATGTTCATAGCAGCATTATTCACTCTAGGCAAGGTATGGAAACAAGTGTCCATTGACAGAAGAATCGATAAAGAAATTATGATGTGTATACACACACACACACACAAACACACATACAGTTGACCCTTGAACAATGTGGGGGGTTACAGGTGCCAACCCCCCAAGCAGGTGAAAATCTGAGTATTGCTATCTCTGCCTCAAAAATGGAGGAATTGATAAATGACTCACCCAAGGGCAAGAAGCTGAAATAGTTTGGATAGAATCAGGACTCAAACCCTAATTCTTTTGATTCTGCATATTATGATCTCTAATCAAACACAAACTTTAGTTAAAGATCTGTAAAATGAAAATACACGTACTGTATTTATTGAAAAAAATCCACATGTAAGTGGACCCATGCAGTTAGCAAACCTATGTTGTTCAAGGGTCAACTGTATGTATGTATGTGTATACACACACACACAAAATGGAGTGTTATTCAGCCTTAAAAATGAAGTAAATCCTGTCATTTGCGATAACATGAATGAAACTGGAGGGCATTATGCTAAGTGAAATAAGCCAGGCAGAGAAAGACAAATAGTTCATGGTATCACTTATATGTGGATCTTTAAAAAAAAAACTGTCAAACTCATAGAAACGGAGAGAGTAGAAAAGTGACTGCAAGGGCTGGGGTAAATAGACGTTGGTAAAAGAGTACCAACTTCAGTTGTAAGATGAATAGGATCTGAGGAACTAATGAATAACATGGTGACTATAGTTGAAACACTGTACTGTATAATTGAAATTTGCCAAGAGATTATAATTTAAATGTTCTCACCAATTAAAGAATAGTACATATATGATGTAATAGATATATTAATTAATTCAGGGGGAATCCTTTCATAATGTATATGTATATCAAGTCATGTACGCTTTAAGTATCTTATAATTTTTTTCATCAATTATATCTTAATAAAGCTGAAAAAAAGAACAAAATTATTGAAAATTGTTGCTTCTGACAAATGGAATTTAGGAATAGGAACGAACTGCTTTGTAGTATTTGAGCTTTAAAACCATGTACATGTTCTTCTGATAAAAATGAAAATTAAATTTAAAAAGCTATTTCTAAGACCTACTTCATCAAAATGAATATCTAAGTGGAGTACAGTCCAGGTGACAGCTGCAGTCAAGCCTTTGGGCCTTGTAGAGGACAAGCCAAATGAATCACACCCCTGGCAGAAGCCATGCCTGGTTTTGCCCAGATAGGTATGGATCCAAACAAAAACAATTTTCCCAGCTGCCCTATCAGAAGGCAGCATGGCTCTGTGGTTAAGGCCATGGGTTTTGGAGCCAGAAAGAGTTGGGTTCACAGCTGCACTCATGTGTAACTTTAAGGTAAGTAACTTAAGCTCTCTGAGCCTCAATTTCCTCAAGTATAAAGATGAGGATAATAATGGTATTTATGAGGTTACTATTAATTATAGTAATTATAACCTCATAGGGGTATTAAAGTATCTGTGAGTTTCTTATGAGGATTAAATGAGATGATACATGTAAAAGCAAGGTACCAGGCACATAGTAAGTCATTATAAATATTCTCTAGTATTCTATCTCTAAAGAATTTTTTTAAAGGTGCTTCTATTCTTGGGGAATTTGACACACACTGCCATAGAACTCTCAAGGCAGAACTGTTCTATGTCCACATACTTGCTTTGTGTTTGTAAAGGTTATAAGAAGGGCATCTGTGGTTCACGGGCAAAACTGACAGAGACAGGGAAGCTCCAACCTGTGGGATCTAGCCTGAGGTAAACCTCCAGGTCTGGTTAGGGCAGACACTTCTCCCTGCCTCCCCTTCCTTTGCTCCTCTCTATAACGATTTTCCTCTATTTTTACCCATAACATACAGCTGAAGTATAGTTTTCATTACTTGATAAACTTAACAAAAGCTCATAAACCTCAAGCAACCACTTTTTATATAGAAAGGTCCCCCCGTAGCTCTTTGTTGGTTTGAATTTTGTTAGCTGATTGGCCCCTAGTGTCATCTTGAAATATTTGGGCCCCATTCAGGTTGGGTTTCAGTCAGAGGGAAAGAAAGGGAAGAGGGGAAAAGGAAAAAAAAAAAAAAGTAAGGAGCAGTGGAATAGGGAAATCAAATCAGCCAGTTCTCCAAGGACACTGCAGGGTTATAGAAAGCATTTCTGGATACCTGCCATGTGCAGGCATTGTGCTGGCCTGGGAATACAGATGAGAAGCAAAGGGCAGAGCTGCAGAGATACTTCGAGGACAAAATAAGCCTAAATCGGACAGAAGGGAGAGGAGCAGGGCATCAGCAGGCATCAGGGATCATTAATTAGCTGCCCAGTAGGTCCTTAGGGACATTTCTTTTCTCTCCCATTTCTGTGGGGGGGACACACAAATTCCAGATCTGGGCTGCACTCTAATTCTGTAGTGTTGCTATGAGTATCTTGCACCCCCTCCCTAGATACTGAGGAGTTCAAAGTGAAAAGTAATAAAAAGCAGCCGCATAGCACAGGGAGATCAGCTCGGTGCTCTGTGACCACCTAGAGGGGTGGGATACGGAGGGTGGGAGGGAGATGCAAGAGGGAGGGGTTATGGGGACATATGTATACATAGAGCTGATTCACTTTGTTATACAGCAGAAGCTAACACAACAATGTAAAGCAATTATGCTCCAATAAAGATGTTTAAAAAAAAGAATATGGCGATATGAAAAGAAGAATTGCTCTTTTTAGGGACTAGTGGAGTTCCGCGCTCTTAGCTGTTCTTTTGCCTGATGAAAAGTTGCAAACCTGGGCAATCAACTCAATTTCTTCCTTCTTTAATGAGGAAGCAATTATTCTTCTGCTGCTCAGACCTACAATAAAACTAAATAAAATGCCCAATGCTCTGGCAGCTTATTTTGTTCCTTTCTACAAAGCTTATGAGAAGAGATATTGAAAGTTAATACAGACTGCAGAGACCAGAATTTCACAAAAACCATATAAATAAGGGCATAATGGCCATTCCACATACCTGGTTTGCTCAATCAGATTTATAGTATACAAGAAGTTGCTGCCTCTATTCCAATTTATTTTTAGTGCCAAGGTTTTATTAAGTCAAACAACATAAACCAACGGTCCCAAACTATCTTTGCTGTCAGCTACAGGAAACTTTGGTAGGTTTTAGTCTTAGAGGAAGAACTGTTCTCCAGAATCCTCCCAAGCCACAGACGACAGTAGAAGTACTTGAGCAGGCTAAGTAAACTTGATTTATCTTAATTCTCAGACAGAGTGCCTTTTCCATAGGAAATCGCTAGACCACATGTACGTCTAGCACACAAAGTGGATTCTTCAGTTTTTTAGCCAAGCAAGGAGACACATGGTCTCATATGAAGGGAAGTCTGATATACAGGGCTTTTTAAGTGGACAGTGATTGTGTGTAAGTCCATATTCCCCAACTAGTTCATCAGGATGAATCCTGCCCATCAATGTATTAGCAAAATGTGTGCTAAAAATAATTCGTCTGAAAACAAATCACAGACCACAGACATCGATTCAAAGCAAAAATGGTTCATCAGGACAATTCTACTTGCTGTAAGATGGACCTAGGTTTTGGTTTTATTTTCAGTTCCAGTTTTTCCACTGATTCTGTGCATGGCTTCAGATAGCATAAGATTACATCATTTTAGAGCTGGGACAGATTTCAAGATCAATTAGTCCACACTTTGTGTCCTTTTAAGCAGTGGTGCAACACTTAATTTTTTAAGCCATATACTTTATCATTGCTTCCATTCACGGAACTAAATATAATCATAGTGGTCTGTGCAAACAAAGTAGTTGGCTCCGGACAGGAGAGGCTCTTCTTAATATTTTTCTTTTAGTTCAACAAGAGCCACACAATGAGGTTTCATGGGGAAAAAAAATAAGGAAAATAAATATTGGAGAGTGGCCTAGATGGGTACTGATTCAGTGGACACTAACATCTCTACATTTTCTTTGTACTTTAGGGGCGGGGGTAAGAGAGGGATCCTCCAAAGAAGGTGATAGAGTTGTGCCACAGCTTTTTGCCTCTGTTAACAGATCTCCTGCTTCACCTGACTAAAACAGCTCTGGCTGCCCACAAACAGCCCCTCTTCCCTGCGTACATCTATCACCCCAGCTGCAAGAAGCCGTCAGCAAGGCCGGGTCTGTCCCTGCTGTGCCGCCCTGGGAGCTGCACCCAGGTTCCTCAGGGCAGCCAAGCGGCTCCATTTTCTAGAGACAGAAACATCTCATGCCAGGTGTGCAGCTGAACTCTCCCAGCAGCAAGACACCTGCTGGATGGTCCCGTACTGTGGGTTATTTTTCGAGCTTCTGCAGAGTAAATAAAACTTGGCTAAATCATTAAAAATGGGCAGGGAGACGGTAGCATCGTTGACTGTCTTTCTGATTCTAGAATAGTGTGTGAACACTTAGAATTTTTATCCCCCAAAGCCCTGTGGATCTATTTTCTCTGCCTTGATTCTCCTGGATGTTCTAACACCAAGCCCTACTCCACCTATGTCACTGTGTAACGATTAGCCAGTAATTATCACCTGTTTTTAGAGCTCCTGTTTTTTAGTCAGGACAAATGATGGAAAATGCGACTAAAATAAATTCTTTATATGTGTCTCCTAGAATTGGAACAAAGCTAGATATTCTTTCAGAAGTTATGATCTTCCAGCTTTTCAAACAGGGGATTCCAGAACCTCTTTTAACAGCTATAATTCAAAGTTTGCTTATTTAGGGAGTTTACTATGTATTTTGACTCAAAATTTTCCTCAAGTAATGAAATGTGACTAAAGTCATTCTTTATAGCTAATAAAAACCACCTGCTAACTGCATCCTGTACATACTTCCTCTTTATTTTACAGGGAGTCTTTTATTAACATTAATCTTGGATCATGGTTGGGGTAGAGAAGATACAATGGAAAGGAACGTTGCCTTAACAACATAAGACAGTATGAAAAAAGCTTGCATCAAAAGAGCCAACAAACCTATATTGGGGAACTTGTAGTTATATTATACTTGCTGTAGCCTTGCTGTCAGTAGTAACTTTGAAGACTACTTGTATTTCACCTAAGTTGTGCACATGGATTTCACGTGGAATACTATTGTTCTTTCTTTTCTTGCCGGCCTGCTTCATGCCATCCTATCCTTTACTGTCAAGTTCTTGTCTCAAGTATTCCACGAGGCTTTCTCTCCTCTTCTAAATTGCAGAACCTTGGTGTAAGTCCTACATCGGCATGTTCTTTTATTCTGTGTTATGATGTTTCATGGGTGTTAGTTTTGTTTCCTCAGGTACCTTTAGGCTCAGAAATCTCAAAATAAATGAAATAATTTGACTTCACTTTATTCTTCCTTGGTTATTTGACTAATAGGGGTTTCAACACATAATTTTAGTATTTCAGCTCAAAACATTTTTGCCCATTAGATAGACAGATTAATCTCTATCATACCTCTGAGAGTGCAGAATATATTTACAAGCTCAGTGGGGGCTGGGATCTACTGAACTACTATACCACCACAAAGTTTCCCGTAGCATAGACTAAATAATTTTCATTAGAAAATTTACATCCGTGTGTTATATTTGTCCCCAGTGTGAGAATGTTCTTTTCTTCAAACTACTGATATACAGCTTTTAAATCATGACCCATTAGGGACTATCAGTATAATCCTGGTCAAATCACATTTATGAACATTAACAGTCTTTATATCTGAATGGATTTCATTTAATTGTACCAAACTAAAATAGCATTAAATAAGCCACATACAGACATGCACAGTGGCCCCAAATTTATGCCAAGTTGTAAAACTTGGCATGGAGTTCTGATTACAGGGATTCCTAATCTTAGTTTAATACTGCTTTTTCCAAAGACAAATCCAGAAAGGGCTTCCTTTGGGCTTTGCTCGTCTTGGGATAAGGATAGGTTGCAGGGGTCCTCCTTAGAAGGTACACTGATGACAGACAGCAGAGACAAGCAAGACACATAGGAGGAAGGTGGGATAAAGAGGACAAGGTTGTAGCTGAGTCTGAAACAATTACAACCAGAAGCTAGATGTGAACCCCATGACCTGATTGGTCCTGTGATTCCAGAATGAAATCCAGCTCAGCCCAAAGGCACGTTTCTCTTATGTACCTATTTGACCAATTAGGTCAGATGCCAGAATGGTACTCATGAAAGAAATGAACAAAAAGTTCTTTTAGTTAGATTTGTTCTACCAACTGCTATTCATTATAAGTAGCTCTAGTATCAAAATTATTCCAACTAAATGAAAGTCAGAATGAAAATGAAAACATCAGAGCAAGGCACTCCCCGGTTACCATCCTTTAGGGTCTCCCCATCACTTGACCATGTTTCTTGATCTGGCGCAGAAGGCCCTCCCTAACCTGGCTTCTGCTTCTCCTGGCTTCTACGGCTTCTGTCCACTTTTTCGCCCCTCACACTGGTGAAAACAGCCCGTTATTCACCACACACAACCGTGCCATTTCGGGCCACTGCTCTGACATGTACTACCCTCCCTGACATTGCTTTCTCTTCCACAGTCACTTAGCCGGCTCCAGCCTACTCCTCCTTCGCGCCTCAGCCTAGGGGTCACCTCTCCCAGGAAGTTTTTCCTAATTTCCCCAGACTTTGCGATGTACCGCCCACTCTGGGCTTCAGTCGCCCCTGGTGCAGACTTCTACCAGAACTCTCACCACTTTGTGTAGAATAATCGGTCATTAGTGACCTACCCCACTAGCCTCGAGCTCCTCAAGGGCAGGGACCATGCTTACTCCTGTTTGTAGGCACACCACCAAGCACAGGGCTGAGCACATTGTTGGCACTCAGTAAATGTTAGCTGAACACAGACCCAAACCTTTTACAAACAAATCAGGTTTAAAATGTCACTGGCATTAGTCTACCTCTGATTATGAGCTAATAGGTGCACTGTGAAATCTGAGAACAGCCTGATTCAGAAAAGGAATACAATGAACATTTAGAAATTGGATGCCCTTCAATGTACTTTCTGTGTACTACACAGCTCACTTTTTCTTAAGTGGAATAAAAAGCAAGAAACTGAAGAGAAAAAGCAAGTTTTGTAAGCCCAAATCCACCTATTAAAAAGTCCAAATTAAATGACCTTTTCTCTTTTACTCTTTCCTTAAAATAAATTATAGGCTCCCTCCCTGTTAATCTTGCTAAGGAAACAGAACCAAGATCATCAAATGGACTTTTACTGAAATATATGCTTATTTTGGCTAACTTAATACCTTCAAGAAAATGCAGTTGCAAAATTCTCCATATTACAACTCAGAGAACTTAAAAGAAAAAAAAATACACTGGTGGAAAAGTGTTGTTTTTGCTATACAGGACTATAGTTTATACACAGCAAACCATCTATAATGAATTAGATACTTCCTTTTCTCCTGAAAAGATTAGAAAAGTCTCCCTGCTGTCAGAGCCCAAAGAGGCTCTTCTGGGTGTCACAATCAATACCCAATTCAATTTAGTCACATGACAATGAAAGATACAAGAAATAAAACATGAAAAAAAACAAATCTCTGATGCTGAAGTTCCAGTCTTCACCTCCACTGATCTTTTTCAACACTGAGGAACTTTACCAAGTTATGAAATACTCAATCTGGAAAAACTCCTGATTGTGTGAAAACTGACCTATGTTGCTTGGGGTACTATAACTTAAGATGTCGGGGGTGTTTTTGTTTTGTTTTATACTGAAAGTATAGACAGTTTATCAGACAATGTTTTGGAGCTTGAAGAAAGAAATCGATTTTTCACAGAGAGTGAAATTTAGTCCAGAAATAAATTTAGCACATTGGCTTTATTATGGAAATGCTTGGCTGTACCCATTTGAGAATCTCCTTGAGCAATACATTTGATAATTTAGCCATGTAAAACAAAACAAAAAAACCCTTCCCTACTACATTTCTAGAAATGCCTAAGGCCCTTATTTTTCTTGAAATAATAAAATGAACTTATAAAATATTAGGTATTTTAGATTTAAAAAGGAATCACAAAACTATACAGCAAGATAAACAACCTGGTATCAATGTGTAGTAAGGAATGCCAAGAAAAGTTGTTTATTATTGAGCAATTGTTAATATTATATATGTCCATTTTCAAAAATCTATTCTCATTGGTCTATATTAAAAAAACCCAAAAGCAAAGGGTTACTGTGTCTGGGACTAGTCTGTAGCTATACTAAGCATTAACTATTACAAACTTTCACCTCCATTTGTCACATGGCTTTTGTTTCCTTGCCCTCTCCTTCCAGCATGCCAGGCAACTTCTTCTGTGCTTCAAATCTAGTTTACACCATCCACACTCCAGTTGTCTCTGGTCTATAGACTTTTCCTCCTCTAAATTTTGGTATTTAATATCAATGTTTGATATTAATGGCCTTCTATCTTTCAATGTTCCCAGCTATACTGTTAACTTACAAGACCATCTTGTCAGCTCTTGTATCCCCACCAATAACTTGCATATTTGTAAACCATGACTCTAGGGGTATCTAGTGCTGTGTATGGAAAGCCAAAGAATGAAATGCAAACTAGACCCCCCCTTAAGATAGAGAAGGATGATGTCATTTTACTCCTTTGTTAATCATTTTTTTCACTCTCAGAATTCACCTGTAATAGCACTGGTGGCTCACCTTGTGTCTGGTTTTAGATTTTCTACTGTGGAGAAGGTTTGATTTGTAGTTTGAATGGACTTGTTCTTCCCACTGAATGACCCATTTTCTCTGGATATAACTTCATATTCTGAAAAGCAAAAAAAGCCAACAGATACTTGTCTTTATGCTCTGGTGGACTGAATGTTCTCGAAGCTAACCGCATAAGAGTCAACTCTCATAAAAGTGAGCAACAAGATTGCAGGTCTAGAGATGTATTGATCGTACACATTAGCTACTTCCAAATGGGGACTGTCAGAAGATGATGAAGGTCCCAAAGCATTTGGGGAGTTGCTCACTGACCATTTCTGTTTTCTCTTTACCAGAGCAGGAAAGGTCTGGTAACTATGAAGACTGTTGATGCTCCTATGGTAGCGTTGGTTATGGATAACCTATGATTTTGTTGGGTAAGTCGGACCGTCTGCCATTGCTGGAAAGCCCAGTGTGGCTTTGTAAAAAACACTGTATGAGGAGCGGTGTTTCAGTAGAAGCACATTTCCTGCTCATGGGGCTTCACAATATAGCTGGGAAAAACGTCACTGACTACATGGTACTGCTGCAAAAAACTGAGTTGAAGACCACAGCAGCAAATAACAGTTAATCAAATAATGAACAATGAACTATACTTTTCTATAGTTCATTATTTTGAACTACAAAATTATGGGATTTCGATACCTACTGCTTATGTAAGTTACATAAATTTTGTACATACTGCTAACTTATACCCCCTTGATAATTATCCTTGAATTAAAAAAAATTATGCCCTTAAAGTCTTCATAGAGATCTGCATAAATTTAACTTAAGGGCAGGTTTCTATGAATTTATAGGGCTATTCAAAAGAAAGAGACTTTCAGAATAAGAGAATATAATTTAATAATTTACTTTCCCTGCTCTCAGTTGGGGTTCAGTTTAATGCATGTGACAAGATCACACAGAGGGTTAAAAAAATCAAACTAAAAACAACAACCAACCAACCAACCAACAAAACTCTACTCAAAAACAGCTCCATCAGTATGAAGAAATACACAAGTGGTGGGCATCAGGGAAAGTGGGAAGGTTGCAAAGGAGCTGGCAAGTTACTGGGGATTTCTGCTGTTAGCACTGAGACCAAAGGTAGGAGATGGACATCGGAAATAAAACTGAAATTATAGAGTAACTCATGGAGACTTATAATCACCAATTTTAATTTGGGAAGGATCTTTACTGGTGAATTTTAAAAAGCCAAAAAGGAGGATCACTTTTTCTGAGTAATTTCCTATGACCATCCTTTTGAAAATTTGAAATTAAACTGGAAGGCAATGGTCATTGTATCTGGACACATTAGTGCAGCTATTAAAGGACTAATGGCCCATATTTAAGATTCCTTCCTCAGACTCTCTGCTCCCAACCTATGTCTCAGTTGGCTTTCTATTCTAAAGGAGTGTGGAAAGAGAGGGAGAGGTAGGATCCCAAATTCAATTATGTTCGTTTTATATCTTTTCCTCAGCTGTGAAAGGACATTTACTAGAAAAAGATCAGAGTAATTAGAATGGAAGTAAAATTGATTTTTAAAAAATGGAAACTGCATGACTTAATGGAAAGAGACAGACCAAGTCACTTGCCTGGATCTCAGTCTCAGTTTTATGATCTGTAAAATGTCCATAGTGTCTCTTCAGAGTGTTGCTTGTAGGGATTAAAGAAGGAACATATGGAAAGTGCCTATAGTATTTTGCATGTATTTTGCTCAACAGGTGGTACCTATTATTATTATATCTTTTATTATTCCTTATTAACCCCGAGTTGTGTCTTGAAACTAGGATCACAAAAATTTGAGAGATTCCAATTGGAAAGATTCAAGTGCTGTTTAGTCACCAAAGGAGCAATTTATGTGACACTCAAGCTGGTTATCCATGAAAGCAATCACCTTCAAAAAACATCTTTGTTTGGGTCATTCCTCATCGACTGTGTGATATTCTTTTTAATATCACCTTAGCCTTTTAGTATACTTCAACACTTATAGCACATCTTTTCTAATTTTCTTTTGACTCAAGTTTTAAATGTTAATTTAATACAATTTTTGTCCTGAAAGACTGGAGTTTTCAAAATGGATCTAGAAGTTACCTTCACGGTTAAAAAGATATTTAGAATTTTTCTCAGAATTCTTGTCTTAGAATGTATATATCTTTCCTTTTTAATGCTTTAAAGTGATAATAGCTTTTCATAAATCCACGAACATTATAAAAATCTACCACCAATAACAAAAAAGTATGCGTCCATATTTCTTATTCTAAATAGGGGATTTAAAAAATAATTTCATTAATAGTAAAGATATAAGAAAATCTACAAAGAACTGACACAATAATTGGTCTGTTTTTTCCCCCTGAGGGTTTTATTGCCCTATTATGAGATAATTCACTTAGAACATAATTATTTATTATAAATATTGGGAACAGCACTGTCTGGTCAATACAGCATGAAAATAACAAATGGTGATACTACTCTCTGTTAAGTCTTATACTCACAATAAATTGATAGCAATAAGAATTATTATTATTATACATAAAAAACCCTGAAGTTCAAAGAGGCTAATTATAGATCCAAGTTGCATTATCTAGAACACAGTTGGTCTGGGATTTAAATCTATGTCAGCATGCTCTTGATGTATCACAAAATGACACCTTATAAGTAATTTAAGTTGTCCAAGGACCCAGGCTGTGGCCAATCTCTATGGTGTACCTATTTCTACTTTAGTGTAGAAGGGATATGGAGAAGCATCTGAATTTGGATGCATTTACTAGAGGTGAATACATGCCTATCAATTAAAAGAAAGAGTACTGACAGAAGTCAACCTGGGGAATGAAGAATATGTTTCACTCTCTTTTTGTTATCTTTCTTAATTCTTTCTTGAAAAACCATTTCCAGTGACATGAGAATTAATCTCTGTATTATCTGAGCTGCTGGTTTATAAAAGATTACATTTGAAATCAAGTGGTATTTAATGGAACACTAAAAATAAACGAAAATGGAAAAAATAGAACAGATCATTAGAGCATATGGTCCAACATTGAAATATAGACTAAGTGAGTAATGGTTAAATATGGACTTATTTCTATTTATAAAATATAATAGTTATAGATGTGGTCCTTATCCATGAAAATTGTTATCATAAGTCCAGTATCTAGTGAAAGATCTCAAGCAGCCCGTTAGCATTTAATAATAATAATAATTATGTTATAAAACTAGTTGGTTAGATAAAGTATATCCTATTCATGATTCTTTGAAATTACAGGTTTATATAATTTAAAAAAGTTACATGATGAAAGAAAAATCCTACTTTAAATAGTTAAATCAGATACTATTGACATACCCAAGTGAATCTATATTAGATTATTAAACATATTAACCAATTCCAACTTGATGTCCTGTATTTTTAAGGCAAGTGAAATTTTATAGTTCATTTGGTCTTGTGAGAATGAAGCCTCAGACTACTATCACAGGAACTCTTTATTAGCACTGCATATGGATTGAGAGTTTTAAACTTTTTAATACATGTAGATAATCATTACTTAGAGATTGATTTTTAGATATTGGGATGATAATACCTACTGGCATAGTTCCAAGTAAAGAAGCAAGTCTAGTCAAATCCCCAGGAACCATGGGCAGTGGCTGGTTCTTTCTCAAAACAAAGGCAAGCTTTGCATAAGAAAGGAAATTCGCAAAATATGGTTAAAAATTTAAAAAGCCAGCTAAGCAAAGATAAGCTGCTTACACTGGAAGTTGCCCAGACCAAACGGTTTTGTCTGAGGAGAAATAGCTGCTGTTTTCTCCTTTATTCATAGAAAACTTTTTTGGCAGATCTGGAATCTCCCCACTCCTCACCTCGCCCTGTGTACCACTCTCTACTCTTCCTGACAGCCTCTTAGTGGGCAACTCTATTCTGCCTACCCACCCCAGGCACACGGTGGCGGGGACACGGGCAGCAGGAACCTTGTGTCCTCACGCTCTTTGCTACATCCTCTAGCTGATTTGGGTTGTTAGTCTTCCCACCCCTCCCCTCTACTTTGACTATCCTGTTCACTACAGAGAATTTAAATCCCATATAACAAATTCAAAGAATGACTCAGCGTTTCTATTTTTCATAGTCATTTTTAGAGAAATTGGATGAGTGACAGCAGAATCAAAATTTCCTGACATAAGCAGAAAATTGACCAAATTAAAACAATTTTCCTAAAATGATTGAAATAACTTTTAGCCTGCTTGAAAATTCTAGGTCAACCTAGAAATTGGGATGGTGAAAGGAAAACAGGTTTAAATCTTATCAGCAGTGGCAAATTCCCATACGTTATCTGTGATTTTCAGGTAATGAAAAGACTAGATATACCTTCACATTGTGAAAAACAGTTCTGAGAGGAGAAGGAAGGTATGCAACTTAAAGAGATCTGCTAAATTAACAGGGAGACCATAACCAGGACAAAGATGATCTTTTCGCATCTTATGATACTTTGAACAATCATGTACCACAGGGACAGCAGAACTCTGCGGGGACTTGCTGTTCCTAAGATATGCCTCACAGGCCACAGTTTGAATCAAGGTACCACATTCCCAGTGCATCGCACTATCAATGATTCCCACCGTAGTGACGGTCCACATGCCATGATCTTACCAGTGACAGTGTCATTGAGTGGCTTATCCCAGTCCAAGATGACAAAGGAGGGACACCCTTCCACAGTGACAACAGTGAGGTTTGTAGGTGGGTTCTGCGGTGGGCTGGTGGCATTCCCTTCTGTGGCCTCCTCTTTGGGGAATCGCTTGACGGAGTCAGTGATGGAGCAAGGCCTGTTGTCAGGCTTTTGGATGTATCGCACATGAGGACCTAAGACAGAGAGGACATTGAGCATTTTTTTTTTTTTTTGAGCTTGGAAAAAAGGTGGAGGTGAACTCATAAATAAAATTATCTGTTTGAGGACATTTGATCTAATACTATAAGCAGATGGACGAAAGCAATGATGTGGATGGTTTGAATTTGTGAAAATCCAGAACCCTATCTTTGGGATACATGATATGGATGTTATTGTTGATTTACTTTTCTAAATATGTTTAGTTTATGCTAATATCCAAAAGTAATTTGGTCCCCCTGAGCGTGGTTTAAACTGCATAATTTATGGAGCGTTGGAAACAGTGCTCAAAAGGGTCTTGTCTCAGTAGTGGGGAATGATTAACCTTACACTAAACACAGTTCTGGTCCCACCTAATAAATCTTAAAATCCTGACTCAAAAGGATCAGGTGGTTTCAAGTTATTTAAACTGCACCCCAGAATAAAATACAAGAATATTTTAGGAATAAAAATATTCCCAACTGGATAAAATAAACCGGAAGATATTACCCATAATGAGGAGAAAAATAAATCATTTGAAGCCAACCTGAAACTTGGATAGCTGTAACAATCATCAGACAAGGACAGTAAAACAGTTATCATCACTATAATCCACATGGTCGAGAGTTAAGAAATGGAAGCTACAAAAAAGACCCAAATTAAATTTCTAGAGATCTTTAAAGGAGGCAGACAAGAAAAGACATGTTATACATAGAACAACAAAGAAGGATTATGGCAGATTTCTCATTGGAAAGAATGCAAGTGAGAAGGCAGTGGAGCAATGTATTTCTCTACTAAAAAACAAAAACCAAAACAAAAAACCTTATCATCTAGAATGCTATAACTGATGAAAATATCTTTTAAAAAAACAAAAGCAAAAGAACAACAAAAAAAGCAAGATACCTTTTAGACATACAAAATCTGAAAGAATTCATGACCAGCAGACCCACTCTACAAGAAAGATTCAAGAAAGTCCTTCAGGTGGAAGGAAAATGATGCTGGATGGAAATATAGCACTTGAAACAGTAACTACATAGGTAAATATACACAGTATTTTTCTTATTAAATTCTCTCTGAAAGACAATTTGTTGTTTAAACAAAAATATTAACAATTTAGTGTGATGTATGTAACATGTAAAAGTAAACTATAATGACAATAGCCCAAAGGCCAGGAGGAGAGAAAAGCTGCTATACTAATGTAAAGTTCTTACACTATTTGTGAAGTTGTAGGATATCACTGGAAGATACTGTGGTAAGTTAAAGACACATTCTATAAACCCCAAAGCAATCACTAAAATAACAAAACAAAAAAGTTATAGGAGTAGGACAACAAAAAAAGATAAAATGGAATCATAAAAATACTCAGTCCAAAAGAAGGCTGAAAAAAAAGGAAAGAGGGAACAAAGAATAGATGGGACAAATAAAACACAAATAGCAAGATGATGATAGACTTAAACCTAATCATATCATTCATCATGTTAAATGTAAGGTTCTAAACACCCAAAATAAAATGCAGAGATTGTCAGACTGGGTGAAAAAGCAAGATCCAACTATATAATACCTATAGGGAAAATATTTTAAACAAACAGACTAACAAGTTAAGGTAAAAGGATGAAAAGAAGAGATACCATGATAACACTTATCAAAAGAAAGGTTGAATGGATATATAAATATCAACAAATTAGATTTTAGAGCAAAGAATATTACCATAAACAAAAAAAGTCACTTCATAATAATAAAGGACCAATTCCTCAGGAGTTTATTACAACCCTAAGTAATTTAGGTCTATATCTAAATACAGACCTTTAATATACATGTAGCAAAAAATGATAGAACTGTTAAAGTAGAAATAAATCCACAATTAGAGCTAGAGATTTCAGTACTCTTCTCTCATTAAATGACAGAACAATAGACAGAAAATCGCTAAGGATATAAAAGAATTGCACAATACAACCAAGCAAACTGACCTAATTGACATTTTTATAGAACACTTGTTATGGACTGAATTGTGTTTCCCTAAAATTCCTATGGTGAAGCCCTAATTTCCAATGTGAGAAACCAAAGATACCTTGATCTCAGACTTCTGGTCTCCAGAACTGTGAGAAAAGAAATTTCTGTTGTTTAAGCCACCGAGTCTGTAGTATTTTGTTATGGCAGCCCTAGCAAACCAATACAACATTCCACTTAAGAACAGCAGAATACACATTCTTTTCAAGTAAAACCCTTCTCACAAGGAGACTATCAGGCTCAGATGGCTTTACTGGTAAATACTAACAAATATTTAGGAAAGAAGCAACACCAGTTCTAAACTCTTTCAGAAAATTGAAGAAAAATTCAGCATCATTTTGATACTAAAACTTGACTTAGACATTACAAGAAAAGAAAACTACAGACCAATGTCCCTCACTGAATATAATTCTAAACAAAATTTTAGCAAATTAAATCCAACAATATATTAAAATGAGAATGCACTATAACCAAGTGGAATTTGTCACTGGAATGCAAAGGTAGCCTACAACTCAAGAACAATTACTTTATCACATTAACACACTAAAAAAGGAAAACCACATAAGCATCTCAATAAAGTCAGAAAAATTATTAGATATAATCTAGCATTCATTTCTGATAATGACTCTCACCAAAGCAGGACTAGAAGAAAACTTTTTCAACACAGTGAAGGGCATCTATGAAAAACCTACAGGAAGCACCATACTTAATGGTGAAAGGCTGAATGCTTTTCCCATAATATAAGGAACAAGAAAAAGATACCTATCTTCACTATTTCTATTCAGTATTTCACTAGAGGTTCTAGCCAGTACAGAAAGGCAAGAAAAAAAGATACCTAAGTTGGAAAGGAGGAAGTAAAACTTTCCCCTCAGATGACATGATTCTGTAGGTAGAAAATTCAGTGGATCTACAAAAAGACTACAGAGGTTTGCAAGGTTGCAGAATACAAGCTCATTAAACAAAAAACAATTGTTTTCCTATATACTAGCAATGAACAATTAGAAACTGAAATAAAAAATGCTACTTTTATGGTTTTCTTTACATGGAAAACTACAAAACATTGGTGAGAGAAATGAAGAACACCTAAATAAATGGTGAGATATACCATGTTCATAGGTAATAAGACTTAATACTGAACAGTTGTCAATGTTTCCCAGTTGACCTACAGATTCAATGTAATTCTAATAAAAATATAAACAGGCTACTTTTCTTAGATGTTGAGAAACTCATTCTAAAATTCAGATGGAAATATAAAAGGACCTAGAGTCACCAAAACAACTTTTAAAAAATAAGAACAATGTTGGAAGACTAACATAACCTGATCACAGTGCTTATTATAAAACCAGTGATCAAGACACTGTGGTACTGATGGAAAGGTAGATAAATAGATCAATGGAACAGACTAGAAAACCCCAAAATAGTTCCACATATATATGGACAATTGATTTTTGACAAAGGTACAAATTAAATTCAGTGGAGAAACAACAGTTTTGTCTAAAAATGATGCTGGAACGATTGGGTATCCATAAGTGAGAAAATAAATGCATTCATACTTTGTGTCATATAGAAAATTTGACTCAATATGGACCATAGACCTAAATGTAAAAGTAGAAGACTTCTAGAAGGAAACAGGAGAAATCTCTAGAAGGAAACAGAGGAGGTCTTTGTGACCTTTGATTAGTCAATGACTTCTTAAATATAACATAAAAGATACAATCTATATATTAAAAACCAAATTGATAAACTGAGCTTCATTAAAATTAAAAAAGAGAAGCCAAACACTGGGAGAAAATACCTGCAAAGTGTGTATCTGAAAATGGTCTTCAATCCAGAAAATATGAACACTCTTAAAACTCAATAATAAAAAAACAAGCAACTCCATAAAAAATAGACAAAAAAAAATGAACAGACACATCAAAAAAGATATACAGATGGCAAATAAGGACATAAAAGGATGTTCAGCATCCTTAATCATTAGGGATATGCAAAATAAAATCACAATCAGATACTACTACACCTTTACTAAAATGGCTGAAATTAAAAAGACTGACCATAGCAAGTGTTGGCAAAGTTGTGGAGGAACTGGAACTCTCATATACTGTTGGCAGAAAGGCAAAACAGTACAACTGCTGTGGAAAACAGTTTGGCAGTTCCTTAAAATGTTAAATGTCCATTTATATACAATCTAGCCATTCTCCTTGTTGGAATTTGTCCAAAAGGAATGAAAGCATATATCTACACAAAGACTTGTACATGAATGGTCATAGCAGCTTTATTAGAACAACCCAAATGTCATGAACAGTTTTAATAAATTAGTATATATTGATACAATAGAATACTAGTCAGTAATAAAAAGGAATAAACTACTGATACATTTATCAACATGGATGAATCTCCAAATAATTATGTTGAGTGAAAGAAATCACACACAAAAAGTTCATACTGTATTTTTTTCATTTATGTAAAATTCCCAAAAATGAATACTAATCTATAATATAGCCACCTAGGGACTAGAGGTTGGGTGGGAGGAGTGAGGAGGAGGGATTATAAAGGTACATGATGAAACTTTTGGAGGTGGTGCATGTATTCATTATCTTGATTGTGAGGATATTTCATGGGTATATACATATGTTGAAATTTATCAAATTTTATACTTCAGAAAAACATATCACAAAAGGAAATACTGGGTTCTATATCATATAATCTCTCTTTTACTGTGGTAGATTAGATTACTGTTCAAAAACATTCTCTAACAAACTCCGCACTCCCAATGCAGGGGGCCTGGGTTTGATCCCTGGTCAGGGAACTAGACCCCACATGCTGCAACTAAGAGATTACATGCTGCAACTAAAAAGATCCTGCATGCCACAATGAAGATCCCGCAAGCGACAACAAAGATTCAGCGTGCTGCAACTAAGACCCGGTGCAGCCAAACAAATAAATAAATATTTCAAAAACATTCTCTATATCCATGGAAGGAGTATACTTCCCCAATCTTTGTTATGAGCTTGGCTATGTGACTTTCTTTAGTCATTGAATATTGGCAGGTATAACACAAGAAGGAGCTTGAAATGTGGTCACGTTTTTGGACTCCCCCTCTCTTCACTTTGTACTGTCATGAGAATGGCTTCTCTTGGGTCACTGTTAGTCCTTCATCCCGGGCACCAAAATGAACAGATGTGGAGCAGACCTGAGCTCAACCTATAAGAGGCCCAGCTGTACCTGTTGCTAGAAGTAGAACCACCCAGCCAAACACATAGTAGATCAGCTGACCTCCAGGCAATTTGTAGACACATAAGAAATAAATCCTTTTCAGAGTATGCTACTAAGATTTTGTGGTTGTTTATTACACAGCAACAGCTGACTGATACACTCACCAAAGATAGCTTTGTTAAAATTGAGATTTGGAGCCAGTCATACATACCTTTGAATCTGGGCTTCCCAAGAGGATCAGTTTCTCTTGTTGGACTTGAGCTAAAGTCAGTCATATTACCTGAGAATGGAAGATACAATGAAAAAGTAGTAAAACTATAAATATTTAATACATATGCCTCCTAGTCAATTCCTTGCAATTTGATTTCAATTATTATTATTATTACTATACATATTATCCACACTAAAAGGCCTTTAATTGTGTCCTGCTGGTGCCCTTCAGTGTAATAAATAATGATTCAAAGATTACAACCAAGTAGCTAATGCTCATTAATAAATTAAGATATGCGTAATTAGTAATGACATGCGATTTAGTAAGAAGCATTGGGTAATCTAGATCTTTTTAGGAAGACTTTCCTAAAGACCTTGGGAACTTCCTTCTATGTCTGCAAAGGGAAGGAGCACATTCTATAATAAAACATTAGAAATAAGTATAATTTTTAAATTAAAAAATTCATAGCAATCATAAAATTGAGTAAAATAGATGATCCAGAACTGGGACTCTTTTCTCTCTAGTTTGAAATCCTTTAGTATTTCGTAGCTAAGCATCCAGTGGGAAGTGACTGATATACTAACCAAGTTCTTCTCCTGAGGCAGGAGCTGTTGGTTGCTTTTTATCTGTCTCTGTTCTCTCCAAGGGGGCCTCAGTAGGTCTGAGTGTTGCCCTCAAGGGTGGTGAAGTTACTCGGTCTGATGAAATGATTCCTGTAATGTAGAGCCAAAGGATTCAGGCTTTATAGGGAGCCCTGCTGAGTTCCCCATTTATTTACTCAATAAATATTTATTAGCGCTTACCATGTGGCTTGGCACTATATGCCAGGATTAGAGAGAAAATAAGACCTGGTGTCCTTGATCGGGAGAGATGTGTGAGCCAAATTATACTGAAGCATTATAGATATTGTGAAAGCATGGGATAAGGTCTCAGAGAGGACAAGTCTACAGGGAAAGATGATGAGTGTCGGGTGGGAGGAGGGCAGGAATGCCTTCCCAGAGGATGTACCAATAAAGAGAAGAAGTGATCAGTAGGTAAGCCTGAGAGCTGTATTCTAGTCAGAGGCTGCAGGAAGAACCAGGTCAGGGAAGCATGAAAGCACGTGGCATGTTGAATTATCATGAAATCTCGTGGCGTGTTGAATTTGAAGGGGTGAGAGCCAAGAGTGCCAGGAGCAGTGAGAGCAGAGTACGGAGGGGCCGGGAAGGGCAGTTCATGAAGGGCCTTGCATACCATGGATTCAGATATTATTTTTAGGTGATAAGGACCCATTAAAAGATTTTCACTAGGGAAGTAACATGATCAGATGAGGAGAGGGTGAACAGTTAAGTTGCAAGGCTGGTGGCAGAGAGAGAAATCAAGAGACTAAAGCAGTTGCATAGGCAAGGGCAGAGGAGGTGAACAATGTAAGAAGCAGTGAGACTGGATGGAAGGGGGTTTTACATGAGAAATGTCAAGGGGATGGAGTGGCCTGACTGCAGTTTAACTGGCAGGCATGGGAGATGGCTGGGGAAGAAGAAGTTTCTAAGGTAATGTCTGTGATTCTGGCCTGTAGCTAGAACAGTGTCACTCTGAGACGCTATATTCAACAATGTCTCCTCCACTCTAAAAACACCTATAGGTTTCCCAAACAGGATGCATCCCAAGGTCTAGGCAAGTATGGGTAGAATAGAGTGGAGGCTAGATTAGGTTTTATAGTCCTCCTGGGAAAAGGAATCATTCTCAAACAGTAGAGAGTCAAGGGGTACAAGACTGACCCAAGGACTGTGGCCCAGCACAGAATCATGGATGAGCCATTCAGATGGGCTGCTGGTCCAGCCCCTGCAGACTTATGCTCCTGGTCCTGGTGGGAGTAGGCCCCAATGAGAGGGTGAGTGAAAACCATGAGACACTGCACTGCAGCCCGAAGGAGCTTTTTAGAGGGTGCAGAGCAGCATTCATCCTGGCAAGGAGAGTGGGACTGAGAGGCCTCGGTAGATCTGGAGATAGGGGACAGGTGGAGATGCCTCGTAGTAGCCTAAGACTGTTCTCAGAGGCACATGTGCAAGAAGGCTTGTGTTCAGAGGACTCCCAGAACATTGAATTGATTTCCTGAATTCTGTACGCACTTTCTGTGATGGTCATCAGGCCAAATCTGTATAACTGACCTCATTTGTGTTTGGCTCTTCAGTGTAGTCATTTCTTTTGAGTTAGAGGTGGAAAGCACGGGGCAGGGAGGGCACCAGAGTTAATCTCAGAAGTGGGATGTGTTTATACCATCCCACAGGTTGGGTGAGTTATACCAAAGCTACACTTATTGATGGCAGTGAGCAAGGTTTCATATGGCAGGAACCAAGGCCGTGAAGGTGCAACTGAAGACACACAGCCTTGTAGGGGAGCTCTGTGGTGGAAGGTTCCCCTGACTCTTCCATGGGGGAAACTGAGGCATCACTTTCTGTCTGAACTAAAAGCTATAGAAGCTCAAGTCACAGCTGCCCCAGGTTACAATTAATGAGTAAAACCTGGTCTCCTCAATGGGGCCACGTCCCTAGACCTGGACCCAGGAAGGCACCATCAGCATGGATGAGAGGCTGATTCCTCCTTCAGCTGATGGGAAAAACAATCTAGAGGCCACTGTCCCCTTGCTACATCATGAAAGCTTCTCCATCACCACACCCTCCTTCATCCTGTGAAAAGAGTGACAGCCATTCCCTTTCTCAGAAATCCTTATCAGTTTCATCTTTCACAGCTGTCCTTAACACTGTTATCCTAATTCTGACTACAGGATATTTAGGAAGTAGAGATGAAGGAAGAGGGAGGAAAAATGGGAACATGATCTGATCTGCTGGCAGGTCCACTGGAAGAAACTTTAAGAAAAGTGAGGTGAATCTTTGCTCTGAACTAGGTTCACTGATTCTTAATTTCACTCACATATTCACTCAATGATTACTGGATTCACTCAATGAACACTGGATTTGGTTCTGGGAATTCAGAGAAAATGTCATCTGTCATCAAAGAGCTCATGATATAGTAGGGGAAGACAAGTACACAAACAAATAGGTATAAAACAGTGGAACAGAGGCATGTTTCAAGGAAAAGTAGA
The DNA here is from genome assembly GCF_964341445.2 of Mesoplodon mirus. Taxonomy (NCBI): domain Eukaryota; kingdom Metazoa; phylum Chordata; class Mammalia; order Artiodactyla; family Ziphiidae; genus Mesoplodon; species Mesoplodon mirus. The sequence continues at coordinate 99,109,371 of NC_138982.1, read as the reverse complement.
ACACAGAAGCAATGCTAAGTCTACTTTGGGGAGCTAGAGAAGGCTCTTCAAGACAAGGATGAAGTACAGGTATCCCAGGTGACTTGGAGTGGTCATTCTATGGGAAGAAGACAACACATGCCCTAGGATAGAGGCATGTGAGCAAGCTGAGAGGCAGCTTGACTTCTAAAATATACTCCTGCCTTGTTGCACAGGCTAGACCCTGCTCAGTCACCCTGAGAATTCCAGTTCCAAATCTTTCCCCTTGCACTGTAATACTGGGGTCAGCATGAAGGCTGGTGGACAGGGGAGCTACCAATGAGATGTAAAGGATTCTATCTCAAGAGACAGGATGATGAGTGGATGACATTTTCCATTACACCTGGTGGGTTGGCAGCACAAAACATCTCATCCAAAATAATCCACTTTTTGAAGAACCTGTGATAGCTTCTGTCTCAGCACCAAGCACACAGCATCTAAGAAGCAAACTGGCCTAGATGGACATGGATGGTTGCTTTCACCCCACCCACCCAGAATCAGGATATGAGTCCTCAAAACTATAATTTACAGTCTGGTCTTTGGGGCCAAAACAGGCACATGTCACACACACCAAGGGCTCGTCCATTGCTTGAGCTATCACACCAAGAAGGGCTTGCGTTTGGCCAGTGAAATCAAGGAGGGAGAAGGAAGGTATGTGATTGACGTACCTGCGCTTCCTGGCTTTCCGGTGACATTATTTGGTGGTAAAGGCTTTCTTCGTGGGGGCATGGGTCTAGGTGGCAAGGGTGGGCGACGAGTGCCTGGGATTGTGGCTAGGAGATTATATTACAGATAAAGTGGTCATAAGGATTCACTCTATAAAAATCATGGGTTTTAAAAAAATATAATGTTTGACAAGTAGCAGTTGGATGAGAGAGAATAGATTCTATAGAAAAGTGCCTGAAATACTTTCTGCTATTCTTCTAAATTAGGGCTTGTAACGTACCCAGGGATAATGAAGCACATTTGTGTATGGGGAAAATATTCTCTAAGTATAGATGAAAATATATCAGTACATCTGCCCTTTGAAAGGAAAAGTAGAACATAGATGTATAGAATTTATCATCTTTAGTTTCCTATATAGACTCAACAGTAGCATTTCTGTGTCTCATTATCTCCAATTGCCTTTGATTTGCAGGCTACAATTCTTACACCATTTTAGCTTTGAGCTGGTAAAGCATATAATTTCTCCTTTAGTAGGTGTTCCACCCTATCCTCCAACTCTATTATGTAATTATAATTAAACAAACACTTTCAGAACTTCTCAAATGATTACAACAAAATAGCCCTGATGGCAGAAGCAATAAGCCTGTGGCCGTGGAGAGCAGAGTCACCACACGAAGGCACCTGGCCAGGGAGCTGTAAGCGGGAAGCAAAGTTTCACATCCACTCTGCTCTCTCACCCACCCATGAGCCCTGGTGCAGCCCAGAGGAAAGGAACGTTTTTCTAAATGGTTTGCCTGAAGGGCAAAGGGAAGAGACACCTTTTTGTAATCTGCACAAAGGCAGACAAGGCTAGAGGTACCTGGAGCAGCCCACCTTAACCCAAATTTTCTTTTAAGTCTTGTGTTATAGCTTAAAAATTCATCTCTTTCTTTGCATAATATGTTGGTTTAAGAATCTTCAAGTAAAATTGACAATCCAGGAAAATGCCCCGTGGCTTTAAGTACTTCCTGGGATATTAGGAATTGTGCACGTGCGTGCACGTGTGTGTACATGTACTGCAGGGCGGGAGGGAGAGTGAGTGGTGATGATACAATACAGATCTCTAACCCAGACATTAATACATCAGAGTAGGTTTCACAGCATCCTTTTAAAAGCACAGAGTTCTTATTCAATGCAAAGATATTATCGCTTCATAATTTTGGCCTATTATATAGAGCACAGCCTCAAATTAGAAACATAAATCATTTCAGGCAAAAGGATATTATAATAAATTACATAAGAACAAACCTTGTAGATGATGAAAGCTAGAATCCACCGTTACGCTTCAGCATTTGTCCACTGTGGCCCCTCAGAACATTATATAAAGTAATTATTAAATCAGTGCCTCGTTAGAGGTTCTTATTAATATTCAACTTGTGCATAAAGAGCTTTTTATTTTCCTGAAGATAGTATTTTGGTATGTTTATCTAGCAATACCCCTGTACTGTTAGCATGGTTCTGATGCTTTGGGGATGGTGAGGATGCTACTTTTTTTTGCTGCAGCACATGTTACTTGCAGTTACAAGTTTCGGAGAAGAGCTGAGTGAGGGAGTCAGCATTTTATTCCTTACCTGGTTTTTGTGTGGAGTGAGAAGAGTCCACTGACACATTTCTATCAGCACCGGATGGCAGTGGTGCTTGCTTGACCTCTGTGAGCAGAGAGGATGACAGAATAAATAGATAGCAAAAATGTGGTAAGTAGTCTTCACAGAAACTTTTTGTGCTCAGACAGTTTGATTGGCTTCTCCCATCTGTGTATAGGAAAAAAACCTTAAAGCCCTACTGCATTCATTAGTTGTGATTTTTTTCTCTGAAGAGTTAGTGTTTGATTGCAGAATGTGGTTTTGCCTTAATTTTCTATGATGCCCACCCCGCACTGCCTGCCTGGGTGATATTGTTTTGCTAGGAGTAGTTCATCTACAGTGATTGGGTTTTTTTTGTTTTGTTTTGTTTGGGTTTTTTTTTTGCCAATATTCATGGGCAAATTTTGTGGTTTTTAAAAAACTTTTCTCCAACTCCTCTACCCCAATGAAAACCCTTAAAATGCCAGTGTGTTTGGGTTTGTACTTAATGAATTGACTTTAAAAATATTTTTTGAGAGTTCTTGGCTAGAAGGCTGGTTAGGCCACAGACTGAATCTGTGCTTTTGAGATTTGTAAATTAGGCCTGGGCATGCCTAGAATTCCAAATTGCTGTTTGGAAGAAACTGACCTGAAAATTACTTTGCGCGCTATTTTATCTCTTAAGTCCCTCAAACACAATCTGGTGCTAGGGTTTGGGGTAGCAATCCTAAGGGTAGAGGGAACAAATTTAGCTTTTGTCCTGTTTTTTAAAAATTATTATTCTTTTACATTATAAAATAATCTTCCCTCATGTGGCCAGCAGTCTTCATTAAGAAATAATAGGAACAGACGTTTTTTAGAATCTCAAAAGTAAATATTGGGCTTCCCTGATGGCGCAGTGGTTGAGAGTCTGCCTGCCGATGCAGGGGACACGGGTTTGTGCCCCGGTCCTGGAGGATCCCACATGCCGCGGAGCGGCTGGGCCCGTGAGCCATGGCCGCTGAGCCTGCGCATCCGGAGCCTGTGCTCTGCAATGGGAGAGGTCACAACAGTGAGAGGCCCATGTACCGGGGGGAAAAAAAAAAAAAAAAAAGTAAATATTATCTTAGATATAATGGCTCATGCTAAAAAGAGAATCCATACTCTGAGGACCTGACTATAATTCACCAATTAAAAAATACGAATAAACATTGAATTAATATGCTAGTTAGTATATTAACAAGGACAAGCACAACAATAACCCTGTTTTGAGTTCCAGGACTCTGTAGGGACATTATACACCCAGTCTTATTTAACGTGTAGGCAGATATATTAAGTATACTACAGAAGCTGATATTTTCACATTAATTTATGAGACTATTATAACTATAATGGGCATTAATCAGCATTATAATATTGACTTATTAGTATTATTAACAATTATAATAATAATTATGATTAACATTAATTTATGAAACCTAATATTACAATCCCACACCCTCTGCTATTTGAATAAGAGATAACATATAAAATCAAGGTGAATGCTTGTATGTAGCCATGAATCAACTGCTGTTTATTTGTGGTAGGAATAAAATGTTTCTGTGGTCACTGACTATCTTGTGGCTCATCCCACAGGCATTGTGAGAACAAATAGCTCATTCATTTTCTTCCTGTGCCCTCCTCTTAGTGGTAATGGGGGTGGGAAGTGATTCATTTAGGTGGTTACTCTGTCCATGGCTTAAGGGAATGCAAAGTGCTTTCATTTGTGTCATTGGGATAACATGGCTTGCTGAGATAGGATTTACCACTATTTTTCGAGGGTAAAACTGTATTATATCCTCTAGAAGCTTAGTAGGCTACGTGTGCCTTCAGTAGATCCTTCTTCATAGCCTTTCTCCAAATCTTTCCACCCTTAAAAAAACAAAGTATTTTATCCAGTACTGCGCAAGCACCTTACATATTCATGACGTGATTTGATCCATACAACTCTTCTGGGTGGGAGATACCACCCGGGTCTCACAGATGAGGAAACCCAAGGCAAGGGGAGAGTAAGCACTTGCCCAAGGACTCACAGCTGAAGTGGAGGCATTCACACCCATGTGTGCCCAGCTCCAAAGCCCATCTCTTAAGCACTAATTGGGATAGTACAGAGTGCTTTTTCCTGTCATCTTCTTCCCTCTGTTAAAGAGAAAACCACAGGCCCAAAATGGCATCACTTGTGCTAAAGCCCATGATACCAAGCCTAGACTTAAAACCTGACTTAACTGCAGTTTTGACCTTCCCCAGAAATGTAATCTCAATCAACCAGTCTGGAATATTCTGGTCAGCACTGCACACTTCATCCCCCAGAGGAAGAAGAGGCAATCTACCTAAAACCCATGCAACTCCCTTCTACCCAAAAGAAGTTGTCCTGGCCTAAAAATAGTATTTTCTTTTCTTTTGCTAATAGTTACCTTGCCCCACCCTTCTTCCTATAAAAAGCCCTTCCATTTTGTACAACCCTTCAGAGTGCCCTTCTGGTTGCTAAATGGAAAGCTGCCTGATTCATAAATTGTTGAATAAAGTCAATTAAATCTTCAAATTTACTTGGTTGAATTTTGTTTTTAACACTTCTCTTACTCTTCACAGACTCTGACTTTAGTCCTCAAGTCCTATACTTTTTCTTTTGGGTGGTTTGAAGTGCCACTACTGGGTAAGGGCTAAACAGACATGGCTGGCAAGCATGTGTCATTCAGCCATGCCACTGGTGTGTGGGACTCAGAAATACAAGGATGACATGGTTTCCCAACCAGGCACATGCAAATCCAACAAGTCACAGGCTGGTGAAATGGAGATCTAGGAGAGAATACAAAAGCCTGCAGGATTACTTTATGAATTAGATCAAACATGTAAACATCCCTGGCCTCTTTTCCAGTTATGGGAGAAATCAGCAGAAACGAGCCATTTTCTGTCACTTTCTGTATAGGCAGAGATGGAAGCATCATACTGTTATGATTCTTATAGGTTAAGTACCCAAATCAATAGAATGTCAGCTGCTAAACTGGACTTTGTTCAGCCTTTAGAAACAGAGAAAAGCCAGTAGTGGATGAGAATGTTGGTAAGAACCCAGCAGAAGGCAGCTGTGGGATGCAGGGAAAGAGCATTGAACTGGGGACAGGAGACTGAACTCTAGTTCTGGCCTTGGTTCCACCTAGCTGTGGTTTGCATGTCAGCCAGGAGCAGTGTGAGCACAGGACCTGGAGACCAGTGAACTTCTGTGGCCCTGAAATGAGGAGAGCAAATAAATGCCAAAGGTAGCAGAGAGGCAATGGGAGGGCAAAGGAGAAGCCAATAAGAGCTATTGCAGAGAAAGAATCCTCAGGAATTGGCAATCAGCCAGTCTGGCCCAGGCTGCGACCTGAATTCTTTTTCCCTCAGGCAGGATTAGTCCACTATTTTCTAAAGGGCAGAGTTGGCTCTGGAAGAACCAAGACTTCAGCTTCAGTGTGAACCCCCATTGCCATATGGGACTTCTCCAAAAATATCTGGATTTACACAGTTCACCCTTTAGCAATTTATTGTCAAAAATGAAGTAAGGATTTGGATATTTTTAACCATGGTAACAGAAACTTTGCAAACAAACACAGTAAACTGGGAATCAATTTCCAAATGTAACAGAGACTATTCCCTGTGACCAAAAGGAGTGGTATTTATGGATGATTGGTTTCCTCACCCTTGTCTCCAAATTTTAGCACCTGGCTAAAAAGTCAGGGGTGATGAGCCAGCAGACGGGAAGATTTAGCCACAGCTCAGACAAACACATTCCTCACCTTGGAGGAGTCTGGGTTCTTATTGTCAGGCACACTCCGTGTGGGGTCAGTGAAGTGTGGATTCCTCATTAGGAGAAGAAGGAGAAAGGAGTTTGGGGTTCAGGTATCTAATATATCTGCCAAACCACATGTGTCAAGGTGGTTTCCAAACTACATTTTGCCTGGCACATAATGGGCTTTCAATAAATGTCAGTTGAATGAAAGAATAGCTGCACAACTCAGCAGCTTCCTTCCATAGGGAGAAAGTTGGAGAGATTGTCTAGCACAGAATGGGAAAATTTTTTCTGTCAAGGGTTAGACAGTAAATATTTTCAGCCCCGTGGGCCATACTGTCTCTGTCACAACTATTCAATTCTGCCACTATATTGTGAAAGCAAGCCATGTTTCTATAGAACTTTATTTACAAAAAAAAGGCAGTGAGCTGGGTTTGGTCTGTGGGATTGTACTTTGTGCAATCCCCTTGGTCTAGGGCATGCTGTTGCATCTCTGGAGTCAGATCTCAAGTTGGTTATAACATGTAGAACATATCAATTAAACTGAGACACATCTCGGGAAACCCTGAAAAAGCAGACTGCTGGAAAAATGACCTACCTAAAACTTCATTCTCTGAAGGCTACTTTCTAACTTTAAGGTGAAGAAATATTTATACATATACATGTGAAATAAACATAAAGCAGGGTAAATATCTATAATGATTTTATAAATTAAGAAAGTTTGCTCAAGATAACTTAAAGATTCCTGGGGTTTATGGAATCATTGCAAGAATTGTATAGAGGCCCAAAGAATCAAGGGCCATAGTTTTGAGGCCTCAGAATCTTTCTTTTTTAGTTTTCCAAAGGCACAACATTAAGTGGCCTAAGACCATGAAGAATATGTCCTATAAATCCTAAACACATCCTTTTATCAACTGATTTTTTTATATGTAAAATATCTGTGCTGAAAACTTCAGCAAGAAAAACTATAGGAAAATATATGTGAGATGGATAAGAAACATACATATTATGGGTGAAATGTCAAAGTTGGATAAGGAATCAGTTAATGCAAAAATGGTATCTCATTAAGACTCAATAGAGGTTAGAAGTGAGTATGAATGAGATAGTAGGACTGGGTCAGAGAAGAAAGAAAAGAAACTTGATGTGAATACCTGCATTTCTATAAACAAGTTAGATCAAAACTATGCACAGTCTAAGTAAGGTGGACTCATGTAAGTCTACAACCTGAAGAGAACAGATTTAAAAACATTCTTTTTCTCACCAATTTCTCAAGACAGTATTCCCCAGGCAAATACTTCAAGAGCTGTTAAATTTTCCTTTCATAATACGCTACACAATGGCATCTGTAATTTGCAATTTTTATACCATTACTTCTTTTCTTGCCTTATTGCACTGGCTTAACACTCCACTTCTATTTTCAACAGAAGGGGTAAAAGTAGGAATCCTTGCTTACGTTCTTGATGTTAGAAAAAAAACATTTAAACTTTCACTGTGAAATAGGATGGTAGCTCTAGGTTTTTCACAGATGCCCTTTATCAGAGTGAGGAAAATTCCTTCTATTCCTAGTTTTCTGAGAGTTTTCATCATGAATGTTTTTTGAATTTTGTCTAATGGTTGATTTTTTTTTTTATTTATTGAGATGATCATATGATGTTTTCCTTTGCTCTGTTAATGTGGTAAATTACACTAATTTGTTTGAATGTTAAGCCAATCTTGCATTCCTGAGGTAAATATCATTTGGTTGTTATATGTTGTGGTAGACAAGGAGATGTACCACTCATATCTCCAATCAAGGCTCTCTCAGCTGAGGCTGACTGCGAAGGATATGACAGTGGGATACTGCCTGTTGACTTCATTCCCTTCAGGTAGGTCAGGCAAGTCCTTCCCTGAAGGGGGATCCCAAGAGACAGACATCAGAACATAAAACATGTGCAACACATTTTGATTGGGGATGGTAGTGGAGCAAGGAAAGGGGAAACAATGAGCTCAGCTTTGTTTACCTGTGCCTATCAATCTATTTCTTTTCTTTTTTTAAAATAAATTTTATTTATTTACTTATTTATTTTTGGCTGTGTTGGGTCTTCGCTGCTGCACGTGTGCTTTCTCTAGTTGCTGCGAGTGGGGGCTACTCTTCATTGAGATGCATGGGCTTCTCATTGAGGTGGCTTCTCTAGTTGTGGAGCATGGGCTCTAGGCATGCGGGCTTCAGTAGTTGTGGCACATGGGCTCAGTAGTTGTGGCTTGCATGGTCTAGAGTGCAGGCTCAGTAGTTGTGGCACATGGGCTTAGTTGCTCTGTGGCATGTGGGATCTTCCCAGACCCTGGCTTGAACCCATGTCCGCTGCGTTGGCAGGTGGATTCTTAACCACTGCACCACCAGGGAAGCCCCACATTTTACATTTAGATCTATGATCCGCCTTAAGTTCCTTTTTGTTTAGGTAGAGGAGTTCTTTTTTTGTTTGCTTGGTTGGTTGGTTTTTGTTTTGTTTAGTGTTTTTACATACAGATATCCAGTTTTTCCAGCACCATCTGTTGAAAACACTGTCCTTTCTCTGTTGAACTGCCTTTGTACGTTTGTCCCACATCATTTCACCATAATTGTGTGAGTCTATTTGGTTGATGGTGCTGTTTAGATCTCTATTCTTGCTAATATCCTGTCTGCTCATTTTTTTTAAAATTAATTAATTTATTTATTTTTGGCTGCCTTGGGTCTTCATTGCTGCATGTAGGCTTTCTCTAGTCACCGCAAGTGGGGGCTTCAATGTGGTGCGTGGGCTTCTCATTGTGATGGTGGCTTCTCTTTTTTGCAGAGCACGGGCTCTAGGTGTGCAGGCTTCAGTAGTTGTGGTGTGTGGGCTCAGTAGTCCATCAATCTATTTCTTCTAGCAACCAACTAATTAAACTGAAGAAGTCCTTGTAAGAGATCATCCATCCTTTCAAAGCTAAGTTAGGTGAGTTATTACAAAGTTGACTTTATCTACACAAGAGGGTAACAGATGTCAGTTTGTATTACAAGTGGCTCTGGAAAAAATATTTATATTGCTAATAAACTAAAATATAATAATGCTCTGTTTTCCCTCCAAAAGACAGAATTTTCCTTGTGAGAATCAATGCTTGATTATACTGAAGGTTAATGGCTTTCAAGTTTGATCATAGCTACTTGTTCTTTGCTTTGTTGACATAAATGCTTTCTTCTATTTTTACTTAGGCAAACTCCAGGGAATTATTTTGAATATTAAGAAGGTGGCTCTGTTTAGAGCCAGACTGTTTACGTCAATCTGAGACACTTTGAACTGCCTAATCCCACTTGGGAAAAATAAAAGGAACAGCTGAGCATAAATAGATATTGTAATGCTTTCTTGCTTTTCATGAGTCAGGAATTTATAGTATCTGCCTCATTAATTGAAGGGAAGTGAATTCCTAGAACTTCAGACATTGTAACAACCGAGTACAAAAACACATACTTAAAAAAAAATCTAAATCGTTTTTAGACTGAATACATGTCTTCAGGTAGTATTCACATCTCTTTCTCATTAGGGAATAATTATGGGTTGATTTTATATATACATATTAAATTTTTGAATGATTTGGAAACACTGATATGCTTGTAACTAGGGTGATCATTTGATAACTGTTCTTCTCATTTAAATGTCATATTCCAGGTGGTTAACAGATCTGGGTGTATTAAAAAAATTTCAGTGGTACTTGTGAAATTATACACTGGAAAACGAAGTGATAACAGTCTCAAAGACCAAACCTGTATATAGAAAGTGTTTTGAAATTAGGGAAACAGGTATTTTGATATTTTAATTCATACTCAGGATATTTTTAAGAATCAAGACTATATACTGTAGCTGTAGCTGATTTAGTGGACTAGGCTGAGAAAAGTGAAACACTATTTTTTAATCTTTTCAGAGACATTTGAAATTTTTTTTTATTGTTGAAATTTTGACTTCAGAATGAATTACAAGTTTCAATTCTATGAACTTCCAAAACTGGCTGTACTAACAAAACTGGTAAAAAAGGAATTGAAATGTGCATTCAACAAAATTATAAAAATTGAATGAAAATATTTAGAGTTTAATAGGATCAAAAGGAAATAAATTTGTGATCATTACCTGTTTCCATTCCATTCCCTTTGGGCATTGTACTGGGTTTGGGTCTACTAGGTCTTGTAGTTGTCCTATTCAGAACTACAATAAAGTGGGAAATAAGTAGTTTAGACATTTTTTAATTGAAAATTTGTAGCCAAGGAACATAAAACTTTCCAGAGAATTGGAAGTCATTTAACTGGGCGATAAATATATGATGACTTACCAAAAACTGTTGTTCAGAATATAGAAATCACAAGTCTGGTATAAAAATCATAGACTTGAATTTGAGACCTGAGTATGTACTCTGAGGTGATCACTGGGCTTGAAAAAATAGAGGGAATTTATATTTCTAAGTGGGAACTAGCTGGCTTCATTTATAAGCACTAGATATATTCCGAAATGGGACTGAAGAAAGATTAGGACTACATATGCCGAAAGAAAACCCAAAACTTGATGTGTATTTATTTGTCAAGGCCTCCTAACATATAAGTTCATGGTCCTTTTGGAGGAGTCTCTAGGTATATATGCTCCCTCATAATCTTGGCCCAAGTCCACCGTTAAACACAGAACTATGATAAAACCATTGAAATTGCTCTCCTGCTCTGTTGAGAGTCATAATATTACAAAAACATTGAAGTCAGCTGTTTTATCTTCCATTTAGCAGAGTTTTCAAGGAAAAGCACTAAGTGTACTGCGATTAAGAGAGTGAGTTCTGAAGCCAGACTGCTTGCCTTCGAATCCACTTCCTAGCCCTTCTTAAGCCTTAGCTTCCTCAGCCTTACCTCACAGGATGCATGGTTAGCACACCGTCACTGTTACCCATTATTGTTACTGTTTCCTTATTTTGTAGAAAGGTTTAATATAACCAGCCACACGTTAAATTCTCAACAGTTATCATGATAAAAAAATCACATGGATGGGCTTCCCTGGTGGCACAGTGGTTGAGAGTCCGCCTGCCGATGCAGGGGACACGGGTTCATGCCCTGGTCCGGGAAGATCCCACATGCCGCGGAAAGGCTAGGCCCGTGAGCCATGGCCGCTGAGCCTGTGCTCCGCAACGGGAGAGGCCACAACAGTGAGAGGCCCGCGTACGGCAAAAAAAAAAAAAAAAAAAAAAAAAAAAAAATCACATGGAGTTGGAGGATTATTCCAAAAAATATGGGCTCCTCCATAAATCAAAGAAAAATGTATTTGTTCTTTCTTCCATGTGCCTGGAGAGATGTTCACTGGGAATGTTAGCTTATAAGCCATTTTTGTCATTTAGAACTTTAAAACTTCTTAGAATCACAGAGGAGAAAAGGGGAAGAAAACACCAGAGTCTCTGGCCAAACTTGTATGTTAGCATAGGAGTGATTTATATGGACCAAATCAACCCCCAAGTTAACTTTTCACTAACAAGCTCCAGTGAGGGAGATCCTAAATCCTTTGGTGAATTTAGTAGATTTAAAGTATTTTCTGGGAATTCCCTACCAGTCCAGTGGTTAGGGCTCAATGCTTTCACTGCTGGGGCCCAAGTTCGATCCCTGGTAAGGGAACTAAGTTCCTGCAAGATGCATGTCGTGGCCAAAAAAAAAAAAAAAAAAGTATTTTCCAGTTTATTATCACTTTACTTTGATGTTTACAATGTGTAAAATGTGTTTTTAAATTTTTTTTTTTTTTTTTTTTTTTTTTGCTGTACGCGGGCCTCTCACTGTTGTGGCCTCTCCCGTTGCGGAGCACAGGCTCCGGACGCACAGGCTCAGCGGCCATGGCTCACGGGCCCAGCCGCTCCGCGGCATATGGGATCCTCCCAGACCGGGGCACGAACCCGTATCCCCTGCATCGGCAGGCGGACTCTCAACCACTGCGCCACCAGGGAGGCCCTAAATTTTTTTTAATCTGAAAGAATCAAGTAAAAATATTCTGCCAGAACAAGAGCCTTTTATAATGGAAGAGGTCTTTTCTTAAAAGATAACATTTGAAACATGTAATATATCATAGCTAATGCTAATGCTATCTCTATAATTGCCATGGAAAACTGAAGGAGGAGGGGAGAGTGTGTGTGATTTATGCAAAAATACTACTTTAAAAATGCTTTTATATTGTTAAGCTTCCGTGGTGTTCTCTAAATCTGATTATCCTTAAAAATCTGTTAAGTCTTGCCACTTCCATGGATTCATTATTTCCTCTGTACTTACCCACAAGGATCAGAATTTTGTATGTAATTTATTTCAGTTTAAGGATATATAGCCTTCACTTGGTATATTTGGCTGTTTCAATATTTTTTTTTTTGGCAGTGCCATGCAGCATGTGGGATCCTAGTTCCCTGACCAGAGATTGAACCCGTGCCCCCTGCAGTGGAAGCGTGGAGTTTTAACCACTGGACCACCAGGGAATTCCTCAATACATTTTATATCTTCTTAGATATGCTGATTATTTAGGTCACCAGAAAGAGAAACAACTTACCAGGTCTGATGTGTGGTTTGTCAGGTGTTCTGGGCTTCACAGGAGTTGTATACAATCTGTATGGTGCTGAAACAGAGGAAACAGTTCACATTTAATAACCAGCACTCCTGAGCTCAATAAATGGAGATTTAGTACTCTATAGACCAACAACTTGTACACTTTGCATGGAAGTATAAAGAATATTCTTAAATCTCCAAGTATGCATTACAGCATTGATGCTGAGGGAAAATAAAGCAAGTAAAAATATTCATGCCTGGAAATTAAAGATGCACATAATCCAAGTGAGGTAGGTCATTGGTAATGTGTGTTAAGGATTAGTCATCATTTAGTCCATGTTTTTCAGGGGCATTTATTTCACCACATGGTTGCTTAATATGGTAAACATATAAGCCAACCATCTACCCCTCCATCCATCCATGTGTCTGTCCATCTGTCCATCAACCCATCCATCCATCCATTCACATCTCTCAATTAGGGAGTTACTGTGAAACATTATTTTGCCAAAGGAGACAAATAATATTAAAGGCAGAAAGAAAAATATTTTTAGGTATGTAAGAAGAAAAGACTAGAAACATGTGGTCTGTATCTAATTGTCTTAGCTCATGAACCCGGAAGTGAATAAATACTCATTAAAGCTTTAGGGATGAGAGAAAATGACCTCTGGTGTTCTGCCCATCAAGAGAGGGTGAGCAAAGATCAAGAACTCAGACAGCCCTGGGACCAACATGCCACCTTGTTACTTCCTGCTCCTGTTATCCAGGGCCTGGCACAGTGAGGACCATTAATGAAGAGTTGTCAAATACATTTAAAAAAATAGTGACCATTGTAAGCAGGCAAATTCATGAGAAACTCAGCTGAAATATTTTTGCTCCCTAAGCTTTTAAAGTGTGCATCTATCCTGGGATGTGTCTATCCTTGCCTTCCCTCCTCTGCCACCCTTGACACACCACGTTGCCTCCTGCCACCAACTTTCTTGGTAATGCTTTAGCTAAGACTGGAAAAAATTTTCTTGCAAACTTTATTAAGTAGATTACACCATTTCAATGATTTTGTTCACATTTTGAATGGGTATTTATGTAACCATAAATCAGCAAATGCCTTGCCTACCACATTAAAAAATATACCTGCAAAACAGATTATAATGTAGCTCATTTATAAACTTCCAATGCGAGGACTGATGAGTAGAATTTTGCCATACTCAGGCCAAAACCAGCAGACACATACTGAAATTCTCTGTAGGTTTAATGTGGGCCTTTCAAAGTGCAATAACTAGAGTGAACAGAGGTACTGATTTATTTAAAAATAATCAATTCTCACATGCCCTAAAATATGTGATGATGATTTGTAAATGTTTTTCTTCAATTTTCTTTGAGAGTGGTAGGATTCCCTGTCAGTTGAACATAGTTCAGCTTTCTTGTTAATTTCTTCAATGTTAGATTGCTTTTGCTTAAAGAAATATAAGAATCGTGGCTTTTATTAGTATCATTCTAGAACACATGAATTTTAAAACTTTAGAAAAGAAACAGAGCAGAGTGCAGAAATAGTCAGCACTACATTCATTATTTCAAAGCCACAGGATCAGAATTTTGGTTTTACTTTTTATACAGTCTTTACTTAAATCTTGAAAGAACTTCTTATAAAGGAGCTGAAATATAACTTATGTTTGGGCTGTGAGTTATTCACATAGCTCATCACCAGATAACACATGGCCTTGAGAAAACTGCTTGACGGTTTCAATTTTAAATTAAAAAAAAAAAAGACAAAGGTGTATTGTGAGAATGCAACATTGTAAATATCATCTCCACATAGTTTTTGGTGACTAATAATAAAAATAATTTTAAAAGATGGCTTCATATCCAAAGAGTTTTATAAAAATTATTTTAAAAGAACACTAAAAATACTTGACAAAGATAACATCAAAAATAGACAAACAAGGATTACAGGAGAAATACCTTGAAGGATCTTTGTTTTGCCCAGTATAGAGAGAGGGAAAGAAGGTACAAGGTACAAGGGTACACCCAGGGACCCCTTATGCCCTGGGTGGCATAAGGATCAGGGGGCTGAAATAAGTAAAATAATCAAAATGTCCCCAGAATGCCTCTGGTCAAGTGGATTTCTACCATGGGTTGAGATGAGAGGGGAAAAGGAGAGAAGCTTGAATAGGTCAGGGTTTTGGTTATAGCTGCAGGGAATTGTACCAGCAAAGAAGCAAGAATGACACAGAGAAAATGTGCCAGAGATCCTACTAGTAGGTTCATGCTGTAGGCTTTAGGCACTAAGTTTCTTTGGAGCACTTGGGCCCCACTGCTGAGGGCTTGGAGACCAAAAAGCCACAAGGTCCTGGTACATGCGCGGGTGGAGTATGAAGACCAAGAGAAACAATTTCACCCCTACAGCATCTCTCAAATTGTTGTGTGCTGTCTTGCACATCTGATGCCTACTATTAGAAACAAAACACAACACAACAAAAATAATACAGTAGATTGACCTCCTTGTCCATAGAGCTCAGGCACGCATTTATGAGGGTTGGGTCAGAGGGTGATCCTAGGACACACAGTGTGCTGTTACTAAAGTTGACCCTCTACTCTCAAGAAGGGTTACTGGCCTGGACCAGGCTGGAAATGCATTTTTGGTGAGCCCACTTTAAAGAGCCTTGGCATGAGTCTAGAAAAGTGTGAATCCCAGAGCTGCACAAGTTAGGCTCAAGCTAAGGATCTTCAGAACATAAGAAAGTAATTAAAATACAGTACATTATATAAATATGTTAAGACAATTCATAGAATGATATCAGATCCTGGATATACAACCAATCAACTGTGAAACTCATCTAATAAAACCATGTGCTAGAAGCAATTTGATAAAAATATTGATACTCCCATTAAAGTAAGAAAAAGCAAAACCAAGAAAAGAACAGGTTTATGATTTTTATCCTCAATTCTGAAATCTACAAAGCTTTAAAAAGCTGAAATCTTGGGGCTTCCCTGGTGGCGCAGTGGTTGAGAGTCTGCCTGCCGATGCAGGGGACACGGGTTCGTGCCCCAGCCCATGAGCCATGGCTGCTGAGCCTGCGCGTCCGGAACCTGTGCTCCACGATGGGAGAGGCCACAACAGTGAGAGGCCCACGTACCGTAAAAAAAAAAAAAAAAAGCTGAAGTCTTTTTCTCATTTGGCAATACAACCTGAGCTGAAAAAAGTATTTACGCTGCTTATTGTAAATATTTATGTTTTGCTGTAAAAACATCAATGTGTTTGATTATGAGAATCCAGCTATCTTCTATCAAGCCAGATATTAAAGAGGTTTGCAAAAACATTAAAAAATAAACATATAAAAATCAGGATGCAGTATGGATATAATAGGATTGAACACCTGCTGTTAATGGCTGAAGCTAGTAATGAGGGTGTGGGAGGGCTGTCATTATACTGGCTCCTTACTTCTGTATATATTAACTTTCATTTATTTAAAAAATAAGTAGAAAGGTAATAAAGTAAATAATAAAATAAACATTTAAACCATTATAAAAATTAAATTAAACAAGTTCAAAAGATTTACAAAATTTACAAGAACTGTCCTGTACCATAGAGAGTATTGTCAGTCATGTTTATTTAGAACAAGTACTGCTCTGCTTATTATAAAATATAGACCTTAAAATTAGATTTCTTTTATTATCATTTCCTCATATTGCTTTGTTTCTTCAACAAATCTCCCTTCCCAATTATCAATAAATTTGTCTTACAACTCTTTAAAAATTATTTGCTCTTGTTTTTTTGGCTTTCTCCCATATGCTAGAGGTAGACATGGGCAAAAGAGGGTAATTAAGTGGAAAAAAAGAAAAAAAGAAAATACTAGAAATCTGAAACTGGTTACAATCCAAGTAGGACAGAAAGATATAAAAAGGAAAGACTACCGAGAGCAAGAAGATGTGAGAGACAGCTCTGTGTAGGTGAGTTAACTTCCCAAAAAGTAGAAGGAAAAATAATATAAGGAGACCCCCGAATAAAGCTTCTCGGATGTTTTAATATTAATTCATCATTAAAAAATGATTTTTCTTGTTACGAGTTTCCTTTCTCAGGCCACAATACCAACGTGTTGATCAAGTTTGGGAGATGGGACAGAGGGAGAAAAGGAGAGAAAGGAGGAGAAGAAGGAGAAGGAGAAGGAAATAAAGATTCCTGTTTATCAGATGTGGAAAGTGAGGCAAAAGAAGGTCAAGCAAGGAAAAAACATGGGAGCTCTCTTTCTTAGTCATCAGCATGAAGCAGTCAACCATACATTCAAAAGCACAGCTCTAACTAAAGAAATTGTCTTTCCTACATTCAACTGGTATTCACACAAATATTCCTATTTGGCTGATGTCCTGTACCTATGAAATGAAAAAACTTAACTCACTGTGATGAAAAATTACATTCTTAAAAGAAAATTTTCTTCCTGCTTAAAAAAGAAGGAAAAGTTACTATCCAAAGGTGGGGAAATAGCATTACCCTGAGTTGTCTTTGCCAATTCAGTTGTTCGTGGAAACTTAGTTGTGAAGAGTTCTTGGGTGGATTGGTCTGTTTCTGCTGGGGGAAACACAGTAAGATGGCTGGCTTTAAATGATTATCATTATGAATGGGTCAAAAAGAAAACAAGCAAACCCTACTCTTTTCTATCTCGTGCAGTGATAAAAGGGTAAATTGCATTAATAACTATGCCCAATAACCATCGTATGTCAAAGATAATGGTATATTTTAATAACTCTCATTTATTATATTTACTGTCTTCTTGCACTATTATTTTAATGATTATTATAAGGATTTCAAAAGCTTTTAGTTCAGGATCATTGTTTCATGATACTGGACATGGTTATATTCTTGGATATGCCTCCTGTCTTTATGTATTATTGCCTTCATGTTTCCTCCCTATTTCATGAGCTCCACAAATTATTTAGGTGAGCTGGAAAAAAAATAGATCATAGAAAATAATGTGTATTTACACCATAGAAGAATAGATATCCTATTTATCTCACATGAAAATCAAAGTTTGTTTATTGACATACTGGTGCATTACTCCTGACAAAATAAAAATAAGTATGGCAATACTCCCAGTCCCATATTATCTTGAAATCATTACAACATCATACCGACATAGCAAATTACACTGTTCACTTTGCTACATACTGGATCCAAGGAAATACTTGGTGCAAATAATATGCTGTCATCTTATTTTCTGCCTATTTTATAATCTGGATTCTGCTCCTAAGAGAGATTCTTGTGATAGTTGGCCCAGTAAATTGAGATACATTAAAAAAAAAAAACAGGGAGTGGAATTTAGATAATTAGCACATCTAGCACTGGTTCTTGATAAGTACTTTTGACTTTGCCATCATGGGTAATGTTGACTTTGAGGGCCTAGGCTACAATAGATGAGTATTTGGTAATTAGGATACATTTGCTCATTCAGTTTAAAATTTTTTCCTTTGAAAAGGATTCCATTTTAATTTTTTTTTTTTAAACCCACATTTGTTTATTTATTTATTTTTGGCTATGTTGGTTCTTCACTTCTGTGCGAGGGCTTTCTCTAGTTGTGGCAAGCGGGGGGTCACTCTTCATCGCGGTGCGCGGGCCTCTCACTATCGAGGCCTCTTTTGTTGCTGGAGCACAGGCTCCAGATGTGCAGGCTCAGTAGCCATGGCTCACGGGCCCAGCTGCTCCGCGGCATGTGGGATCTTCCCAGACCAGGGCTCGAACCCGTGTCCCCTGCATTAGCAGGCAGACTCTCAACCACTGCACCACCAGGGAAGCCCAAGGATTCCATTTTAAAATGTGATCAGTAACTTCATTTCAGCAGACACACACAAAGGATGGGTTTATCCGAAAACGGATGAAGGGAGGAAAATAAAGCCACTGATTTAAACAGCCATGTGGGATGTAGCATGGACAGGGCAGAGAAGCCAACAAACACAAGCTGGCGACTCTTGTTTTCCAGTTCATCTTCAGCCAAGTGTCAGGCAAAATTGGGTTTCCCACACAGTGAAGACATTGATGCTGAACTCTTCGAAAGCCTGGCCAGCTCATTCCAACCAACCTTACTGACTCATTCATACATCTGTGTTCCTCCAGGCTACCCGCATGCTCATCAGATTAGTCTGGCTGCCATTCTCTACCCTGTGTCTCTTCCCTATCTGTCTTTAACCTGAAAGAACCTTTCACACCTTTAACTTCAACTCTCATTCCAACTGGAATTCCCGGCATACATGTCACCTCCTCTGTGAAGCCTTCCCTGATAACCCCAGGTAGTTTCCTTGTTCAGCATGCTGCTCATTTCTCTATGAATTCATTGTATTGTATAACATGGGGGTGAATTCAAGGAGCTCTGGTGACTGAGTATGTGGGTTCCAATTTGGCTCTGACGTTAGCTGTATGGCTTAACCAGATTTTTAAATCTTTCTGTGCCTCAATTTTCTAAGCTGTAAAATGGGGCAAGTAATAGAAACTACCTCACAAAGTTGTTACATGCCTTAAATTTAAAAATACATGTACATGTAGAACACTGGGTAGCACAGAGGAAGCACAGCTACTGCTAAATCCTGTCTTCATATTAGATGGCGAAGCTCTCCAGGGTAACCTTTAAAACAGTTTTAGTTTGAAATTCCTATTGCTTGGTATTGCAATTAGCCCCCAAAAGATATTCAAATACTAGATGAAAGTTTTCTTCCCAAATGCAGTTCCAAATATGGAAAAAGCAATAAAAGAATATAGCATTGATATACTTTGGGAAGATTCTTTTTAAAAAAAATAATTGGAGGGCTTCCCTGGTGGCGCAGTGGTTGGGAGTCCACCTGCCAGTGCAGGGGACACAGGTTCGTGCCCCGGTCCAGGAGGATCCCACATGCCGCAGAGCGGCTGGGCCCGTGAGCCATGGCCGCTGAGCCTGCGCATCCGGAGCCTGTGCTCTGCAACGGGAGAGGCCACGGCAGTGAGAGGCCCGCGTACCGAAAAAAAAAAAATTGGAATTTTGTCAAGATGTTTCAAAATATTCTCATTTTATATTAGAAATCAGCATAAATATTAGAAGGACAAATATACAGTTAATGTAAAAGAATCAAGTGAAATGGGTATTTTTTTACAATGATAAAAAGAGACCCTCTGTGGTTTGGAAATCTATGAACACAAATGTACATATGGCTACTTTAAGGGCAATTCCTAAAATGTTAAGTCCTCATTGGACTGAAATAGTAAAACAAAATTTACCCAGGGTGGTTTGTAGTTCCTCTTGACTAGACCTTGGTGAAATCATAGGAATGAAAGGGCTGCCTCGTGTCTCTAAAGGAGCTGAAAAGACAAGTACCAAGGTTGTCAATCTTTAGATTCAGAAGCCAGCACCCGGCCAGAATAATATTACATGAGATTCCTTTATTTGAAATAGAAAAACAGAAAACATTAAGTGAGTCAGGAAGAAGAAAGTTAAGTGGGCATAGAACCTTCAGGAAGATGATTGTGGAACATTAGAATAATGGTTCTCAACTGTTTTCTCCACCACGATAGATAATAAATGACATTCAGTGCTTGACACACTCTATGACCATAGCTGGTTAAGATGGGTGTGGGTGAGACATGGTCCTTGGTCTGTCAGCTGCAGCTCTCCCATCCAAGAGAGCACATAGGATTACAACAGGAGAGAGAATATCATCACTGTAGCAAGCATCTGGCATCTGCTCAAGTTTATTTTTAAAAATAAACTGGTGTCAATCTTTAGTATTTTGACCAATATTAATAATAATTACTTGCCAGTATCTTCCACAACATGCTAGTGGGTTATAACAACACAGCTGAGAACCACTAAACCAGCAGAAAAAGTTAACTTGGTGGGCATGAGTAAGGTGGAATCATTCTGAACACAGAGACAAATGGGGTAGGTGAGAATAGGCTCAGTAGTGAGCTGTCTTAAGTTGGTCTTCAGAGCAAACCTTTAGAACATTGCCCTTCTATTTTGAAACCCCTGCCTTTCTATTTTGGAAAGAGTAAAAATAATGAGAATGAAACAATGAAGAGGACTGAGGACAGATGATGTTTCAATGTGATCATTTGAGAAAGACCTGCAATCTTGATGGCAGCCAGGAAAATAATTAGAGTGGGTCAAATGGGAAAACCATTACCTAGTGTTGTCTCTGGCAGATCAATTCTAAAGGTAACAGGTTGCAGAACTAGGCCAAAAGCAAACCAAAGAAATATATTTATGAGAATTACTACCTGGTGAAGTAAACCCAGTTTCTGTGTCTCTACAATGCACCCGTTTGAACATTTAAACATTCTCTTAGAATCATAATAAATATGAGAAAGTTCTATACCTTAGGTGACACCCAGGGAACTTGGGTTCAACTAAACTTTAGTTCAACTAAAACTTTAAAGTTTTCGTTCACTGTCACTATGAAGAAAATTTGATTAGGCACCCATATTTTTAACTTAAAAGTATACCCACATTTGGAATGTAGCTATATTTACATTCTGAAAGAAGGTGAAAATGGTTAGCTCAGGTAATAATTATATCTTATAACTTTAGCATGATCTTCTATTCAACAAAAATACTTTCAGGGAAAATAAACTAATTATACACTATTCTCTCATGGGGAAAAATGTGTCAGGCAGATTGTATGATTAAACCTCCCCAAAAGAAATACACATTTTCTATCCATAATTTTCTCTGAACTTCTTCCACATCATAGTCATTCCAAAAATATATTTACCTCAAGAATAGTTTTTGAAAAATACACTTCCTAACTGGGAAAATAAAACAATTCATTTACCAGGTTCGCTCTGAGAGACTTCGGGGTCTGGTTTATGGGGAAGGAGCACATCTCTTGGAACTGAAAGAAAAAGATTATAAAACACTGTGCACTCTAAATGTCATACTTGGAGTGAAACTTAACCCATAGACCTAAAACCCTGGGAAGCATGAATGAAGCAAAGATGTTTTCACAGTGGCTAAAGGGCTAAGCCAAGAAGAGGACCATCTTTCTGAAATGGAAAAATGTCACTGTGTAGGAAAGGTTCTAATGGCAGTAAAACAAAGTTGGTCACCGGTCATTTTGAAGATTCTGTTGAGGGAAAAAAAAAGGAAGAACAAACTAATGTAATGAAACACAAGGAGGTAGGTCTCCCTCAAGTTGTCTTCAAAGTAATAGGTCAGTTTTTGTCTGAAGTGGTTAGCTGCCATTTGATATTCCTGCTAAAATTCCACTGACAGCAACAGAAAATACATTATCTTAAAGAAATGGCCTGCAAATTGAGGAAAACAGGAAGAAAGGCAAAACTCTTGAATATCTAAGGGAAGAACAAAGTTTTATTCTAAAAGGCACTAACAGTCATTATGGGGAGAAAATAAAGCAGGAAGAATCAGTCACTCATTAGAAGATACCGAATGTAAAGTTCGTGAGAGTGCTTGTTACATAGTAAACGTTAGATAAATGTTGCCACTTTTGGCATTCTTAGTGATATGGCTTCTAGTATAATAGGTATTAAGTATAGGTATTAGGGCCTCCTGACATATAAGAACATGAAAACAAGGGAGAAAAATATACGCTAAACAATAATCATATTCAGTCCTGATATCCAGTATATTTTTAATGCCTGTGTCCAGTTCTACTTCGGCAAAATAAAATGGTAGGCTGGGAATTTGATACCTTATCTCTCATTGGGGAAAATACCAGGGTGATTTGCCTGTTGTTAATACCAGATTTCTATGGCAAATCTCCTTTCAGGAGCAAGATAACGTATTTCTTTAACTCATTTTCCCTAAAAGGAGGTCCTTGTCAACCCTACTCACTCACTGAAAAGCTTTCCTACCACACCGAATTCATAAATACCCTTAGGTATGCAGTGTAACTTTCTTGCATCTTATATGGTGCCAGAGGAAAAAAATTAGGATTCAGGCTACAACTCTGCCTCTGAGAAAGATGAAGAAAACTTTTGTACCATGAGGTGGACAAGCACCACTTTATCATTACTGTAGAAATAGATGATATAAAATGGACATTCATTCTCTTTTATGGCTTTGGGGATCACATTTAACGTGCATATCACATCTGTTCTTAGTCTAGGCCACTAAGCAAGTGCGAGTGAAATCACAGTTGTGGAATTTGGTCCACTGAAAAGAAATGTGACTCCATTAGAACTTCTATGAGCTAAAGGGTAACCACCAGGGGAACTTGATATCTGGACTTTTTTTTAAAAAGGTAACTTCAAAAAGATTAGTGGTGGACAAAGTTAAAGAAAAACCATCACCATAGTGAACACTTCACCTTTGCTTTGTAGTATTTTTAAGGATTGAAGTGGTAATCCTTAAATACGAGGCATTTCCAGTTGTAAATCAAACTAACTCTTATCTGGAGGGTGAGGGAGAAGGCATTTTGGTGTGCGTCTGAGAAGGTCACGGCCATACAGAGCAGTCTGAGTTTATAAACATCCTAATTGGTTGCAGTGCTAGACTATACAGAGAGGAGCCAGATTAAGGAAAGGAGAAGCTAAAAAGAAATGTGCTACCAATAAATCCACCATATACTGTAAATACATGATTCACTGCATGCCTTAGTTTCCTGAGGAATTTAGACTAATGTGGATTCCTGCTGCTGCAATTGGCACTTTCTAACCATGAAGGGATGATTTAATAACTGCCATGCCAGACGTTCTAAAGCAGGTGAAATCAGTGGAAAGGAAAGAACTAGAAATATTCACAGGAAAGGGATATGAATCATTCTCTTTCTTGGTCAACGGCAGCTCCAACAAATGCAAAGTTATTTTTTTCTTTTTCCCAATGCGGCATTCCTCCGTATATTAAATTGAATAAGAGCATGATTCTTAAAACCAAGATCTTCCATGCTGGAGGAAACTTATCAGTGTAAATCATGACAATTTATTAAGAAGGCAGTTTTGATTTCTTTATAAGATTACTTACCATTATTATATTTTAGACCCATTTGTATTAGCCAATGTACCATTTATATTAAATAACCAATTAACTTACCAGTTATATTAACTGTCTTTTTGAATAAAGGGCACGTTTCCAAAGAACAATTCAACTAACATGAGACAATTGTGAGTGGAAACGTCCAATATGGACAAATGTAAATGAATACGCATGAATGTTTTGCCAGAGTAGATGAGAGAATGAAGGTGTCGCTCTCTGATAGAGATGGTGGAATAAGGAACCTTCAGTAAGGTTTACCCCTGCAATAGGCTACAAAGAGATTCTCTTCGAAAAGTAATACACATAGACCACACACCCTTTTCACCTCCAGATTCCCTCTTCCTTTATTCTAACCTTGTACCCTAAGGTCCAGTCTGAGAGGAAGCAGATTTCCTGCCCTTTCAGAGACCACTTTCAGAGCTTTACCTGTGCTTGCTCTTGGGTCACCTTCCCTCCCATCTCCTCTGGGGCCTTTTACTTTCCATTATTTCTATTATCTTCTATTTTTCTCCGTTAGTCCATATTTCCATTTATCCATGAGTTCCTCCCTCTCTACCTATAAAACAGTTCAAATGCTCCAACATTCTAATATTAATAACCATTTCCTTGAGATGGCTTCCCCTTCAAACCATCCCTTTCTTGCTCTTATTCCTTTCATCTAAAAACTCTATCTGCTTCTATCTGCTTCCTGGTCTCTTAACTGCATCTCCTCTATTCACTGTGGACTGGCTTCCTGATCTCCTGCACCCACTCCTGCACCCATAGATCCATGAGGCCTCATCCATAGTTCTGAAGTTCAAAATGCTCTGAAGACAGAAAGTGTTTTTTTTTTTCTTAACTTATTTGACAGCAAAACCTGACTAGAACTGACCTGAGGCTATTTACAGTTTTTATTCATCCTGAGTAGTGTGACTGTTCATACTTCTCACTGCAGACTTATGAATATGCTTGTAATCAATGGTATATGTGCTGTTTTACCTTTCCAAAGTCTGAAAATTGCTGAATCCTGAAGCATTGGCCCACAGGTTTCAGATGCAGGCTTCTGGACCCACACTGTCAAGTCCAACAGCTCTTCTGACACCTGTCCACCTCACTGGCATTGACAGTCATCCTTCCCTGTCTTGCCTTCCGAGTCCCTCTTTCCTGCTACTCTTAGATCTTTTGACAGCAAATTCTGCTGGCTCCTCTTCCTCTGTCTACTCTTTAAATATAACTGTGTCCCCTAAGACTTTGATCTCTGATCTCTTATTTTCCCAGTCTGTACTTTCTCCTGGATGATGTCATTCACTCACAAGATTTAAGAACCTTCTATATGGAGACACATGACTCCCAAATCTACATCCTAAATATCGACCTCTGTTTAGATATCCAAAAATACATTTCAACCACCAGTCCTACTGGCCCTCCAAACCTAGCATGTACAAACACAAGCCTTCGTTCCTCCCTCTGTGTTCCCTGCCTTAGTTAATGGTATTATCATCTACCACCTGCCCAAGCTAGAAATCACAGTGTCATCCTTCTCTCCATAACACCATTCAGTATTGTCTACAACCTAGCAATTCCATCTCCAAAAGACATTTTAGCACTAGTCCCTTCTTTACTAACTGCAAAAATGCTGATGTGTGACTGCAAACTAGAATTTGCCCGAGAGCAGTTACAGAACATTTGTAGGATTGGATAGCCTGCTGAAATCTAAACTTTTTTTGCCCCTGGTTTGCTCCCGATGACTGAAGTCTATCCAAATATTTCTGTGGTGACAGAAGTTACCACAAAGCCAAGACAGCCCTTGGTACAGAAACAATCTACAAAGAAGGCTCAGCTCTGTTGAGCCAGGCATCAGGGCAAGTCCTTTGCTCTGAATTCAAAAGCATTCCTCCAAGGCAGATCAAAAGAAAAGCCAGTTCTGTTTTGGTTCTGGACATGATGTGTGGGCTCAGTTTGTCTAGGTTTCTCATTAAGTGTTGTAGATAATTCAACTGAGTGACTGAAAGATATTTTCTAAAGGCCTAACTGGATGAAACCTGTGTTATACCTAGAATGAAAGAGCTGTACAGATAATCCAAGACTGACTTATTTGGTACAGGTCTAAAAATTCAGTTTTGTCACTTCTGATATCTCTCAGTATAAATTTTGAGATAAACATTGTGTTAAAACATAACTATGTCCTGATTTCAGTACTACTTTCTACATTTTTATAGAGCTTCTATCTCTATAAGAAGGATAGAGATACAAGTACACATTAAGTTTACATGTAATTTACTCTGTTTTCTGAGGAGCCAGTAAACAAGGTTGTGGGCTCATTAGGATGCAAACCTGAGCCTAGATACAACCCCAAAACTCAATCCAGTCTGTTAAAACACTTGGGAGAACATTAAATAGTAGTAAAGATTGCCTGTGATTCTTCCCGTAGCATCACACCCCTGGAGCAATAGGGGAACCCCTGATGGACACAATGGCAGGACCAACCCTAGGTTTAGAGACAGAATTCAATCTAAACATTTGGAATTGGAGAGTCAATAGAATAAGCTCAATGAAGGTTCCAGAGAGAGCGTTTGTGCTGTTGTTCCAGGGCTCAAACGTACAGGTCAGAGTGTCTGTGAAAAAGAAGGTGTTGATGGAATTAAGGCAAATAGTAGACATTTAAAAAAGAAGAAAATGTGGAACTATTAGATATATTGGTTTAATGAGATTATGTCATATCAGGACCAACAGTATTGCTTTCTCTAACGAAAAGTGAATATAATCACTCATATCTACTGTTGTTATCTGTAATGACTTCACTTCCATTACATATTTTTTCCTCAGTTGAAAACAAGAAGCTGACCTTTTGCAAGTGGGAAGATCAGCTTTTTCCTTATTGGCATTTATAATATTGACTGTTGCATTTAGCAGTACTAACTTAAAGTCTAGACTTTAAAGTTTAGCAAAAGAGGCTCTTTGCAGCCTATCACCACCTGTAACAACCTAGCCATCCCACAGTGGCAGTAACACCCTGTGCTTATACAACCTGGAAAACATGATAGCAAGTGAATTCACTTGCCTCCAAAATGCCATCATTTCAAGCTAGAGCTCAGAAATCCTTTGGTTCTAGGAATGTTCTATATGCTTCTAGGACCATCTAAGAATTTATAAATAATTGAACCTTAAAAAGGGGGGGGACTTATTGTATTTCTCAGATACTCTAGTTAAAAACTTGGTTTGGCTTATTAGTGAACTAACAGTGAACTAGTTAGTGAAGCTAACAGCAGCTTTGTACCGTCACTTGAGGAGCTAGAGAAATGTCTGGGTCCTTGCAGTCCCTACCTTGACTACTCCCACAAACACGAGATTATTCTCCCCATAAAGGGGCAAAAAGCCTTCTCAAATGACAGGCAAGAAATTGACCTGTAGCTAAAGAAATCTTTTTTTCCTGTGTGAAACAAATTTCTTGACTCAAGCAACTACTCCATGAATGGGTAAAATAGAATTTAAAAGGAGAAAAAAAAAGACCCTCAATGCTGGATAGTTTAAAATGTTTGAACCTAAGAAAAGGGTTAAACATCATTTCCTCCATTTGTAAAACATCATTTTATCATTTTTGTGGGAAAATCCCCAATTCTTTATTTTATCTTGGTGAAACGTGAGCACAGCATAGTTAACATTGGTAGGTTATTTTTTGGAAGTCAAAAAATAAGAGAATTTTAATTCTAGAAGAAGCATTCTACCCTTGGCATAATTCTCTGCCTTTGCATTATATCAACAACTTACCATATGAGCACTTAGATAATGCTTATGAACACTTTGAAATGGTTATATCATGCATGATACAACGTGGTACCTGAACAGAAGTGAAACATGGACCTCACATTCATCAGTCCTCATGTTTCATTGCAGCAGAGTGTGACTGTAGAATGCATTTGGCTTAAACATGAAATAAAGCATTTACCAGGCTGAGTATAGGACACTTCTGGACTTGGTGATGTCTTTGGCTTCGGAGTAACACGCTGGAACACCTTAGGAGCTGAAAGAGAGAGCTCGGATCATGAGTCATTTGGTTTTAGCATCTCCCAGTCTTGCTTAACACATAAGATATGACAAAGTATAAGACTGATTACTGATTTTAAAAAAGTATTGAAATGGGATTTAGATGGAAAAATAAACCTTAAGCTCTAAAAATAGATCAGTTAGAATTCCAGATACTTTAAGAAAAATGAAATCTGAGAAACAGCAAAATTTGACTAAGCGTAAGAACAGGATGAATCATTTTTTAAAAACATCATTTCAGAAGAGATAGCAATTTATTAATGCAAGAGTGCTCTTCTTTTGTGGATGTTTGCTTGACTTCTTAAACCCATCCCCATGTCTTTCTGTGAAGATGAATTCAGTGAAGTCAGAATGGGAGCCCATGATGTATGGAAAAGAGCAGCTTAAAGTCAGCTCAGCAACGGCAGAAAGAGAAGTGGGCAACAGAATGGAATGGGTGGGCTCGCATTCTACATCCCCGGCAATTGTTAAGCTCTAAATAAACCTTTAAATGACATGTTCACAAACCAAAATTGTCTTTCCACAGCTGTTCCTTTGGAGTAACAAGGTGCTAATGTAATAGATACCAGGAAAAAAAAAAAAAGGTCTACTTTGTTTATAGCTCATTTATAGCTCATTTTACAATTTCAAAAGTATTTTCATAAGGATTATGCTCTTTGATTCTCACTGTAATGCTGAGAGGAAGGAATTATCAGCTTCACTTTAAAGCTATTTGCCTGGGGTCATGTGATCATTAAGCACCAGAGACAAGACTTGAACACTGAGGTCCAGACATGACCGCTAGGTCCCAACACTTGGGCTCACTATATCCCAGCTCTGCAGGTCACATTTTAACTTGTTCCTCATTTTTTTAGGTGGAATTAATAAACCGGTCCTAACTGAAAGGGTGATTGTGAGAATTAAGTGTGAAATGTCAAAATGATGTGAAAGCTATACCCCTATAAATATCTGTTTCCACTTCTGGAGAATCTTTACAAATTTGACATTGAAGGATCTGAGTATATTTTGCTTTTCACATTATTTGCCCCCTCAAGAATTAGGAGCAATTTTGATGGTTATAAGATTTCTAGATATAAAATCATTAACAGGACTGTTCACTATTACTTATGAACATAGGAATCTAAAAATCAAACCTGTATTTTAATGATGAAATATTCTTGATGGTTTCTTCCAAATTTTTGATCCCACTATCCCCTCAAATGCCAAATATAGTAAATTTAAATTTTGCTATCTAATTTATCAACATAGTTTAAGTACAAATGAGGTGGCATGCCCAATTACAGAATTTCATTCTGAAAATAGTGGTAGATGAATACATTGTATTGCTCTTTAAGTTGTACACACTATTGTTAGATGATGCCCTTATAGCCCAACAATAATAATTTGCATCTGATATTGATATTGCACGTACGAACAGAACATTCTCCCATTCAAATGGCCATTTGAAATTCACAACAGCTAGCCAGGGGTAAAGAGGGAGTACTACTAGGGTTTAAATATTTGTTTTTGAACTACTGAGTGATACATATGTATACATACACAAATATCCTTGAAAGACTATAAAAATCTAGGGTATTGCTGGGATCTATTAATTAAAGCTCATATTTTCCTGGGTAAGAGAGATCCTAATTTCACCCACTTTTAAGAGGAATAAGTAGAGTGCATTTTTTCATGATCAATTTTCCAAATAGTCCGCTTACACTAGGTTGCCCTGACAAAGCTAGAAGTGTTTGGATTGTAGCTACTTTCCAGGGGAGATGCTGATGGGCTGGGAGTTTGCTCAGTTGGGACAGAATCAGGATGCTCTCTTGTTATAGTCTGCAGTCACTCCAGGGTTTCAGAGTGAGAGTGGAACCACTGAGCGTATGCATCTATCCATTCTGAAGTTGCTTACCTTGTCGAGGAAGGTTAGCTAAAGGTTTAAATCAAAATCAAACAAAGTTGAAACTTAGAATACAGTGTCATAATGGGAAATTAGAGTAAGCTCCTGAATTACTGTATCGTATTTTTATAAGTACAGAGTACCGCTCAAAAAGATAAAATTATGAATAAGTCTTCCTTCTTAGTTCATATCTCCTTTACTTTTTAAAATGTTACTAATGAGGACTTTATATCTTCAATGTCTTAACTTCCAGCACTTCTTGTTTCTCATCTTTTCTCTTATTTTCCATCATTCATTGTTTTATGCTTTCTTATTTCTTTCCATTTCTCCTTTTTCTGCCTCATTTGTTCTATGCTTTATATTCACATAAAAGATTGAGAGCTTCTTCTCGTGATTTTATCTGCTGATTTCTTAAAGTTAGATTTTAGTTTCCTATCCACAAATTTAATATACTTGCTTTGTTTTTTATTCTTATTCTATTATTCATTACTTATTCACTAATCATCAATTATTTTTCCCAGTATTTCTTATATATTAATAGTTCAAATTTATTTCTTGTTATTATTTTAAATTTCTTATTCTTTCAGATGATTGTTCCTTTGGTATCTTCATCTACTTACATATCACACCCATATTATTTTTTAGCAAAGTTTTAGTAATTAAATAAAAACACATTTTAAAATACATTAAAGCAGATTTAAAATCGTTAGCTAGATGTAGTACATGGAACTGTTTTTTTAAGGAGTTTTCCTTCAAAGTAATAGGTAAAATTTCTCTCAGAAATATTAAAGAAAGTGTTAATACCTCTCAGATATTAAAGACCATCCCCACATCTACAGTTTTTTTCTTTCAGTAGGGATACAGAGATATGATTAAAGAATTTGTGTTGGTAATTCAGAGCTACTACCTAGATCAAGCATAATTTTGATGCTGCTAACATTTTCCTTTCCCCAGACCATTGGTGATAGTTAGGGTTCCTTTCCTAGTAAATTGGGTAGGTGCACTTCATATGCTTTTTGGAAGTGGGCCATGTATAAAAAATAAATTTAGATTTAAGGGACTGGCCTAGACTATAACTTCCTTGACTACAGAAGGATGAAATTTTGTTTCACATTCCCAGTGTCTAGCACATTGTCTGGCGTGAGGTCAGCATGCAATATAGTTGTTAAGTGGCTAACTGATGAAATGAATTAGTTAATCAGCCACTTAAGCATCAAGGGTGGTACAATTTTAAATTAGGAGAGAAGAGAGACAGGAGATCAGTTGATTCATGACAATAGACTAGGCATGACTGGGTATATGCTTGGAGTGGGGACCAATGTTAGAGATGTCTGGAAAAACTGATGGACTGCAGAGGCCGGATGAGGAAGAGGATAAAAATCGATGTAAAATGCTCAGGATCTGCAACAGATATAAATGAGAAACTGAAAGGAGGGAAAGATGAGCTTTCTTTGAGGCATGTCAATTTTATGGTAGCCTGAAATGGAGATCTGCCAAGTCAGTCAGAGGAATTGGACAAGATCTTGGTTGAGAAGTTAGGGTTAGAGTTAATCATTCAATCATTCAAGTAAGAGCTTTTTGAACAGAATAAAAAATAGTTTATAATGACTCTTGTTTAGGTCCTTCTCAAAATTCCTAGCAAAACAACCAAAGCAATATTATGTTACTATTTTATAGGAGAGGATATATATTAAAAATCTTCACGACCTAATGTTAAATAAAATTGACTGAAAGGCCAAAAAAAATTAGGTGATTGGCAGGGGGAGGACATTCAAGGACCATGGAAGGTTTTCTCAAGCTGCGAGAAGTAAAGGGAGTAGGCAGGCTACTCTTTTAAGAAATTCCATTCTCCTCCATCCCCCTCTCAAATAATATAACAAAAGGGAAGCTTCTGGAATAAGCTACTCCAATAATATACTTTTTGATAAAGTCTAAAAATAAATGTAAATATTTATTAGGTTTCAAAGGAAGTCTTATTTTATAAGGGTTAAAAACCTAACTTGCTATAATTCAACAGAGTAACTCCGCTAACATCAAACTTTTCAGGCCAGAATATAAAATAAGTATTTACCTGGCTGTGTCGGTGGGATTCTTAGACGTGGAGATATTTTTGGTTTGGGAGGAGCTCGCGGTGTCTGCTTGGGCACTAAAAGAAAGGATATAGGTTCGGAGCCCTTGAGGTCTTCAAGAGTCACAGTACCTAAACCTCTAGGATCTCAGAGATGTTTGTTGAGTAATTGAAGACCTAAATACACAGCAGTTAAAGTTCCCAAAGAACCACAAAGTATAAGAAGGTAATTTTCTTATTATAATGGAAAAAAAAAAGGCAGCACATTAAAGATATCCAAGATATTCAGCTGGCAAATGAAACTGTTGGAATTTTAGAAATATCCACTTCAAATACCTATTAAATAGGTTAAAAATAAATTTCAGAATAAAATAATTCATCATTATAAGTTCACATCGCTTTATCAGAATAACCTAGTATATTTTAAGCGCAAAGAGATACAATTTCTTGTAAATAAAAAGCACATTACATTCCAAATATACCTAGAAAATGAATGTATCTTAATAGTGCTAATGGAAAAAAATTAATCTTGTTAAACAAAACACAATTTTTATTGGTCATATTGGAGAAGAAAAATTGAACAGAAATTGAAAGGATACATTATTGAAGAAAGTTATTCTTCTGCTGAGCAATTCCCAAAGAAGTTCTAGGACACTCAGTGTAAAAAATCAATTATTTCTTCACCAAGAAAAGTTAATCCTGCTGGAGGAAAAGAATTATCAAATGAAAGATCGCAGCTTGTGGAAATAC
The DNA here is from genome assembly GCF_964341445.2 of Mesoplodon mirus. Lineage (NCBI taxonomy): Eukaryota > Metazoa > Chordata > Mammalia > Artiodactyla > Ziphiidae > Mesoplodon > Mesoplodon mirus. The sequence continues at coordinate 99,077,104 of NC_138982.1, read as the reverse complement.
CTCGTTTGGTTGGGTTCAGTGTGTTTGGGATAAAGAAAGATAAGAAGAAATAAAATGGTTTTCAAGGTCACGGAGTTTCAGGCACCTTAAGAAAAGCTTGCTGAAAATAAGAGTTATAAGATAAAAGAAGAAGCTGAGTCTGTAGGGACTTCTTCCTGATAGTTAATCAAAATATACAAGGCATGCAATGGTTTCAGTGGAATCTTGTCGCCTGTGGAGAGATGAACAAGATATGTTGGAGATTACACTGGTTTAGGAGCCTGGAGCTGGGAGATTTAGAGTTCCCTTTGCGGATCACTCGGTCTACAACATTGGGTTCTTCATCCACAGTAACAGGATTTTTAAGAGCCCTTCCAACCCTAAAATTCTATACTTCTATGGTGTCCTTAGTCTTGTGATATTCTGACTCTGAACTGCTTTGCTTGCTGAAGTTCGTACTGATAGGCTATTTGCTTCCCCAGGGTATAAGAGACCATCTTGCAGGTAAAGGCATGTCATGAGGCAATTCTATAAAAAATGATTCAGAATGAGATTAGTATCACTGATAGTATCTACGATTAAATATTTCAATCATATTAATGATTAAAGCTATTTAAAAAAACTTTAGAAAATTAGAGATAATTGACACAGATCCAGTTAATGCAGTCAGTGTGGAATTTTGGTAAAAATTAAACTGTAGAGTTTAATAGGCAAAGGATATTAACAGGATTTGACAGGAAATTTTAGAGGACAATGAATAAAATTAATATCCATATCTCCTTTGGAAATAGAGCCATATAAAATAGTTTAATGGCCATCAAAATACAAGTTTGGGCTTATTTATGATAAACTGACGTTCCAAGAGAGCCTGCAGATATTGAGAAAATTTTCCCTTGTAAGAAGCATATTTAGTTACCCGCATTGATGATTTGTTTTCCCATATTTCAAATTCCACCATCAGGTAAACCCTTATGACTTGCCAAGTAACCAGTTTGACTTCAGTTTCTCTTATTTGTATGCAGTGAAATGGCCAAACTGCCACAGGAAGGAGCAGTAGAAAGTAGTAAGGGACCTGAATAATGACAAGATGACCGACCAATTGTACCCCCTTTTGTGGAATGCTCCAGTATTTCTGGAGGTTTTGGTTAATCTTAAACAAATTAACTATCTTAAAATAGTTTTTATATGACCACAGACCTTGTAAAACTAGTCAAGATGATAAAGTATTTAAAATTGGGATATTTATATTTTAAAAAGAAGATAAATGTTCTTCCCCAGAAATATTACTATTTTCTGTATGAAAGACTTGCAGAGTAGCTGAGAGGTGTTTTTCAGTTATATCCTAAATAATGTTCACAACACTGCCATATGACTGGCTATAGATTATGGATAGAAGGAGGAGTGGGGCATCAGAAGGGTAGAGTCAAATACCGTGAGCAGTGATTAAGTTAGGGCTTCTGATAACTAGTAATAGTGCCCATATATATTGTCTTTCCATTCTTGTAAGTTCTGCAAACACTCACCTTCTACATGAAACAAAAAATAACGTATTTACCCGGTTCGGTCTGAGGCTCATCTGGGCTGGGTAGGATTACAGTTTGGGAAGGCAGAGGTGATGTTTCTACGGTAATTGAAGGAAAGTACCCAGGGTTACTATAGCACTTCACACACCTTGAGTACAGATGACAGAACAGATGGTGACAAGTAGATTTTAAAGAAAAAAAGAAAGCAAATTGCAAGTCTACAGCAAAATAGCACTCCTACTTCTTCATAATGCATTTAGTTTAAAAGCTGCTTAGAGATGCCAGGTTACAAAATACTTTCAAGGTAAGCAATAGCCTTACTTTTTAAATCCTCACTCCACACTAGTACATCCCCAACAGTGCTAGAAAGATAGGTTCAGGAGGAACCATAAGGAGAAAAATAAATTAAAAATGTAAGGCATAAGCCATTCAGCAGCATTGAATTTTGTTTAACTAATGAAGAAAAAAATCAAACATGTAAATGAATGTGATGAAATGAGTGTTAATGGAAAGTATGTTGCTAGGGCAGAAGGTATAAACGGATCATCATACAAAAAATATTATCTGAAGTATTCAACGTAATACCAAGCTGGCAGAATGTTTAACATTAGGAAAAAAGACACTTTAGATTTGACAGTTTCAGTGACTGAAGTAGAGAGAGACCAAGATCTAGATACAAAGCTGAATGGCAGAAGACACTTTTTGGACAATGGTTATGAATAGAAGCACCTAGAAAGAAAATTAACTGCCATGACAAAGAATGATGTTGCAACATGAATTCACAATGAGGGAGAACTTGGGTTCTCAGGTGATGGCGACAATGAGGGCAAAAACTGCCAGGGTGTGTCATTACCTAGCGTGGTCTCAGGTGGTTCAGACACATTTGTAATAGATTCCACAACTGTATCAAAACAAAGGAGAACAATTTTAAAAAGCTTAAGATGTTAGGCCACAGTCAAGTATCTCTTTCTTGAATATCAACACACCTCATTCTCTTGAGAATCTGCATCACATTTTTACAGACAGGACAATGGATTAGGATAAGAAAAAAGAATCAAGAGGGAAATCCTATTCTATAACCCTAATCCTCCAGCTAATATTTATGTTTTAACTGTCATTAACTGTCAAATTTATTATGCCTCAATATTTAGATACCACAGAGAAACTGAAATTTCTGTATTCAGAGAGTCACTTATCATTTTAATTTTAAGAATTCAAGAATTTTAGAAGCTATAGCTCTTCAAAGCTATTCCACTGTAGATCCAGCTTGAACTTTCAAATTATATGAAATGTGATACTAATTAAAATTTTTTTGAATAAAAGAATAGAAGCATGAAAACCTTTACCACCTTCAGTCTTTGGCTCCTCTGGCCTGAGTGGTGCTTTGGCAGTGGAATATACATAATCTATTTCAGTTGGTGCTAGGGAAGAAACAGGGAATGGAGGGTTAGTGGTGGACAGCCCATAACACCCACTTTAATGGAACACTGCTTAATTTTAAAACAGAGGTTAATTAAGTAGATATATTTGTGAGAATAAATAACATTTAGGTAGATTATGAAGATGACTACAATGAAGGCAGGAAATGAAGACAGTGTGCAGTGTGGAACACATACACACACACACAATAACTGGCAGGGTCTACAGCGATTTCTACCTGGAGCAAAGCAGATGATTTCACTTCCTTATTTTTGTTTAAGGATTCTAGTGAGAAAAAGACATAGAGTGAGTCCTTTGAAAGCATGGGGATGAATCCTAAAAACAATATGAAAATGAAAAATAGGATGTGCATATTTGTATTAAAAGTGATCAGAATATTAAAAAATGAAATTGTGCATTCACAGTGAGAGGAAACTAAGCAAGGAAATTGTGAAACTTGCATAGCAACACAGCAGATACTAGCAAAATGGGCTGTATATAACATTTGACTGTCAAGTTTCACTGGATGAGCACAGGCAATATGTGAGGAGCCATGAAATGTCACAAAGCATGAAGACATCCCAAAATGACTTCCACAATGAGATGGAAAAGCACATATACCTGACTTCCCATTGGGGAACATTATTACCTATAGCCTCCTTTGATGACTCAGTGCTAAATGTAACCGATTCCAGGACTTCAGAAACTAGCAAAAAACAAAAAATGGTAAAATTGATCAAGGATGGGTTGTTGTGAGCATTGAATGAATTCATACAAACTAAGTATTTAGACAAGTGCCTTGTACCTGTAAGTGCTCAATGTCAGCCGTTACCATAATAACAATAGCACTATTAACCCTAAAGGAAACTCTAATAACCAAATTCAGAATTTTATAAGTATTATAAGTTATCATTAACAACCACAGAACCTTGTTCCATCAACATAAGCATCAAAATGCCATTTAGCTAATTAAGAGATACACAAAAGGAATGAAGTGAAATTACAATCCTATGTTAAAAATAAGATCTGGTGTTTCAAAATAAATGTCAGAGAGTCGCAATAGCATTGAAAAGCATGATCTTTAAAATTTGTTTTTAATTTTGAAGGGCAATAATGTTTAGGCTCATATTGTGTAAGGTGAAATTTTGTTATCTTTACTGAAGTGAGAACTTTCTCCTTCCTTAATGGTCACAATTGAATGAGCATTCTTTTCACATAGTAGAGCAGAAGTTTATCTTATTACTAAAGAGAACCACAAGTCTGTAACTTAGTGAAAAATAAAGGTAAAGAATAAAATCAGTTCTTCTAAGTGGTTCTGTTGACTACTTAATCAGATATGTGATTATTCTCTAATATTATACAGAGCAAACCCAAATGAAGATAAGTATTTCTATACAGTTGAATAACATAATTAATATGAAATAATGTATTACTAATTTACACCAGTATGCAATCATGGAAGGAGCATGTACAATATATGGAGTTATTAAATGTGTATTCTTTTGTATTTTTTAATATTTGGAAATACAACACTTGGGGTATGCCCCCTGAAGCTCATGGTGTACCCAGATAGATTAAATAATCTATTTACCAGGTTGACTTTGTGTCATTTCTAGGCTTGGTGATGTCACTGGTTTCAAAATAAGAGTATGCAGTTCAGTGGGAGCTGAAAGAAGAGGGTCTAAGTTGTCAAACTAATTATGGATAATTTCACAGGTAGCAACACACAGACCTTCAGAATCACAGGGTTATGGAGAGGCAATGCAGAATATGCATTATTTAAAGCAGAGATTGGCAAATTATGGCCCTCCCAAATCCAGCCCTCTTCCCAACCTGTGAGCTAAGAGTGATTTTTACATTTTTAAATGATTGAAAAAAAATTAAAGGAAGAGTAATAATCTATGACATGTAAAAATGGTATGAAATTCAAATAAAGTTTTATTGGAACACAGCCACACCTACAAACTAAGATGATTCAAGGTGTATTTACATATCACTTACATCTTGGCTTTGGTTACCTACAAGCTACAACAGCAGAATTGAGTAGCTGTGACAGACTGAATGGTCGGCAAAGTCTAAAATATTCACTATTTAACTCTTCACATAAAAAAATTTGCTGATCCCTGATTTTAACTATCCTTCTAGAAAAAGGAAGAGCCTATTTGTAAAACTGAGGTTCTCAATGACTACTGTATCTGAATCTATATTCCCACAAGGGCTTTCTAAGTATTTCCTACAGCTGGTTTCATGACAGTATCATTAACAAAATGTTCAGTATCATCTAGGAGTGTTTTATTCTATGTTCCAGTTTGACCACCCCCTTGGGTACCCTCAATAGGTGTCAAAACTTTTTTTTTTTTCTGACTAGGTATTTTTTTAAATTTATTTTTATTTAGCAAATTTAATCATTTATACATATACATATGTTCCCATATACCCTCCCTTTTGCGTCTCCCTCCCGCCCTCCCTATCCCACCCCTCCAGGCGGTCACAAAGCACCGAGCTGATCTCCCTGTGCTATGCGGCTGCTTCCCACTTTTGCTGTTCCCACCATTCCAACCACTAATTCAAATCCTACTTAATTTCAAAGCTCAACTATTCTCTATCAGCCCACATAGATCCTTGACTCCTTTAAATTTTTTTTCTAAAATTTTTACCAAACAAGCTGCTTTTGTATAAGCAAATTATCTTCTATCTAAGAAAAACTCAAGAACAGGTTTTCTTCACAATTATACTGTACTTTATTCAAGAGGTAAAACATGCCCTTACTTTTGATCTCTTTCTCTGCTCTACATTCTATCCTACTCAACTGCTAATGTGGTGCTGGGACCACAGAGGGCAAGGAAATGGTTGTTTACCTAAGACAAAGAAGCAATGCTATTTTAAAAAGAGATGAATGGAATAGAATGCTAAGAGAATTGAATAAGATGCATCTTTTGTCAGAGGGAATCCTTATGCATTTGGCTACCATATAAATCTCCAACCATGAACCTTCTTGTCCACATGAAATTGTAGAGATTCTACCTTCTCTCTTAGAGGTCATAGAGGTGGGAAATGCAAGTTAGCAAGCCACATCACTGTCACTCTGGGGGCCCAACTGCAATGGGCTGGAAGGACTCCTTAAACAGAAAACCATAGATTTTCTTGATTTTTAAACTGTGAAGCTTTGGGAAATTTAGTGTTTGGGAGAAGGCTTTTTTCCCCTATGATTTGAAACTAAAGGAAGAAAACCTTGAGTTGCTATTGTATTTGTAGGTCTAGAAACCATCAACAGCATTGCACCTGTACCAATGTTTTGTAAAATATTAGATTTTCTTGAGTTTATTGCCTGAGTTTGAAAAATTTTACTTTACCAATATAATTTGTTCCTTATCATGAGGGTCTTTTAGAGACCAAAGTAATAACAAAATTTGTTAATTTAAAGATATAGGTATTAATGTGTATAATTAGATACTCAGAGAGATTCCTACTTAGTAAAGGTTAAGAACCAATGTTAAACTGTGGTGGAGAATAAGGAATAGTCAAGTTCATCAATGATGGGGGAGCCTGTAATTTAGATTCACTAGAATTGACACTTCCACGAAGCAACTTGTTTTTGGTAATTTAATATAACAGGGAAACCTCATTCCTTAAAATAGGAAGAGATTAATGAGGATATCACAAAAATCTTACAGAAAGTAAGCTGCTCGGAGAAATTTCATGGTACTTAATTATTATCATTTTGTAGATCTAAATACCAAATAGAAGACAAACAATTTGGACTTCAGACTCTTCACTGAATCATATAATGAAATGTTAAAGGGGTTTTCATGGAAGATAGATTTCCTCAGCTGGATCCAGGGACAACTGTTAAAAGCAATAGGTAGCACCTTAATTAAGAATCCTGACTACGTAAAAGATGAAGCATGAAACAGAATTACAATAGCACTCGAAGGAAGTGGGAGAAACTCTGGCCATGACAGTGATGGAGTGGGTTTTTAATGAGTGTAAAAGCATTTAATGAGGTCACAAAAATCATTACCTAATGTTGTTTCTGGAGCTTCAGAACTATGAATAACAGGTTCAAAGCTAGTAGCAGGAACTAACCAAAAGCAAAAACATGAACACAAGAAAGTTTAAACACACATAAAAAGTCTTAATTTTTCTTTCAAAACATTAGTTTCAAATGACAATTTTTTTAAACTTTTGCATTCGTAGAAAGCAAACAGTCTCTGTAGCTAGGAATAATTCATTGCAGAAGGTAGGCACAACCTTTGAACTCTGCTATGAATTTTAGTATGGTCAACATGAGCCTTTCCTAGGTGTTTGATTTTCTGATTCTCATATGGAAGCTAGTTTTGGAAAATCTGTTTAGGCAATATACACAAAAAAATATGTGAAAGTAACTTGTAACATTTCTTGGAAGCTGAAAAAAAATACCTACGTTTATGTACTCACAGCTATAATAAATTGATAACGTGTTTAAATGTAGATATAGCAATAAATAACCATGAGTGACTATGCCAATCTTGCTATAGATAAGAGAGACCAAGAACTTCATCCAAGAAGCAGCTGTTAACCACAACTTAATGCCTTGACTCTTAGGGAACATGAAGGCTGTTACTTCCCATTGGAGACACTACTTTGGGACTCCACTGGGACAGGCTGCTAGGGCTTACCCCTCAAACCATGAAATAACACATTTACCCAGTTTGGTCTGAGGTGCTTCAGGGCTTGATGTGGTTTTAGGTCTGGGACGTGGACGACGAACTCGTGATGTTTTAGGAGCTGAAGGAAGAAACGTTGGATTACTCTAGTGAAGGTGGTTTTGGAAATAAGGTTCTAGATTTTCTAAATATGTTATATTTCCTTGAAATTTAAGACATATATTTTAAAGATGCAAATATGTTTGCCTATTTTGTTAATTCTTTTATCACTGAAGATTCTTCAGAAGTAAAACTCACACATAAAATTAAGTCAAGAAATGAAGAGTCTTGTAAATGTCTAAAAAAGGTAAGGACTATCATCAAACCATAGTAAGTTCACACTAAGAAATTACATATGCCCCCCATCCATGGAACCATACAAATTGTTATGATTTAATTGGTCTAGAGAAGACATAGACATTCCCAACCATGTCTGAAACTAAGCTTTAAATGTGAGCACTGTTTAGACAAAAGTACATGACACAAATTCAATTAAGATTACATGGTAGACAGACATTTTGATCTAAGTCCATGCATAGCTTTTAAAAACAACAGGTAACTTCTTTTTAGAGTCTTCAATACTCTTATTAAGAAGAAAAATAAAGTTGAAGGACAGCAGAGGATGACAAGATAGTCTTATGAAGCTGGTGATAATGTTATTACAATGATGATGATGATAGAGTGGACTGACAATGAGCAGGAAAAAATTGTTGAGGAACACAGAATATCATTACCTAACGTTGTTTCTGGAGCCTTGGTTCTAAGAGTGACAGGTTCAAGGACTGTAGGAAGAACTGGCCAAAAATAATAAAATAAACCAAAGAGATTTAAAAACTTCACTTGAAGACTAATTTCAGAAGCCAATTGTTGAGCTTCAGGACTGAGAGAAAAGAGACACTTGTTCTTTGCCAATTTGACCAAATTGTGGTGAATATCAATTAATCTCATAAAATAGGTACACCATTGTACTTTGCTCAATATCACTGTGTTCAACAAGAAATTCTACATGTTTGATTATCTGATTCTGGTATGAAAGACTCTGCTGGATAAGCTTTTTACACATTTATATAATATATAATTTCTAACTACTGGAAAAAGCATTTATCAGTCTATTTGTACTTCTATACAAGTTGACATAAATGTCTACTATTTCAATAATCATGAGTACAATAACGAGTTCATATGTTTGAAAGTATAAGGATCAATGTAACAAATGGAATGTGTTCATCAAAATTTCAAAGTGGTCCTTGATTCAATAAAAGTGAAGAAACTCTGTCAAACCCTGTTAGAGAGGAGAGAGAGTCAGCCTACTCTATCACAAAAGCCCATCATTTAAACTTTCAAGACTCAGGCACATTCAAAAATTTGACCATTAACTAAAAACATCATTCCTTGAAACAAGAGATCTACCAATATAATCATATAGACACTAATTCAATAAAAAGTAACACAATAAAAAAAAACATGGTATTTCCACAATTGATGAGGAAAAAGTGAGTGATGAAAATAAGGGATAGGTGGAAATTCATGTTTGAAAGGAAGCTTAAAATAGCCAATGCTGTTTAAGCAAATGCACGTGATCACACGACACAGCATTGAGTGGTTACATGGCAGTTTGACATCCTGAAATTAGTATACACACAGTTCTCTTAAATTCAACAGATAACTTGACATAGAATGTAGCAAAACTGCAAGGTAAAGACTGTAATGGAATGACAACAGAGGGTATAGAAATGGTTTTAAGATGCAGGAGAACCTGTGGCTAAAATGGTATGACAATGAGCAGGAAAAGCACTATTTGAAGGACACGCATTCTCATTACCCACGATTTCTGGAGCTTCAGTTCTAAAAGTACCAGGTTCAAGATCTGCAGTGGGAACTAGTCAAAAGCAAGGAAATAAACACATGTGAAAAGTCAGCAAATTAAATCTTACCAGTATAATAGTGCTTCAATAGGTATATAACAATTTGAAATTATTTTTCTGAAATTACATATTTGATATTTAAAGACTTGGTCACCTAAAGCCAGGTAAACTTTCTTTATGAGATAGTTACAGCCTACACAAACTGATAAATATCTCAATAAAGTCAACATGATATTCTCCTAGGTGTCTAAGTACCTAATTCCAATCATTGTAGAAGACTGACCTAGGAAACTTTAAACATTTTACCAAATATATACTTATGTAACTGTTATGGCAGTTGTGGGCTTTTCTGCGGAAACTTTAAGAAAACAGCATGCCCAAGTGTTCATCACAAGGAAGAAAAATATCTTTTTTTCTATTTCTTTAATTTTGTATCTATATGAGATGATGGATTAAACTAAGTAAAGTTATTGTGGTCATCATTTCACTATGTACATAAGTCAAATCATTATTCTGTACACCTTAAACTTATACAGTGCTGTATGCCAATTATATCTCAATAAAACTGGAAGAAAGAAAATAGCATGTCTAAATAAGCATGGATACAATAAATAGCTTTCGTGTTTGAAAGGAGGCATAGAAAAGAATTAAGCAAAGTGAATCATGTAGATCTTGTTGAGAGCTCATATTTAGAAATAGGCTGAGAACTTGTTTGAGGCAAAGGCACTCAACAAATCAGGATAAAGAACATATAGTGTGTGGTGCCCAGTAGGCAGCTCTCTGCTCTAATCACAAAAATTCCGTACCCTAGATAGGAGGGAGAGACAGTTGCAGGAGAGATCACTGATGCTTCTAGGGTCAGACCCAAACTTCTGAGTCATACCTTCAAGGATTTTCTTCAACTGCTCCTATGGACCCATCCAAACTCAGTACTATTCATCACCTCTTGGAAGCAGAACCTCCCTTATTCCAGAAGTCTGTGCTCTCTGGTTGGTCTCTACACCTTACTTTCTGTCTGTTTATCTCCATGATTTTAAGACCCAACATCTTTCCAACTCCTTATTCCTGTCCTTCACAGACTTTTCTCTCTTTCAGCTCAGAGATGTTTATAACCCCTGCAAAAAACAGCTCAGAGCTTCCCTGATGGCGCAGTTGTTGAGAGTCCGCCTGCCGATGCAGGGGACACGGATTCGTGTCCCGGTCCGGGAGAATCCCACATGCCACGGAGCGGCTGGGCCCGTGAGCCACGGCCGCTGAGCCTGCGTGTCCGGAGCCTGTGCTCCGCAACGGGAGAGGCCACAACAGTGAGAGGCCTGCGTACCGCAAAAAAAAAAAAAAAAAAAAAAAAAAAAAAAACACAAAAAAACCACAGAAAACAAAAACAACAACAACAAAAAAAACCCCAAAAAAGAAAAACAGCTCAGTTTGCACAGACACACTGCCTTGGTTCAATCTTTTAATGTTTCACGTTGAGGCAGGTTCTGAATTTGACTCTACTACAGACTGCGAAGTAAAAACAAGCCGCCAGCTTCTGCGATATCCTCACAGATCTTGATGGGCTATGGGGAGATGGAAGGCACTTCGTGTTTGTTTCTTGAAATAAAAATGCTTGGTTCTATTTAAGACATTTTTTTCTTTAAGAGAAGAATGGAATGGAGTAAGAAAAAGTAAATAAAATACATAGTAAAAGAGTAGATCCTTGTGTAGAAAGCACAGGGAATTCAGCTGCCACGCGCGTCTCCCCCATCATGTTTTCCTTTGCTAACAGGGGGAAGCAGCAGCAGGTCATTTTGTGCCTTTACCCACATGAGGCTCACAGGGGCTATCACTCCCACTACTAGCATCAACCCCAGACTCCCAAGAGCTGCAAGGACTCAGTACTTTAATGAGAGACCCACATTTACCCGGTTTGGTTTGAGGTGCCTCAGGAGTTGGTGTGTGTTTAGGTTTGGGACGTGGACGACGGGTCCGTTTTGATGTTTTAGGAGCTGAAGAAAGAAAACCTTCAGTTACTACAGAGTCTGTAGCTCAGAAGCTATGGGTAGCATGACACATGCCTCTAGGTTTCCTAAAACTTATTAGATTTCCTCATATTTTAGGAAATGTGTCTTTGTAACTTTTTAATTGGAAACTTTCACCCTTATTCTAATAGTATGTTTGTTTTTTTACAAGTGAAAGTTCATTGGCAATGAGTCAATTATAAAAGTGAAGAATCATTCATAGAACTCTTGTTTGAATAAAAAGGATAAGAATCACTGCTCAAATATTATGGTAGTGGTGATAGCCAGGTACAAACTCTTTGACAGTTTACTAAAATAAGACCATGTCATTAACTAAAATGTCAGTTAAAGAACAAATATCACAGACAGTTAAAAAAACAGTAGACCTTTAGATCCACAAAGAACCCTCCCTGACACCATAATAGTTGTCAGAGTCAAGAGAATTGCTTTTTAAACCCAGCTTTTACAAAACATTGGTTAAAAAACATACAAGATGACAAAAACAATTTCAGATGTATAACAGTTGACCTGAGTTAGGTTCATGCATGGCTCTCTTAAAAACAAGGGATAGGGCCTCCCTGGTGGCGCAGTGGTTGAGAGTCCGCCTGCCGATGCAGGGGATACGGGTTCGTGCCCCGGTCTGGGAGGATCCCATATGCCGCGGAGCGGCTGGGCCCGTGAGCCATGGCCGCTGGGCCTGTGCGCCATGGCCGCTGGGCCTGTGCATCCGGAGCCTGTGCTCCGCAATGGGAGAGGCCACAACACTGAGAGGCCCGCATACCGCAAAAAGGAAAAAAAAAAACAAAAAAAACAAAAAAAACAAGGGATAACTTGTTTTAAGAGTCAGAGAGTTCAATTCTTTTAGGATGAAGAATATCATGGAGTGACAATAGAGGATGATACTGTAGCTTTATGAAGCAAAAGAACCTGTAGCTTTGATGTTGATGGAATGAGTTTGACAATGAGAAAAAAAAGCACTTACTGAGGATCACAATGTGTTATTACCTTGTGTTGTCACCCAAGCCTCAGTTCTGAATGTAACAGGTTCAAAGTCTGCAGTAGGAACTGACCAAAAGTATTAAGAATAAACCAAGTGATTGTTTTAAATAAACTCAAAACATTTACTTCAAAAAGAATCTTACTAGTATAATATAGGTTCTAGAACTACATAGCAACGTTTAAAAACTCTTAAACTAGAAGAGTAAAAGTTGATTTCCTAAAAATTGGCCATACCTCAGTCAGGTACCTATTTCCTTATTCCTCATTCTTTGATGATCTGATTCTAACTAATAAGCCAAAGTGGGATGTGTGGGTATTGCTAAGAACTTATCTTTGGAAAGATGCTGAGGCCTAAGCATGATGAATCAAACTGGGTATCCCTCCAGACTAAGCAAAGAAAGAGCATGCCTTCATGAGCAAAGAACAGCTTGCTGATATATCCTTGATCAAATCTCAACTGCTTCATCAGGTGCCTAAAGATCTCCACCATGGGAGTCCATGGACCAATCAAGATCTAGAAAAGCTTTGACTACCACCTTGAAGTCAGACATCCTTTATACTAGTATTACAGTTAGACTTTCTCCTTTGGTTGGTCTCTACTTATATCCATTCTTTCTGATTTTATTCCTTTCCATCTTTCTACTCATCTATGTACTATGATGATTTCAAGGCTCCACTCTTTTTAAATTTATCTTTCCCTGCTCCAAATATTTATGTCCCTAGCGCATCTTGTTGGTAGCACCCAAATATCACTCTTGTATTTGCATAGATGCTGCCTAATGCCATCTTCTATTTTATTTACAAAGAAAAGGCTTTTGGTCTTAACTGTCTTGCAGGTTTGAGGACTAAAACATGTCTCCCACATCTGATATGTTAGCATCTTTAGAGGTATACAACTTGGAGGATACTGAAGGCACTTAGTGTTTGTCAATTTGAACTGAATATGCCTAATTTTTCACCAGAAGCTTTATTTTCAAGAGATAAATGGAAGTTAATAAAATGCACAGTGACAAAGATTTTACAGAGGAAGCAAGAGGCATTCAGCTGCCCCACAGATCTCCCCCTACTGTGCTCTTCTTGCCAGCTCCACAGTGGGAACTGCAACTTAATACAAGTTGTATCTTTACTCTCATGGGGCATATTGGTTACTCCCCAAAACTGGGATTACTCAACACCCTGCTGGGTTAGGTTGTTGGGACTCTAAACCAGGAACACAAGTTTACCTGGTTTGGACTCAGGTACTTCAGGACTTGGTGGGGTTTTTGGTCTGGGATGTGGATGAATTGTCTGTTGTGATATTTTGGAAGCTGAAGGAAGAAATTCTTGGGTTATTACATAACTACATCACCCATGGTTCTGGAAGCTATGGGAGGCAAAAAACATGACTCTAGATCTTCTACACCTTGTTAGATTTTTGCTTGTTTAGTTTGAGATTTTTGTCACATACATAACTCCTTCTATACCTTCTTTTATCATAGAAGATTCTTTGAAGACAAAAATCACTTTTTAATATAAGAAATAAAGATTAGTAATTATAATCAAAGTCTCATAGAGCAGCTTGACTGGGCAACAAAAAGGTTAAGAACTGTTGCTAAATTTTAATGGATAATGAAGAATAGTCATACTCAATCTGAGGTTTATAATTTAATCTTCCAATCTTTGGTACATGTTCTAACTATTAAAATAAAAACGTATTATTACCTAAATAGAAACAAAACAACAAAATACTATGCAAATAGAAAAAAGGTAGAAACATAGATGTGCAATGAATGGATCCTCCTGGCCCTATGAGAGCTATTGATGAGTTTATCTGTCTAGATAAGAGGGAGATCGGGATGTGTTTGAAAACCAGTTTTACCACAAGCACCGCTGGAATAAAACACAGAATGACACAATTTTAAACAGGTTACGTGGCAAATAAATATCCTAAAGTAGGGTCACACATGACTAGTTCTATTAAAAACAACAGGTAATTTAAGGGTTTTCATAATTTTAAGAAGAATGTAATTGAATGGCCACAAAGAATAAAACTGTTGTCACATGGAGCAAGATGAAACTCTGGGTCTGACAACAGGCAGGATAAGTCTTGTTGAAAACACAGTTTATCATTACCTAATGTTGTTCTGGGGGCCTCTGGTCTAAGAGTGACAGGTTCAAGGACTGTAGCAGGAACTGACCAAAAAACAATACAGTAAACCAAAGAGATTTAAAAATACATGAAAAGTTAGAACATTCACACCCCAACAAAACTTGCTTATATATCATTCCTTCTACAGAAACAAAGGAAAAAAAACAGAGAAAGAGTAGAGGATTGTTCTTTGAACATTTGGCCAAACAATAGTCATGGTCAGTCTTAGGCTTATCCTTGGAAATATCTTGAGTCAACATGAAATTCTTCTAGGTTTTAACTAATGGATTCTAACTGATATGGAAAACTCTGCACTGGAAAGTATTTTTAGGCATTTACCTAATATACACTGAAAACAGAAATTGTCTTTAAAAAAATCTGATCAACCTGTACTTCTATGGAGGCTGAAAATGAGCCCTTACTGTGTTTAAGTAAACACGGATACAATAGACAGTTTATAAGTTTGAAACAGATATAAAAATTAATCATTGAAATGGATGGTGTTGGTCTTGCCAAGAGCTTGTCTATGGAAAGAGTCTGAGACCTCTGTCCAAACCACGACATATAAAAGAGCAGGATAAAGATGGTTACTCAGTCTGAAATACTCAATAGAGCATCTCTCTGGCCTAAGCCCAGAAAAAGTGGAAATCAAAGACTGTTGATGTCTCTCTATCAAATCTAAGCTCTTGAACCAGGTCCTCAAAATCCTCTTTCAATTGACTGGATGGATCTATCCAAATGTAGCATCATCAACAGCCAGGTTTTGACTGTGAGAAGTAGGACAGTCTGTTCTAGGTGCCCCCAACCACCACACTTTTGGTTCTTCTGCCTTGGTTCACATTTCCCTCCATGCATTCAAATCCTGTAGTGGGCCTAAAGCCCAAGGTCCAAGGTCCAAGTCCAGTCCACCTTGATCTTTTCCCTTGTACCATGCAAACATATTCTCAACGTTACAGTTTTAGAAATGAAATGTCTCCCACAGCTGGCATATCACCCACAGTTGCCAAAATTGGTCCAGGAATTTGCAAGGTACTTACAATTTGTTTATTTAGTTGAACATAATATATTGGCTTTGCTAAAGAAGTAAAACTGGAATTTTATAGTAAAAAATATACTAAATGTATGTCAAGACTCACACATAAAAAGAATATGGTATTCTGGCACCAACTGTATCTCACCCAGTCATGTTCTCCTCAACACCTGGTAGAGGAGACATTACTGATGATGCCTCATGACTTCATGCTTAGAAAGACTATGAGCTTGGCACTGCTTTGCGTCCTCACTGGGACAGGTTACTAGGGCTCACCCTTAAACCAACGAATCACACATTTACCCGGTTTGATCTGAGGTACTTGAGGGCTTGGTGTGGTTTTAGGTCTGGGACGTGGACGACGAGGTCTTTGTGATGCTTTGGTAGCTAAAGAAAGAAATGCCTTATGTTATTCTACATCGTATGGCTCTGGGTACTGAGGAGAGGTTTTTCCAAAACCTGTTAGAGTTTTTAAAGTTCCATGAATTTGTAGTTTAAAAGTTTTACTCCTTTTATGCCAATCCATCTTTTTTTTTAAGGTTGAGGGTACTTTGGAGGCAAACTCATGTTTATAGTCAAATTACTCATTCAAGGCATGAAAATTAGCACTTGTAATCAGATACTCATAGAACTTCCTCACTGGGGGAAAAATGAGAAGGAGGACCAATTCTGGTGCAAGGGGAGGGGAAGTTAGGGTCACACTAAGACCCTAACTTCAGATTTGGATAATTTCCTATTTGTCAAATTAGTAATAAAACACATCATTACTTAAAACACCAACAAAGAAACAAACATACCATGCAAATAGTTTTTTAAAAATCTAGAAACTTAGATGGCAAAGGAGCTTAAGAGTAGCTGTTATTGCTGATCAGCCCAGAGAGGAAATAGATCCCAATTTGTTTTAAACTCAGCTTTAACACAGAACACTGTTCAACGAAGCACAAGGCAATGTGATGATTTCAAATGCCCCACGTGGCAGGTAAATGTTTTGAACTAAGCTCATGCTGGCTCTCCTAAAAACAACAGGAACCTTGTTTTTAAGAGACTTCAGGGCTCTTCAAGTGAAGACAGTGACTGAATGGCAGTGGAGGATGATAGTGGTCATCTCATGAAAGAGGAAAAGCCATGTGATGGGGATGGAGACTGAACAGACTGTACAAGGAGCAGCAAAAGATCTAGGCAAGTGGCACAGGGTCATTACCTAATGTGGTCCCAGAGGTCTCAGTTGTAAAAGTAACAGGTTCAAGGTCTGTAACAGGAACTGAAGTAATAAACAAAAGAGGTTTTTAAAAAAAATGTGTACGAAGAGCTACAACATTCATGTCAAAATGAATCTTGCCAGTGTAACATTGCCTCTAGAATATTTTTTTTAAATTTCTGAATGAAGGGTGTTATGGACTGAATTGCCTCTCCTCAGAATTCGTTTGTTGAAGTCCTAACTCCCAATGTGACTGGTCTTTAAAGATGAAGTTAAGGTTAAATGAGGTCATAAGGGTGGGGCTGTAAGCCAATAGGACTACTGTCCTTATAAAGGAGAGGGAGAGACACAGGGATGCTCACACATAGAGAGAAGGCCCTGGGAGGACACAGTAAGATGGTAGCCATCTGCAAGGCAAGGAGAGGGATCTCAGGACATATTAAACCTGCTGATACTTTGATCTTAGACTTCCAGCCTCCATAGCTGTGAGAAATAGATTTCTGTTGTTTAAGCCACCCAGTCTGTGGTATTACAGCAGCCCTAGCAGACTAATAGAAAGGGAAATCAATTATTGTGCTCAGACTTGGCCAAACTGTAGTTAGGGATTTCTTCATCTCATGAGATAGTCATTGCCTTTGGTCTCTGTTTAGCACCACAAAAGGAAAACAGTTCCTGTAGTTAGTGTTTGAATATCTGAGTCGGCTATGGTAAACTTTAGGATATTGTTAGGCTTTTACTTAAATATGTTTCTAACAACCCTCAAGAAGCACGTGAAAAACTAACCTGTACTTCTGTGGATGCTGAATAAAGAAAATATCTACTATGTGTATCAAATTATGGTTGCAGAAAAAGTTCCTAAATAACCAAGCAGCCATTACACAAATAGCCAAAAATTGTTCTGATAATCTTGCTGAGAACTCAGCTTTGGAAAGATCTTGTGACTTCTGTCCAAACAAGAGGACTAGGTTAAGAGGCAACTTCTTAGTCTGTGGCATCCAGTAAACCACCTGTCCACTCTCAGTACAGGGAAAACTATCCAAGGATGGGAAGAAGAGACTTCTGATGCTCATTAAGAACAATACTAGTCTTATTCAACTGGTGTCATTCAAATGCATCATCACCAACAAAAATGTTTTGCCTGGCACTTAGAAGAAGCAGGGACTCTGCCCCCTCTGGTTGCCTCTGTATATATCCTATGTTTTCATCTTGTTCACTCTCACCTATCCACTTGTGCAAATTCTGATGTGACGTCAAGGCCCAAACTCCTTCTCTGCTCTACTGAAGCCCACGTTGATTTTTCACTTCTTTAAGACTTGCTATAGATGTATGAGATGAGAGAATTTGGGGTCCCTCCATTACCAGTTAGGGAAGAACTAAAGATCAAAAGCACCCATTTTGGATTATATGTGAGTTCAAAAATAAAATATATGTATTTCCATTTAAAAAAAAGAGCCACTATAATCAGTCTACACTTAATGTTTGTGTACCTAAGAAAAATCTTGAATTTGAAAAAAACACCCTGCCCTGTGTTCATCCTCTAGGATTTTCACACAAGAAAAGTGTTTGTGCTCAACTAACCTGCAGACTGAGAAGTATAACATGTCTCTTACTATCCAGAATTGGAGAGAAGGTTAGGTCTCTTCCAAACATGAACTCCTTGCCAGTTCTGAAGGGGCAAGGACTCTTCATGGTTCCCTCACTAGGGGGTATATGGGTTTACATTTTCAACCAGTGACAGGCTGCCAGGCTCCTTAAGCCAAGGGCCCTGCTTTTGTCTGGTGTAATCTCTGATGCATCTGAACTTGGAGTGGTTTTAAGTTTGTGTTGTGAATGACATGTCTGCTGCAATGTTTTTGGAAGTAGAAAAAGATAAATTTCTGTTACTTTAAAGCTTCTGCAACTTACAGGTTTTTGAACAAAATCTTTAAATTTTCCAAAGCTTGATAGATTTTCTTCAGCTTCAGGAAATGTTTCTTTCTAGTGTGAAAAGTTTGGCCCTACTATGCTACTGTATCTTCCTTTGTTATTGAAGATACTTTGGGGACACAGTTGACACATAAAATGAAGTTATTAATTCAGAGAGTCAAGATTGGTGTTTTTTAACACATTCTCCTAGAATCCCCTGACTGCATTAAAAAGGTTAAGAATCATTTCTAAACTATGGTGGAGATTAAGGGGGAGTCAGATTCACCTTAAGGATGGGGCTTACTATTTAAACTTATTAGCCTTGATCACATTATCTGTTAGACAATTCACTAAAACCATATTACCCAAATGTTAACAAAACAACAACAACAAAAAAACAGGCAGATAAAAAAGGCAGGTGTATAAAGGATGTATAAAGAAACTTCCCTGTCACAGTCTGGTTAGCATAGATCAGGATCAGGCACTCTTATAAATACATGAAATTTACCTTAGCAGAGAACTCTGGTTGAGCTAAAAATAAACTGGCTTGAAAAAAAATTTAACTGAAAAAAATTTTAACTAAGTTACAGGGCAGGAAGATATCCCAAACTAGATCCAGGGATGACTCTCTTTAGAATAAGAAGTAACTTGCTTTATGCACATTTAACTCACAAGATAAAGAATGTAACTAAATGGCAACAGAGGGGAATGCGCAGAAGTTTGACACTGAGCAGAAAAAGTGCTTGCTGAAGGTCAGAAAGTGGCATTACCGAATGCTGTCCCTGGAGCCTCTTTGATAGGAGTAACTGCTTCAAGGACTGTGGCAGGAAATGACCAAAAATAACAGTAATAATAAAAAATGTTAAACATTTATACAATCTCAGAGGGATATAGTGTGTCTGCACTCGGGTACCAGTTTATCACTCAGGAAGGATTGTCTTTGTACTCAGATAACTGTCCCTGAGAAGTGTCCCTGAAGTTTCTCATTCTGTGATGATCCTAGTCTAGGTAATGTGCCAAAGTAGACCTTACCCATCTTGCTAAAAACTCATCTTTGGAAAGAGACGACAAGCTTTGCCCAACTGGGGTACTTAAGAGAGCAAGATAAAGGGCAGCCATTCAGCCTGTGGTGCAGCTGTATCCTTCCGTCTCATGCCCGGGAAAGCCTACCACGTATGGATAGTGATGATTCTTACATGAAACCCAAACTCCTAAGTCCATGAGTAAAAGTTCCTTTTCAGCTGGTCCTTTGAGCTCATTTAGCTACAGCAGCTTCAATAAAATGCTCTGATCAGCACCTAGAAGCTGACAGCCTTCATTGGTCCGAGAAGCCTCTGTCTCCTCTCACTGGCCTCCACACAGGGCCTGTCTTCTGAACTTCTTCACCCCACCCTCTCGCGCCCCAGCCATCCAAATCTATAGTGATTTCAATGCTCAAGCCCTTCCTAACTATTCTGGCCCACCCTGACTGTTTCTTTAAACCAGGGGTTCACAAATTATGGCCCATAGGCCGAACCTTGCCCATGGCTTGTTTTCATACAGCCCATTTCCATTTTTAAGTGGTTATTAAAAAAACAAAAAAAAAGGAAAAAAAGAAAACTATACATCAGAGATTATTGAGGCCACAAAGCCCCGAATATTTACTCTCTTGCCCTTTATAGAAAATATTTGCTAACTCCTGCCCTAGATCTGTACTATGACTTATACAACTTTAATAGTTACCAAGAAATAATCTCCTATCTGCCCAAATATATGTTTAACCTATAGCTGTTTCAGTCCACTATACACATTCAATATATAAAGGATGGATAGAATTGAATGAGAAGCCAATGAAATAGACATTTAGAGAGAAGATTCTAATTTACAAAGGGGAAGGAATTCGGCTACCCCCTAAGACCTGTCCGACTGTGTTCTGATTGCCTGCTCTGGAGTGAAAGTGGCCGCTGGCCCTGACTTGCCCCTTCACTTTCTCTAGACTTCACAGGGATGGGCTTCAGGATTCCTCAACCAGGATCTACACATTTACCCAGTTCAGTCTGAGGTGTTTCAGGACTCCGTGTGGTTTTAGATTTGGGATGTGGATGATGAGTTCGTTGAGGCACTTTGGGGGCTAAAGGAAGAAAACTTCAGGTTAATAGAGTGTTTTTAGTTCCAGAAGCTGTGGATAGGATTATAGTTGTTATAATTTCTTGAATTTCAGGAAATTTTTCTTTTGAGTTTGAAACATTTGTCCGTATTTGATGATTGCCTCTTTTTATCACTTATATTACCGTGAAAAACAAAAATCACACAGAAACCTGAGTTGATATATCAAGGAGATTCTCAAAAGGGATTTCCCAATGAAAAAAATTTCCAAAAACCTACTGAATTATTGTGATGGTGGGGAAGGGGTAGGGTGACTTTACACTAATGATGGTGCTTGTAACTTCAATTTACTAGCCTTGGACATATTTTCTATTTCACTCCTTACTGAAAAAAGACTGTATCATTATCTAAAATGGCAAAATAAAAACAAAATCGTGCACATAGTAAAAAAAATATAGGAATTTAGATCCGCATAAGAATTATGTCACACCATAATGACTGTGACACTGTACTCAGTTTGGATCAAGGACAGACACTCCCATCCCTAACCTCCATTGATTGTGTCTGAAACTCAGTAACACAGAATGTGATTAAAAGGTTACATAGGGATGAGATGCCACAAATTCAAATGCATTGCCTTACAGATATGTATACTAAGCTAAGTTCATACTTGATTCTTTGAATAACAAATGAGTTGTTTTAATACTCTTCAATACATTAAGAAGTAATTGAATGACAACAGAGGATAACACAGAGTCTTGTGGTTATGCCAGTGGTGAAATGGGTCTGAAATGAGCAGGAGCAGATGCTTATGGACATAATGTGTCATTACCTACGGTCGTCCCTGGAGCCTTGGTCCTAAGAGTAACTGGTTCAGGGATTGTGGCAGGAACTGATCAAAAGTAAGAAAAGAAATCAAAGAGATTTTTGTGAGTGCATGAAATGTCAGAAAATTCATCTTAACAGTAAAAATAATGCTTCGAAGGGGAAAAGGGAAGGGCAAGGATGGATTACACAAAAGCTTTAAAACCAAGAGGCAGGTGGGAGGTGAGAGGTAGAGGGGGTGGGGAGTAGGGGTTCACCCTAGGGTCTGCCCACCACACATAGAACAGAGAGCCAAAAAGAAGCTGAGACCATACTCGCTAAGTCCTTAGTGAAGAGAGTGGCATTTAATATAATAAGGTGAGGAACAACCTCTCAGTTTGTGGTATCATATTAAACTAAGCATCTTCAGTTCCAAGAATAGAAAAAGCACGGTCCTGTGTAGAAGTAAGGATCAGTGAAGCCCACTGGACCAAACTTAAGCTCTTGAGTAGATATCCCAGTCCCCTTTATTTCATCCTATAGAGGCCCATTCAACAGGAGTGTTATCAACAAGTCATCCTGTCTGGTCACCAGCTTCCTTCAGCACATTCCCTGTTTATCAGCCTTTGTTCTCTCAACCCTTCACTCATCCAAATTCTGCATTGATTTTTTTCCCTAATTATCCTGGATCTTTTCCTGCTCCAAATATTTACTATATTTCTAGCATATATCATTTGTACTATTTCAGAAATTATTTTACATTTGTATAAACATGCTGCCCTGTGTTAATTTCTACCTGTTTATGCAGGAACAGCTTTTGTTTATAACTATAGTACAAAATGTTTGGGAAATAAAACATAATTCCTACTTCTGATTTGTCTCACAGTGGCTAATATGGTTATGGGGATATAGAAGGGATTAATAAGAAGAATAGTGTTTACTCTTAAGAGATATATAAGGCATGTACCGATTATGTGCACAGAATTCAGGGTCCCAGCTGGGGTAGAATGCTTGGATTCCTTAAACCAGAAACTGCATATTTACCCAGTGTGGTCTGAGGTACTTCTGGATGGGGCGTGGTTTTAGGTTTGGGACGTGGACGACGGGGTCTCTTTGTTGTTGTTAGAGCTGAAGGAAGAAAAGTTAGGATTAATATAGTGCTGGTGACTCCATTACCTCTGAATAGGATGATATAACCGGGCTCTAAGCCTTCTAAAACTTGCCAGAGTTCTTTTGAGCGGAGACACCTTTGTTACTTTGGTTTGAAATTTTCTCCTTTAATATATTAACAGGTTTTTTTTAATAATTGAGAATTCTCTAGAGATTAAAAATTATATTATAATTATGTTTAAGAAATGAAGATGAGGGACTATCATTTTCTTGAAAGTGTCCCTAATGAGAAATCACGCTAAACTGTGACAGCATGAGAGAAGTTCAAACCATCCTATACTATTCACTTATAATTTAAAACAGCTAGTCTTGGGCAAATTTTCCACTTGGTAATTTACTAAAATAACTACACAAAATTAGGTGCAACATCAATAAAGTAAAAAAAAAGTGATGTAGAACTTGAAATACTGAAAGTCAGATGCTTAAAGAAACTTCATGGTATCATAATTGACACTATATTTGTGGTCTAAATAAAGAATATACGGAGAATCACATTTAGCCCCCAGCTCTAACAAACAGTATTATTTAAACAGAGACTCAGATTGACATGATGCAATTACAAGCTGGGAGATGCAGCAAATAGATGTCTTGAATTAAAGTTTATACATATTAATGTTAGAAAGAAAGCCTTTTATATTTTAAGATGAACACAGCAATAGGATGACAATAAATTATGACATCATTGTCTCTACAGAACATAGATAAGTCTGACAACAAGTAAAGAAAGCACTTGCTGAAGGATGTACAGGATCATTACCTAAAGATGTCCCAGTAGTAACAGGTTCAAGGTCTGTAGCAAGAAATGATCAAAAGCAATTAAAAAAAAGAATTGTTAAACACATAAGAAAAGTCACCAAACTCTCTTGAAAATGAACTTCACTAGGGTAGCATGGTTCTACTGCCAGAAAGCAAAATTTTCAAAGTTCCAAGGTGAGGGTACAAAGATATATGATATTATGAAATGGTTATACCCTTATTATCCCCACATGGTTACCTACAAGTATTGCTTTTTATATCATCTGATAATATAATGGAAAACTCTGCTTAGAAAAATCTTTAGGCATCTGTCTAAAAACATTATGGTTAACAACTGTAAGAAAAGAATGTGAAAGTATAATTTATAACACAATATTCTGGAAAACAAACAATTACATCTATGTCATGATAGATGCAATTGTTGATTGTTTAAGCAGATATTGGTAATGAATAACCAAAATAGACAACGCTCTTTCTTGTTAAGAGTCCCCTTTGGAAAAAGACCAAGACCTCTGTCCAAACAAAGCCATATAAAAGAGCAAGATACAAAGGGTCATTCAGTCTATAAAACTTGTCAGTTCATCTCTCTGTTATCAGGACAGAAAAGGGCTGACTGGAGAGTATGCTGCAGCCAAGTGGCTCAAATCCATTCATTGAAGTCAGGCACTCAAGGTCCTCTTCACAGACCCATCTAAAAGTAGCACTGCTGACAATTTCTGAGCACCAGCCAAGTAAACATTGCCCTTCTCCTTTCTCACAATCAAGTTCTACTTCCAAGTCCTATCCTTCTGCTGTCATCCACACATACGGCACCTTCCAGCTTCTGTTTGTTATTCCTGCTCATCCCTCCAACAAATCTACAAACTGTACACATTTCAAGGTCCACATGACATTTATCAGCCCATGGATCTTTCACTTCTCTAAGAATTAACTATGTGTCTAACAGTTGGTAAAACTCAATAAATATGTTGCTTTTGCCCATTTTCCTTTCTATCCATATATGAACAGTTTCACACAAGAGCAGCTTCCTTCCTCAATGAAGCCAAGTCCCTTGTTATTTCTAAACTATTCCTCACAAATGCTAATGTGGCAGTTCATCAAATATGAGACTAATTGAACTAAATAGGCTAGATACTCAACTAGATATGTTTTTGCTGAGCCAGAATCAAAGAGAAAATGTAATCGAATGGTGAGAGAAGCAATAAAATACAAGGTACCAAGAAGATACTAAGTAGCGTGAGGAAGTCACACGTATTGACGAGAGCACTTGTAACTTGGGCATCCATCCTGAAGGATCACAGGGTTACTAGGCAGCGAGTTACACTCCCACCACAGTATCACATCCAACAAGGTTCCACAGGTACCAGGAACCACATATTTACCTAGTTTGGCCTGAGGTGTCTCTGGGCTCGGTGAGGTTTTATGTTTGGGACGTGGACGTGGACGTGGACGACGTGTTCTTGTTCTTTGTGATGTTTTTGGAGCTGAAGAAAGGAAACTGGTTAATGTTGTCTTATGACTCCAGAAAAAAAGGATGATACATGGCTCTAGGTTTTATAAAATTTTGCTAGATTTTCTGGAGTCGAGAAATTCGTCTCTGGGGTTTGGAATTTTCTTTGTCATCCATATGCCAAAAAAAAAAAAAAGTTGTGGGGGGTTGTCTGCTGACAGTTCTTTTGAGAAAGAACATATAACATTATTTTAATTATCTGAAAACTTTACTGTTATTGTTGGTATCAGATTTTCAAAGAGAACCCTGATCCAAGAGACGTCAGAAGCACAGCATGTCTACATCACATTAGAGAGGGACCCAGGCTCACCTGCTTTGGGGAGATTATATTTAGAAATGACTTGGTTTAGGCATACATCCCATTAAACATTATTAGACTAAACACATCTCATTTCTTAAAATCATTGGTAGACCATAAAAATGCCTGGAATATCTTAAAACAACTTTCTTTTGATGGCCACAGAATTATACCTGATGTTTATAGGGCAGAGACTCCTAACTGCGTTTGGAATTCAGCAGAATCACTGGCTCTGTAAAGCTTTAAGAAAGCTGGATAATGTGGGTCATAGATACTCTGCACTAGCTTCATAGATGCTTATATTCTAACCAAGTGACTTATTTTAAACATCTTCAATACATTCAAAATGAAAAAATATAGTTGAGTGACCAAAAGGGATGATGAAAAAGTCTTACAGAAGAGAAAACCCTTTGACCAACATAGTAATGGAATTGACTGGACAATGAACAGAAAATGCTCTTGCCTGAAGACATAAAAGGTCATTACCTAATGTTGTCCAAGAAGCCTCAGTTCTCAGAGTTACAGGTTCCATGTCTGTCGCAGGAACTGACCAAAAGCAATACAATAAACAATGGAGATTTAAGCAACATAGGAAAGGAAACAAAATTATATTGAAAATGAATCCTTTTAATCCTGTAATGTTTAAAAAGCATTTATGAACTCTGGAAAAAGAGTATTTGTTCTGTAATAACTGGCTGTACTCTAGTGCCCATTTATCTCACAAAACAGCCATACCCCTTGCACTTTGCAACCCTGTGAGGCCAATGAAAAGTAGGTTTTTTGATGTTTAATTATATAATTGCAGTTGTATTGGAAACTTGGCTCCAAAAAAATCTCTTAGCTGTCTGATATGTATTTTAAATTACTCTGAAAAATTATTATGAAAACTTCTGTTAGTATTTGAAAGGTTTTCACCACCATTATTAATATATTTTTTTGAGAAACGGTGGTAGTGGTGAGAATTTTTAAAAATGTTCGTAATCAGTCTGATTATTGGAGATTTGTGACAGTTATGCAAAAGATAACCTTGTGCCCTTTCTCCACAATAAAGGTGATACTCTTTGCTACAGTTTGTCCTTATTTATTCATTTATTTCAAATGGATACTTGGGAGATAACTATTCAAGTGAGGAACAGAGATGATTAAGAAAAAGGTCTGAAAAGTAATAATTCAACTTTTGTCTGAATAAACAGGATTCCTCTAATTCTCTAATATTCTGAAATGATTGAATTACACATTGGTATAAAATTAAGACTTATGACTACTTGGTTTTAAATTAGTGTCTCTATTTTTCAAGTCCATAAGATTAAATGTAACATTAAAATATCTTATCACCAAAAACTCTGTAAGCATTTATATGGAGATTGCCTTTTGCTGACTGTCCAAGATAACATAGCACAGAGTTGGTTTGAGCCACATCTGAGAACATCTTCTGAACTAAAGGAAAACATTGCATCCGGAAGAGATGGAAAGTGAGAACCACAGGATAAAACAATATTCAAAGCTGATTGCCTTCAAACAAAAAAGGAAAGTCCCTATTTTGTTTGGAATTCAACACCACAAGACGAATTTATCAACAGAAAGGTCCAGTTGCATTCGAACAGTATGGAATCAAGGAAGAAAGGACTTTTGCGAGAAAGAGACAATTTGTATTTTCTCAAGCCCCAACCAGCTTTTTCATTGTTCCTCTCCCACATCATAAATTATACATACATAAAAGCAGAGATTTCAAAAATGTCCTGGTTTGAATGATGGATGGAGAGAGCACCTGTGACTCTTGCCAACATCAAGTGCTGCAGGCAATCTGACTATCTCTGAAGATGATCAAAGAACAAAAAAACGTTCAGGGATTGTAAGCTGAGCAGCAGCTGTAAGAATGCCTAATTATATTAAAAAGGTCCTTGTTAAAAATAGTAAACAATTTTGGGGAATGAATGAAAAAGAGGATGAATGACAATTGTTTACACAAGAGACTACAGACAGTGACAGAAATGAGAGGGGCAAGTTCAGAGAAACATTGACCAAGAGGGAAGACATCCATCGTTACCTATGGTTGTGGAGGGTGCTTCATTCTCAAATGTAACAGGCTCAAAGACTGCACCATAAAAAATAAACAGATATAAGAAACAAAAGTAAGGAAAGCTAGACTTTTAGGTGCTCAATGATGCTTAATTCACAGGACACAGAACTTGGTTTATTCTAAATTTATAAATTGCCTTCTTGAGAGACTTACTTATTATGAGAGATGCTGTCAGTAAATTAGAATTTTATACTAATTGGCATCTTAGGAGAAAATGTCACTTGGAAAACAATTGAATTTTCAGAACTATTATATAATATCTTCTTATTTAGTAGAAAATCACTTAGTTAATAGGTACCATTTGAAAAGCCAATAAGGTATTTTAGAGAAAGCCAATCTCCATGTGCCTATAAAGGAAGAACACAGGGTCAGCCTCCCTAGTGGTACCTGTTAAAATCACTTTCAAAAATGTTCCAGATACAGAAAAACCAGGCTTCTATTCGTTACAGACCCGAATGGAGAAGTCAGAACCTAAAAATGCTTTAAGAGTGGAATCTGTCAGACAATCCGATATAAAATTTGTTAATTTCCCAAACATTAAATTGTTCATTTAACACATGAAACACAAGTGTGGCTACTTTGAGAAGATAATGAACAAAAGAAAACATGGTATTTGGGTTTCTATGCTTTCATGATATGACAAACTGTAAGCATCTTCAGCAACATCCCCAAAGAAAAAGCTTCTTAAGCCAAAGCACTGGAAATTGTTTACCGGATTTAGGTGGTGGCGTATCCGGTTTTGCTGTGGTTTTGGGTTTAGGAAGTAATTGCTTTGGTGATTTTGAATCTGAAGAAAAAAGGTGCTATAATTAGTGTCATGGCAGAGCTGTGAATGTCAAGATTAGTGCTACTTACACACCATTTTCCTAGTTATAGATTAAGACATTGAAAGTAGAGATTACCAGGCTGGATTTGAGGTACATCTGGTCTACGTGTAGTTTTAGGTCTTTTGGATGGTTTCGATGCTAAAGAAAAAAGTATTAAGGTCACAGCTGTAACTGTCAATAATTAAGGACACATATGCTCAAGCAAAGATACTATATAAATTCAGTGAATATACAACAAAATTAATTCCTGGGGTGGGAAATGTGTCCATTCCTACTGATTTTTCTGAAAGAAAAAAGCCTCCAGGAAATGTTCAAAATGTGTCTCTCAACAAAAGTAAGGAGAACTATAAGCAGACTTTTGTCTGTATAAGTAATTTTTAAAATGACAAGTATAATAGTTCTGTTTCTTACTGGATAGGTTTTTTTTTTTCTTTTCCCCAGTATAAGAACAGTAAGGTAGAAATTTGAAACTTGCTTAGTAGGAAATCAGGAAAATAACCCATAGATACTTGAAATTATACAGCATGTTACATGGCTATTCATTTCTGGAATTTTCTAAAGTAAACCAGTGACAGATTTACTGTGAATGCTGAGAAATTATAATGAAATAATTATAATCAAAACAGCATTAGGACTGAAAACAATAAAACCAGCTTGAGACTTTTAATATTCTCAAGTTACAAAGACCATACTATTTTTATCTTGGACCCTAGACAAAGAACAGTGTGTGTGACTTTGGTTATCAAAACATCCTCAAAAAAATTCCTCAGAGAAACAGAAAAGCTGAAGGAGCCATTATTTCATGCAGCTGTTTAAAAGGGGGAAAATCTTACAAGTTGAATGAGTAAAGCAATGAAATGGTAATCATGACACTGGAATAAAACATTGCCATTTGCCAATTCTAGGATGAGCACGGAAGTCCCTGGGAAAGAGTAGATGGTTTTCTCTATACAAGGACACATGATGGGAGGACAGAAGGCTTCTGGAAAACCAGGAAGTTGTGTTCAAAACCATGGACTTTCCCTGAATTAGCACACAGAATTCTTCTAGAAGTCTCCTATCTTCAGGCTCTTCAGACCCAGATAGGAAAGGTAAGGGAAAGCATGGAACAAAACTGTGACACTGTGTATAGAATTGCAGTCATGCCTCGGCAGAGAGCAGGAAAAGCAAAAGTGACAACCTGGGAAAGCAATTGGAGGAGACCAGAATTACCAACTGTGGGCACCAAGGGCTCCGGTTGTACCGTAGCAGGTTCCAGAGCTATAGAGGCAAAAAACCAAAAATACTAATTATGTCAAGAAGTGGCATCTTGAGGAAGGAAATATTACTCTTCCATCTTTACTTAAACCATGTACTTTTTGTGAATGTGATTTTCCTTTTTATTTTTCCCATCTGCCCCTCTTCTCCCGATTGCTTTCCCACATCTCATCTGCCATGAATACACATCTTGTGTAAAATTTTTATGGTGCCCTACTTTAACGATCCACTTAGTGGTCCAGCTTACTGCTGTGTATACTTAATAACTACAAATAAAAATATAAATGTATTCATAAAATGTGAAGTTAGAAAGTATAGATCCTTAAATATAAAAATCAACTACACTGGTTCCTAAAGCCCAGCTATTTAGGTGGTAGGTAGCTACTATATCAGAAACTACCATATTCCACTTTCTATGTTAATTGGAACCCTGAACATCACATTTACCAGGTTTGGACTTGGGCACATCTGGACTAGCTGTGGTTTTAGGGCGGGGACGACGACCTGGTCGTTTGGTCTTTGGTGGAGCTGAAGAAAGAAAATCAGCTAGTTAATACACGAACGGTGGCCCTACAAACTGACCATCAATACTACGTGTATCTTAGAAGCACATTTAAGCCCTTTGATTTATTGCAGATATGTATCCTTCTGTTTGCAACTTTCTATCATTATTTACCCAGTTAAATGAAGTCTTGAATAATGGATTTTTATGTTATTTTTTGCCAAATATTTATAAATAACTGTTCAAAAGATCTCTCTATTCTATTTTGAGGTGGAAAACTCAGAACTTTGTACAGCTTGGAGAAGACAGTCTCATTAAATTTTTGAAGGTATATGTTCAACAGGAACATGAGAAAAGTTACTTTTAGAAGCCACTAGGGATAAAAACTAAAATTTATTTGGCCTAAGATTCAAAAGGAAATGTTTTTCGCTTAGCATTTAAAAATCTGCAAATCAACATGGGGTGGGGTGGGGTGGGGGAAAGGGAGGGGGGATGAGTTGGGAGATTAGGTCAGACATAAATACACTACTATGCGTAAAGGAGATAGCTAGTGGGAGGCTGCTGTACAACACAGGGAGCTCAGCTCGGTGCTCTGTGATGACCTAGATGGGTGGGAAGGGGGGTGGGGTGGGAGACAGGTCCAAGCGGGAGGGGATCTATGTATACTGATACATATATAGCTGCTTCACTTCAGTGTACAGCAGAAACTAACACAACATTGTAAAGCAATTATACTCCAATAAAAAAAAAATCTGTACATCAGTAACATGTGCAAAAAGGCTTTGAATTCTCAAATTATTTCAGGGAAGGCAACTTTTAAAGAATGAGATATAATTTTTAGACTATAGGATTTAAAATTTTTCTCCAAAGGAATAGAGAACACACACACACAAATGGACATTAATGAAAAAATCCATTAATGTGAGCCTGTTAATAAAGATGCCAGCAGTCAGGAGAAGGAAAAAAAGGTAGGTCACTCACTGCATTACCTAATGTTGTTGTTGAAGGTTTAGTTCCCAGTGTTCCAGGTTCTAAGACTGCATGAAAAATGATCAAGAAGGAATCAAAATCAACAGAAAAATGATGAACTTTAGTAAAATATGAAAAATGTTTAATTTTTAAGTACTAAGTTGAGCAAACATAAATGGTGAAACTTTTATCCATATAAGAAATTCCTTTTTTATGTAAATAGATTCCTGTGTTTTTAGACAAAATGAACAAAAACGCAGCTGGTCAGTTAAGTTTGGAAAGAGAAATGGGAAAAAAAAAAGGCATGACTCTCATTTGGAAGATGTAAATGCAATAAAGTAACCAACAGCTCATGTTATGAAGGAAAATGTGAATAACTGGCTAAGACAGCACTAGCAGAACGGTTTTTGCTCTCTTGAAGAAAAAGAAGCTACGTAGACTGGGGTGAGTTTTTATATTTCTCTCATTTAATGAATTTCCTAGTGACACATCAGGATATTTAGATCTGGAAAGACCATAATGCTTTCCAAGAAAATCTGCAAATGTTAGAGTTTTGGAAGTAAGAAAAACACCTCTAAAAGTGAAAGCACAAATATGTCCTGGGGAAGCCATGGTCCTCTATGGGAAATAACCAGGTTAAAACAAGCTCAGGACATGGTGCTCAAATATAAGGAGGGACAACAAGGAATGTGACAAATCAAAATCAGTATGGCTTTCATGCCTGTCTCAGAGCTTCCACTTAAGCACAGGCAGGGAGTTTATCTTCTGGTGAAAATGGCCGAAAGAAAGATCTGAAGGACAACAAAGAAATAATTTTTTGAAAAGCCAAAGCTAAGCACAAAGTTGAACATAGAGGGTGTGAAAGAAAGAGAATTCTTTTTCACTCACTAAAGGAAACTTCATTACCGATTGGCGGCTGTGATGGTGGTGGAGTCTCAGGTTCCAGGGCTGCAATAAAAGCAAGTATTATCAAAGGGGATGCTGATGAGCACCATTTAAGCTACAAGTTAAAGGTCCTTTACCATAACAAGTGTTCTCTCATTGGTGAACCATCAGGTTCTATTGGCTTATGAAATAAAGCTCAATCAGCCTGCAGCCTCTCCACAAACCACAACAGAAGAAAGAATAGAGAATTCTAACTTTTGTTGTTGATTTTTAGCTATTTTCCCCACTACTGCTCCTCGTGCCTGAGGAGATATTACACTAAAGGAAGTCAGTGTAACCTCTCAGAGGTTGTTCACCTGCCACTTTATTTTCATGCAGGACGGTAGTCGGTTTCACCCAAGAAAGTGGGAAGAGGCAACAGACCCATCAGACCTGTGACCGTGCCTGAGCTCTGTTAGTTTGGGATGATTTTCAGCCTGACTGGATCTGATATTCTTTCACAAAAAATAGGAATGGAGGGCTTCCCTGGTGGCGCAGTGGTTGAGAGTCCGCCTGCCGATGCAGGGGACACGGGTTTGTGCCCCGGTCCGGGAAGATCCCACATGCCGCGGAGCGGCTGGGCCCGTGAGCCATGGCTGCTGAGCCTGCACGTCCGGAGCCTGTGCTCCGCAACGGGAGAGGCCACAACAGTGAGAGGCCCACATACCGAAAAAAAAAAAAAAAAAAAAAAGGAATGGAACTTACAGTCTAAAAAGGGCCACAAGTGTTCACACGGTGTTCCCCGTATTTACTAGTATCTATTGCTGGTGAACAAATTTGATTTACACATGAAATTTATTCCATTTAAATTATCAAATCAATAGAAGTCAGAAAGTAGTCTCAGATTTCATCAAATGCTGAATAAATTGAATAACAATATTATATAAATATTCTGACAGATAAATTCTCCAATGCCATTCAGATTGGCAGTAAGTAAATTATACCTCATGCTGAATATAGTTTGGTTACAAAGTCTATTTGGGTTTTTTAAAAGAAGATCATCCAATAGAGGTTTCCTATTCTGTAGAACAAAAAGAATTCTTTTCTTTCAAGAAGAAAATAAAAAAGGAAATCAATTGTTGAAATACAAAAAAAGTGAAGATTCTTTGACTTTTTTTTTCTTACAGAAAGAAACCAATTATGCACCTACTGACCAGCTTAACAGAACTTAAATAATTTTGCACTTATGTATTCCTTATATTACATTTACCAGGAGTTATCTCTGATATTTCTGGACTGGGGGTATGGAAAGTTTGGGGGAAGCATGTAATGAATCTTTAGCAACTAAAAAAGAAAATATAATAATAAATAATTCGGATAGAGAATTTTCATTTATTCTGAAAGCAATGCATAATAGCACAACGTGTTACTGAAACGTAGCATCATTCATTAGAATGTCTATGGCCAAAAAAAGAATTCTGATTTCTCAAGAACTTGTCAGAAATAGATTATAACAGATGAATGGCAGAGCTGCAGTGATGTATGAGATAGAAGTACACTAGGCAAAGTAAAAAAATGTGTGTGTGGGAGGGGAGGGGGCGTGGCTAAATGTCAGAGTCTACAGGAGAAAGGGAAAATAAATAGTAGATATCAGTAATTAAATATAATAAATATCAAAAAGCATTCACATCTGAAAATAACAAAAACAAAAATTCTCTTGAAACTTTGAGGTTGTAATTCAGGTTTTAATTTCTACAAAGTTGCCTTCTAAAAGTGTGAAAAAGTAAGATTTGGTACTTGTAGTATCTTTTAGCTTTCACAAAGATCAAAGAATGCTGTCTTTTGAATTTTATAAAGAAAAACCAGCATTTTTCAGTTCCTGAGACTGAGGCCAAATAGGTATGGAGCCCCATCAGTGAAGCTTCCAATTCACCTGAATATAAAAATATTAAAGTCAGTGTTTATTAAAAGTAAATACATCTTCTGATAAGACTTCCTCTATTTCATAGCCTTAAGGTATTACCGATAAAGGTACAAAAATGTTCCATAAAAAAGCTGAGTGGCATGCAAATAACTACACCACTCACCTTAGCACAAAACAAAGAAAACTAAAACCCTCTCATGGATTTGTGGCTAGCAATGAGTACAATTTACTATTCTGTCCACCGTGTCAGAGAAATGCATACAACAAACAGCTGTAATCGGAGGTCTCTCCCTTTTTTTCAGATCGTTAAAAGCTTGAAGAGCCAAATGTCATTACAATCTTAATAATTAACTAATTCTTATTGGATGAGGCAGACAAGTTGGGACATGGTAGATGGCTGGGATTTTCAAGAAAGCGCTGGATTCTGCTTATAAAACAAACCAAAACCAACGTGGGTTTTTACTCATTAGCTTAACCACAAAGGAAAACCAAAGGAAAAGCAGCCTGTATGGAAAGTGACACAGAAAAACAGGAGAGTGTGAGGAGAGGGCTGAGAAAGGCAATGAATGACTCAAATCAAAAAGCTTTTGGTGGCTTATTTGCTCTCTTGAACCTTGGCAAGAAAAGAAGTGTTTAGCAGAGCTATAGTGGTGGTTGCCATAAAATAAATACATTTTAAAAAGCTAAAACCCAAGCAATGGTTTTTAGAGAACCAGTCATCACTCTGTGTTGCCTCAGGCCACTCAAAGTCAACCTGAGTTAGCTTAAGTTTAGGCACAGATTCTGAAGTGGTGATACTTGCTGTTAGGGGAAAAGTGTGGCTATTCTTAGGTGATTAGAAGGTAGAAATCAAAGGAATATAAACCCATTAGCTTCCAAATAATTTCCCCCATTTTAAAGGGAAATGTCAAATTAAGAAATCTTTTTGCTCAAATACCTTAGAGTGATAAGAACACACTCTCCCACCTTGATTTGTATTCATGAATTTCCTCTCAGAAACCTTTTATTCCCCCAGAAACCACTAAAAGTAATTATATAGCTTATCATGAATAAATGGTAATAAACATTTGGAGACATTTTTTGATGTTTTCAAATTTTACCTTGTAACAACAGAAATAATTAGATTGGAAAAACATTTACTTAAAGTTGGTGACCCCAAATGGCAGGGGGTGGTGGTGGGATGAATTGGGAGATTGGGAATGACATATATACACTAATATGTATAAAATGGATAACTAATAAGAACCTGCTGTATAAAAAAATAAAATTAAAAAAAAATAAATAAGAAGTTGGTGACCCAAACATAGAGTAATATTTCTCGATCTGCTTGGTAATAGGTCCCTATTCAAAATGCAGCTTAAATGTAAGAGTTACTACCTTATTCTAAAGTCCTCTGGGCATAATTTTAAAATAAATGTACATGAAATCCTTCTCTCAGATAGCTGACTGTCAGAGTTCTATGGTTTACACTGTTAGGGCTCTTGAGTTTTATTAGCTATGCTTTTTTCTCCTAATAACCTCTCTGAGTTAGAATACTTCATTCCATTTCTCTGATTTGGAGACCTCACCCCTGGTCACAGCATCAACTATACTCCCTTTGCCTAATCCATAATTTCCTTCCCTCTGATATCTACAACACCTGGAAATCTCACTGCCTCTTTAAAAGGAGTCATGAGAATTCTCTCTCTGAGCAGTTACCCTTTTCTTCCTTACCCATGTCTTTGCAAAAAACAAATCATGCCCACTTAAGCAGAAAACCTCTTGCTTTAATAATCCTACCTTGTAAATACACATTAATGAAAAATCCATATTACAGTGAGAAATATATTCTTCCTAGAGCTAAGGGGTTAAAGTTTAGATGAAAATAATGAGTTGTGATGAAGTTCCCCATATACAATCTCATAAATCAACATTTCAGACTGTTGTATAGATTCTGGATAGGTGGAAAAAACAATTTGATCATTTAACATGTCCTGCAATCCTTGTGCAGGGAATTATCTCTGTTTTTAATTACATACACAGAATAACCCCTCCCTGCAAAAAAAGAAGAAGAAAAAAAGCCTCTTTTCTTCAGCAAAACATCATTAATGTCTCCTGAGCAGTAAACAGAAGTCAGTGTTCGGAAATCAGACCCAATTTAGAAAGAAGCCATAGAACATTAGGAAAATACAACCATTGCTAGTCATGCAGCCTGAGAACTGAGAAGGCCCCAAACAAGGCAGAGTTCTTAGGGGATGGAAAGACTTCTCCACTTCTCAGCTGAAAGGCTACTGTTTAGTGTGATCTTAATTCCAATCAACTTTGGCACTGGAAACTATTTCATAGTCCTAGACAAGGGAGTCCTCAATCCTTCCCACCACTCTATTTCTGTGCTTTCTCTGTGATGGTCATGAACATAATGAAACACCACACAGCTTAGAGAGATGCTATGATAATATCAGAGGAGTTGGCTATAAATGACATCATTTCATCGCAGTTTCACTCTTTTCATGGAAAGTTGTATCAAATACCAAGATGCAAATCAGTAGTTCTTGCTCCAAAGAGTGGCATAAAATAATTTTTCAACCCTACTTTTGGAGTATCAAAATAAAGCTCAGGGTAATTACCAGGTTTGGTGTGTGTCACTTCTGGACTGAGAGGGATTTTAGGTTTCAAAGAAATAAACTGTGTTTTACTGGGAGCTGGAAAAATAAAGAAACAAAATAATCAACAAATCAATAATTAGGCATTTCAGTGTCTAAAACCGCAAAAGGAAAACCTATACCTCAAGTGCTATAAACCCATCATCTTGGATGATTTTGCATTCTATTAAAATAATATTTCACAGAGCACCATTTAATGAAAATACGGTAATAAATTTTCATCTTTTTGAAAAAGAATTTCAAGAGAAATAGCATTGTCATTAGTCACCACAACTACCCAAAGACAGTGATTTTAACCCATGATTAGAAAACCAAAATCAGTGTACTGATTTTGCACCTTATTTCACATTTCTCAGCCACATCTAAATCTTTAAGCACCAGAAAAGAGAAATGTTTTAAAATTAATATTTACTGATAGGTATAATGTTATGATCTACGGCATAAAGAAATTTTACTAATGCCATAACAGAAAGTTGTTTTTCCAAATGAAGTTGAACTTGAGGGCCTTACTCAAAAAAATGGAGAACTGTGTATAAGACGCAGCTTTAAAAACAATGGTTGCATAGAAGATGAGAAATCATCAGTGGTTTAACGGCTCTCCAAGGTACAGGATGATGTCTAAATGCTGAGTTCACATCAACCACCACGTGGCCAGCTATCCAAAACCATGAAAGTCATGGAGTTGATGTGCACTATGAGATAATTTAGTACTGCTGAAATGATCCAATTAGAACAGTGATTGAGACATTACATAAAAGCTGGCATACTGGACTTTCCGTGGTGAAATGAAGTAACATATTTACTAAGGACATATTGTTACCCAGTGTTGTCCGTGTAGGTTCAGGGCTTTTAGAAATTTTAGATGTAATTGTTCCAGGACTTGTGGTTCTTTCTGGTGGTGGAAAGGAAAAAAAAAAAAAAATTAAAATATTCTAGAGACAATAAAAAAAAAACAATCCTCCAAAGAGGAACTGAATGACCCTTTTAAAATCCTGTCATATTTAGTCAGTGTTTACAAAGTATGCAGTGAGTAAAAGTTTGGGGAAAGAATTTTAAAATTCAGTCATAATAGTATAGCTATAAAAAAAATTGTAATAAGCAATGGAATAATCAAAGCCTGGTTTGTGGAGCATGATTCTGAGTGTACTCTTTGACAATGAAGACTATCACATCCAGGTTGATAAACTACCTTTACCTCAAACTCTGTGCCATAATATATGTTGTTCCCCTCTCCTTTTCCTCTAAACCCTACACATATTCTGAGGCTTACATCCTCAACTCTAACTTTCTTTTTCTGAGCTTCCACACAGTATTATAGTTTCACAAGCAGGTTGTATAATCTTACATTGCTCTCATTGTTCATGATATAATCTTAAAAAAAAAAAATACAAGCAATTGGAAAGCCAGAGTCATGTCTTCTGCATCTCAGCCATCGCCCTAGTGCCAAACTGAAAACATAGTAGTAGGCAACGAAAACGGGAACTGTCTGCCTAATAACACTTAAACTTAGATGCATGCCAGGAAAATAAATTACAGGATAAATCACTGTGACACTAGGACTTGTTTCTATGTTTATACCAAAATTTGCATGCAAGAACATCAGTCACTAAAATTGATCTAACAAGAAACAGCAGCATATTACTTAGAAATGTGGAGGTAAATACAAAAGAAACATGCTAAAGAATTGGAGAATGGGTCTCAAGGGTAGAATAGGGTAGGGCAGTAGACTCCTCTTGTTCAATCTAAGCCTTGTAGTACTTAAAAAAAAATCTTTACGTATTACTTTGATTAAAGAAGAGTATTTCCCAGAAAAAAAAGAACATCATTCACATAATTTTCAATTAAGATCTTATTGAAAATGTTTGATCCTTGTTATTTTGCATTAATTATTCATCTTCAGTCAATTCCAAATTTTACAGAGAATGTTTAATCTATAGAATTGTTTCTTTTTATAAGTAGATGGACATTATCTATTTGGAATTAAATATCCTGAAAGGTTAAAGAGACAGTTATTTACCAGGTTTAGTTCTTGGTGTTTTGGGCCTGAAGCATCGTTTAGGTGTAGAAGGGACAGATGTAGTTTGCAGGGGAGCTGAAAGAAGATTTAATGCAGCTTTGATAAATGGTATTTCCCAGGGGTCAATCAGGTTGTAACTGTAAACTTGTAAACTTCCTGAGGGCAAGAACTGCTTTTTATTTCTTTGTATCCCTAGAATGCCCAGCACTGTGTTTTATACACAGTAGGTGCTCAATGAGTAAGTGTTGATTGAGTCAAAAGAAATTAAATGTCTATATGAGAATTGAAGGTACATTGTTCACTTAACTGTACTGGAAAGGGAGGACCCTTGTGGGATTTAAGAACACAAGGTACAGTTAAGAACTCAAAAGGTGATTTACCGAACAGCACGGGAGAAGCACAAATATTTGAGATTTAGAGAGTGGAAGGTTCAGAGCTTCTTTAATTCTACATCTCACTACTAACCTCCCCAGGAGTTAACGAACTTCATTATTCCAATAACTTTCTATTATAGAATATATGTTGTTTTACTCTCTTATTCATCTTTCTTTATCGTATCCAGGATTGCAGAGCCTACTTGGTGCTCTGTATACTTAGGCTACTTTGAGAAAAATAGTCTGACCAAGTGGTATCTAAATATGCTAATTGAAGGGAATGTATTTTAAAATAATTATTATCTATAATTTTGCTGCTATTTTCCAGTGGCAAATTTGAAAGAAGTATAGGGAATAACAAGAAGAAAGGGAATAATACTTCAAAATAATGTATGCAAAGATTGAATTTTTATGTCATACACCTGAAACTGATATAATGTTATCTATTAATTTTACCTCAATTAAAAAAATACAGAGATACCAAGATTATGAAAATTCTTCGAGGATTATCACAAGACTAAGTAGAACAGATAACCCAGTTCTTTGAAGAATTTCATGGTAGAGAATGAAGGGAAATGTTTACTACTGAAAATATTCTGAAAAGGCCAATACATGACTGATTCTTTTTGTCACTTTATCCATTCTTTCAAAGTACACAACTATACAGATATCATTAGTTACCAGGTGTTGTAGGTTGCATTTCAGGACTGGTAAAGATTTCCAGTTTTTGAGGAACGAATGGTGTTTCACTCGGAGCTGAAAACACAAACACCCCATCCCACCAAATAATTCCAGTTAAAATGAGGTATTTTAAGAGTTTCAGCATGCTTTTAGATGGTGTTACAAAGCACATGCTACAAGGACATGATTAAGGATGAAAAATGCATGAATGTTGTCTTGAAAGCTGGTGGATGAAATGATAATTTAAAGTGGAGAAAAGGTCAGAATGAAATTGTTCAGTAGCTGACTCCAGGCAGACTCAATGCATGGAAGAGAGGTGATACAGGCCACAAACACACGAGATGGGAAGATATGGATGATGAAGATGTCCATGCAGTTTTCAAAGCTTTTCATTCCTTTAAGGATGGAAAAAATATCATCTATTACAGTTTAAAAAGAAAAAAGAGAGGGAGAGCCCAAAATGGAACATAAGATGCCTGCATTACAGGAAAAAATATATATTATATTCAGAAATAGGAAAGAAATAAATGATTAGATGTGATGGAATTAAATGGTCATTTGGAAGAAAGGCATTTACATGAATTTTCTTTCGATGGAAATCAAAGCACAATTTTTCTGTTAAAAACATTACCCAGTGTTGCCCTTGGCTGTTCAAGAGTTCTAGAAGTTTTAGATGGGACAGAATCCAGAAATGGAACGCTTGTTGCTGTTGGAATAAATGTCAACATTTTTAAAAGCAGTAGAGGGCCCCAGGAATAAAATACAAATTCCAGAGTAATAAATTACGCCTCAAATGGGGAAAAATATCAAGAGCACTTGAGAGATTGCTGACCAACATTTTAAAAGTAGTGATTCATTAGGAGTTGAAGATGAGCTCATTTTTAAAAACATGCAAACTTCAAATGTTAAACCATGATAAAACAATGTTTCATATATTGAACTGTTTTCAAGTGGTTTTTCTGGTTCCTTCCCTCTGTTTCTTAAACTGCTAGCTGAATCTACTCTTAGCATTCTATTTCATTTCTTAAAATTTTCTGCTGCTGTTTAAAATTATTTGCCTTTATTTATCATGGCACCAATAGAGCTAAGATAAGGCTACACACACACACACAAATACCAGACATACGTCTTTGTGTGGCAGAGACCAGTATTATTTACTTTGAATCTCCTGCAGTACCTAGTTTAGTAAGTGCTCAATAAATACTTGCTAGAAGGAACTATTGGACTGAATTAAACTCACTGTAGATAGATCAGTAAGTGAATGCCAAAGGTTAGACCCAGCTGAACTTCTATAGACAAATGAGTGACATGATTGCTCTAGAGACGGATTTCTCACCTTGGCACTATTGCCCTTTAGGACTGGATGACTCTTTAGTGTGGGAGCTGTCCTGTGCATTGCAGGGGTTTAGCAGCATCCCTGGCCTCTACCCACTAGATGTCAGTAATACCTTCCCAGGATACCAAAAGTATATCTAGCTATGGCCGAATGTTTCCTCAGGGGGAAGGGAGCAAAATCACCCCCACTGGAGAACTACTACACCAGGGAAAACTAAGAATCTAAAAGCTTTTTAGAATGACTCTGAACAACAGAGAGATAGGCCATTATTTTTACTGTGCCTCAGTGGCAACCTAATCTATCTGCATCTCCCACATGTGGCAGAGTTTATTTACTGATGGATGTGAAGAAATAATCATTCAGTGGGAGAGGTGGGTAGAATTCATCTCCCTGACACAGATTGTCATGTCTCTCCTGTGGAGCTCTAGAGAGCGCACCTTTTCATTCTGAAAAAATGAAAGGGAGAACTAGGTGCAGTATTGTCAGAATACCTGGCATCCAAAAAAAGAATTGAGAGGCTGGGTGTACCTGTGTGGGGCTCTGATATTTCAGGCTCATCTGATGTTGTAGGGCTTGAGAAAACATCATAAGTGGCTTTTAAAAGAAAAGGTAAAACAAAAAAGAAGATGTTAATTTTAATTTTAAAAGATTTCATGACATATTTTAATGCTGGCTGAAAGAGGACATTTTCATGTAGGTGTTAGTGAGCTTTGGCTGTGGGCTACTGGTCATGTCAGCAACGTGTAAGCAATCACTAATAGACTTGCCTCTAGTCCTTCTTGCCCTGAACTAAAGGCCTTTATGCAGTGAGCCCTGACACTGACCCCTAGGGTGATGTGAGCATAGTGCTATTTACAAGGAAGTCGTGCCAGCTGTAAATCAAACAGCTTCAAAGAGTACAAACACAAATGAAATCAGATGGCAATTTGAGATTTCCAAAGAAGGAAACAGCAGTCACACTGAGGTAATTTGCACAAAGACGACAGCTTGGTCTTTATACTTAGTAAAAGTTACCATCATGATGTCTGGATAGTACTTTACAGTTTGCACAGCACTTTGCAGGTTGCACAGCACTTTATAGTTTGCACAGCGTTTTCTCATATATCAACTTATTTAACTCTCTTAATATCCCTGAGAAATAGGTGAGGTAGACATTAGCCCCATGTTATAGACAATGGGGTAGTATCTCCATTTTCTAGATGATAAAATTGAGATTCACTGAGGAGAGGACATTTGCTAGTGGTCACGCACTGGGACTGTCAAATTCGACATATTTCCCATTCCATTTGCAGGGCCAGGAATGGCAGAGTTAAGACCAGCCCCTTCCTCCTGTACCATCCTTCCTGTCATTTTACCTAGAGGCAGCTTTCTACATTCCTCCACGGAGCCAAGAGCCCATCTATAATCTAGGTGGGTTTAAAGATAAGTTTTATATTCTACATAAAGAAAAGTAGGGTGACCTTAAAAATACAGGTTGATTTTAATGTAGGGATAATTTTCACGTTCACTTAAGAATTGAATTTGCAAGCAAAAACAGCATCAAAATTAGAAAGTTCCCATTTCTGTACTAAGAGCCATCACCATGGTAACGAGAGGTATAGAGGAAGGAAGCATGAACTGTCAGGAGGCAGGTGTCACTTCCCTTGCCCATTGAAAGTGGCTGTACAGAAATAAATGATAAAGGCAGGAGCTCATGGGAAAATTTACACATTGGGGTTACTTGTAATTTAGTGACAATGTAATGATACTGAACCGTTGCTAGTTGAAGCTGTAGGGAAGCTAAGATCAGACCATGCAACACAGTCTGATATGCAGAGAGGGTAATTATATTGCACTGCATACAAAAGAGGCAGGAAATATATTTCAGTTTGTGAAGGTGAATCTACTGCTTTGCAAAATCTTCAAAAACAGAAAGAATATTATGAGTTAAAATATGCAAATATCCCAAGAATAAATTTATTACCTGACAATGTAAAGTTTTCTTTAGTCTAGCTACAGTTTTAAAGGGTTAGATAAGAATGACTCATTTTTTTAAAGGACAAAAATGTTGGCAGCTGCTGATCTTAGGTTCACTTTAAGCCAATTTCAAATCATGGATCCAGCAAAGTCAGCTCCCTCTAACTACTAGACAAATCAGGAAAATTTAACAACTTGTATTTAAACCTCTTGTACTAGGTAAGAAATTGTCAATTAATAGCTGACTTATTTATATTTTATATTGTTGCTTTTGAAAAACACCATACTGTCTTTATGTTATCCTAACTCCCAAATTTCCCTTCCATCTAGTGACATTGGACCAACTTTCTTATATTCTTGTACTCTATTCTAAGAGATGATATTTATTCACCCTCTTTCTACTTCTTTTCCATATTAACAAGGCCCTTCCATCCTGGAGGTTCCAAGCCAGGCCTCCATCTTCCCTCAAGTTATTCCCAGAAGACACTGTCCTGGGGAAAGAAGCCCTCCTTCCATCATCCTCTGGCAACTGTGACTCACATCTGAAATTTCCCAACTGTCAAGGACCTCTTACTTCCAAACATTTTCTCAAATATAATTAAGATTAAAATCACATGTTTGCCAGTAGGTTTGGTCCCTGATATTTCTATTTCTGGAGTTTCTGATAGCTGAGTGCTAAAAACACAAAAACACCACTTGCTGGAAGTTTTATGTTGTTTGGGCAGCTCTGAGAAGCACACTACTACCTCATTTCATGGGTTAAACAAGAGTTTTTGACTCTGAAGTAATGGATGTAAGAGGATAGAACAGGGCGGAAACTGGAGTTCTCCAAAAATCAACCACTCTTGACTTCTTTACAAAACTCTTGATACAAACAGATGGAAAGACGTACCATGTTCTTGGATTGGAAGAATCAATATTGTGAAAATGACTATACTACCCAAAGCAATCTACAGATTCAATGCAATCCCTGTCAAACTACCAATGGCATTTTTCACAGAATTAGAACAAAAATTTCACAATCTGTATGGAAACACAAAAGACCCCGAATAGCCAAAGCAGTCTTGAGGGAAAAAAACAGAGCTGAAGGAATCAGGCTCCCAAACTTCAGACTAAACTACAAAGCTACAGTAATCAAGACAATATGGTACGGGCACAAAAACAGAAATATAGATCAATGGAACAGGATAGAAAGCCCAGAGATAAACCCACGGACATATGGTCAACTAATCTATGACAAAGGAGGCAAGGATATACAATGGAGAAAAGACAGTCTCTTCAATAAGTGGTGATGGGAGAACTGGACAGCTACATGTAAAAGAATGAAATTAGAACACTCCTTAACACCATACATAAAAATAAACTCACAATGGATTAGAGGCCTAAATGTAAGACCAGACACTATAAAAATCTTAGAGGAAAACACTCTTTGACATAAATCACAGCAAGATCTTTTTTGGGTTTTTTTTTTTGTTTTTTGTTTTTTTGCAGTATGCGGGCCTCTCACTGCTGTGGCCTCTCTCGCTGTGGAGCACAGGCTCCGGACGCACAGGCCCAGTGGCCATGGCTCACGGGCCCAGCCGCTCCGCGGCATGCGGGATCCTCCTGGACCGGGGCATGAACCCGCGTCCCCTGCATCGGCAGGCGGACTCCCAACAACTGAGCCACCAGGGAAGCCCACAGCAAGATCTTTTTTGATCCACCTTCTAGAGTAAGGGAAATAAAAACAAAAATAAACAAATGGGACCTAATGAAACTTCAAAGCTTTTGCACAGCAGAGGGAACTACAAACAAGATGAAAAGACAACCCTCAGAATGGGAGAAAATATTTGCAAATGAATCAAGAGACAAAGGATTATCTCCAAAATATATAAACAGCTCATGCAGTTCAATATTAAAAAAACAAATAACCCAATCCAAAAATGGGCAGAAGACCTAAATAGACATTTCTCCAAAGAAGACATACAGATGGCCAAGAAGCACATGAAAAGCTGCTCAATGCCACTAATTGTTAGAGAAATGCAAATCAAAACTACAATGAGGTATCACCTCACACCAGCTAGAATGGGCATCATCA
Organism: Mesoplodon mirus; assembly: GCF_964341445.2. Classification (NCBI taxonomy): domain Eukaryota; kingdom Metazoa; phylum Chordata; class Mammalia; order Artiodactyla; family Ziphiidae; genus Mesoplodon; species Mesoplodon mirus. The sequence goes on along the minus strand of NC_138982.1, from coordinate 99,032,244 downwards.
GAAAATCTACAAACAACAAAGGCTGGAGAGGGTGTGGAGAAAAGGGAACACTCTTGCACTGTTAGTGGGAATGTAAATTGATACAGCCACTATGGAGAACAGTATGGAGTTTCCTTAAAAAACTAAGAATAGAATTACCATATGACCCAGCAATCCCACTACTGGGCTTATATCCAGAGAAAACCATAATTCAAAAAGACACATGCACCCCAATGTTCATTGCAGCTCTATTTACAATAGCCAGGACATGGAAGCAACCTAAATGCCCTTCGACAGATGAATGGATAAAGAAGATGTGGTACATATATACAATGGAATATTACTCAGCCATAAAAAGGAACAAAATTGGGTCATTTGTAGAGATGTGGATGGATCTAGAGACTGTCATGCAGAGTGAAGTAAGTCAGAAAGAGAAAAACAAATATCGTATATTAATGCATATATGTGGAACCTAGAAAAATGGTACAGATGTTGGTTTGCAGGGCCGAAATTGAGACACAGATGCAGAGAACAAACGTATGGACACCAAGGGGGGAAAGTGGTGGGGGGAGGGGTGGTGGTGTGATGAATTGGGAGATTGGGATTGACCTATATACACCAACATGTATAAAATGGATAACTAATAAAAACCTGCTGTATAAAAAAATAAATAAAATTTAAAAAAAACCCAAACAAAAACTCCCACAAAACTCTTGTAAATATACTTCTTTTTATACCAGAAAGAAACACAGGAAATGCTTAGGTATCCCTGGTTTTTAAAGGGCTTTTCCAGCTATAAAATTGATAAATAGCTAAGAGGGGTAAACCCTTCTATTTTTTAGACTCTACATGCCATCATGCATTATTGTTTAGAGGCAAACATCTTCTGTCACCAAAGTTTACTTTAGTGGGTGACATTCTCCAGCCATTTGTCATTAAGTCTCGCATTCACAGAATATAAATGGGACCAAAATTTGTAGGAGAAGTCTAAGGCTAGTAAAATACGCAGTTCAATTCAAAGGCTATAAAAAGCAATTTTAGTTTCTTTCAAAAAACAGTAATGGCTTATAATCATGATAACTAAATTTTATTTTTATATTTTTCAGAGAAAAAAATAATATGAAATAAGCCACACTACAATTTTCTCATTTGTTTATAACTTCCTAAAACTACATTGCTAAATTATGTTTGGTTGTACATTTTATTTTTACTTTAAAAAAACTGATTAGATGCAAATTCCATAATAAAAATACTTTGATATTGCTCTGGAAACATATGATGGCACACAGACAAGGCCTTTACAATGATCAAGAATTCTTCAATTTATCTTATTCAAATTCCATGAATATTAAGAACTATGTGAAAGAGTTTTTTGTTGGACTGTTTCTAAATTTATTATTTTTTTATTGACATATAGTTGATTTAAAATGTGTTAGCTTCTGGTATATAGCAAAGTAATTCAGATATATATATATATACATATATATGTATATACATATATATGTATTTTTTCAGATTCTTTTCCCTTATAGGTTTGTTTTTTTTTTTTTTTTGCGGTACGCGGGCCTCTCTCTGTTGTGGCCTCTCCTGTTGCAGAGCACAGGCTCCAGAGGCACAGGCTCAGCAGCCATGGTTCACGGGCCCAGCTGCTCCACCGCATGTGGGATCTTCCCGGACCAGGGCATGAACCCGTGTCCCCTCCATCGGCAGGCAGACTCTCAACCACTGCGCCACCAGGGAAGCCCTAGTTTGTTTTTTTTAAACATCTTTATTGGAGTATAATTGCTTTACAATGGTGTGTTAGTTTCTGCTTTATAACAAAGTGAATCAGCTATACATATACATATGTTCCCATATCTCCTCCCTCTTGCATCTCCCTCCCACCCTCCCTTATAGTTTATTACAAGATATTGAATATAGTTCCCTGTGCTATACAGTAGGACCTTGTTGTTTAACTCTTTTATATATAGTAGTTTCTATCTGCTAATCCCAAACTCCTAATTTATCCCTCCTCACCCCCTTTCCCCTTTGTTAACCGTAAGTTTGTTTTCTATGTCTGTAAGTCCGTTTCTGTTCTGTAAATAAGTTCATTTGTATCATTTTTTAGAGTCCTTATATAAGTAGTATCATATGATATTTGTCTTTCCGTGTCTGATTTACTCCACTTAGTATGATAATCTCTAGGTTCATCTATGTTGCTACAATGGCATTATTCCATCTTTTTTTTATGGTTGAATAATATTCGACTGCATATGTATAAAGACTCCTTTTAAAACATAAATTCTTAGGTGAAAGGCCTCGTGACCTCATTAGGATAGAAATTGTGCCTGTCATGGTCTTTATGGACTTCAAGGTTTACCCCAGAGCCTTGTACATGGGAAGACTCAATGGAATTAATCGGCAAGATTTCCATTACAATGAACAAATAACAATGAGTTTGACAGTTGGGTAGTTTATGCTCTTAGTAAGGATAGATGAGAATAAATGAACAGATCCTTTAATTATTTTATAACACACATATGTGTGCACACAAATCTCTCCCTCTACTACACAATTACCTGCCATATGCTTGTGTGGCCACACCTTGCCATGGAAATAGAATCCTAAACACACATATAAAGACACAAAGGGAAAATACAACAGGACCATCAATAAGTAGCTGGATGAGAAAAGCACTTATAAACACCACACACAGAGTTCTCAGTACCATTTAAATAAGTACATAAAGCTCTCTTCATTTCATGGAAAAATAAAATACCTTTCTGGTTGGCCGTGAAATTTGTGAATATATTGCCTGCAAGAAAATCCTCATGAAGCAAAACCAAAGGTTGTGGCTGTAAATTTCTAAGAGGCCACTGTAAATCTGTAAACCATCTGGTATACTTAAATTCTATTTTCCTGATCTCAAAGCATCAACACCACCATTTTTTTTTTCAAATATTAAGCCATGATTTTATTTTTTTTTTATTTTTTTTTTAAGTTTTATTTTATTTTATTTTTTTGCTTTATAACAAATTTAATCAGTTATACATATACATATGTTTCCATATCCCCTCCCTTTTGCGTCTCCCTCCCACCCTCCCTATCCCACCCCTCCAGGCGGTCACAAAGTACCGAGCTGATCTCCCTGTGCTATGCGGCTGCTTCCCACTAGCTATCTACCTCACGTTTGGTAGTGTATATATGTCCATGCCGCTCTTTCACTTTGTCACAGCTTACCGTTCCCCCTCCCCATATCCTCAAGTCCATTCTCTAGTAGGTCTGTGTCTTTATTCCTGTCTTACCCCTATGTTCTTCATGACTTTTTTTTTTTCTTCTTAAATTCCATATATATGTGTTAGCATACAGTATTTGTCTTTCTCTTTCTGACTTACTTCACTCTGTATGACAGACTCTAGGTCTATCCACCTCATTACAAATAGCTCAATTTCATTTCTTTTTATGGCTGAGTAATATTCCATTGTATATATGTGCCACATCTTCTTTATCCATTCATCCGATGATGGACACTTAGGTTGTTTCCATCTCCGGGCTATTGTAAATAAGGCTGCTATGAACATTTTGGTACATGTCTCTTTTTGAATTATGGTTTTCTCAGGGTATATGCCCAGTAGTGGGATTGCTGGGTCATATGGTAGGTCTATTTGTAGTTTTTTAAGGAACCTCCATACCGTTCTCCATAGCGGCTGTACCAATTCACATTCCCACCAGCAGTGCAAGAGTGTTCCCTTTTTTCCACACCCTCTCCAGCATTTATTGTTTCTAGATTTTTTGATGATGGCCATTCTGACTGGCAACACCACCATTTATTCCTATTTTTTCTCCTCTCTAGGGCTTAATTCAGTCCGGTGGGCCAGATCTATGCTAATCAACACCTCATAGGAAGACAATAAGGTCCAAATGTAGAGTTCAACCACTGTGAGCAAACCACTTGTGGCTGAAACTTTCCAACCAGTATACCACTCCTTAGGCATGCTGATCACTTCAGTTTTCAAGGCTTTAAATAATTTATAGAGCTTAAGTGCATATAGCAATTTATTAAAGTTCTACAAAGTACTGAAAGAATGAAACACTGCAAAATAATAAGTAATGAACTCCTAAAGGGAGCTCCCAAAGTGGATTCTAATGAAAAGACTGAGACAGACCATCCTCAGTTCTGCCAAGGGAAGTCTCTAAAGATAATTGTTTATTGCTCAAGGGGAAATAATTATGCCAGAAGGAACTGTCATCTTAGTAATAAGTTACTGTACAATTAGAGGGAAAAGTCAGTTTGTCTGGGCATGCTAGGGGAAGAACAGGCTGGAGAGTTTTCTAAGGATGCAAATAAACGCACTGCATCATCTTGGGTTATATGAAGAAATCATTTTTTTATTTGATTAAGGTTCAAATCCCTCCTGGTACTAAATGATGATCTTTTAAGGGGATGACCAAGTAAATTAAGGATGCTTAACACTGATAGCATTAGCAAGCCAGAAACAAAACATTGATTTCTATTCTCCTTCTCCAACCATGTTCTACTGGCTACCTTCCAGCAGAACATAAGACCAATTCTATTGCATCATCAGAAAGATTGACTTTTCTGAATGATTGTTATAAGCACGTAAGTATTTCTAAAATATGGCCAACTTTCTTTTGATATAGAATTTATAAATAAGTTTACATTCTGGCATATAGTTAAAGAGCAGATTTTTATAATTTCCTTTCTGTACTTTAAGAAAGGGTGGATTTGCTAAGGAAAGCAAAATCAGTCAATCCTACTTGAACATACTTTAGAGAAGGTTTAAAGAAAGTACAATTCCAAATAATGAGATCACAAAATGCAGCCCTAAACTACTGAAATGATTTCAATATTCGACATGCAAGTTAGAATTGCCACATAGCTTTTTATTGACAAAAGTAATACAGACATCTTTTTAAGAGCATGCGTTCTGATTATTTGATACAGAGTATGAAGTAAATGTGGAAAACAAATCTAGTAAACATTGAAGGAAAATGAGTTTTACAAAAGGTACTGATAAACCATGTTTAATGGTTGATAAAGAAACAAGCAGCCCCTGGTATTCAGGTGCCGGCCAGGCACTCACAGCTAGGCTGTTGTGTTCACCTACGGAACATCGACAATTGAAAAGAACATCAACATCACACAAGTTCACTTGGTGACAAAGATGGACCAAGACAAAAACAAGACCATTCTGTAACTGTGTGGGACACAAACGCATGAGCACAAAAATTACTGTCCTCATATTCTGGCTAATATCTTTACCAATCACAGCTTTAGTCTTACTCCTCTTTTCTCGCCTTCTAGTTAAGAATTCTTAAGATATTCTGTCACAGATTATTCCCATTTTCAGACAGCATCCAATTCAGAGCAAAGCTTCGCTTCCTTAAACACTCCCCAGAATCACCTAACACAAGACTAAATCCCATAACATCCTCTTACTAACAGATCCACAGTTCCTCATGGTCTGCATTCTCCATTGTGACAAAAAGTAAATAAACCTAACTTTGTTCAAATACAGGTGTGTTCCTGGTAGTCTTTGGCTGAAGGTAATTGACATAGTAAATATAGATGCATCGCATGCCAACAGAGAAAACAAAATATGTTCATTTTGCTATAATAATGTCATTAATACCAGCTGAAATATATAATTTCTTCAAAAGATGTAACAACTAAAAACGAGACCGATGATTTTATGGACTGGCATTCAAGTACTATCTCTGCCTCTCTCTCTTCTTAATTCTCAAATAATTGCATTAGGAAGCCATGTGAGTAACTAGAAAATACAATAATCATATATGCTGAAACTAAATAGGAAATAGAAACTTAGTGCCTGTGTAAATTCACACAAAATCAATTGAGAAACAAAGGCTGAAATGAATAAAAGGGTTGTGTGAATATACCAACTCTTTAAATCACAAGTAACACATTTGATAAATTTTAATTAGAAATTTATCACATTAGGAAGATGCCACAGAACATGTATACAAGAGGTAGATGGAAGTGTTAAAAATACTAGCAGAAACAAGAAACACTTAAGCGCCCACTTTAAGAAACCAATTTTACATTGATTTCAGGCCTCCTGTCCTATAACTGACCACATTCGATGCTTCTTATCTGTACCATGTAAAGTATTACAGACTACAGTGATAAGGCAGTGCTTCTTAAACTTTAATGCTCATACAAATCACCTGGAGATCTTGTTAAAAAGCAGATCCTGATTCAACAGATTTGAAGTAGAGCCCAAGATTCTGCCTTTCTAACAAGCTCCCTGGTGATGCCAATGCTCTCTCTCCAAACATCATACCAAGTAGCCCAGTCATAACAATTCAGTGTAGTAACGGCAGGCTAGGAAGTTTCTGTGGCTGATGCTTATGACTGCAATCATACCTACTGAACTGTTACAGCCCATGACAGGCCCACACACTTCATCTAGAGATGGCTGGCAGTCGACAGTTTTTGGAAGTTCTCTGGCAGCCTAAGGTGGCCCTAGCAGGAGGGAAGCAGCTGAATAATGAAACTGCTTCCTGCAGCATTAGCAACTATTCATACTCCACCCGGCAAAACCAGAATATTCCTTTGCTGTAATTAAGGCAAAAGGAACCTTTCTTTTACTGGGATGTCCAATCTCATCTATCTTCGTCTCTTTGTAACTCTACAACATTCACCTGCAAACATATTTTCCCTACCCCCCAGAACTTGCTTCAATTCAGGCTTATATATAATTCATATCCTAGGCATTGAAATTTCATAAGTGGTTTCCTGGAGGTTTTGGTCAGTTTGCTCTTAAATAATCATAAACACCAAAAATCTAGAGGCTGCTCAAGAGAAACCAGGAAGACCTTATATGCCCTGTGTTTATAGCCCAGAAGCTGAGAGATAAAAGGGACCTAAGTGTTCTACTAACTCAGTGGGCCCCAACAGTCTTTGGTTTGGAAGATGTGATACTTGTAAAGGACATGGGGGTCAGGCCAGCTGGGCCACAGTGCAGCAGATAAACCGTCACACACGCCCACAGACTAGCATTGTTCCACAGTCTGCAGTGCAGCTGTGCCTCTGTGTTAACAGAACTAGAGGCTCAGTATGAAACTCCACCCAGAGCCTGGATTTTAGACTCAGGTGACCTGAATTCTGAAGGTGTTCTTGCACCCACATTGAGTAATGGCACTAGAATTTCAGGCTCAGTGACTTGGGGAATCAAGGCTTAGAAAGACCCAATTTAAGGCTTCTCTGTATTGGCTGACAACTATAACCAACTTATAAGTGTTTTCTCACATGAGTAAACTAGGGGGGACTGTAACAGACATGCTTACTTCATTTGATGCCATCCTTGTATCTTTTGCTAAGATCTGAATCAATTACACTCACCAGAGAAAGGATCATTTGACTAAGATCTATGTGTCTGTAGGCTCATTCTCATCCTTTCTCAAACCAGTCCTGTGCGGGACTCCTTTCTGGAGAATACCACAGAATGGGGGTGTGTTTAACATCATTACATGAACTTCTAACTACATTATACACTAATTATATGTACTCAAAAAAATCACCACTAGAAGGTTCACAAAATTAAAATACAAATAAGTAAAACAAAAATCATAGAAGTAATCACACAAAATGGTTTGTGAGGTTTTCTTATAATTCTCACATGCTGAATATTTTCTTTAGTTGACCACTAGACATCAAATAAAAGACGTACATGCAAAAACTCTTTAATTGAGAAAAATCTATTTTTTAAAAAGGAAGCTATTTCACTCAATCAATTTTAGTGTTGGAACACAAGAATTCTCGGGAGAAAAAGCCAATTGCTATAGTTTACAAAAGAGCAAACCAGGATCCAGGAAAGTAGAGAAAAATAGCTAAAATATGTGGTTGGTAGTAAAGCCAGAACTGGAACCAAGGTCCAGTATTAATGCCAAGACCTGTGGTCTTTCCTCTATATCACAATATGTTTACATATTTTAGGACATATTTTATGTTTACATATTTTATTATTTCAGTAATATTTACATATTTTATTATTTCAGTAATAATATCTTGCACAAAGTAAACTCTCAAATGTTCATTGGATATTTTACTGAAAAAGAGGCAAATATCTAACTGCAAGGGAAATATTAAATTCATACTCTTAAATCAGATCATGATGGGATTCTTATTTTTGTTACTGCTCTCATGTCACTAAAGAGATCTCTAGAAATTCAATGAGCCAATTCACAGTTCATCTTCTAGCCAGACTTCTAACTGTATATCCAGACATTAAAACACAGATCTTTAAAACAAATGCAAACGCATTTTGCTTTTGTATTGAAAAAAATGAAATTCATCTAAGCATCAAGAATGGATGATAACTTTACCATTTACTACAAAGTATATGGATAATCAACTAAACAACCTATAAAAATAAAAACGAGAAGTTATTCCATACTGTTGCTCCAATCTATTTTTTAAAAAAAGAATGCAATTACCAGTTTGAGGCAGCAGAATTTTGGAATCTTCAGATATTTTACTTGTAGGCACAATCCATGGCTTTTGACTTGAAGCTACAGCAAAAAAGAAATGGAATTCACTGAGAATTTTTTTGAAAGGATAAAGAGACAGAAATAGGTTGCTGGTGTGGTTAAGTGGCTACCAGTAGCCTGAAATAAAAAACACATACTGATCCAATTAAACATCATCACATATGAAGAAGAAATCAATATACACCCATTTAGAGAGCATTTGAGTAGAGATCAGAAGGAGACTAGAGTTTGGTGTCATACTCTCACCTTTTTGAGGATAGAAAACTAACTAAATGGGCTATATATGGAATTAATAGATTGATAATTGTTACTAAATTTGTAGAAAATCCAATCAGAGAAATAGTTATTTTTGGCTTTTTTTTTTTAAACCAAATCAACCACTTGTTTGGCTGAGTTGACTGAATTCAGCAGTTCATTGAGGTTTGCATAGATAAGATCCAGTAAACGTGTTCTACAGAATTAAGCAATCACCACCCATGTCGTAACACCAGATTTAAGGTGCTGTTATTACCCAAGGTGCCCCCAGGTTTCTCAAAAGGGAAGGGTGTTTTTGCCTGAGGAAATTCTGGAAGAATTTTCGGAGCTGCAATGAAACACAAGAAATGTTATGGCTTGAAGTGGGAGTAAGAGAAAAGGTTTTTAAAATCTCAAGCTTCAAAAACAAAAAACAAACACACAAATGCAAATTACTCAGGTAAGGTAAGGGACTGTTACTAGTATATATTTCTTACTCCTGTGTTTCAATGATGGATAATATAAGACAGCTTCTTTTTCTATTTTGTATAATGAAGCCACTGCATTTGAGGAGTTTGGGTTCTTTTTTTCACCCTTATTAAACTAGTGTCCTAATTTCTTCAGCTATGCGTATGTGTGTTCTCAGATATATTAAGTTTAAACTCAAGTCAAGCACCAAACACATATGAACTAGAAAATGTCTGTCCAATAGTTTTTAAAAATAGAATTTCAGTAACTACATGACTTTATATTTAAGCTCCCCCAACAACTTTTTTGATATTGCACGTAAATTCTAAGAATTCTAAGAAGCAGTCTGCAGAAATATCATAAATATATCTTCTCTTTCAAGATAAACAGTTGAGTAGAAAGATATTTAGGAAAAATATAGAAAATAATTTATTCAGTGACAAAATAATGTTGAATTAAAAGAATCAAATATAATATCAAAATATGACTACCCCCAAGAAAAATTACCAAAGGATTTGTCATAGAGAAAGACTCTTTAGGATACTAGATTATAAAATAAAGAATTTATAACATTTAAGGGCTTGGTATTGGAGAGTTTATTGTTCTATAAGCCATGTGTCCCTTCTTTTCTGTGAGGAGATAAGTTTGAATGAATTAGCCTAAGGACTTCTTTCAAGCATGCATAATATTTCCAAGGTAATAATAAGCTGCAGTGTTTAATAATTTTTACCTAGAGTGCTCAGTGGCAATTCAAACCTAGGTATTAAAATAGTTTGCAGTGTTTCGGGGGTCCTTCCCCTGAGAACTGCAATAAAGAAGAATTCAGTTAGAAACTCCCTGAGTTGGGATTTGACATTGTGGCTTAACCATGTCATGTGAGGCATGCTCATAACAGAGGGTGCATTGGGCAGCTGATGCCTTTCATGGAAATAGCTGGCTTTCCCTGGAAATGTTTTACATAGTTATAATTTGAAGGTATATGTTCAAATGGCCATGGTGTGGCATGGAAGATCAATATCACAAGTACAGAACAAAATATGTACATGCTGCTCCTTTTTTTTTTTTTTTTTGGAGAAGAGAATAAAGCAGGTTAGATTCTCTTGGGCCAAGAAGCAGCTAACTTGCATGACATAAAATTCTTAGTAGAAGGCATGACACTTTGGGGGATTCTCCTTAAGTTTAGTACACACAAGACTTGGAAAAGCCAACTGAAATGGAAAGCACAGACATAGTCAAGACTCTCACTCCTCCAAGCTTTGTAGGTTAAAAGGCTGGCATTCTGTTTTTCTATACCTCCCAAGAGACTGGTAAAAAGGGTGTACAGTTAGCATATAGCATCTAGAGCTGCCTAGAATATTAGTCATCAGGATCAAGGTATGTCGTTAACTCTTTAATGGAATTGGTCTGAGAAATAGAAGATGAACTACTGCCAGTAAGGTAGGAAAGAAAGTGGGGAGGATGGGAAGCCAAGGCATTGGGGTTACTTTTGTATGAGGGTTGGGAGGTTCTTTTTTTTTTTTTTTTTTTTAAGAAAAAAAGTTCTTAGAATTACCCGGTATTGTTTCTGAAATGTCTAATGCACTAGACACAGTGGGTTTAGTGGTTCTTGGAACTGATTCAGGAGTCACTGGAAGGTAAAAAAGACGACTTTAAAATTAAGATAAAATGATGAAACAAGTCAAGACCATAAGGCACTTTTGTTGCCTTTTAGAATTAGAACTGACACTTACACGGACTAATTCTTTTCAAGTTAATTATGTTAAGGGCTCCCTGGCTTGTGTCTGAACTGACACCTCCTCCCAACCCTTCCTTTCTGGGTTTGTCCACTTTCCGTGTGTTCCAAAAAGCACGTGGAATTGACCCCCATGGAAGCATTTATCAGTTTAATCATAATTTTGGGTCTGTCCTTTTTTCTTAGCACAAAGTCTGGGATATAGTAAGCAAGCACATGATAAATATTTATTAAACAAGTTAATATATGGGCAGATAACATAATGACCCAGGTCAAAAAGATTTATTTAGAACTATTACAATTTTAAGACTTCTCTCTTCCAAACTGTAGTCAACATGCAAAGCTTGGAACTGGGTTGAAATTATGAGGATTCAAATGCTCAGTCACAGGGTTGTTTCAAGTGCTAGATCAAAGGTAAAGATGACCTTCAGGTAAATAGTTTTTGAGGAATAAGAACCAGGATCACCGAGATCTGGAATGAATTGTGAGCTACACAATTCCAGAATTTTGTAGGGTAAGGATATGAAATAAACACAGTGCCACTGAATAATGAATTACGGTGTTTGCCTAAGTGTTTCTGAAATGGAAAATCCTGAGGAAGGTTTGGCAGAGAGCTAAGAACTCTGTTGACTCTCCCATCAGATACTATGCCAAGAGAAGAAGTGTAGTTGGGAATGCTTTTCTTGGTATTGGCTAATTATACTGAAATCAGAAAACTACCTAGGAATTTCATTCAAATAGCTTATTCCAGCATCAGAGCCTACCCTTGCTCCAACTCCCATGAAGGTGGGGGATGGAAGGTCCATTTATCACCTTTAGGTAGGACCAAGTACTTCTTACTCTGTCAGAAATATTTCTACTTGAATAGGTTTCTTGAAATCAAGCCATTTTATTTCCCCACCAATCTTTCTTTTCTCTGGACTAGTTAGGAGTCCAAGAGTTTAGTACAAGGTAAATATCACTGATATTTCAATTTATGGCAATTTTATGGGTTAAAAAATTCACTTTAGATTGGAATTACTTTGCTAAATGTAGATTTGGAGGAATTCTTGCCAGATATTTGTTTCACAGATCTCTGGAAGAAGTGGTATTGCTCTGGCAAAAACTCTGTAGTTCAGAGAATAACATGTCCCCAGTGGGCTGGACTTGGGCAGTTCATTCACATAAGACATGCTGAATGTTTTTTAGTAATGGTTGATAAACTGGGGAAAATGCATACTGCGTTTATTCTTTAAAGGATTTTTACTGAACTATTAGGTATTTTCTACACAAGCATTGTTAATCTTCAAGAGACATTGTTACTAAATGATTCCAAGGTATTTTCATAGATATTAAACTATGGATTTATGAGGGATAATGGCATTTTGCTAAACCAATCACTTGTGAAAGTGAAGAAGTGAAAAAATGCTCTCGTGTCTTCTTATAAAAGGAAAGCACCCAAACCATGGTATTACATCTTAGTATAAAAATATTTCAGAAAGTTGCAGTAACAACTTTCACTTAAAGTGAAAAATACAGCTTCCATATTACATATCAGTTACAGAATTCAATGGTTCATTTGCATCTGCTGTTTTTCCAAACATTAAAGACCCAGAATCTCCTACTGTTGTGTGCTTATGATCAAAATGAATTTCCTACTGGCTCTTCACTGAAAAAAAAAAATACAGGCTTTTCAATCAGTTACTATTTGAAAAAACATATTATTTATTTTCTCAAAGTTAATAACGTAGGGATCTCATTACCTGTTACGGGCTGTGCTGGGATTTTTTCTACCTCTGGTGTTTTAGATTCAGCAGGCAGTGCCAAGGTTTCATTCTTAGCTAAAAAATTCAGAAAACAAACAACTTATCTCACTTCCTCATAATAGAGTATCCAAATATAATTCCCTCAAAACAATCAAGCAACAGACTATTTCAAGAAATCTATTCTGCTCTTATCCCTTCCCACCAGGCAGTCAATAAATTTATTGTGCATTTCTACCAGGGATTAGTATTAGTAGTGACAGTCTTCAGAATTCCTTCTCATTAACCCTAGGTAATTCTTTAAGATCTAGGTTGGCATGGGAATGAGGAAAAAAATCACAACCCAGTACTTGGATAGCTCTCAAGTCATTCTGATTCATAAACAGAGTTTCTTGAAGGCACAGGTTGTAAGGCATAGCAAATGCTCCCTGGAATTTTATATTCAATTACTCCTAATTTTTTTAAAATCAATGAATAGAAATTATCCGTTATTATGCATGGTAAAAAATATAATAGGCTATGGCTCTAAAGTTTTAGAAAAACATGAATAACACACATAGGAAACTAAGTTATTTGAAGATATTTGTGGTTAGGAAAAAATACCAACAGTTATTTATTTGAACCTCATGTTAACATAGATATTTTCTTTGGGTCTGTGTGGGAATTCAGTGTAAAAAAATGAAGTCTGTTTTTTAATTCTATTTCTTTTCTCTTCTGACAATTATTCAGGAAACTTTCTTCTAAAATTTAGGTATTCCTTTTCAAAGAAAGTACATTTCTGTACCAGAGTTGCCCAATGATTAAGATATTCTCCATATTCTCCAAAATGCATTTAGGATTAACTTGATTCAGCTATTTAGCACACTGAATCAATGATCTGCTTATAATATTTTGAAACAGTCTAGTGGCATGAAAGAATTCATTCATCTTTGAGATACCCTGATCATGTCGCCTTGAACTGATTATAATCAGATGGGATTTTTAAAGAGTCCTAAGGTTGTAAGGAACTTCTTGGGTTTCTCAGCTTTGGCACTACTGACATTTTGGGCTGGACAATTTTTTTAATGGGGGCCTTTCCTGTGAAGTGCAGGATATTTAGCAGCATCTCTGGCCTTTACTCACTGGATTCCACCCTTCCACAGCTGTGACAACCAAAAATGTCTCCAGACACTGCGAAATATCCTGGGGAGGGGACAAAATTGCCCTCTGTTGAGAACTACTGATCTAATCTGTTCTCTCAAAGTTCTTTGAGGATGTAAAATTTGCAACTTCTTCCTATAGTTCACATCACTGTTTTAAAGACCAATTTCTTCTTTTCAGTTAACATGGGCACAAAATATTCATTTACTTCTGATGGACTTAAAGACAATTATTAAGTCATCCCTTTCACAAAGATCATGGAAGCAAATCAATTTTCAATCTGTATTATGGAAGTATATGATAGATTCCTAGAGCTTATGATTTTCAGGAGTGATTTGAGATGCTAGAAATAGGCGTCACAAGTGCTAGTGTACTTGCCATAGCTATCAGTCAAGTGTGTGTTCTGAATTGCTGTGCTCATGAAGCTGTACAGCATGTTTGTACAACAGAAATGCTTAATACCATTGTTCAAATTAATTTAGCAGGACATAAAGAGAAGGGACTCTTTCTGGAATAACTAAAAAAATAAACAGATCCAGTATAATTTTATGATAAATTCTATTTTTTAGATTTCTAAATCTCATCAACATTTTTTTTCCTTCTTTTGTAGTCACAGCTTTGGTTTAGAACCATTGTGAGTGTTAGCACAGGAAAAAACGTTCAGATTACAAATTTTGATGAGCTCTAGTCCTGTTATTTTCAGCATGTACCACAGGAAGTTTTTTTTTTAATGTAATTGTTTTCAATGATCTCTTCTTTTTCAGTATCCTCTTCTCCTTCAGGATTATTTTTGCTAATCGTTTCCTTCCTGTGTAATATCCTACACTCGTGTTTCCCTGGCTGACTAGGACTGTGTATTTATTTATTTAAAAAATTATTTATTTATTTTAACCTCTAGATTCTAGACTTTCAGGCAATGCTCTGAATTGCTTTGCTTTAGCTCCTTATGCATGCCCTTACGGGGTAATACCATTAACCTAAAATTAGCCTGCTAATGAAGAAAAACAGTAAACTACCTTCCCAAGAGGTGTCTGTATTCTCTACCCATCACTAATTCCTTATAGAGGCATACTGTATTTCTAAACATGGCTCTTCAGGCGTGAGACAAATTGATTGAAGGGAAAGAACTTGAATGGGGACTCTTTGTGACTCCTATCAAGCCATGAGCATTCACCTACACTATCTTGGTAACAGCAGAGTAAAATGCCATTAGAACACGGCCTAAACCCCAGGAAATTCCTTTTCCTCTCTGATTCTTCTGTACTGTTTTTCAACACAGTTGTTTCCTTTCATTATTGGCAGGCTAAGTCTTGGCTTTGGCAAACACTTTTCATGTCCCTGGGAGGTGTGTGTATTACTAGCTTTCTTGTTTATTTCCCTCATTCATACCATGTGTTCTTAGAACAAAAGCTATTAATTTTTTGATGTCCCACATTGGGTCCTGCTGGAATGAGGATATTATTTTTAGGATTTAATCCCTTACACAGTAGGACTTTTCTGAATTGCAGTGATAAATAATTTCAGGAAAGTTTATTTCTCCTTCATCAGTATAAAGAAATGTTTATGCTCACACTCTTCATAAAAACCAGTACATCTAAAATGTAGTTTGTAACATAGTCTAAAATGGTACGTTTGATGGGTTTACTGGACATCTTCAAACATACTGCCTATCAGTCTCTTCAGTGTGTAAGAAATTCACCATGTATTCGATTTAAGATAGGTGCTTCCCTAGAAATAAGTTTTAAAATACATTTTAATTTGTCTTCATTAAAATCACACTTAATCCTGAAGTTTTAGTGATTCGTATCAGAATAACAAAAGCAAAAAGCAAAGCAAGCCAAAAAATCAACTGTTTAATTCTCTAAATTAAAGAAAATGAAAAGCTTGAACTGATATTAAGATAGCAGGTGGAACTTTGGAAAAACAAAACAAAACAAAAAATTCAGGAAATAGTCCTTAAAACCAAGAAATAAGGAACAAAACACATTTCAGTTCAACAGTGACATTTCTCCAAAGATGACATACAGATGGCCAAAAAGCACATGAAATGATGCTTGACATCACTAATTATTAGAGAAATGCAAATTAAAACTACAATGAGGTATCAGTCACACCTGTCAGAATGGCCATCGTCAAAAAATCTACAAACAATAAATGCTGGAGAGGGTGTGGAGAAAAGGGAACCCTACTATACTGATGGTGGGAATGTAAATTGGTGCAGCCACTACTGAGAACAATATGGAGGTCCCTTAAAGAACTAAAAGTAGAACTATCATATGACCCAGCAATCCCACTCCTAAGCATATACACGGAAAAAAACAGAATTCAAAAAGATACAGGCACCCCAATGTTCATTGCAGCACTATTTACAATAGCCAGGACATGGAAGCAACCTAAATGTCCATCAAC
This sequence comes from Mesoplodon mirus, assembly GCF_964341445.2. Taxonomy (NCBI): domain Eukaryota; kingdom Metazoa; phylum Chordata; class Mammalia; order Artiodactyla; family Ziphiidae; genus Mesoplodon; species Mesoplodon mirus. Next base: position 99,016,026 of record NC_138982.1, on the reverse strand, counting down.
AGAGGAATGGATAAAGAAAATGTGGTATCTATATACAATGGAATATTACTCAGCCATAAAAAAGAACAAAATAATGCCATGTGCAGCAATGTAGATGGACCTAGAGATTGTTATACTGAGTGAAGTAAGTCAGACACAGAAAGACAAATATCATATGATATTGCTTATATATGGATCTAAAAAAGGGTACAAATGAACTTATTTACAAAACACTAGTAAAGTCACAGATGTAGAAAACAAACTTACGGTTACCAGGGGATAAGGGAGGTGGAGGGATAAATTGGGAGATTGGGATTGACAAATACACACTACTATATATAAAATATATAACTAATAAGAACCTACTGTATAGCACAGGGAACTCTACTCAATACTCTGTAATGGCCTATATGGAAAAAGAATCTAAAAATGAGTGGAGATATATATATATATATATATATATATATATATATATATATATATATATATATGTATAACTAATTCATTTTGCTGTATACCTGAAACTAACACAACACTGTAAATCAACTACGCTCCAATAAAAAAAAAAAAGTGACAGCAGTGGTGTGGGAAAAACTCTGCTCATTTTCTGCCTTCACAAATCCTGGTTTTTGAATTTTGATGAACAGATTAGGGACCAAATCAGTAAGAGACTGGCCAGCTCCTTCCTTTTCTTCTCCTTCCGAACAACTCTTTCCCAAGAGGCCAAAACTAGAAACAAGAAAATCACAAATAGGAAAGCTCACTGGTAAAGGCAAACATAGAGTAAAAGCAGGAATTCATAAGCAAACATGATATCAAAACCAGCAACCGTGAGAAGAAGAGAGTACAAACGCAGGAAATCAGAATTGCATTTGAAATTAAGAGACCAGCAACTTAAAACAACCTTGTATATATATAGACTGCTTTATCAAAACCTCATGGGAAATGCAAACCAAAAAACTACAATAGATACACACACAAAGAAGAAAAACCTACCCAAATACAACACTAATATGGTCATCAAACCACAAGAGAAGAAAAAAGGAAGGGAAGAAAAAAGACCTACAAAAACAAACCCAAAACAATTAAGAAAATGCAATAGGAATACACATATTGATAAAACCCGTAAGTGTAATTGGATTAAATGCTTCAAGTAAAAGACACAGACTGGCTGAATGGATACAAAAACAAGACCCATATATATGCTGTCTACAAGAGACCTACTTCAGACCCAGGGACACATACAGACTGAAAGTGAGGGGATGGAAAAAGGTATTCCACACAAATGGAAACCAACAGAAAGCTGGAGTAGCAATACTCACATCAGACAAAATAGACTTTAAAATAAAGGCTGTTACAAGAGACAAGGAAGGACACTGCATAACGATCAAGGGATCAATCCAAGAAGATATAACAATTGTAAATATATATGCACCCAACATAGGAGCACCTCAGTATATAAGGCAAATGTTAACAGCCATGAAAGGGGAAATTGCCAGTAACACAATAATAGTGGGGAATTTAACACCCCAATTACACCAATGGACAGATCATCCAGACAGTAAATTAATAAGGAAACACAAGGCTTAAATGACACATTATAAAAGATAGACTTAATTGATATTTATAGGACATTCCATCTGAATGCAGCAGAATACATTTTCTTCTCAAGTGCACACAGAACATTCTCCAGGATAGATCAAATCTTGGGTCACAAATCAAACCTCGGTAAATATAAGAAAATTGAAATCATATCAAGCACCTTTTCTGACCATAGCACTAGGAGATTAAAAATCAATTACAGGAAAAAAAAACTGTAAAAAACACAAACACATGGAGGCTAAACAATATGTTACTAAATAACCAGTGGATCACTGAAGAAATAAAGGGGAAATCAAAAAATATCTAGCGACAAATGAAAACGAAAGCACGATGATCCAAAACCTATGGGACACAACAAAAGATGCTCTAAGAGGGAAGTTTATAGCAATACAATCTTACCTCAAGAGACAAGAAAAATCTCAAATAAACAACCTATCCTTACACCTAAAGCAACTATCTCGAGAAAGAAGAACAAGCAAGTCTTTCCCAGGCACGGGGCTAAGTATTATACAGGCTCTGGGCAGAGAACAGGTGAGTGCAAGAGTCCTGAGCTCTGGTTCTAAACACAGGTTCACTCAGGGAATTTAATATGGAAGCTTCCTGGCTTTTAGCACAGCATTTAGATGATGTAGAGTTGAGTCTCAGGGTTTACAGATAAACAGGAGGTGATCAAGTCTGATGCACAAATTAAAGAAATAAAGCCTAGAATCACTTGTCTACATTCTTGGAAGTAACTCACCATAGGACTAACAGATATGAATGTTTTACAGTAAAAATGTAACAACTGCACAAAATCACAAAGATTTATGGGCAAATATGTTCATATCTTAATAAAATGGTGATGCATAGATTTTGAAAATTTTTCCAAAATTCTAAGTCCACTAATTATGCTTTTCTACCCACTTATTAAGGCTTTGCTCCTCCTTCTTCCAGGAAGTTCTCAAATTAACAGCTAAGGAGAATGTAAATGTTTACCTTTTAGAACTGTTACAATCTGATTGCTTAACATCAAACAAGTAAACAGGTCAGACCTCCAATGAGGGAGGTGAAATTAAGTCTGAGGTTTCTGTGTGGGTGGGTCCCGTGCCTGTGTAAATCACAATTATGTCCCGAGCCACTTGAAGTTCTGGCCCCGAGTAATGCTTAATAAATATTTGTTAAATAAATGTTGCCAAACAGGGGCTTGGGCCTGTTTCCACACCCATAAAATGTGAAGATTCAAGTATATAAGTGCTGAAGTTCTTAGCCATTGCCTAGTTCAAGAAAAATATTCTACATTTTTAAGTCTTGTTCAATTTCCACCACATCATGCCACCTTTTTCCATATTTATCAGTGGCCCAAGACATTCTCCAGAGACTTTAGAGGGGTGGTTCTCAAAGTGTGGCTTCCAGACCAGCAGCACCAGTATCACCTGAGTACTGGGTAGAAATGCAAATTCTCAGGCCCCACCCTAGACCTACGGAATCAGTATCCTGGGGGTGAGCGCAGCAGCCTGGGTGTAACAAGCCCGCCACGGCTTCCGATGTTTCATCAAGGGTGAGATCCTCTGCTATAGAGAGAATTCAGACCAATGTGATACTCAAATGCAGCAACTAGCTTAGCCCACTGGCCACCCCAATTGTTTCTGGACTCCTTTTACAGAATTTTGCTGTTTTTTCCCCAAACTGTTATGTTTTATGTTTTTTAAACACTAAAATCATATCTGGTGCTTTCTAGAAGTAGGAAGCAGTATCAATCTCAAAGTAAATAATAATTCTAACAGACCTGACCCTTACCTCAGTTACCGCTGAAGACCTCTAGTGGCCCCTTGATAGTATAGTGTAATAAGCGTAATTTATAACAATGACTCCATTTGAAAATCATACCTGTATAAATGTGTATATTTTGGTTAATTTGATCATTCACTCTTCTTTCATAAATATAAATATAAAATAACTATTTCCGTATAGAATGTGATTTATATGAATAACTCTAACACTCCATCCTATCTACCCTTTACTTTTTTTCCAATTTTTTTTTATCGTGGTGAAAGACACATAACAAAAAATTTACAATCTTAATCATTTTTCAAGTGTACAGTTCAGCAGTATTAAATACATTCATAATGTTGTGCAACCATCACCACCATGCATCTCCAGAACTCTCCTTATCTTGTAAAACTGAAACTCCGTACCGTTAAACACTAATTCCCCATTTTCCTCCTTCTCCAGTCTCTGGCAGCCACCATTCTACTTTCTGTCTCTATGAATCTGACTACTCTAGGTACATCATATAAGTGGAATCACACAGTCATTTTGTCTTTTGTGATTGGCTTATTACACTTAGCATTATGTCCTCAAGGTCCATTTATATTATAGCAAATGTGAGAATTTCCTTCCTTTTTAAGGCAGAATAATATTTCATTGTATATATATACCACATTTTGTTTATCAATTCATCTGTTGATGGATACTTGGATTGTTTCCACATTTTAGTTATTGTGAATAATGCTACTATGAATATGAGTGTACAAATATCTCTTTAAGACCTTTTCCCCACCCAGTTCTTTTGGTTATATACCCCGAAGTGGAATTGCTGGATCATGTGGTAATTCTATTTTTAATTTTTTGAGGAATCGTCATACTGTTTTCCACAGCAATTGTACCATTTTATATTCCCATCAACAGTGCACATGCCTGTCCCTTATTTTTTACTTTGAGATCCCCAAACAGCTCATTTGCTAGATCCCTTGGACATCCTAGGAATATCACTGCTAGTACTGTCACTGCAAAGTTCACAAATAGATCTTTGCTGCTTACCTAACTGTGTCTTGATTGCATCCGAAATATCAAACATTATGGAGGTAGGAAGTTTTATGGTGGTTTCATTAAGACCTGGAATAACAAGGTGGACTGAAAGAAAACAGAAGTAAAAGAAAATGCATCCCATCACAAAGTTCAGAGCATTAGAAACCATGAAGTTTAGTGCTTATTTCGCTTAGTCAATTTTAACCCAAACTTTAAAATGTTGGAAAAAATATGACAGTAACTTTTATGCAGAATCTTTTTCATATTCAGAACTGAACAACCAGAATATTCTGGCTTTTAATCCACAGACTCAAAAATTGTAAAATGGTTGCTTAAAATGTGTGAACAAACACCATTATTAGTAATAACTTTTAAAAGAGCAATTCAGTATGACAAAGACCCCCTCATAACAGCAACAGCCCTGTGGGGTAGGCAGGAGGGGAGCCATCATGCCCAACAGGCACAAGCTAGAGTTGTTTCTCTAACACACTAGGATAGAGGTAGCATCTCTTGGATCCTAGCCTGGAATGGACACAAGCCAGGATGCTAAATACTAAAAGTAAATGAACCAACATCAATTTAACAGACCTGCTCACAGTGCAAAATTCCATAAGGCCTTTTTATTAAAAAAAGAGCCTGACTTGACTAATGTAGGTGTAGATTTCAAGATAGACTCACCCAGTATTGTTCCTCCATAGGGAGTCTTTTCTGGGGATTTAGTTGAGGCCCTGTGAGTAACATTCTGAATCACTGTTGAAATAACAAAAGATAACAGTGTGAATGGAAAAAAAAAGTAGTCAGGATGCAGAAAGAAGCTAATAACATGACACCATCTGCACTGGAGAAACCCTAATCTAACTTTTTAATGAATAGAAAGGAACTCATTGGGCTGGCTACACAGGCAACGAAAGGTCTAGAAGGCATATCTTATCTTAATTCCTGTGCCTTTAAGTAATGAAAGTGTTCCATTCTAATTAGCTAAGAATTTCCTTTCTCAACTCTACTACCTGCAGCCTACCCAAGTTAAAGAACTAGCACAAACTGAGGCAAAGACTGACTCAGTAAATAAAGAGATTTAGGAAATGTACATTTTCAGAGCAAAGAATCTTTGGAAAATTCCAATACTGACTGACACTATTTTGAGAATACACTTGGGACACTGTGTTTCCTTAAAATGAATAACTATTTTAAGTGCCCAATCTCTTCCACCAAGAAACTTTCTGGAAATAATGGAGTCATTTAAATAATTTGAAAAACTGAAAGTCAAAACAAAAATGAGTGCATGCTGAAATAAAACATAACTCTTAAAACCTGGATTTCTTTACTTTCCTTAAAGTGACCTCTATATCATAGTTATCATTTCATTAATCCAAATATCCTATTATGATTTTCTACATGTAAGCTCTCTTAATCCTGAAGAAAGCCACATATATTTAATTGGCTTTTTAAAACTTAATGCTTGTTAGGGTTGCTCTGTCCCTTGTTGTCCAGCCAATGTGCTTTGCCAAGACCTGGCCTAACAGTACAAGAGTCAAAATTATCTGTCAACTTCTAATTTACTAGATTGATTTCTTCAAACTTTTTCTGAAAAATAATCAGAAAAATTGAAAAAATATGTGCTATGCTTAATTATCTCAGTTTAAAAAGTATATTAAAATAGTTCTAAACACATATCCAAAGCAGACGCATATAAATTACCTTGCTTGATGATTGTTACTGGGATTAGCTTTCTTGGGACATATGCTGGCTGAAAAGAGAGGAAGAGAGTCAGCTTTTGAGTTACTGTTAACTTAAAAAAATAAATAAGTAAAAAAACTGGAAGTAGACCTTGTCTTTAGTGAAATTCCCCATGACACAGGTTTAACAGCTGCTGAAAAGATCTTTAGTACATATATCTGCCTCTATTTTATTGTACTCACTTGGTTTTCCCCATAAGTGTCCAAAGATTTGACAGAAGCAGTTTCTTCAAAACTCCCATTAGTTTAACTTACTTAAAAACTGCAATGGAAAGAAATTAAATCCTCTGAATTGAATACTAGTTTATTTTCACTTCATTTGAGAGGAACCAGCCAAATTCTGTCTTTACATTTCCTCTCAAAAAAAGATTTCAAGCTACATATTCTTTTAAAACCAATCAACGTCAATTGTCTGAGTATTGCCCCACTGCTGCTCTGCTACTTCAGATACAACTGCCGTGAACTCCTGATGCCATGTATTTCCTTGTCCGTGAAGGCAGAGCTGGGACTCAGATCCAGACATTTCTACTTCCAAAGCCTGTACTTTTAACTATTCTGTACATATGCATGACCAAAGGACCTCAAAATTGGAAGGGCAGGTCCCAGAGGACTGTGCATTCTCCCTTCTTCCAAGTTGCCTCAGACGTCCCACAGGAAGTTTTGATGCCATAGAGTGGCTTGAGCTAGGGGCACGTTTAGTGTTAACTTTACAGTGGAGTCATCACTGGAGATTGTGAGCCAAGGATAAGACGGCCATGGGAGAGACACGAACAGGATAAGAGAAGGCAGCAAATATACAGAGAAGAATTAGACTGAGGTAAAGTCGTAAGCATGACATGCATTTTTTGATGCTTGATTTAACCTGTATGCATGGTATAGATACTCCATGTACTAGATCTGCTGACAATCCAGGATATGCTGAATGAGGTACTTAACCACATAGGTGTTTACAGTTGTGAACAGAAGAGATTTGCTAACATGTTCCCATTCTAATAAACGATATGCCCATAATAAAGAAGTGCCAAAATACCACATTTACCATTGACTATTTTTCTTCTTGTAGTAAAGTCTTTATGTTTAAAAAACACAAAAAATAAAAGTTTACTTTTATCAGATTATTTTTAAAAAGTATCTATACTTCTTGTATTGTAATATTGGCCCAGCGCTGTAGACTGAATGCTTGTATCCCCCCAAAATTCACGTGTTGAAACTTAATCCCCAATGTGATGGTATTTGGAGGTGGGGCCTTTGGGAAGTAAATAAGTCATGAGGGTTCCACCCTCTTGAATGGGATTAGTGCTCTTATGACAGAGAACTCCCTCCACCCTTCCACCGTGTGAGATGGTTGTCTGTGAGCCAGAAGTGAGTTCTCCCCAGACACCAAATCTGCCAGTGCCTTGATCTTGGGCTTCCAAGGCTCCAGAACTGTGAGAAATAATTTACTGTTTAAGCCACCCAGTCTGTGGTATTTTTGTTATAACATCCCTGATGGACTAAGACACCCAGTAATTTCCTACTTAGCAGTCTAGCCTAAGGAAGTAATCAAAGATACAGGCATCATTTATGTGTAAGGGTGTTTATTACCACAATGTGAAACAACCTCACCATTCCAAAGCAAAGGTTTTGTTAAATAAATTATGGTTCAAGTTTCTGACGTCTATTTACTAAAGTGGGAAATATGTACAGTATAAATACAAAGGACACAAATTTATATTCATAGCATAATGTAACTGTATAACAAATATGTATAGACAAAAGACCAGAAGGAGATAGCTCTTTTTTTAAACAGTAGTTATTTCTTATAATCTCATATTTTATTCTGTGTACCTTTCTATATTTTCCAAGCTCCTTACAAGGGTGAATTACATTTATAACTAGGAAAAGCTATTTTAACCAGCAGTCTCTTTAGCTACTATATATGGTTCTGTACTGCATAGCTCATACACTCTTGGTCAATAGAGGAATGATGTAAATATAATTTATACACAACTTTTCCCAGGCAAGGGGAGGGGAATAGCAGGAATGCAAGTATAACCATCAGTAGAAAAAAAAAAAGTCAGCTTTGAGGTCACACTGGCAGAAGACCTCTGGATTTATCATAAGAATATTAAATAAGTGTATCTGCTCCCAGGACTCTTCCCTAGAGAGGGACAGGCAGGCCCATGGCCCTGCACTGGTGTGTCCACCTTACGTCCACCTGTGCTGCTTCAGCGAAAGGGTTGCACACGTGGCCTCTATCATTCCTGAGCATTTAACCCCTGCTACGGCAACCTCCAGTTCCACGGGGGATGCTGGCCCGCGGAGCCGTAGGGTCTTTCCCAGTGCTAATAATCACGTTTGACAGAACTGTGTCTACCATTTCAAAGACTGTTGAATGGCTGGTCCTCTGTTTGCCCAGTGAGTCCTGCCATGTAGTGTATACTTGGCAGAGTGTGAAGTTTTTCAGAGACACATCACATTATAGCAGAAAGCCTATGGGTTGATGTGCTGATTGCCTTTGAACGGCATTATCCCAATTCTTATTTCCTTCTCTGTGGATGACTTGTTTAAAACAAGTTTTTGACAAAAACAAATGGAAAATATTCCACTCTTGACATGAATGGAACACAGTGTCTGTTCGAGTTCTTATATGGGTACAGACCAGTGTTCTGTTAAGATGATGACACGACTATATGGGCAGCGTGTGCTGCCAAAAAACAAGGAAAACATTTAGCTGCAGAATCGAGTTCTTTCTAGACCTATAATTATTCTCTTGCCCAATCTACAATCCAAAGATGCGCCAAGACTAACGAGCAAGTACTAGCTCCCTCTCTGTAAGTAGGGATTTTTTTTTAGTTGAAATATAGTTGATTTATGTTGTGTTAGTTTCAGGTGTACAGCAAACTGATTCAGATTATATATATATATATATATATATATATATAAGAATGTATATATATGTGTGCATATGTATGTATATATATCTGTATATATATATATATTCTTTTTCAGATTCCTTTCCCTTATAGATTATTACATAACATTGAGTATAGTTCCCTGTGCTCTACAGGTCCTTGTTGGTTATCTATTTTATACATAGTAATATGTATATGTTAATTCTAACCTCCTAATTTATCTCTCCCCTCCCCTTTCCCCTTTGGTAACCATAAATTTATGTTCTATGTCTGCGGGTCTATTTCTATTTTGTATAGAAGTTCATTTGCATCATTTTTTTTTAGATTCCACACATAAGTGATATCATATGATATTTGTCTTTGTCTGGCTCACTTCACTTAGTATGATAATCTCTAGGTCAAGGGCATCAGGAAAATCCTTCTGCCCAAAGTGTTTAATGCTGAAGGCTCTAAAATTCCCAGTAAGAAATCCACAGTATGAATTCTTTCCCTGTGTCTTTTTATAAAAATATAGGGAAACATCTGTAACCTGGACTTACTGAGAAATAAAATATTATGATAATTTCCAAGTTAACAGTATGTAACCAATTACAACTCAGTTTCAACTGAACTGTTTCATGTATGATGTTGTTTATAAAGTTACCAGTAACCTTTACTTACAGTCACAGGCTTGCTGTTATGAGCAACTATCAACGTGTATAGAAGTCTCAGTGTAGCTGGTGTTGGGTGTCGGGGTGGGAAGCCAGGTAGTGAAAGTCCTGCATCCCACAGCATGCTGAGACAGTTTTGCTGGGGTGGCCTCAGCACAGTACTACTGCTCCCCATGGACACCACCCTGGTACCAGTTTTCTTTCTTAGGTCATTTCCTCCCTGGCTCTCTTTTCTCTGCTGCTTGCTGACCCCATTCCTGCAGCAAAACTCCATCACCACTTCCTTCCTCAGCTCTCATCCCACCCTTCAGGAATTATTTTTTAAATTTTTATTGTATGTCAGGAAGTGAGCATATTTCCCTCCTACTCTTTAAGGGATTAATTATTTTTTTCAGTTTTGAGAAATTCTATTCCTTAAGAACTCAGGTTGTGCTATATCCTGAGCAGGGTGACTGGCTAAGGGAAATCATTTTTACCATTTTTCTGGGGACACTGTGGCTGAGTATCCAGTTGGTGAGATTCAGTGGGGAGAGGATGCTGAAGTGGTAAAAGGCAATGCCCCTGAGGGCCAGTCCAGCTTGATTTCCAGTCCTGGTTAGGGAAAACCTACACTCATCTAGAAATAACCACAGCAGCAGTAGCCACATGAAAGACTTTGGATTCACCCTGCATTACACTACCTTCCTCCTGATATTATTTTGAAAATTAGCCTTAATAAAAGTAGTGGTAAGGGCTTCCCTGGTGGCTCAGTGGTTGAGAGTCCGCCTGCCGAAGCAGGGGACATGGGTTCGTGCCCCGGTCTGGGAGGGTCCCACATGCCATGGGGTGGCTGGGCCCATGAGCCATGGCCACTGAGCCTGCGCATCTGGGGCCTGTGCTCCGCAACGGGAGAGGCCATGGCAGTGAGAGGCCCGCGTACTGAGAAAAAAAAAAAAAAAAGAGGGTAGTGGTAACACCAGGGTGCTGCTCTTTGCAAGTTACTCTTTACTGGTTTGTCCATTTGATATTTTTGTGGCGGCAGCATATCCATTGTAGATTTAACTTTATTCTTAGGCCCTGAGATAAAGAGGAACTCTCCATTTGGGGAGTGGCTAAGGGTTGCTCAAAATCAAATTTCAATGACTCAAGAGCTAAACAACATGAGAAAAACTTGGGCATGTTACATTCTGGTTTTAATTCATTTTTTGGATGTCCTGATGAAAGTTATGAAATATACTGATTCAATCTAACATCTGACTAAAAGTGAATCTAACATCCTTCTTGCGAAAGTTTCCATATTTCCAGTCAGCTAGGAAGGAATCAGATATACACCTTTGGTGATATCAGTGGTCTAGACATAAAATTTTCAAGTTTCTGCTTAGGACGATGATTGCTAAGAATGGAAGGACACCTGAGGTACTCACTGCATACAATCTTAGGGTGCGGGTGAGGACCACACCCTATTTTTCCCTATTCACTCATCTGCTGTTACACTTTAAAAATTGGTACCACTTCTCTTTCTGCCAATGATTGAAATGGCTTTTTAAAAAGGTAGGTGGATCGGGCTTCCCTGGTGGCACAGATGGTTGAGAGTCCGCCTGCCGATGCGGGGGACACGGGTTCGTGCCCCGGTCCGGGAGGATCCCATATGCCGCGGAGCGGCTGGGCCCGTGAGCCATGGCCGCTGAGCCTGCGCGTCCTGAGCCTGTGCTCCGCAACGGGAGAGGCCGCAGCAGTGAGAGGCCCGCGTACCGCAAAAAAAAAAAAAAAAAAAGGTAGGTGGATCTCTGATAGAAAAAAATGGAAGGGTGAAAATAGATGTCATATTTTAGGGGCACACTTATTCTAAGGAGATTTGGATTAATTCAATAATTAAACTTATATTTTAAAATATCTGTTAATAAATGCTACATAGTTCAAAAATTTATTGTTTGGTTAGTGAACTAGTTAGATAACTAAGTTTTTTTTTAAATACAGAGAGAATATATTAAAGTTAGGTCCTTTTAGACATCATTCCTTTATTTTTTTATATAATAAAACCTAATGGGGCTTCCCTGGTGGCGCAGTGGTTGAGAGTCTGCCTTCCAATGCAGGGGACATGGGTTCGAGCCCTGGTCTGGGAAGATCTCACATGCCGCGGAGCAACTAGGCCTGAGAGTCACAACTACTGAGCTTGCGCGTCTGGAGCCTGTGCTCCACAACAAGAGAGGCCACGACAGTGAGAGGCTTGCGCATCGCTATGAAGAGTGGCCCCCGCTCACCGCAACTAGAGAAAGCCCTCGCACAGAAACGAACACCCAACACAGCCAAAAATAAATAAATAAATTAAAAAAAAACAAACAGTTTACGCTTTAAAAAGCAAACAAACAAAAAAACCCTAATGAACTTATTTACAAAACAGAAAGACTTACGGATATTGAAAACAAACTTATGGTTACCAAAGGGGAAATGTGATGGGGAGGAATAAATCAGGAGCTTGGGATGAACATACACACACTACTATATATGAGATAGATAACCAATAAGGACCTACTGTATAGCACAGGGAACTCTACTCAATATTCTGTGATAACCTACATGAGAAAAGAATCTGAAAAAGAATGAATATATGTATATGTATAACTGAATCACTTTGCTGTACACCTGAAACTAACACAACATTGTAAATCAACTATAACCCAATAAATTTTTTTAAAAGAACCTAATAGTAAACACTAGGTTTCACCTTGATAAAAAGAGTGTTCTTGCTTCTCAACGTGAAGAAAATAGCACAATTATCATCTGTTTTTTCTTCCTCAGTTACATGGATCTCAAGTGATTCAACTTATATGGGAAGAATCAGGGTTATTGTTTATGCATACATCTTTTCTCTGATTTTTCTAGAGGTGTAGGCAGGGATGATATTGAAAGTATTTAACAAGCAGTAGAAGGAAGGCACTAACCTATCAGAAGAGACCCCTGCTAAGTGTCCTCTGGCACAAGTGTACTGGGACTTGCCTGCAGAACACATGCTTAGATACAAGAATTACAATATATAATGTAACAAGATGCTTAAGATGGGGCTGTATTTAACATTCAAATTTTTAATCTAAATATTATTTATCTGTTAAAAATGGATCCCCTCAAGTTCAAATTGTTTTTCACATTTCCAATCTCTTTTCAGAAGGTGTGAAGGAGTTGCTGCTGCATTTAAGTTTTAGGTATAAGCATACATATATGAATAAAAACATTTTTTCAATGTATCTTTTACTTAAAACTCTGGAATTAATTTCATATCTCTTGAAATACTGCCTTCTAAGATCAGTCTCAGAGAGGAGATGGGTAAACACTGGATTGATATCGACTTAAAATATTAAAATATACCTCTAAAGTATCAAATCAACTTTCAGAATCAATTCTAAATGATCATATAAGATGGTCAAAGTCTATCCCAGCTGGTTCCTTTTCAACTTTCCCATGTTCCAGAGCTACCCAAATGCACAGAAGGCAGTTTGGGAAACATTTTTTCTGCTATCTAGAAGGTAACAATGAAGAAAGGCTTTCAGAGAAGCCTTAAAATATCTTTTCAGTTAATTCGACTTTTCCTTTGGAAATACCCAAGAGTTTCAGAGCACAGCTCGTTAGAGCTGGCTGGAGTTTGGGGTAATCTGCCTCACAGCTTGAAGTGATAAAGTATCTGGCTCTGTGTCATAGATGCAGCAAGTTTCTAACTGGACCTTCTTGCCATGGATATTTATGATGTGGAAAATAAATTAAATTTCTTGGAAATAAACTGTCAATCATCTTTCCCAATCTTGCTGAGTAACTCACCCTAAATGAAATATTCTGCCAAAAGAAATACAAATTATTGAGATATGGTTGCTGAGAAGAAGGAATGAAAAATCGACATCGAGTCACATGTAAGATAAAGCAGGACAGCCAAGAGGTTGGGAGATAAGATGTACTTCCTAGGAAACCACTCACAACAACAGCGAGGATTGTTCTAGAAGAGAATGGAAGAGCAACTCTATTCCCTGTGATTGGATTTAAGAGAGACAAAGACAAAGGGACCTTAGGGAACGGCAGAATTCAATACTTGGTGCTAAGCCAACTGGTTAATTATTTGGGAAAAGTATATAGCCTCATCAATATAGGACCTTACTACATATAATATAGCAAAATAAAATCCACATAGATTAGAGTTTAATTACTACAAAATCAAACCAATTATAAGACAAAAAATAGAGAAATATTTATCTGATCTCTGGATAGGGAAGGGCTTTCTAAAATATAAGGCAATTGGAGATATGACAATGGAAAAGACAAATAAGTTGATTAAGCAAACTAAGACTTGCCTATTTCACAAATTCCCATAAACAAAATTGATAACGAATGTGCAAATAATGTTTCTAGATGATATCACAAAGAGTCTTTGCTCTTTAAAGTCTTTAAACTATTCAATAAAAAAAACCATGAGATGCCCAATAAACAAAGAACTGAAACTAAAGGTCATTAAATGGAAAATACAAATGGCTAATAAATAAGTGAAGAAAGTGCTGCTTTATCAGCAATCAGAAATAGAAATTTAAAAACCATTTTATACTATTATACTAGCCAAAGTTTTAGGGATGGAAATACATAATGTTGAAAATCAGGGTACTACAGAAAGATAAATCTGATCCATTGCCAGCAAGATTGTAAATTGGTAAAACCTTTCTGGAAAGAAAGTTGACCAAACATATTAGAAAGTTTTAAAAAATGTTAAAGCTCTAAACTGTTAATTCCTCTTCTAAGTATCTACTTTAAGGAAACAATCAGAAATGTGAACAAAGATTTATGATCATAAATGTTCACCATAATATGACTTGTAATTAAACTATTAGAAATAACTTAAATGCCTACAAATTGGTAACAGATTGAGTAGCTGATAGTGTACTTAGATTATGTAATACACAGCAATTGAAACTATGTATATGAAAAGTACATGAACTATGCTAGGCCATATTTTGGCTAAGTGAAAAGAATGAGATATAAAATTGCACATATAGCATGATTTTAATTTTATAATGAAAACATGCTTGAAAAAATTACAATGTTCTAAAGTTTTAACAGTAGACCATAAATGGTTTTCTACTGGTCATTATTTGGCAGTGTTATAGGTAATTTTGTTAATTTTTCTTTTCTCATTTTTATACATTATAAATCTTTAAATATCAGATAATTAGGAAAACAGTCAAAACCAAACAGAGAAAGAGAGAGAGAGAAAAGTGATGGAGGCAAGAGAGAAAGAAAATAAATGAATCAATCAATTCAGGCCTCAGAATTTACCTACAATCTCCTTTCTTATATTTTGATTTTAAATATACCAAAATACTTTCTTGGGCAGTCACAATAATTTAATAATCATGACAATAATTTTCCAATATACACACTTTTTTGCCAGTTCAAACCAAAGAAACATTTCCTTTATCAGCAGTAATTCTCAGTTCTATTTTATCCAAACCCATTTTCTGTCAATGAAAAGAATCTTGCATATTTTTATTCACTGAGGTATGTACTACCTTTTTTCCCCCACTGGGCTACATGAACAGTGGGTTATTCTGTGGACTATTCAATAGACATAAAAAACCATCTATCCACATACATCATGCACACATTAAAAAGAACAAATTTGCAACCCTGAATAGAGTCTTTGCATGTTCACTTGATTGTAGAATATTTCCCTGGCTGGATACTCCCAATACATAGAGACCAAAGCCAGTATCAAATTCTCTTCTCACCAAAGTGCCTTCTCTACCTGCTTTATGATGTAATGTTCTTTACTTTATAATTAGGCATGTGATTTCAATGGCAAATGTCTCTGTGATGGTTCTAACAATGGCTTACATTTATAACAGGTAGTATGGAACTGATATAATGCTTCCTGAGAACAGATTTTGAAAAGTGGAGGGAAAGAGGAGAACAAGGGACTGAGCTCCTAAGGTGAGAGAGAAAAGAGTTCTAGATGGGGAAAATGCTGGGCACATAAAATATACAAACATTTATTGCACTGAATAGAAGCTGGGCATGTTACAAAACCAAACCAGTTGCTTCATCATTTTGAAAAGGGTTGGCTCTTTTAAGTAGGAAATGATAGAAAATAGAGGAAAGATTTGAACAATCACAGGGTTAAGTAGTGCATGTACTTATTTTTATTTATTTATTATTATTTTTTTTTGTGGTACGCGGTCCTCTCACCGCTGTGGCCTCTCCCATTGCAGAGCACAGGCTCCGAACGTGCAGGCTCAGCGGCCATGGCACACGGGCCCAGCCGCTCCGCGGCATGTGGGATCTTCCCGGACCGGGGCACGAACCCGTGTCCCCTGCATCGGCAGGCGGACTCTCAACCACTGCGCCACCAGGGAAGCCCAGTGCATGTACTTATTCACTCTTGAAACATGTTATAGTAAAAAACAACCCACAGGACAGAAGATAATAAGAATAATCTCAAAATACCTGGAATACTGAAATACTAGATAACTATACAGAATATCTTTAAACAAATTAGAGATAATCTGGTCTCATGCTTCCACCTCCATTTTCTGAGAAAGAAACTAATTCCTAAAATATTATGTACTTGACCCAAAACCCTATAGCTAGGCAGTTAATCCAGTTTCAGTACCTCATAATAGGACTACTTCCTTATTTAAATGAAAGTATAATGCAGACACATTTTTAAAAGAACATTCTAGAAAATAAGCTGGTACATACCACTGTGTGGACTTGGTCATAGGTACTTTGGATTTTCCCATTTATTTTGTTTTTACCTGACAAAAACAAAAGGAAAATGACATTCTTTTCATTCTTCTTTTCCCTAAATCAATTCTTACTAGTCATTATGAAGACAACTACAACTACTGCTCTAACTTGGGCATATTATTTTATTTGCTCTCATTTCAAACACTGATTCCAATGATGTTCGAAACAAGGGATGATAGGAAGCAAGCCCAGCCCCATAAAGTCTCTGCATGTTCAATTCCACTGGCCCAGCTTTTTAACTTAGTATTTGTACATGTTATTGAGTTTTGGCTCAGTTACTGTTCATAGGTCAGAGATTGATTTAAAATATGACAATGGCCAAATAGTTATCAATGATTGCTACTGTCAAATATTAGTTTACCATTTTAAAAAAAAAACACTCATTATAAAAAAGATTCTGAAATATCAATGCTCAAATTCTGTTTACTTTTGTATTTTCATAAATATGGATAATGAGAACTAACTCATTTCCTATTACACAACTAATAAAATAATTTAATATTTGATAATTAGGAAAAAATATTACAGAAAGCTCACTCAAATAGTTCTAGGTACTTACTTCCAACAATAGTCTTGTGATTAAAAATCTTACTCCAAATTCCACCTTCTACATTGTCTTTCACTCCGAATTCATAAACTGTGTCAGGCTTTAGATTTTCCACAATTGTTTCAGTGGCCGGACAAAGTTGAAAAATCCATTTCTTTTCCTTATCCTTTTCTCTATAGCGAATTGTATAAAATCTGTTGAATAACCAAAATATGCTGTAAAACCACACGGAGATTCAGAATGTACTTCCAGTTTCTTAATACATCATAGACTCCCACCTACTCTCAAGATTTAACATTGGCTTCTGTTTAGACTTTTTTTAATTTTCAGAGAACATAAAAAAGTTTCTCAGTGCGTGCTTAAGTTTTTAATTTCTAATTGCAAGTTAGGGGACTAGGTAACAGCACAGTCATGGTCTAACAGAATTCCAGATCTCTCAATTCTATTACTTGATACTTTCCAAAATGAAAGTTGGAAAACACTAGACATTCATTTTTTTTCTAATTCTGCATAGAGAAGAACATAGGCATATTTTTATAAATATTTAATATTATAGTTTCATAACTGTATGGGTTTAAGCCCATGGAAGGTACATTAGAGGTAATATCGTTTAACACCATGGAAGGCACATTAGAGGTAATACCGTTCAATTTTGTAAAAGAGGAACCTGATGCACTCTAATGCATCCAGGACTTTATTTCAAGGGTGAAATTTTCTTACTATTAAAAAAGGATCAACACCAATAGTCAAGCTGAGAGTACAATGAGAAAAATTGAACAATGCAAATTCAAGATCACTGTTACATATTTGCTTAGGGCTTCATAATATTCAGACATATATATCACAAGGTACTAATAATCCTCACTACTATTTTTTTTGCACCTTTAACACATGGTAGGTTTTATATATATTATCTCATTTAATTGTCACAAAAACATCTTAAGTGGTAGAAATCATTAATCCTACTTTACAAATGTGAAAACCATGTTTCAGAAAGATCGCTTAACTTGCCCAATGTCAACCAGCTAGTGACTTTTACCAGTGGCAGAACCAGAAAAGCAGGAGAAACTCTTCTGGCTCTGCTCTAAACAGTGTCACAAAGTGGGGAAGCAGGTCAGGAAAGGAAATTGCATTGCTACTGGATACAGCAATGAGAATGAATGAACTAGGGCTACGTGTATCAATATGGCTAAATTTAACAAACAAAATACTGAATGAAAATAGCAAAATGACGCATGTAGTTTCACATCATTTGCACAAAGATTAAAACACTCACACAAAATATGTTACCGTATATCATTCCTGGCAGTGTAAAGGGACAAGAAATACTGGAAGGATACAACATTTATGATAGTGCTTTGGCTCCCAGTGAGCAAGTAGGCAAATACATGAGACTAGAGGTGGGGCCAACAGATAAACTTTATTTGCTTTTTATTCTTAAATAAACATTTTAAGTAAATAGAATAAAATAATAATTCTCATGTATTAACAATGGAAACATACATGCTTCTTATACTATTTTAGACTCTTTCTTTACATTCTAAATTTTCTCTCAAAAATTTAGTACCTCTCCCCCACTCCTCACCCTAAGATTCAGGTCAATTGCTTTTATTTAAAGCCCTAAAATCCCTCATTTACTGATGCTAAAAATGTTTATTGTGTCCCCTCTAAGTGCCAGGCACAAGCTCTTGATACAAAAAAAAACCCACCCAGAATCTTTGGAAACAAGGGCCAGGACTGGCTACATAATTTGTGGAGTTCACAGCAAAATGAAAACATGGAGCCCCTTACTCAAAAATGATTAAGACTTTTAAGATGGTGACAACAGAGCATTAAAACAAGCATGGGCCCTTCTAAGTGGGGAACCTGTGTGACTATACTGGTTGCATGCCCATGAAGTCAGCAAGGGGGTTATAGTTTCTTAGGTACAGAAAAGGGACGTATTCGTACATTCAGCCTACTTTCTTACTAGTCACAAACTACTGAAATGCTCGAAATCATTCATTAGCTTGCTTCTTCCTTGTAAAAGCAGCTCTCTGGGCTCCATACCCCATTCCAAAGTCACGAAAAACGAGTGAAGGAGGCTGTTCCAGCCAAAACACTAACTGCTACTGGGAACAAATGTTATAGAATACCAATGCTCTGTGTCCCGTGAGTTGAACCATCAACAGTAGTTTATGAAACACATTTGTTGACAAGTACGTCGAACAGAATTTCTGTCGTTTTTCCCCTGCCCTGGCTATTACAGGACTTCAGGGAAGTGCAGAGAAACTAAAATCAGACCAGATGGGCCTCCAGAGTTATGCGTTTCTAGTTTGGATACATTTCTGAAGTCCTGAACTGCTTGCATGATCTGGTAGGGGTGTGAGGCAATGCTAACAGAACTACCAGAGGCCAAATTCCAGGATTCCCAGGAAGTTTGATTTTATATCCTCTTCCTAGGAATAAAATGAGACAGACATGTTCTAAGACTTTGCTTAAAAAAATCTAGCCTGTAAATTTTTTTCTATTTTGATCACAAAGCTTTCTAACTAACCTCTCTTGTACCAACTTAGTCAGGAAAAATAAAAGTACAGGCAGCTAGGCCTTCTCCTCGGCTTCTGTTAGGTTACCCTCACAAACACTGGCTTAATTGATACTTGTATAATATAGGCAAGTTCTAAATTTTAAAAGAGATAGTAAACAAGGCTATTTAGCTTTAAAGTGGTGAAGTCTATTTTCTTGATTTTAAAGCAAAATATAGGCCTTATGATGATAATACTGTACAACATAGCACAGAGTAGGTACTCCATATATGTTGTGGAACAAATAGAATGGATACTTAGGTGCTCATAGGGTCATTCTAAAATTATAGTTGCTCTAAATGGCCAATGACTCGATCACCAAAATATACTGATTTAAGCCATTAGGTCTACAATTATATTTTGCAATATGTCGTTGCATAAGAGTTCATTTACCAAACCTCAGCATTCTTATAGAATCAATGCAAATGGAAGGAGAGTTCAATAAATGTCTACATGGTACATTTGCAGAGGGCTTAAGATTTTTAAATTTATTTCCGTGTATCCATACGATAAATTCTGAAATGAGCACAGCAAGAATTATTATAGAAGAGAGAGGCCAAGAAGTGTCTAAAGCCTGAGAATCAGTGACAGAGCCAGGCAAATGGCTGTCTTCTGACTCATAAGCTAATACCTTCTGTGTTGCATTGGACTATCTACTGCAGGGCTCAGCAAAAGGAGATGCCAAAACAAGGTAAAATGACCCAGAATGAAAGAGAAATAAAAGGAATCAGAAGTTCTTTTAGCATTACTTAAGGCTTTCACATAATCACAGACTTCCCAATACTGTCTGAGGACATCCAGGATCAAATGTTGATTGCACTTTTTTTCTGTGGTTAATTAAATTTGGACACAAGTGCAAAGAGAGGCAACAAGTCTATTAAAGACAGAGGTAACAGCCAGTCAATGTCATCACAGCAGACCTCTGAAAAGCCTGACTAGCAATGTGGATTTTAGAAACAAGGATATCTCACATCCTAATTAAGTGGTAAGCAACTGTTGAGGGCAGTGCTTGGTTCAACCGGCGATATCCTGTGCTTGGATCTCCCTAAGAGTCTCAAAACTGACAATAATCGTTATTATAACTTAAAAAATACTATAGCTCCTCCAAATGTAATGGAGAAGGCAGATAGTGGCTTGGCTTGGATATCTGCCAGCTGCAAACTAGTAGCATGCCCTCAGGAGAGTCTCTTTGCCCACTTATATATCAACTTTCTACTTTGAAAAAGAGGGGTTGGATTAGACAATCTTTGAATCCTTTCTGTTTCTAAAATTTTATTCTAGCTACAAATTAGACATTCTATTCTAATAAAATACAGAGGCATAACACAGGCTAGAAACCCTAGAGGCAGAAATCCCATAAATAAAATTTATGATGTAACTGGCATTGAATTCTGCCAAGTGGAGAAATTGAATAGTGTCAATAAATTTAGTCCTTTCACAAACTAGCCTGGATTGATGCACAAGGTTGGCCATCTTTGGGACTTTCTATACTTTTTTCAACAATTCTTTTATTTCTATGTGATTAATTACTATATTTCCTAGAACATCTATTCCACACATCACATTTTTTTTGCTCTCTTCACATCAAAGGACACCTCCTGACGCCCCCCACTGTCAATATCCTTGCTTCTTGCCTTACTGAGACTGTGACTGCTGACATAAAATCTGCCCTCACTCCCTTCATCTCAAAGTCTCTCTCTTCCCCTTCACTCTCTCCTTGCCCCTCTCCGATTCCAGGGTTCTCCCTTCTTTTAAAAAATAAGTGTCTTGGTAATTTTATTCCATTTTCTTATTCCACCTACTCTGCATTCTTTCTCTTGATTCTTCAAGGACCTTTCTCTGAGTCAAAAAGTTGTTGAATTATTTTCCACTATATCAAAGCAAAACTAAAACTAATACTCACTTCTTATTCCTGCCATTACTTTTTTTTTTTTTTTTTTTTTTTTTTTTTTTGCAGTACGCGGGCCTCTCAGTGTTGTGGCCTCTCCCATTGTGGAGCACAGGCTCTGGACGCGCAGGCTCAGCGGCCATGGCTCATGGGCCTAGCCACTCCGTGGCACATGGGATCTTCCCGGACCAGGGCATGAACCTGTGTCCCCTGCATTGGCAGGCGGCCTCTCAACCACTGCGCCACCAGGGAAGCCCTGTAGACTTTTTGATGATGGCCATTCTGACTGCTGTGAGGTAATACCTCATTGTAGTTTTGATTTTCATTTCTCTAATGACTAGTGATGTTGAGCATCCTTTCATGTGTTTGTTGGCAATCTGTATATATTCTTTGGAGGACTGTCTATATAGGTCTTCTGCCCATTTTTGGATTGGGCTTTTTTTTTTTTGATATTGAGCTGCATGAGCTGCTTGTATATTTTGGAGATTAATCCCTTGTCAGTTGTTCCATTTGCAAATATTTTCTCCCATTCATTCTGAGGGTTGTCTTTTCGTCTTGTTTTTTGTTTCCTTTGCTGTGCAAAAGCTTTTAAGTTTCATTAGGTCCCATGTGTTTATTTTTGTTTTTATTTCCCTTTCTCTAGGAGGTGGGTCAAAAAGGATCTTGCTGTGATTTATGTCATAGAGTGTTCTATGTTTTCCTCTAAGAGTTTTATAGTGTCTGGACTTCCATTTAGGTCTTTAATCCATTTTGATTTTATTTTTGTGTATGGTGTTAGGGAGTGTTCTAATTTCATTCTTTTACATGTAGCTGTCCAGTTTTCCCAGCACCACTTATTGAAGAGTCTGTCTTTTCTCCATTGTATATTCCTACCTCCTTTATCAAAGATAAGGTGACTGTATGTGTGTGGGTTTATCTCTGGGCTTTCTATCCTGTTCCATTGATCTATCTTTCTGTTTTTGTGCTAGATCCATCCTGTCTTGATTACTGTAGCTTTGTAGTATAGTCTGAAGTCTGGGAGCCTGATTACTCCAGCTCCGTTTTTCTTTCTCAAGATTGCTGTGGTTATTTGTGGTCTTTTGTGTTTCCACATGAATTGTGCAATTTTTTGTTCTAGTTCTGTGAAAAATGCCATTGGTAGTTTGATAGGGATTGCAATGAATCTGTAGATTGCTTTGGGTAGTAGAGTCATTTTCAGTGTTGATTCTTCCAATCCAAGAACATGGTATATCTCTCCATCTGTTTGTATCATCTTTAATTTCTTTCATCAGGGTCTTATAGTTTTCTGCATACAGGTCTTTTGTCTCCATGGCAGGTTTATTCCTAGGTATTTTATTCTTTTTGTTGCAGTGGTAAATGGGAGTGTTTCCTTAATTTCTCTTTCAGATTTTTCATCATTAGTGTATAGGAATGCAAGAGATTTCTGTGCATTAATTTTGTATCCTGCTACTCTAACAAATTCATTTTCTGGTAGCATCTTTAGGACTCTCTATGTATAGCATCATGTCATCTGCAAAGAGTGACAGTTTTACCTCTTCTTTTCTGATTTGGATTCCTTTTGTTTCTTTTTCTTCTCTTATTGCTGTGGCTAAAACTTCCAATACTATGTTGAATAATAGTGGTGAGAGTAGGCAACCTTGTCTTGCTCCTGATCTGAGTGGAAATGGTTTCAGATTTTCACCACTGAGAACGATGTTGGCTGTGGGTTTTTCATATATGCCCTTTATTATGTTGAGAGTTTCCTCTAAGCCCACTTTCTGGAGCGTTTTTTATCATAAATCGGTGGTGAATTTTGTCAAAAGCTTTTTCTGCATCTGTTGAGATGATCATATGGTTTTTACCCTTCAATTTGTTAATATGGTATATCACATTGATTGATTTGCGTATATTGAAGAATCCTTACATTCCTGGGATAAACCCCACTTGATCATGGTGTATGATCTTTTTAACGTGCGGTTGAATTCTGTTTGCTAGTATTTTGTTGAGGATTTTTGCATCTATGTTCATTAGTGATATTGGCCTGTAGTTTTCTTTCTTTATGACATCATTGTCTGGTTTTGGTATCAGGTTGATGGTGGTCTTGTATAATGAGTTTGGACATATTCCTCCCTCTGCTGTATTTTAGGAGAGTTTGAGAAAGATAGGTGTTACACCTTCTCTAAATGTTTGATAGAATTCGCCTGTGAAGCCATCTAGTCAGGGGCTTTTGTTTGTTGGAAGATTTTAAATCACAGTTTCAATCTCAGTGCTTGTGACTTGTCTGTTTACACTTTCTATTTCTTCCTGGTTCAGTCTTGGAAGGTTGTGCTTTTTTAAGAAATTATCCATTTCTTCCAGGTTGTCCATTTTATTGGCATATAGTTGCTTGTAGTAATAGCTCATGATCCTTTGTATTTCTGCAGTGTCACTTGTTACTTCTCCTTTTTCATTTCTAATTCTGTTGATTTGAGTCCTCTTCATTTTTTCTTGATGAGTGTGGCTAATGGTTTACCAATTCTGTTTATCTTTTGAAAGAACCAGCTTTTAGTTTTATTGATCTTTGCTATCGTTTCCTTCATTTCTTTGTCATTTATTTCTGATCTGATCTTTATGATTTCTTTCCTTCTGCTAACTTTGGTTTTTTTTTGTTCTTCTTTCTCCAGTTGCTTTAAGTGTAAAGTAAGGTTGTTTATTTGAGATGTTTCTTGTTTCTTGAGGTAGGGTTGCATTGCTATAAACTTCCCTCTTAGAACTGCTTTTGCTGCATCCCATAGGTTTTGGGTAGTCGTGTTTTCATTGTCATTTGTTTCTAGGTATTTTTTGCTTTTCTCTTTGATTTCTTCAGTGATCTCTTGGTTATTTAGTAGTGTATTGTATAGCCTCCATGTGTTTGTATTTTTTAGTTGTTTTCCTGTAATTGATATCTAGTCTTATAGAGTTGTGGTCATAAAAGACACTTAATATGATTTCAAGTTTCTTAAATTTACCAAGGCTTGATTTGTGACCCAAGATATGATCTATCCTGGAGAAGGTTCCATGAGCACTTGAGAAGAAAGTGTATTCTGTTGTTTTTGGATGGAATGTCCTATAAATATCAATTAAGTCCATATTGTCTAATGTGTCATTTAAAGCTTGTGTTTCCTTATTTTCATTTTGGATGATCTGTCCATTGGTGAAAGTGGGGTGTTAAAGTCCCCTATTATTATTGTGTTACTGTCAATTTTCCCTTTTAAGGCTGTTAGCATGTGCATTGTGTACTGAACTGCTCCTATACTGGGTGCATAAATATTTACAATTGTTATATCTTCTTCTTGGGTTGATCCCTTGATCATTATGTAGTGTCCTTCTTTGTCTCTTGTAAAAGTTTTTATTTTAGTCTATTTTGTGTGATATGAGAATTGCTACTCCAGCTTTCTTTTGATTTCCATTCACATGGAATATCTTTTTCCATCCCCTACTTTCAGTCTTTTGTGTCCCTACGTCTGAAGTGGGTCTCTTGTAGACAGCATATATACAGGTCTTGTTTTTGTATCCATTCAGCCAGTCTGTCTTTTGTTTGGAGCACTTAATCCATTTACATTTAAGGTAATTATCAATATGTATGTTCCTATTACCATTTTCTTAATTGTTTTGGGTTTGTTATTGTGGGTCTTTTCCTTCTCTTGTGTTTTCTCCCTAGAGAAGTTCCTTTAGGGTTTGTTGTAAAGCTGGTTTGGTGGTGCGTTCTCTTAACTTTTGCTTGTCTCTAAAGGTTTTAATTTCTCCATCAAATCTGAATGAGATCCTTGCTGGGTAGAGTAATCTTGCTTGTAGGTTTTTTCCTTTCATCACTTTAAATATGTCCTGCCACACCCTTCTCCTTGCAGAGTTTCTGCTGAAAGATCAGCTGTTAACCTTATGGGGATTTCCTTGTATGTTAATTGTTGATTTTCCCTTGATGCTTTCAATATTTTTTCTTTGTATTTAACTTTTGATAGTTCGATTAATATGTGTCTTGGCGTGTTTCTCCTTGGATTTATCCTGTATGGGACTCTCTGCACTTCCTGGACCTGACTATTTCCTTTTCCATATTAGGGAAGTTTTCAACTATAATCTCTTCAAATATCTTCTTAGTCCCTTTCTCTTTCTCTTCTTCTTCTGGCACCCCTACAATTCGAAGTTGGTGCATTTAATGTTGTCCCAGAGGTCTCTGAGACTGTCCTCAAGTCTTTTCATTCTTTTTTCTTTATTATTCCCTGTGGTAGTTATTTCCACCATTTTACCTTCCAGGTCACTTATCTGTTCTTCTGCCTCAGTTATTCTGCTATTGATTCCTTCTAGAGAATTTTTAATTTCATTTATTGTGTTGTTTGTCATTGTTTGTTTGCTCTTTAGTTCTTCTAGGTCCTTATTAAACGTTTCTTGTATTTTCTGCATTCTATTTCCAACATTTTGCATCATTTTGATTATCATTACTCTGAATTCTTTTTCAGGTAGACTGCCTATTTCCTCTTCATTTGTTTGGTCTTGGGGGGTTTTTACCTTGCTCCTTCATGTGCTGTGGTTTCTCTGTCTTCTCATTTTGCTTAACTTATTGCATTCGAGGTCTCCTTTTCTCAGGCTGTAGGTTCATAGTTCCCGTTGTTTTTGGTGTCTACCCCCAGTGGGTAAGGTTAGTTCAGTGGGTTGTGTAGGCTTCCTGGTGGAGGGTACTAGTGCTGGTATTCTGGTGGATGAGGCTGGATCTTGTCTTTCTGGTGGGCAGGACCATGTCTGGTGGTGTGTTTTGCAGTGTCTGTGAACTTACTATGATTTTAGGCAGGCTCTCTGCTAATGGGTGGGGTTGTGTTTCTGTCTTGCTAGTTGTTTGGCATGGCTTGTCCAGCATGCCATGGAGCTTGCTGGTCGTTGAGTGGAGCTAGGTCTTAGCATTGAGATGGAGATCTCTGGGAGATTTCTCACTGACTGATATTACCTGGGGCCAGTAGGTCTCTGGTGGATCAATGTCTTGAACTCGGCTCTCCCACCTCAGAGGCTCCTGACACCCGGCCGGAGCACCAAGACCCTGTCAGCCACACGGCTCTATAACTCTGTCCAGTGTAGTTTTTGCTTTGATAATTCTTATCCACATGGAAAATGAAATATGTCCCACAGGATTTCGACTGGAGGTGTCACTTGTGCAAGTCACAGGTCTCAAGTGATGCACTTTGGCAGGAATATCACGCAAATGATGCTGTGTTCTTCCTGTTGCATCCTATCGGGGGGTGCACAATTTCAATTTGTTGCATTCCTTGTGATGTTAACTTTGTTTACTTGATTCATTTGATGAAGATGGTCTCTGCCAGATTTCTTAGCACTCAGAATCTGAGATCCAGTTGCTAAGTGGGTTCCTTGCTTTGGGATGTTGCAGTCCCTCTCAGTGGATAAACCTGAGATGATGGTGGCTTGGACAAGGGTGGCGGAGGTGGTAAGAAGTGGGGGATTCTGGGGAATTCCCTGATGGTCCTGTGGTTAAGACTCTAAGCTTTCAGTCCCGAGGGTGCAGGTTTAATCCCTGGTCGGGTAACTGGAGGCTCTTGGGAAGAACCTGCTTCTAAACTGATTCAGGCTGTTGGCAGAATCCAGTTTCTTCTGGCTATGGCTCCGAGGTCCTGTTTCCCGGCTGGCTGGGAGCTCGGAGCTGCTCTCTGTTCCTACAGGCTGCCTGGACTTCTTTCCGTGTGCCCCCAAACTCCTCACGCCTAAGTATCATTTCTTGAGTATTCATTGCATGACAGTGAACATAGCCACAATTTACATGTCATCTCATTTAATTCTGACAACGCTATGAGATGTTACTGTTATTACTCCCATTTTACAGATGAGAAGAAAATTTCTTTTTTTCTTTCTCATGAAGCCTAGATGAGAAAATCAAGGCTTAAAGCATTTAAGTAACCTGTCCAAGGCCTCTCAGCTAACAGAGCAGAAGTCTGAACTTAGGTCAGTCTGACCAGAATTTATACCCCGAGCAATCATGCTATGTACCATCCCTGGATATACTCACTGTGACGTCTGTTTGAGAGATGTTTCAGAGGAGGTTCAAGGGCTGACTGGACTAGTTAGATGATTTTTAAAGCTAGTTTTGGACATTCCACTTGCCTATTCATTCATGCATTTGTTGAGAACTACTGTTGTAAAATGTGATGCTACATTGTATGTGTGATGGAAGACAAGTAAGACCCTGGGCATAAATTAAAAAATGAGCTCACAGAATAGGGAAAGAGGCAGGTGTACATTTGCATATGACTAAAGAAGGCAGGATGAAAAGCAAAACATCTGAGGGTGGCTGGGCATGGCACCCTGCAGCCTGAATTTGTAAAAAGGCTACCTTGTAAACCCCACCTCGGTGGTAGATTTAAAGCAGGAAATCCTACCCAGATCCAGGGAAAGCAGAGTAGGCCAGATTTAAACCCCATGTCAGGAGGATGACTCGAAGATTCCTTGAGATAGATTCTTGGAGAGAATCTATGACTTTTTTTTTTTTTTTTTTTTTTTTTTACCAGCCAGTGGGAACCTGGGGGAGATTCTTCAACAGAATCAACAGGTAAATAAAGTTGAGCAGTAATGAAGGAAGTTAGATTTATCAGCAGTGGAATAATCAGAGAAAAACTGGAGGGAGGAATCTCACTTTGCTGTAGTCCAGATATGAGATAACAAAGGAGTGAACCATGGAAGGAATAGAAAGAAGGGGAAAAAAGGAACAGATCAAAGTTAAATTGATGAGACTAGACTCCTTATGGGATATGGGTGCCAAGGGAAGTGTAAATAAAAGTCAAACCTCAATTTTCAAGCTTGAGAAGAGGGAAGTTAAAGAGATGGAAAAGGAGTTTTTTTTAGTAGTATAGACAACATTGATTTAGTTTGAGTTTGAGGTGCTGAACACTGTTACCTGGTCATCCTAATGAAAATATTCCACAGACAACTAAAAATACACTCTTAGAACTTTGAAATTGGGTCAAAGTCAGAGGTTTAGCATTGGAAGTGGTTTACATCCTTATACCACTCCTGCTATTCCTTGTAGAACAGCAATGTCAGAAATTCCTGGGAGGTTTTAGAAATGCACAATCTCAGGCTCTTCCTCAGGACTGTGGAATCAGAATCCACATTTTAACAATATCTCCCACATGATTTGCAAGTACGTCAAAGTTTGAGAATCACTGTTCTATACAGAGATGATAAAGACATGCTTATAGCTGAGATAAGGAGGATACATAGGTGGACATCCAAGGATATATCTCTATTCCACATTTGAGAGACAGGATAACAAGTAAGCAAAACATAAGAGGAAGAGGGTAAGAGGAAAATCGAAATAAAAATTTCAAAGGAAGAAAGAATTCAAGAATGGGAGGATGGCCAAAATTCCCACAAAGAGGTTTAAAAGGATAAGAACTGAGAAAACTCTACTGGATCTAGCAATTAATTGGTCATTGATGATCCCCAAGAGAAGTTTCAGTGGAATGGTAAAAAGAGGACTGAAGCCAGCGAAAGGGAATAAAGACTGTGAGTGTGGTAAAGAAGTCAAGGATATGAGAGCACATTAATCTGAGAAGTTTTGGAATTAAGAGAAGAGTCTGAAAAGTAGCCTAGAAGATATAACACAGTCAACAGAAGATGTTGTTTGGGAGTAGGGAAATCTTGAGCATGTTTGTAAGCAAGAGGCAGGGCACCAATATCAGTAAAGAGGCAAATGTAAAAGAGCAAAGACTTACAGAATATGGAAGTGACCAGATGATGAGCACTGTCTGAAGTCAGAAACATGTTCCTTGGTAAGAACAGAAGAGAGTTAAAACTAAATCTGGGATGAAGAAACAGTGAGCTGACGGTGAATAGCCTAAATTTTCTTCAGTATTGCAGAAACCAGGATGGATTGGGATACGAAAGGAGTCAGAGTCAGTAGCCAGGATGCTATTCCCAGGATGCAGGGTAAGGTACGGAGTGTCTGGATTGGAATCATTGACATGGAAATGGAGAAGCAGAAGATAAAGATACTGATATGGGTCCTTCTCAAAGGCAAAACCAATGTAACTCAGAGCCTCAATACCTATAGGAAATGAAGAATTTAAAAATTCATGAAGTTTCAAATTATGGAGAGTGAAAGAATTATGATACTTCAGAAAGTAATGTGGGAACTGATATTTCAAGAGAAAAGTATGAGTTCAATTTTGTTCTAAGTTTGAAGTAATGGTAAGGCATAAAAGTGAAAATGCTAACATTTTACTGTTTATTCATTCAGTATAAATTTACTGAAGGCCTACTATGTGCCAGATGCTGGCCCGGGGACTGAGGAAACAATGGTGGATTAAGATACCCATGGTCCCTGTCCTCACAGAGCTTAAAATTTACATGGCAAGACAAATGGGTAACAAGGCATTGGGCTAAATCAAGTGAGAATTTCCAGACATCAAAAATATTCACTTCTTAACAACTCGGGATAAAGAAAAAAATAAAAGGCAAGAGTCAGCCCGGGACCAGCCAAAAAGGAGGGCCCTCATTCTACATTAAGAGCAAGTAAGTACAATGTGAAAGTGTTAGAAAATGTGAAAAGAAAATTCTAAAAGAATCATTAAACTTTAATAAGTTGGCAAAGGAGTGAGAACTAAGGCAATCTTGAACACTTTAACAAGCTGGAAACATGGGAAGGAAAAAATATGCTATTAATGGTGAAATAAATTGTGGTTTTAACTCTTCATCTGGGTCAATTTGGAAAGCTTTCTTTTGACCTTAGATATATTGAGGACAAACATGTACATTCTTCCTTTCAAAGCCCATTAAGAATAAAAACTGTAAATTAGGGCTTCCCTGGTGGCGCAGTGGTTGAGAGTCTGCCTGCTAATGCAGGGGACACGGGTTCGAGCCCTGGTCTGGGAGGATCCCACATGCCGCTG
Source organism: Mesoplodon mirus (assembly GCF_964341445.2). Classification (NCBI taxonomy): domain Eukaryota; kingdom Metazoa; phylum Chordata; class Mammalia; order Artiodactyla; family Ziphiidae; genus Mesoplodon; species Mesoplodon mirus. The sequence continues at coordinate 98,985,741 of NC_138982.1, read as the reverse complement.
AGCAGCTAGGCCCGTGAGCCACAACTACTTAGCCTGCGCGTCTGGAGCCTGTGGAGAGGCCGCGATAGTGAGAGAGCCGCGCACCGCAATGAAGAGTGGCCCCCGCTTGCCACAGCTAGAGAAAGCCCTCGCACAGAAACGAAGACCCAACACAGCCAAAAGTAAATAAATAAATTAAAAAAAACCAACAACTGTAAATTAGGTACATCTACTCTCCAAAGAATGTGAACTCAGAAAAGACTCTAAAAACATGGGAGAACCATATGGACCCTATGCAAATAGGAATGGAAACATACAACCAAGGATGAAGTGACTCATTAATGTTTCCAAGCTTAAAACAAATAAAACAGAAAACAGAGGTTTTCTCATTAGAAATTCACCACACGAGAGCTTTGATATATAAAGTCAAAAGTCAAAGTATAGGGGCTTCCCTGGTGGCACAGTGTTGAGAGTCTGCCTGCCAATGCAGGGGACACGGGTTCGAGCCCTGGTCTGGGAACATCCCACGTGCCGTGGAGCAACTAGGCCCGTGAGCCACAACAACTGAGCCTGCGTGTCTGGAGCTTGTGCTCCACAACAAGAGAGGCCGCAACAGTGAGAGGCCCACACACCACAATGAAGAGTGGCCCTCGCTCGCCGCAACTAGAGAAAGTCCTCACACAGAAACGAAGACCGAACACAGCCAAAATAAATAAATTAATTAATTTTAAAAAAAGTCAAAGTATAATGTAAAGAAACCTTTCCAATAAATTACTTGCATTTGCGTAGTAATATGCAAATTACCAAATGATGCTATACAAACCAATGTGAAATGATTTTGTTTTTAAAAAAACCAGAGACTTTACACATAGTGCCAAATATTAGAGTTAAATGGATTAAAATGACATCAGCTGATGTTCCTGTAGCAAGCCAAGGGCATTCAGATTCCAACAGTTTTGTCAGAATATGCTCCTGAAGGAAAACTTGAGCTGTACTAATCTTCTAATTTTCAAGGAGGAATCATTCCCTATGACTATTATTGCTTACTCTAACCTACTGGATTAATCTAAATTCTAAAAAATACCATCTACATAATCATATGAGGGTGGATTTCTCTAATTCTGCATTTAAGTACACCAACTGAGTTGTTCTGGTGGGTTTATTTGGGTGCTTATAATATATACAGTATTTCCAGAGCTTTTAAATAAGGATTATTATTTTTTGTCAAATGTCAGCTCTTTATTAACTGTTCTAGCTAGGGAGAAAGGAGGGATGGGTAAATAAAATTCACAAGTACTCCAAATGCTTCTTTTTGTCATTACCATTTAATTCTTCCCCTTTAGTCATGTCCTAACAATTCCCTATTTCTGCCAAGGATACTTTGATCCTCCCACTTACTCAGGTTTGAAACTTGGCAAGCATCTTGATATGTTATTATTGAATCTTTTAAAAAACTTCATTCTAGGTAGAATTATTTATTTTAAATATTGTGATTTGATGGGTATGACTCCATCTATTTGATGGGCATGACTCCATCTATTTGATGAGAAGAGCAGAGCCAGGGTGTATAGGCAAGGGGATGAGAGGGTGAGGTGTACACATTGTCTGAGTAGCTTGGGACCTTCAAGTCAATTGCCTTGGATAAAATTCTAGCTCTATCCAGGCAACTGTTCCTCTACCTTCTTCATATTCATTATCTTCTTGTGCTGTCAAACTGTGGCAACCTCTATCAATTAGAATCAATCATCAGATAAGTTGTTTCATGGAGGGGTCAGCAGAACCAAGTGAAATTGAAGGAAAGGCTTGAGGACAGGGGAGGAAATCATATCCAAATCCTGCTATACGAATTTGCAAGTTACCTAACCTCATGGATTTATCAAGCAAGTTGAGTAACCATTAAAATCAGCTACGTTTTGTTACAAGAGTTTCAGGTCTCCTTCCTTCCCTTCTACCCTTCCTGCCCATCCCCTCTCCTCCCTTCTTTTTTTTTCCTTCTTTCTTTCTTAGTAAGAGACTAAAAAAAGGAAAAAGAAAGCAACCCTTAAGTGTTTGTTTTCTCAGCACTGGCACCCTGTGAACCCAATAGAAACTGAAGTTATCACAAGAAAGAAAGTTCTTTCAAGAGTCCATTTCCAAACAAAGTAAGTTATGGGTTTAGTAGTGGTTGAAATAAAGAATAGTTCAGATTCTTTGAAACAGCTCAAAATTACTTTTCAAAAAATTTAGTTTTGGCGTACCTTCTACATAATTTTTCCAAGAATTTCTTCCTTCAGAGCTATGGACATGTGAAAGAAAATTTAATTTTTTTCTTTCTTAGTTAGACTTCTTAATCAAAGTCATATGAAAGGTACTTCTGAGAACTTACAAACATTTTAAAGCTCTTTATTTTTCTGTCCAATTAAGACAAATAAAAAGAAATAAAGCACGACAAAAAATAGATATATGGCCAAAAAAGTACATGAAAAAGTTTTCGATACCTTTAGTACAAGGGAAATACATAATAAAATGGTAATGAGATATGACTACACTAGAATAGCTAAAATGAAAAATGTTGATGACACAAAATACTGGTGCAGATGTGGAGCAACCAGAACTCCCATATACTGCTTGGGGAATTTAAATGGAAAAATTAGGCCAAAAAAAATCAAATATACATCTTCCCTGTGACATAGCAATTCTACTTTTAGGTATTGATCTAAGAGAAATTAAAAGATATATCTACAAGAGTCTTATATAAAAATGTTTATAAAATTTATACTCAAAATAACCAAAAACAAGACACAACTCAGGTGTCCACCATCAAGAAAATGGATCAATAAATTCTGAAATATTCACATAATGGAATACTACTCAGGAATAAAAAAGGAATGAACTATTTATACTTGCAATGTCATGAATGAATCTCAAAAAACATGCTGAATAAATAAGATAGACGCAAAAAGAGAACATACTTTATGATTCTGTTTATATGGAATTCTAGAGTAGGCCAACTCTCTAGTACTTTCTGGAGTAATGACAATGTTTTATGTCATGATGGGGTGTACAGTACATGGTTACACACCTTTTTTTGGTAATTGATTAAATTGTACACCTAAGATCTGTGCATTTTACTAGGTTTAAATTATTCCTCAATAACAAAGTTTTTTATGTAAAAAAGTAATGAAACAAATCTTAAACATTTAAGTCACTTTGAGTACTTAAAATTTAAAAAAGTCTTCTAAAATAAAAACTCCTTGGTTGAAGCTTGAAACTTTTGATTGTCAGATGCAAAGTTTTAAATTTTGAAGCTACTGTAGTAAATATTTATGAAAAGCAAATATCATCTTATACTCAGTTTAGAATCATGGTTCAGCATTTATACAGTGCCCAGCACACAGACAATGCCAACTACATGTGCTGAATGAATGGCAGTAATTTAAAAATAAACTTAGGTTTTTCTTATTTTGTTCTGCCAAAGAAGATGGTAGCTTCATTTCCAACTGTGCTTTTTCTTGACCTACATTTCTCCATGTGTTCCTCCCTCCAGTTTTCTAAGCCAGTGATCCCTAAGCTTAGGTGGAGTTTCTGATTCAGTAGGTCTGGAGACCTGAGAATTTCCATTTTTGATAATTTCCCAAGTGATGTTTATTGAGGCTGATGCTGCTTAGTTTAGGGACCACACTGAGAGAACTCCTGTCTTAGCACTTTGTCAATTGACAGATCAAAGATCCATCCTTTTCAAACCAAAGATGGAGCTTTGCAACTTTTAACAGTCTCTACTAAGTGCTTTCAACCTCATCCTCTGATTTTTTTTTTTTTACACTTATCACTGATAACCCCACTTGCTATTTGGCTTATTTTCCCTTCTAGTTTTTTCTTCAGAAAGAAAAAATACTTGCATGTGTTTTCTATTCGGATAGATGATAACTCCCTGAAGGGTAGGGACCCTGACTAATGTATCTTCATTCCCTTCACACCTAGATCAGGCTCTACAGCTAATAGCTGATCTGTAAATACTGATGCTCCTGCCATTTACACATTCTTCTAAAGCATGTGCAGATACTATTGAAAGCAAGTGCCAATTTTCAGATGAAAAACAAAATTTTCCATAATGGTGAACTACCTGTCATTGGGACAGTGACTTGGCAATGTCCAGTCATGGTGAGGGTTGATGAGGAAGCCCCAGGACAGGAAGACTGAGCTTGGTGTCAGAGTGCCAACCACCAGCTGGAGAGGTTTGCGAGATCGTGCTTTACCTGTGGAGGTAACGGACAGGTTAATTCCTGTTATTATTTAGTGTATTTTCTTTTTTAAAAAATAATTTTTAAAATATTTATTTATTTGGCCACGCTGGGTCTTAGTTGAGGCATGGGGGATCCTTAGTTGAGGCATGCGAACTCTTAGTTGTGGCATGTGGGACCTAGTTCCCTGACCAGGGATCGAACCGGGGTCCCCTGGAGTGCAGAGTCTCAGCCACAGGACCACCAGGGAAGTCCTTTATGAGTTGGGTAAAATAGACAAAGACAATTTAGCAAGAGATGAAGAATGTGAAAGCATTAAGTTCCTTTTCTTTTTATATAGTGCACAAATATTAATAATGGTTTGCCCATGAATTTAAGCAGGAATCAAATGAAATACCCTTTTGAGATTTATGTGTGTGTGTGTGTGTGTATACACATATAACCTATATCCATTCCTAGTTTTTATTTCTTGAAAGTCAGGGATGAATATGGAGGTCTTGGCTATTACCAATGAAATAAACACACACACATATAGGCATATATATATATATATATACACACACACACACACACACACTCTCACTTTTCTTTTACAGACAAAATAAATTATGCTTTTTTTCCCCCTGGGACTGTGAATTAGTGTGAAATAACACCTTAGAAAAGAAAGCTTACCATGTAGGTTGCAGGTTATAGTCTTTTTTTAAAAAAAAAAACTATTTGGAAGTGTAAAATCCCTTGTGAGACCATTGTAAAGCCTTTTTTTTTTTTTTTACAGTGAGTATCTAAATGGAAAAGGTGCACACATTTTTAATACTGCTGGAAGAGTAGGAATAATACAGGAAGCACAGTTATTCTGACAAGACTAACTGGATTGGGGCAATGCCAAGAGTGATGCTGATATATCACTCTAGATTCTTTTCAAGTATGTGGTGGGGGGGCACAGACATTTGCTTTTTCAAAAATATTTGAAATTGCAGGCATGGGAGGAGAGTGAAAAAGAGGAGGGAAGATTTTCAACCATGGAAACCAACACTGGCTCATAAAAGAAATCAGGGTAAAATCTAATAGGATTAATTAAAAATCCAATGGGACCTAATAAAACTATGCAGCACTAATGTAAAACATATATGCTTTGCATTTCCATTAATTCCCTTTTTCATTTCATGATACTATGTATATTTGCTATAAAAAGAAATTTTATCTCCATCTACTGTAGTGTGAGCCAAACAGCAACATGGCCTGTGACCTCTATAAGGTGGGTAGGAGGGTATCCCTTGTGTGAGCTTAGCTAAGGTTATCTGAACCAAATACCCTTGAAAATTGTGCCATGACTGTTGCTTCTGTCAGATTTAAGTTGTATAAGTTGTTATTCTAGCAGAAAAGCCCTCTGAAACAAGAATATACATAACCTAGTGGTGGAAAGTTACTTCACTGTGACATAGGTGAATTTTTAAAAGATATTTTAAATAATTTTCAAAGATGGTTATTGTTTAATTACTTGCAAACATGCAACTATACTTCTCTGAAAATTTGTCCAGATCCACCTGTAACAGTACCTTATCTATGATTCAAAGGGTTCAAGTTTGGCCCCCAAGGAGGGCAGATTAGAATCTGAGATAAGGGTGGGGGACACAGGTAGTTTGAAAAAGCCCTGAGGTGATTCTGATAAGGCTTTTTCCACCCCTGCGTTGATTTCACAACTGTCTCATTTTATAGATGAAAAACAAGGCCCAGAGTAGTTTCAAGGTTGTCCAAAGTCACAATGAGAGCAAGGTTAAGATTCAAATCCAGGTCTCCTGAATTATAATCTACTTTTCTTTTTACTATATCACTGGCTTAGCTCACAATGTATGAAGATAATGCCACTTAGAGAAAAAAGGTATATTTTTCTTTCCCCAAGGAACCTAAGGTTTACATGACTATCAAATAATTATTTCACTAAGTTTGGATCTTACTTTAAAAATGATTAAATAATTAAAATTTATGTGGCAGATACAAATATAAAATGAATGGAAGCTAATCTATGACTCATTATATCACTCTTAAATGCAGATTATAAAAACAAAAATTATATCTGTTGCCTGAAAGGAAAGGTGGGGTATTATATCCTGAGTGGGATGAAACAATTTCCTGTGTTGGTCATCAAAGTGAAAAATAATCTCTAAGGCCAGTGTCACAGAAGCCCCCAAATGAAATGAAGTTATAAAATGCTATTAAGGTGTAATCACTCTCTTGACCTTCCTTCTTTTTGTATATTTGTTTTATAATCATATTAAGGAAAAGTTCAGTGACTATGAAGCCAGAATCCCATAAAACCATACTCATGCTTCCTGACTTTATTGTTAAATAATTTGAAATAGAATCTTGAAATATTGAGAGTACATTTCTTTTCAAGTATATGGAAAGCTGCCTGGACAACTACCATTAGTAAGTTGTAAGTACTGATTGAAATTTCCCTTGCACTTTGGGATAATATAAGAGGTCAAGGAAAAGGATCTGTATTTCTCAAAATACTTGACCATTTATTGCTTCTCTAAAAAGAAAAGGAAACCAACAGAAGGAGGGGAGGGGATAGTGGCAACTGATTTTTGGTAACCAGGCATGGCTAATACACCTAGGAGACAGAATACAGAGCTGCAAAGGGCGCCTTTGCTCAGTGTATGTGAATATCTGTACGCTCCCCCAACCCTTCTCATCCCTTTAAGAAAGATCCTTTTTTCTGTGTGGCAACCAGAGTACTGTAAAAGACAAACATGATTAGGAAATAATTATTTTGAGAACAGTTCACATTAGAACATGAAAAAGAAAAGAAGAGCACTATGATCAACTTTATCTAGAGTAGTAAGATGTGACAGCAGATGTTAAAAGCATATTTACAGTTCTATCAGTCCTTCATAATAGCAACGGCTTCCTTATTTGATCTGAGAAGAAATTTTAGCAGTGAAATTGGGACAACATAGGATTTTTTTTTTTTTTTTGGCTGCGTTGGGTCTTCGTTGCTGCGTGCGGGCTTTCTCTAGTTGTGGCGAGTGGGGGCTATTCTTCATTGTGGTATGCAGTGTTCTCATTGTGGTGGCTTCTCTTGTTGCAGAGCATGGGCTCTAGGCACGCGGGCTTCAGTAGTTGCGGCACGTGGGCTCAGTAGTTGTGGTGCACGAGCTTAGTTGCTCAGCAGCATGTGGGATCTTCCTGGACCAGAGATCGAACCCATGTCCCCTGCATTGGCGGGCGGATTCTTAACCACTGCCCCATCAGGGAAGTCCCGGGACAGCATAGGATTTTTTTTTTTTTTTTGGCAGTACGCGGGCCTCTCACTGCTGTGGCCTCTCCCATTGCAGAGCACAGGCTCTGGACACACAGGCTCAGCAGCCATGGCTCACAGGCCCAGCCACTCCACGGCATGTGGGATCCTCCCGGACCAGGGCACGAACCCGCATCCCCCGCAACGGCAGGCAGACTCTCAACCACTGCGCCACCAGGGAAGCCCGACAACATAGGATCTTAATCTTCCTTAGTCATGCAGAAATGTTTCTACTTTTTTATACATATGGTATCTACTTTCCTGTTTTAAGTCTCCCTAGCCCTGGGAAGATGGATGTTGCACTGCTGTTTTATGAAAGAAGTCCTATTTTCTATGTTTGACTAAATACAAGAGATTTAGAAGGAAGAGGCGTAAATAAAATCCAAGTTCCAACTCATTTAACACACACGTAAATGAGTTATGCTTTAGAAATGTCAACAGTTTCCTTCAGCAAAGGTTAAACATCAAATTTTGCCCTAAAAAATCTGAAAGGCACAAGAGCGGGCTTTAGTTCACACACTACAAAATAGAGACAGGCCAACAGGAGTTAACTCTAAATGAGCACTTGCTCTGGGCCAGGCCTGTCCTACGTGTTGCATATTTGTGGACTCATTTAATCCTCACGCCGACCCTACCATACGGCAGAATGGAGGCACAGAGAGGTTCAATAATTTGCCTCAATCCCTGCAGTTTGTATGTGGTGAGGCTGGAAAAGACCCCAAGAGCCTCTCCCACCAGGCTATGCTACTCCCCAAGCAGGGTTGTGTTGATGGGGGTCTGCTGGGCATTGTACATCTTCTAACCTATATTCCTGAGACATCCCCAAGCCGCGTGGTCTTTGTGGGTAGAAAAGAGATGAAAAGGCATGGTTTAAAGTTAATTAAAAAAAAAATCAACAAAAATACCTGAGCATGACTTCTTTTGGCTGGGAGGAGGAGCGGGCCGCACGACTATCAGATATTTAGGCTCAGCATCTGGAAACAGTAACATTATTTATCAGTAAGATTCTTTGTGAACAAACAGAGTTCACGACAGCAAACCCATTCCTGACTCAGTGTTCCCAGCTTTAGTCAGCGCTTTAGTCATCGTAACCACAACACCAGTGGGTGAGAGGGCCCAGGAATTCAGAAAGTTCAAATTTCTTGGGATAGTTCAGGCCATTAAGTTTTTCAAACGAAAATTAAATCCAGATTTTCAAAACCCCATGGACAGGAGTCGGGGAGACGTCTCAAAAGAATTATGCTAGACACAGATTTCATGCCACATTTTCATCAGTCCTTTTCTCTGCAAAGAGATGTTTTAAAAAATCAGATCATATTTCTTTTGTTATCCTGCTCCTCACAGAGGGTCAGTCTGGTGCTTCAAAGTCAGAGAAGGAAAATCATACTTGCACAGGACACAAGAGTCTCACCTGCTGAATGATCTGAAATCGCTCACTTTCTTGGGAATCTGAATATTCATAACATCCTACCTATTTTTTTATCCTGTTTGCATAATTTCAGTCTGTTATCACATCCAATGAATCATTTTCATGAACAATTTTTAAACAAAATCACAATTTAAGTTGGTATAATTTTCACCTAAACTATACCAATGGAAAATAAAGAATCTCTTTTAAAAAGATTTAGGTTTTATGAGGGAAATCTGTGGGCTGGTATCTTGACAATTTTAAGGTACACAGGTATCTGTATTCATCAAAACTTATTGAATAGTAATGACAAGGTCCTACTGTATAGCACAGGGAACTATATTCAATATCCTGTGATAAACATAATGGAAAAGAATATGAACAAGAATATGTGTATGTATAACTGAGTCACTTTGCTGTACAGCAGAAATTAAACACAACATTGTCAATCAAATACACTTCAATTAATTTTAACAACCTAAAAAACTAAAAATTAAAATGTGGACAGTAAAAAAATAAATAAAAATTAAAATATTTAGGTTTTAAATAAAATGATATTTAGACAATCAATATGTGCTAACTCAGTCAGGGGCTGATAATTTATCAAAGTTTTTAAAATTGATGTTTTCAAGAGGAATGGTGGGTGTATACACAGTGTATAAATAAGCCAAATACACTCTGGGTGTATAAAATAGCATTTTATAAGCAGTTCTACTGGATTAATCAATTGATTGATGGGTATTATCTACAATATTTCTTCAGTAACTCTGGATCCTGGAACTCATTCTACACCACGCTTCATCCGGATGCTGTAGTCAATCGCAGTTCACTCCTACTTGCTCAGACAGAGCTCATGTCTTGTTTTCTTTCAAATATCTCCCATCCATGTGTTTGAAGCCCAAGGCTTTATGGGGCTGACCTCATTCTCAGCCAGAGACAACCTGGCCTTCAACCATGTTTAATGACTCAAGCCTTTGTCTTTTTCCTGGACACCTCACCCGGCCCTATTTGCTATAACCTGCTGCAGCAATTACCACTGCAAAAGATAAACCAGGTAACCCCTTGAATTGACCTCAGAGCTTTGCTCATTGATCGCATTGGTGTCTAATGACCACAATACAGATAAAGGAGCGTTCGCTGTGTTTCAGTCTCATGTGTTTGAAAGCGTATCTTGCTTAGTGGAGCTTATATAAGGAAAAGCTCAACTTAAATCAAGTTTTCTAGTAACAATATAATAACCATTTCCTGATTTTATTTGGGATATAGAGCAATACAGGTATTAAGAAACTACTGTGTATTGACTACTTCCTATGTGCTGGATACATTATATTCATAATTTAATTACTCCTCGTGGCAATCTTACCCGACAAGAACTATTCTCATCCCAATTTGTAGATGAGGTCACTGAGGCAGGGTCAGCCTCATGGGCAACATGTACAGTCACATGGGCCCTGTGTTCAGAAGGGTCCCATGCTTGGTTTAATATCCTGCTGTCACCATCATGAAATTCTTAATACTTTTACTTTTTTTTTTTTTTTTTTTTTGCGGTACGCAGGCCTTTCACTGTTGTGGCCTCTCCCATTGCAGAGCACAGGCCCCGGACGTGCAGGCTCAGCAGCCATGGCTCACGGGCCCAGCCACTCCACATGTGGGATCTTCCGGGGCACGAACCCGTGTCCCCTGCATCGGCAGGTGGGCTCTCAACCACTGCGCCACCAGGGAAGCCCTTTTATCTTTGAATTCAGTTTTATAAGGGCTGCCCAATGGGATAATGGAGCATGAGTGTGAGCAGAGCAGATGGGAACAATAATGCATTGTCTGCACTTCCTTCCATCCATGTATAGCATTCTAGGTACCCATTAGCATAGCATTCCAAAGGGCCCATGTCGTGTGGGAGTCCAGTAAGACTCAAAGGTCAAATAAGGTAAGCATATTACATCTACCACTGAGTAAGGGGCTGTGGAAGGGACACTGACAGCCTTGTGTGGTCACACTTCCATTTGAACCAGAACTTGCATCAAATGAAGAAAGAAGGCAACAGCATTTTAAGAAACAAAAATGACCAAAGAATCCTATCAGGTCCTTTCTTATTCATGTTCCTTTCCTGTATTAGCCAGCCAGTGACGCTGAAAATTGGGACATAGAGGGAAAGGAAAAGCTAGAGAAACCCCTGCTTCCTTTTGTTTTCAGTTCTCCCTCACTTGCGAGTAAGTGGAAGGCAGAGAGTATTAGTAAAATGAGCAAGTATCAAAAAGTTGAGTTCTGTGCATTTCCACTAGTGCGGCAAGAATAAAGTACGTATGCGTGTATGAATTACAAAATACAAACTGTGTCATTTTAGTGATTCTGCTTAGGACTTAAAGGGTCTTACATTTGCATTTTAAACTAGCATTGCACAATATAAAGAAATGCTAATAATTTACTCGTAATTTTTCTTTACTTAAATGACCTTAAATAGCAAATAAAATAGCACTATGACAAGTTGAGAAACTGTGGAAAAAAGGAAAAAACTTTATATTTTAGTACCTTTAATGACATTTTTTCCTGGTTTTTGAACCATGGACCCTATGTTTTTATTTTGCACTTGGCCCTGCAAATTATGTAGCTCTCTTAATCTTGTCCCCAAAATGCCCTTTTAATAAGTCTCTGGAACTCACTTCTAGAAAACAAAGCTAAATCCCATTTTTCTTAAATTTTTCTCATTGTGGCAGACTCTCTTAGAGTTAGCCTTTTATTTCCTTCCTTGATACACGTTAATTCAACTATACCTCAGTGGTTTAAAACAAAAAAAGGCCTGAAATACTAGAAAAACAACACACATAGAAGCCAAAGATAGTGCCATGATCCGAGACATATGGTTACATGAGCAATTTAAACGTAATTTTTGTTATGATCACAGTCGTTCTGCATAGACCATAGGCTGTTACAGCCAATTACAAATTGGAACAGATGTCGGGACTTGGGTGCATATGCTGGCTCTCACTCTCATTAAAAACTTCCAAATTCATGCATTTCGGTAGTCTTTACGCTCAGTTGGGAACACAGACGTGGAAAAATAGAACAACTGAGAAACAAGATTTCTATTTCTGTTCTGCACTATGAAATTCTTTGTGGATATGTAGCAGTCTGGAAATATATACACTGTAGCCTGATCAGAAATTTTGGCAACACATGCCAAAATCAACTACTTCTTTATTTAGAGAATGTGTATTATTAAGAAATTTTAAGAAAATGTATAGAATGCAGTTACCTTGACAATTTTTCCATTCCTGACAATGTTGCAGACTAATTAAATCTAATTTGCTTCATATTTTGAATGCCCTGTGGTGGAGGATACAGACAGCTTCCTGTTTAAGGAAATCTACTATTGAAATTCTTTATAAAGTCTTAGATTTTTTGGTAACACAAATAATCTTCCCATACTCATTCTGCTCAAAAAATCCTAATTCTCACATTTTTGTTAGGGGACATTTGCATTGCAAGCCACACTACTTCAGGATGGTGTCGTAGTGAGGTTTTTTCCTTTTCCTGCCATGTGAGTTTCCACAAAAGAAACATAAAATAAGCCAGGATGATCCTAAAGGAAATCAGGTAAGGGACCTGAACAAACAAAATAATATACTTTACCCCGCCATCTTTTTAACAGTTTGGTTTCATCACAGACTAAATTTCTGGGTAAGAGCATGGACCCTTGAGGCTGCAATCAAATCCTGCTCAGCTAGTTGCTAGTACAAGGAAAAATACTTAACATCAGTGCACCTAGTTCCTCACGTGCAAAATTGAAAAATCATAGTACCTGGGCTCATAGGGGTTTCAGAGATGATTATTCACAGAAAGTGCTAATTTAATGTTAGCTATCATGATGATGACTTCTTAAAAGCAGAATTTTGTGTCCTAAGAGGCCTGAGGACATATTTTAAAAGGAAAATGTTCAAAACCGTTTTTTTTTTAAGCAAGCATCAAAGATTTCAAAATGCAAAAATTTCACTAAAAAAGAAAATTACACACCACCCTGACAAAGATTCTCTCTCTTGACCAAACTCTTATCAGGCTCTTCTGAGCTCTTGCTCAACTAGGCTCTGACATTTGGGCTTCTGTGTTCATTTCTGCATTGTCCAATTAGAGCAGGAATCCTGAGACAGTTTAGCCAAAATCTCCCATCTTCCATACTTGATTACACTTGGTATCCAATCAAGTTCCTCATCATCCTCCATCTCACAGATGATATCTGATCACCCTGGCCTGCCTTCATCAAGAACCCTGTTAGGTCAGTTTCGCCAGAATCCTCCCTGACCCCTGATGTTTCCTTTTAGTAATTTTCCACCCATCCACTCACTTCTACTCTGCTCCTTAGCTATAATTCCCACTTTTCCTCGTTATATTTCGAGTTGAGCCCAATTTCTCTCCCTCACTACAAGACACCACTGCAATTTTCCCTATACCTGTCACAAGAACCCCCTCCCCCTTGAGTAAAGTCTTCCTTACCATCTTTAACAAGTGTCACTGAATAATTTTTCTTTAACAATACTTGCTCACAAATATCAATGCAAAAAATCCTGTAAAATATATTGACAAGCTGAATCTGGCAGCACATAATACAATAGTACATTACAGCTAAGTGTAGTTTATTCCAGGAACATAAAGAGAAAAAAAAGCACCGATTTCCACAAGTGCTGAAAAGGCATTTGACAAAATTCAACATCAATTCTTAATTAATACAGACTTAACGGAATACTTCCTCAATATGATAAAACCTACTGTAAAATATCTGAACCACGTTTTTTAAACACGCAGGACCCTAAGCATACATTTCTGTTGAGTAACTCCCTGGCTTTATCAGAATATTCAACCCTCATTATTCTGTACCTTTTATTACTAAATATTTTAAAATGTTACACTAGGAATTTATTTTGTAACCTGCTTCAGCATTTTTATTGAGTGCCTGAGACATAGATTAGGAAAATAAACAAAGAATGATGTAACCAATCATATTACATATTCTTTTACTCCAAGGATGTAGGAATATATAAAATGAGGCAGTGGATTGGAAGCATTACTGGAATATTTACACCTAAAGCCAGCCTTACCAGAACTGTGAGTTAGAACAAACTTGCTCCTGAAGGCCCCAGATTTAAGCTTCCATGTCCATTTCCCTCTTTGAGGTATCTCTTTACCAAATGCGGTAGTCCTCATCAATCTTATTTTCATTTGTTCTTAGAGAGGATCACAAAAGCAACTATTTACAACCTAGCATGACTGAATTCATATTAATACAGCGCCCCTACTCATGATCTGTTCTATTTTAATTACATAAAAGACAAGCATATGTCCTCTACTAAATATATACATGGCATCAAGTAACCAATGGGGAGAATCTTTTGGCCTAGCACCCTTCCTAATTCCTTTCCTCTGTCCCTGAAATCACAACGTACAGAGAGCCACCTTCTCCATAAGCTAAAGACAGCTGGCTTGCAAACATCCTGTCAGAGACCAGATCTGTGGAGGGTGTGCAGGCTTTACCCTAGCAGGAGAGGGCCAGGCACCACTCTGCTCTCACCGTTGTGCTTTAAAGATCTGGGACCCTTTGGACCCAATCAGGGAAGGTGGACATCATCCCAGATACTCTTCAAGGACCAGAGAGAAGTTTCAAAATCAAAATCAAAATCAATTTCCAAGTAACTTTGAGCCTGTTAAAGACAGTCCATAAACACCTTTTATCAGTAGTTAGGTTTTATTTTTGATTAAAAAAAAAAGAGGCCAGATTGTTTCTATCGTGATTTGGAGGTTTAAAAACAACACTGAAGCTTAATCCTCAGTTCATCCCCAAAGAGGGGAGAGACAACTCCCTCTGGGTCCCCAGTGGAGGCTGGAATCTCCTCTTGCTCTCCTGAGGCAGATGGAGTCTTAGAAATGCTTCTGGGTTGGAGAGTAAGACCCTTGAGCTGCCGCCCTGGAAACCCGCCAAGGAGAACACTGGGCACTGAGCCAGAGGCCTGTTTACAGAACGGGTCTCCTCTGAGCAGCTGTGCCTGCCCATGTAGGGATTTTGGCCAGCAGGCACCTGATACGGTGGTGGAGGACCAGCACACAACAGGGCTTAGTGCAGTCGAGGTGGTCTTGAATGCAATTAAGCCATACAGCATGCAGAAGTTGGATGGGCCTCCATCGGGACTGTACCAGCTCCTTGGGATTTTGAAAACTGTGGGGGCAGTGATAGAGTCTTAAGGAAAATATATTCAACTTTTCATGAATCTAGCAGGTGGAAGTTGACTGGTTTTGATTTGATTTGGAGAGATAACATCAACATATTTATGCCTGAACCCCAAATGGTAATTTGACAATATTCAATATAAAGCTGTTTTATAGGAAATGGCATATTAAAAGTTCAGAATACCATACTTCATTGGTTCTAAGACATACTTTTTCCCCAGCTTTTAAAATCTCTCAAATACATTTAACAGTCAGTGGCATGGTACTTTGGCCAGGGGCAGTTTGGTTCTTGCTGCCACTGCCTGACACCTTCCAGTAAGGTCAAGAAAGGAACAGCTTCAAAACTGGCTGAAGAGGGTCAGTGATTTAGAAGGAAACCCAGAGGAGCAGTGTTTCCAAAACATGGCCTATCCACGGTTCATGCTGGCTCACAGTGATGTGGTAGAAAAACACCGATAGCTCTGAGTTGAAGGGTGAGGCATGAGAGTTGGCTTCTCAAGGTGAAGAATATTTAGCAGTAATTTTTCTTTTGCTTTCCTTTTAATATTTTTTTAAAGTAATACATCTCTTCCTCCCCAAAACCCCAGTCTAAACAAGAGAAGAAACATCAGACAAAACTAAACTGAAAGACATTCTACAAAATACCTAACCACGACTCCTCCAAACCATTAAGGTAATCAAAACCAAGAAAGGTCTGGGAGATTGAGTCTACAGGAGCCTAAGGGGACATGACTAGGTGTGATGTGGTGTCCTGCATGGGACTTTGGAATGGAACAAGATCTTAGGTTAAAATGGAGGAAATCAAATCAATTGTGGACTTTAGCTAATAATGTATCAATATTGGTTCCTTAGTTGTGACAAATGTACCATATTAACATAAGACGTGAATAGGAGAAATTGGATGTCAAGTACACAGAAATTCTCTGTCTTATACTTGCAACTTTTTTTAAACCTAAAGCTATTCTAACAAAGAATTTATTAAAAATAAAATCATCTCTTTTGACAAAAAATAGATAATATAAAATTTATGTATCGGGAGGTGGCTTCAAGATGGCAGAGGAGTAAGACGTGGAGATCACCTTCCTCCCCACAAATACATCAGAAATACATCTACACGTGGAACAACTCCTACAGAACACATACTGAATGCTGGTAGAAGACCACAGACATCCCAAAAGCCATGTGACTGAACTGGTTTTGGTGCTCCAACCAGGTGTCAGGCCTGTGCCTCTGAGGTGGGAGAGTTGAGTTCAGGACACTGGTCCACCAGAGACCTCCTGGCCCCACATAATAGCAGTCGGTGAGAGCTCTCCCAGAGATCTCCATCTCAGTGCTAAGACCCAGCTCCACTCAACAAACAGCAAGCAACAGGACTGGATATCCTATGCAAAACAACTAGCAAGACAGGAACACAACCCCACCCATTAGCAGAGAGGCTGCCTAAAATCACAATAAGGTCACAGACACCCCAAAACACACAACCAGACACGGTCCTGCCCATCAGAAAGACAAGATCCAGCCTCATCCACCAGAACACAGGTACGAGTCCCCACCATCAGGAAGCCTACACAACCCACTGAACCAACTGTACCCACTGGGGGCAGATACCAAAAACAACGGGAACTATGAACCTGCAGCCTGTGAAAAGGAGACCGCAAACACAGTAAGTCAAGCAAAATGAGAAGACAGAGAAACACACAGCAGATGAAGGAGCAAGGTAAAAACCCCTCAGACCAAACAAATGAAGAGGAAATAGGCAGTCTACCTGAAAAAGAATTCAGAGTAATGATAGTAAAGATGATCAAAAATCTTGGAAATAGAATGCAGAAAATACAAGAAACGTTTAATAAGGACCTAGAAGAACTAAAGAGCAAACAAACAATGACAAACAACACAATAAATGAAATTAAAAATTCTCTAGAAGTAATCAATAGCAGAATAACTGAGGCAGAAGAACAAATAAGTGACCTGGAAGATAAAATAGTGGAAATAACTACCGCAGAGCAGAAGAAAAAAGAATGAAAAGAATTGAGCACAGTCTCAGAGACCTCTGGGACAACATTAAGTGTCCCAACATTCGAATTGTAGGGGTTCCAGAAGAAGAGGAGAAAAAGAAAGAGACTGAGAAAATATTTGAAAAGATCAGAGTTAAAAACTTCCCAAATATGGGAAAGGAAATAGTCAATCAACTCCAGGAAGTGCAGACAGTCCCATAGAGGATAAATCCAAGGAGAAACATGTCAAGACACATATTAATCAAACAGTCAAAAATTAAATACAAAGAAAAAATATTAAAACAGCAAGGGAAAAACAACAAATTACATACAATGGAATCCTCATAAGGTTAACAGCTGATCTTTCAGCAGAAACTCTGCAAGCCAGAAGGGAGTGGCAAGACATATTTAAAGTGATGAAAGGGAAAACCTACAACCAAGATGGCTCCACCCAGCAAGAATCTCCTTCAGATTTGACGGAGAAATTAAAACTTTTATAGGCAAGCAAAAGCTAAGAGAAATCAGCACCACCAAACCAGCTTTACAACAAATGCTAAAGGAACTTCTGTAGGCAGAGAACACAAGAGAAGGAAAAGAACTAAAATAACAAACCCAAAACAATTAAGAAAACGGTAATAGGAACATACATATTGATAACTACCTTAAATGTAAGTGGATTAACTGCTCCAACCAAAAGACAGAGACTGGCTGAATGGATAAAAAACCAAGACCTGTGTACGTGCTGTCTACAACAGACCCAACTTCAGATGTAGGGACACATACAGACTGAAAGTGAGGGGATGGAAAATGATATTCAATGCAAATGCAAATCAAAAGAAAACTGAGTAGCAATTCTCACATCAGACAAAACAGACTTTAAAATAAAGACTACTACAAGAGACAAAGAAGGACATTACATAATGATCAAGGGATCAATCCAAGAAGAAGATATAACAAGTGTAAATCTCTATGCACCCAACATAGGAGCACCACAATACATAAGGCTATTGTTAACAGCCATAAAAGGGGAAATCGACAGTAACAAAATAATAGTAGGGGACTTTAACACCCCACTTTCACCAATGGACAGATCATCCAAAATGAAAATAAATAAGGAAACACAAGCTTTAAATGACACAATAGACCAGATAGATTTAACTGATATTTATAGAACATTCCATCCAAAAACAACAGAATACACTTTCTTCTAAAGTGCTCATGGAAACTTCTCCAGGATAGATCATATCTTGGGTCACAAATCAAGCCTTGGTAAATTTAAGAAAATTGAAAGTGTATCAAGTATCTTTTCTGACCACAATGCTATGAGACTAGATATCAATTACAGGAAAAAATCTGTAAAAAAGATACAAACACATGGAGGCTAAACAATACACTATTTTTTTTTTCTTTTTGCGGTATGTGGGCCTCTCACTGCTGTGGCCCCTCCCGTTGTGGAGCACAGGCTCCGGATGCGCAGGCCCAGCGGCCATGGCTCACGGGCCCAGCCGCTCCGCGGCATATGGGATCCTCCCAGACCGGGGCACGAACCCGTATCCCCTGCATCGGCAGGCGGACTCTCAACCACTGCGCCACCAGGGAGGCCCAACAATACACTATTAAATAACCAAGAGATCATTAAAGAAATCAAAGAGAAAAGCAAAAAATACCTAGAAACAAATGACAATGAAAACACGATGACCCAAAACCTATGAGATGCAGCAAAGGCAGTTCTAAGAGGGAAGTTTATAGCAATACAATCTTACCTCAAGAAACAAGAAATATCTCAAATAAACAACCTAACCTTACACCTAAAGCAATTAGAGAAAGAAGAACAAAATAACCCCAAAGTTAGCGGAAGGAAAGAAATCATAAAGATCAGATCAGATCAGAAATAAATGAAAAAGAAATGAAGGAAACGATAGCAAAGATCAATAAAACTAAAAGCTGGTTCTCTGAGAAGATAAACAAAATTGATAACTCATTAGCCAGACATCAAGGAAAAAAAGAAGACTCAAATCAACAGAATTAGAAATGAAAAAGGAGAAGTACAAACTGACACTGCAGAAATACAAAGGATCATGAGAGATTACTACAAGCAACTATATGCCAATAAAATGGACAACCTGGAAGAAATGGACAAATTCTTAGAAAAGCACAACCTTCCAAGACTGACCCAGGAAGAAATAGAAAATATAAATGGACCAATCACAAGCACTGAAATTGAAACTGTGATTAAAAAATCTTCCAACAAACAAAAGCCCAGGACCACATGGCTTCACAGGAGAATTCTATCAAACATTTACAGAAGAGCTAACAAACACTTATCCTTCTCAAACTCTTTGAAAATATAGTAGAGGGAGGAACACTTCCAAACTCATTCTATGAGGCCACCATCACCCTGAAACCAAAACCAGACAATGACGTCAGAAAGAAAGAAAACTACAGGCCAATATCACTGATGAACATAGATGCAAAAATCCTCAACAAAATACTAGCAAACAGAATCCAACAACACATTAAAAGGCTCATACACCACGATCAAGTGGGGTTTATCCCAGGAATGTAAGGATTCTTCAATATATGCAGATCAATCAATGTGATAAACCATATTAACAAATTGAAGGGTAAAAACCATATGATCATCTCAATAGATGCAGATAAAGCTTTCAACAAAATTCAACACCCATTTATGATAAAAACCCTCCAGAAAGTAGGCATACAGGGAACTTACCTCAACATAATAAAGACCATATATGACAAACCCACAGCAAACATCATTCTCAATGGTGAAAAATTGAAACCATTTCCTCTAAGATAAGGAACAAGACAAGGTTGTCCACTCTCACCACTATTATTCAACATAGTTATGGAAGTTTTAGTCACAGCAATCAGAGAAGAAAAAGAAATAAATAGGAATCCAAATTGAAAATGAAGAAGTCAAGCTGTCACTGTTTGCAGATGACATGATACTAAACATAGAGAATCCTAAAGATGTTACCAGAAAATTACTAGAGCTAATCAATGAATTTGGTAAAGTTGCAGGATACAAAATTAATGCACAGAAATCTCTGGCATTCCTATATACTAATGATGAAAAATCTGAAAGTGAAATCAAGGAAACACTCCCATTTACCATTGCAACAAAAAGAATAAAATATCTAGGAATAAACCTACCTAAGGAGACAAAAGACCTGTATGCAGAAAATTATAAGACACTGATGAAACACATTAAAGATGATACAAATAGATGGAGAGATGTACCATGTTCTTGGATTGGAAGAATCAACATTGTGAAAATGACTCTACTACCCAAAGCAATCTACAGATTCAATGCAATCCCTATCAAACTACCACTGGCATTTTTCACAGAACTAGAACAAAAAATTTCACAATTTGTATGGAAACACAAAAGACCCCGAATAGCCAAAGCAATCTTGAGAACGAAAAATGGAGCTGGAGGAATCAGGCTCCCTGACTTCAGACTATACTACAAAGCTACAGTAATCAAGACAGTATGGTACTGGCACAAAAACAGAAAGATAGATCAATGGAACAGGATAGAAAGCCCAGAGATAAACCCACGGACATATGGTCACCTTATCTTTGATAAAGGAGGCAGCAATGTACAGTGGAGAAAGGACAGTCTCTTCAATAAGTGGTGCTGGGAAAACTGGATAGGGACATGTAAAAGTATGAGATTAGATCACTCCCTAACACCATACACAAAAATAAGCTCAAAATGGATTAAAGACCTAAATGTAAGGCCAGACACTATCAAACTCTTAGAGGAAAACATAGGCAGAACACTCTATGACATAAATCACAGCAAGATCCTTTTTGACCCACCTCCTAGAGAAATGGAAATAAAGACAAAAATAAACACATGGGACCTAATGAAACTTAAAAGCTTTTGCACAGCAAAGGAAACCATAAACAAGACCAAAAGACAACCCTCAGAATGGGAGAAAATATTTGCAAATGAAGCAACTGACAAAGGATTAATCTCCAAAATTTATAAGCAGCTCATGCAGCTCAATAACAAAAAAACAAACAACCCAATCCAAAAATGGGCAGAAGACCTAAATAGACATTTCTCCACAGAAGATATACAGACTGCCAACAAACACATGAAAGGATGCTCAACATCTTTACTCATTAGAGAAATGCAAATCAAAACTACAATGAGATATCATCTCACACCAGTCAGAATGGCCATCATCAAAAAATCTAGAAACAATAAATGCTGGAGAGGGTGTGGAGAAAAGGGAACACTCTTGCACTGCTGGTGGGAATGTGAATTGGTACAGCCGCTATGGAGAACGGTATGGAAGTTCCTTAAAAAACTACAAATAGAACTACCATATGACCCAGCAATCCCACTACTAGGCATATACCCTGAGAAAACCATAATTCAAAAAGAGACATGTACCAAAATGTTCATAGCAGCCCTATTTACAATAGCCCGGAGATGGAAACAACCTAAGTGTCCATCATCGGATGAATGGATAAAGAAGATGTGGCACATATATACAATGGAATATTACTCAGCCATAAAAAGAAATGAAATTGAGCTATTTGTAATGAGGTGGATAGACCTAGAGTCTGTCATACAGAGTGAAGTAAGTCAGAAAGAGAAAGACAAATACTGTATGCTAACACATATATATGGAATTTAAGAAAAAAAAATGTCATGAAGAACATAGGGGTAAGACAGGAATAAAGACACAGACCTACTAGAGAATGGACTTGAGGATATGGGGAGGGGGAAGGGTAAGCTGTGACAAAGTGAAAGAGCGGCATGGACATATATACACTACCAAACGTGAGGTAGATAGCTAGTGGGAAGCAGCCGCATAGCACAGGGAGATCAGCTCGGTGCTTTGTGACCGCCTGGAGGGGTGGGATAGGGAGGGTGGGAGGGAGTCGCAAAAGGGAGGGGATATGGAAACATATGTATATGTATAACTGATTAAATTTGTTATAAAGCAAAAAATAAAAAAAATTTAAAAATAAAAAAAAATAAAAAAAAAAGAAAATTACTAGAGCTGATCAATGAATTTGGTAAAGTAGTAGGATACAAAATTAATGCACATTAATATTGTGCATTCCTATATAGTAATGATGAAAAATCTGAAAGAGAAATTAAGGAAACACTCCCATTTACCACTGTAACAAAAAGAATAAAATACCTAGGAATAAACCTACCTAAGGAGACAAAAGACCTGTATGCAGAAAACTATAAGACATTGATGAAAGAAGATACAAACCGATGGAGAGATATACTATGTTCTTGAATTGGAAGCATCAACATTGTGAAAACGACTATACTACCCAAAGCAATCTACAGATTCAATGCAATCCCTATCAAACTACCAATGGCAATTTTCACAGAACTAGAACAAACGCTTTCACAATTTGTATGGAAACACTAAAGACTCGAAATAGCCAAAGCAATCTTGAGAAAGAAAAATAGAGCTGGAGGAATCAGGCTCCCGGACTTCAGACTATACTACAAAGCTAAAATAATCAAGGCAGTATGGTACTGGCACAAAAACAGAAATATAGATCAATGGAACAGGATAGAAAGCCCAGAGATAAACCCGCACACATATGGTCACCTTATTTTTGATAAAGGAGGCAAGAATATACAATGGAGAAAAGACAGACTCTTCAATAAGTGGTGCTGGGAAAACTGGACAGCTACATGTAAAAGAATGAAATTAGAACACTCCCTAACACCATACACAAAAATAAACTCAAAATGGAAGGCCAGACACTATAAAACTCTTAGAGGAAAACATAGGCAGAACACTCTATGACATAAATCACAGTAAGATCCTTTTTGACCCACCTCCTAGAGAAATGGAAATAAAAACAAAAATAAATGGGACCTAATGAAACTTAAAAGCTTTTGCACAGCAAAGGAAACCATAAACAAGACCAAAAGACAACCCTCAGAATGGGAGAAAATATTTGCAAACGAAGTAGCTGACAAAGGATTAATCTCCAAAATTCACAAGCAGCTCAATATCAAAAAAAGCAAACAACCCAACCCAACCCTTGGGCAGAAGACCTAAATAGACATTTCTCCACAGAAGATATACAGACTGCCAACAAACACATGAAAGAATGCTCAACATCATTAATCAACTACAGTGAGATATCATCTCACACCAGTCAGAATGGCCATCATCAAAAAATCTACAAACAATAAATGCTGGAGAGGGTATGGAGAAAAAGGAACCCTCTTGCACTGTTGGTGGGAATGTAAATTGATACAGCCACTATGGAGAACAGTATGGAGGTTCCTTAATAAACTAAAAATAGAACTATCATATGACCCAGCAATCCCACTACTGGGCATATACCCTGAGAAAACCATAATTCAAAAAGAGACATGTACCAAAATGTTCATTGCAGCTCTATTTACAATAGCCAGGACATGGAAGCAACCTAAGCATCCATTAACAGACGAATGGATAAAGAAGATGTGGCACATATATACAATGGAATATTAGCTATAAAAAGAAACAAAATTGAGTTATTTGTAGTGAGGTAGATGGACCTAGAGACTGTCATACAAAGTAAAGTAAGTCAGAAAGAGAAAAATAAATACCGTATGCTAACACATATATATGGAATCTAAAAAAAAGAAAAAAAAGGTTCTGAAGAGCCTAGGGGCAGGACAGGAATAAACACGCAGACGTAGAGAATGGACTTGAGGACATGGGGAGGGGGAAGGGTAAGCTGGGATGAAGTGAGAGAGTGGCATGGACATATATACACTACCAAATGTAAAATAGATAGCTAGTGGGAAGAAGCCGCATAGCACAGGGAGATCAGCTGGGTGCTTTATGACCACCTAGAGGGGTGGGATAGGGAGGGTGGGAGGGAGACGCAAGAGGGAAGAGATATGGGGATATATGTATGTGTATAGCTGATTCACTTTGTTATAAAGCAGAAACTAACACACCACTGTAAAGCAATTATACTCCAATAAAGATGTTAAAAAAATTTATGTATCAGTGAGTCAAAGGAAGCTCCCTCACAAGCCCCGAGGGCTGCAAAAGCAGTGTCATTAATCAGCAGCTTTATTCTTTCTTAGATTTATATAAAATAGTGGTATGATTTATAGTTAAAGGTACTTTAGGATTTGATAAGCTAAGGTAACTATTTTATTGGAAATCAATGTGGCATATCATAAGACTCCTATTAAGAACCACATCATCCACAAAACCTGAAAAAAAAATCTATGGTCATGGAAATCTCCATACAGAAAATTATTAGTTTTTCTCTGCATCTGCAAGCATCCACATGCCACACTTAGCTGTTATCTGACCTGAGGGGTACAATCCAAATTTAAGTATTCCCTTTAGCTTTTAAAATTTGGCAGACAGCTCCTGTGTCTTATTTCATCAACACTGAGTAATGTCTGTTTGAAAGTTACCCTTGAAAAGCCTCCTTCTGTTTTAAGCCCAGGCAGAGTCCCACTCACGGACTATTCAGTTCTTAAAAAGCACAATCTTAAGTGCGGCCACGCTGCGGGTAAGCAAACAGAACGTCAGGGGGGCCCTTGGTGCTGCAGTTCTGTCTCAGCTGCCTTGCCCGTGCTGCAGACACTGTTCCCTCACCTGCTGGTCCATGAAGGAGGGCTGGAAGAGGGCAGTCTTGCTGAGAGAGGGGTGCAGTCTGGTGAGGGGTTTGAAGGGTAAAAAGACCATAAAATGCTACTCGTTGCTTGAAAGGCTACTCTAAGCAGTTGTAAATTTCAGTCGTGTAACCAACCTTGCTCCCTGTGCCCACCCCCATTCTCACATTCCAGCGACAAAGTAAGGATAACAAATTGACACCACAGCAGCAAACTGCTTTCAGCAATGGGGTACAAATGATTTGTATTTGAACCAAAGTCCACATCCATTCTGAAGCCCGGTTACTAGAAAATGAGAAGCTCAAATATCACTGAGGCAACAGATGTATCCTGTCAAAAGGTAGTATTGAGATACAACAAAGCTCACCACAAAACGCATCTGTGATAATTAAGTAACCCTAAAGTAATTACATATTAACAAGCTCTAACAATGGCCATTGATAGTCTTGACCAACTCGGGAATATCACTGACATCCTTTCAGGACGTTCAGTGTCCCTTTTGGAAAAACACTAATGGGGCATTTTTCTGGAAAATTGGGGAAATCCTGCTAAGTCATAGCTTTGCAAAGCCTCATGGAAGCCAGAAGTCCAAATAGAAGACAGTAGTTATAGGTAGTGCCAGTTCTGCTCTAAATTTACTATGCTTACTGGGTTTATGAATACAGAAGATTAGCAATTTTTAATAAATCACTAAGTAGATTACTAGTACCTTGCCCTTAGCTGTACATAAAAATGAATGTCTATAGCAACATGAATCATCACAGATAGAAGTCCTCCACCTTTTAGAGTATTTCTAAGCCTCTGTAGGAAGATGTGGGCTGAGGATCACGTGGGATCTGGCCCAGATTCAGTTCATATTTTGTTCATTTCTGTACCTTTAAACCTAGAAACATAGTAATTGCACAACAAACATTTTCTGAAAGAATGAATGAATCTTTTTCTTTACCCCTTTATTGCCTGGGGCTGGAGTAAAGATGGAGGAAGTTTGACGCTTTGCAGAAAGAAAAGAAAAATAAGTATAGGTCTGGGAAATAGCTGTCAGCAACAGCAAATAATCTTTTGAAAAGCAGGTAAACTTCAACCACTGAATTCGTCTTTGAGGAGCCTATCTGCAGAACTGATATTTTTTTCCTTTGAAGTTCTTTCTTATAAATAGTATGTGGTTTTGTGTGTAAGGATAATCCTTCCCTTTCACCTGAAAAATAATTTAAGCCAAATTTTAAAGCAAATCCTACTAATCACTGTTCAGGCCTTATTTCTGTTAAACGTTACAAAATCACTTGGAAAATGAACAAATGCCCATTTTGACAAAACATTCTGCTATGCCCTGGAGCTCCGAGACAGTTCTGGCTTCTCTCAGCCCTTAAGAGGCAGCCTGAGGGCCCTAGCGCCCAAGCAGGGTGGGACAATGGTGAAGGTTAAACAATCCATAAAAGGCGTAGCCACCTTGGACCACAGAGCAACTGCTAATGCAAAAATGACTAGGAGCATCTGCCATTGGTGGGATTCTAGAATGTTCAGTCATAGACCACAGAAGGAAGCTGACATGAAGCTCATGTTGGTATGTATGTTACAAGAGGAATTGTTCAGAACTGATGGCGGCAGTAAGAAGCAGCCCCTCATCTCTGTGCTGCAGAGTGAAGCCTCTAAATAAGAGATGACAACTCATCTCTTTGATGAGAAGAGAGGACGTGGAAAAGGCGGAGGTGGATGGAAGAGGTTCAGAGGGGCTTTTCCTAAACACTGTAAGGTGGACCCCCGAAAGCTCTGCCACACTCCTTTGCTCTTCAGTTGGCTGTCTGGAAGGAAAGATGCACCCTTTTTCCAAACAGAGGAGCATTTCAACGACAGATTTCAATGTGGAAGACATTGCTGAAAACTTTTTCTGAGAGTTTTCCTATAATTTTGGTGAGAGCTGGGGAGGCAAAGCTACTGAAAATACACACTTCGCCTGGTGCTTACTACGTAAGTTTATGACCCCCATCAATGCAAAAATCAAACGATGGATATGCTCTTTTAAAAGTAACATTAAAGACACCAAAATATAAAACATTTTCTCTCTTTCATGGACTCTGTCTTGACCTGTCATGGTATTTACTGGCTATTTCATGTTGTGCCCTGCAGAGGTGTGCAAACCCTCACCTCCCCCCATCCCCTCTCTCCTGACTGTGTGGGACCCTTTCCCACCAGAGGCAGCCTCAGCATCAAAGCACCTTAGCCCACACCTCAGCCCCCAGGGCATAAAAAAGCCAGTCTCCCTTTCCCAAAGGCCCACCATCAGAACCCACAGACCCCAAGGGATTGTAACCTCAGTCCTAGGACAGAGCTACCTGAATGGGGGTGGGAAAGAAGCTAATGCACTGTGTCATTGCCAGCCAGTGCGGGGACTGCTGCCAGCATATCCTGCCAGATGTCACCAAGCGGGGAGGTGCCCACCGGACCCTCCCTGCATCCACACCCAAGTCCCTGCGGAAGGTGGAGGACAGCAGTAGTTGCTAAGTGGAGGTGGGAAGAGGAAGGCCTACAGCAGCAGGTGGGGGACCAGGCAGTTGAGAAGCAAATTAAGGGAGAGTGTGGCAGACAAAGACAAGAGCCCAGGCGCCAAGCCCTCAGCGCACACACCGTTGTCCCATCCCACCTCACTGATGAGATAAAACTGAAAGGTAAGCTTACTAAAATTTCCAAGACAGCAAAGCATTAAACTTCACTGCAGGGCTCCTCTGAGTGCACGGGTCACAGGCCCAGGAAGCCACACCCGACCTGCCCCTCCATTCCCAATCCCACCCTGCCTCCTGACCACAACCCAGATGGACCAGGTAATTCTTCATTTCCTGTCATCCTGGCTTTCAGTCTGGAGCTTCTCACTCAGCCACTGTCCCAAGCTAACCCTGCCTCACTTGCAAGCGCTGACAAATTCTCTCCCTGACCCTGGAAACCAATACTTAACAAACACTTTCCCCTACCACTTGCTGCCACAGCCAGCACCCAGCCTTTCCTAGCGCAGAGACCTGTTAGACATTAAACCTGTTGACTTCATCGCCGGTTGTTTTTTCCTTGCCTGTGTTTTATATGTGCACCCCACAGAGAAATTTAATGTAGGGTGTTGTCTGTGAACTTGTTTAATGTTTGGCAAGGGCTCGCTCTTGATGAAGAGCCTGCACACACACACATTTTCCAGTGAATGCATCACTTTGTTAATGTTATCTCTACAGGAAATATGACTGAAAAGTTGGGACTTTGGATATTTTCCTTTCAAATAATAAAGCTAGATCATGTTAACTATTAGGTGGTAAACCAGAGCCTTCAAATCAGCAAGGTGTTTTCTTTCTTTTTAAATGCTCAGTCAGCGTTACCATGCGGGGGTTGAGGGGTCAGGAATAATTCCCAGGAGGTGAGTTTGTACATAGGGTTCAAAGGTCACAGAACACTTAGATGCCATGGGGAAAGCACTATGGC
The DNA here is from genome assembly GCF_964341445.2 of Mesoplodon mirus. Classification (NCBI taxonomy): domain Eukaryota; kingdom Metazoa; phylum Chordata; class Mammalia; order Artiodactyla; family Ziphiidae; genus Mesoplodon; species Mesoplodon mirus. The sequence continues at coordinate 98,957,525 of NC_138982.1, read as the reverse complement.
ATGGTAGTCAAATGCATGGGCTTTAGAGCCAGCCTGCCACCTGCAGACTCCTTCACTTCTCAGGGATTTACTGTCTTCATTGGGAAGAAGAGGATGCTAATAGTAGCTGCATCAAGGGGTTGCTGTAAGGAATCAATGACCCGTCTCTGTAAAGCCCTTGGCCCAGCATGTTGTAGGTGCCCAATGACATTAAAGCATCAGCTCGTGGGTTGGTGAGAACCTCCACTCCAGCATTTGGTGAGAGGCTACTATGCACTCAGCCTTGTTCATGAAATGCATCAGGCCAACCTGTGGCAAACCTCTTCTCCTTGAGGAGTACCCCCAGTGGCAGAGAAAAGGCTGACCTATTAGCTTGGAATCAGGTGATGAAAGACTGGGGGATGATGCTAAGAATTCAAGGCTTTCTCCCACGTGTGTTTTATGTACATAATTTTTCAACTAAACTGGGACACTTTTGAGAGAAATGGGAGCACCATTAATAATTAAGCCAGAACAGCAGGTGTAAACCATAACCAGGCCTGAGAAATAGGGTAGAGTCAACGCTCTAAGCCAGTTACATCATTTTTTTTCTCCTAGAGATTTCTACCCCAGGCAAAGAGGGACTTTATTGTGTTGACTGGGAGACCTGCCCAGCAAATTCCCAGCAGATTCTGGGGAGTCAGTTGCTACATCCACAGATCTATTGACCCTGATCATGGAGTACACGAGGGATGGTGAGAGTCAGCTCTCACCCTGAGCACCTGTTTGGTTGGTGAGACATGACTAGTGAAAACAAAAACAAAATAATGAAAATGGAACAATCCAAACCAGAATGTGACTAAATGCTGGCGCTCACAGCATAGCACTTCAGACGGGATCAGTATGTGACAGAGTGTTGTGTCCAGAGAAAGTAAAATGTTTAAGGAAATAATATATGGGTAGTTAGGAAACTAGGATTTGATTGTAGTCCTTGGTTTTGAGATGCATTCCTAAAAATAAAGGAAATTATAAAGTCTAAACATTATCTAGTATCTGTCCCAGATAACCCTCTAATTTATCCTCCTATTGGCAGCTATCTTTCTAAGACCACTTCTCATCAACAAGCCTCTTGCCATAAATCTGCAACAGGGTATACTTCTGACCCATGACAAAAGGGCCATATGCTATTTTGGGGAATCCTTCTAGAAATAATTAAGAATAAAATTTTAAAAGTTAGATTTTGGTCTCAGTTCACTGTGCAGTACCTTTGAAAAAAATTGTTGTGCTTTATATTAGAATATTGAGTTTCTTTTATTGTATTTCCAAGAAATGATAAATTTGGAGCCAGTTTATCTATTGTTTGGTGAGATCAGGAAGACCATTATAGTTGAATCCAATAGAAAAAATAGAACTTTGAAAAGATGTTACCTTTATCAAAATAGGTGAAATGGGCATCTGTCATCAAACAAGGCTTTTCTGGTATAAACTCATGGCGAATTGTTTCAGTGGTGGCATAACATTTATTAAGAAATTGGTACCCACTAGGCCACTTTCTTTAAAAATTCCCCTTTGAAGCTTACTCAAGTTCTGCTAAATTTTGCACCTTGGAGGAAAATCAAGTGATTCTGAGATTCCTATTTATTCAATGAAAAATCTGGATTAATCTTGACTATTTAAAGCCAAATACTTCCCAGTGATAAAACCATTTCCAGAGAAAGAACTAAGTAAGAAATAGTTTTAAACAGAAGAGAAAAATCCATCTTAAATGTGACCCACAGCTGTTTCAGACTTCCTGGGTCTCTCCCTTGACTCTCACCCATTCATTCACTCATCATGCTTCTAAATTATGACAACATTGGAGGTGAAAAAGAAATCTAAGGCTTCTAGGGTCCTTAGCTCCTGGGAGTTTTCTATTTGTATAGAGTCTGGGAACAGACTAGACACACCAAAATAAAAACAAATAGGAATTTATTAAGAATGATGGTCAAAGAAAATGCTTAGCCTCTAGGATATTCATGGTGAGAGACAAAAATGTTGCCTTCCTTGGCCAGATATGGCCTTAGGAAGAGTAGGGGCAGTAGGGCTTGACAGATGGGCAGCTTACAATAAAGAAAGATGGTGGTGGTGGTATGGGTAGAAGAGACCAAGTTTTGGGGACATAGGAACTGCTTTACATATTTTAACTCATTTAAACCTTAATGAGTTAGGTAGCCAATGCCTCCTTCCATGATACATGGCCTTTTTTTTTGTCTGTTTACTATTTAAAGGACATTATAAAAAGAAAAAAGTAAGTAAATAAAATAAAGGACATTATAGAAGCAACAAATCATGGGCTTGTGTGTACTTTCCGCCGTAGAAGAACAGATAAAATTCCTTACGTTTTGAGAGGCGGTAGAGTGCAGTGTTTCAGAGCTCAGGTTCTTGAGCCAGACTTCCTGGGTTCAAACCCTGGTGTTATTTACCATCTGAGGCACTTTGGGAAGTTTACTTAAAACTCTCAGAGGTTCAGTTTTCTTATGTGTAAAAGGGCAGTAATACTACTACCTACCCCTGCCTAACTATCATATCCCTCATCTGCATTTTGGGACTACCCTGTATTCACCGCAGGCTGCTATTTTGCTCTTTCTGCTCAGTCTCTTGTTAATTCTGCCAGAGATGAGGAGAACTGAGCTGGCTTCAATGGCTGACACTGTATCTTTTCTTCCTGTTAGTTTACCTTGCCCGTTTTCACTAGTTATTTTTCAGCTTAATTAATTCCTTATATAGTTCCTTCAGTTATTTTCAACCTCCAGCTATTTTTCTTCAGTGAATCCACCATCACCTTCCTTGTGGCACTTACCACAATAAATATTCACTTGTTTTTTGTCATTAGGTAATATTTATCTTTCCCTGTAAGAAATAGTAGAATATCTATTATTTTGTATTTCATCCCACTTCCATAAAAATGAATAGAGCATGCTTAAATATTTTTATGATGAAAAGGACAGCTGAAGTTCTAAGGGTTGCAATGATGAGAGAAAACTGTGCATTTGCTCTTGCTTTCTATACAAATGTAAAAATTAAGGGCAAAACTTGTAAGGGGTGTTAATAATATACAGGAATATAAATTGCATTTATAAGCATATAATTTTCATATCTGAATCATTGTAAATAAATTTTATTCAAAAAATTTTAAAATTAATTTTCCCCAGTGAAATAAAAGCAAACAAGAAATGTCAGAATAAGAAACTGATGATTATACTTTGGCCTGAACTTGTTAAGATAAAAATACCATCAGTTAAAATAAATGAAACAGTGGCAAGGTCTTATTTTGATCTATATTTAGTAGGACAGGTCAAAATTCTTGCCATGTTCTTGCTAAAAATTGCTTTGTAAGACAGAGACAAGAAAAGTGAAATCTAGGGATGCCAAACCCTTTCAGCTGTATCTTGTGAGGATTCACTTTCTCCTTTGGAGGCCGCAGCTGTGAAACTCTAATAAGAGTCACCTGACAATGCTATTCAGCCAATTGCACTGAAAGGGAATCCCCCCTTTAGGACTAAAAGATGGTGACTATGGAAGACACTTGTGTGTGCGCCAAGAGTGCTGTGTCACAGTCTTAGCTTTTGCTTCTTTTGTTTCTTAATCAGTTTGGGGAGTTATCCTTTCCAAGAAAACACTTCTTAGTTGCGGTAGACAGGTAAGCACGGTTACTTCTTTTCAGTTACTGACAGCTCTGCTAAAACAATCTACCTCTGCAATTTTACTGACACTGCATCCTCCAAAAAACAAACAACAGAAAATGAAAGCACAGGACTATTACTTAGACTAAGGTTTTTTTAATCTAAGCGCTAAAATCTTAGAGCTGACCAAAACTTTACCAGTGATTTAGTCCATTCATTATTAGCAACTGAAACAAAGCTCAGAAAGTTAGGTATATTATCTAAAACCACTCCGTTTGTTATAAAAGCAACTAACAAAAATTATAAAACATACCTACTCTGTGCTAGGGTTTATGTTAGTCTTATCATAATAATTTATTTATAGTCTTCACAACACTCCTGATTACTTTTCTATTTTATAGATGAAAAAAATGAAACTGAGAGAAGCTCAATGACTTACCCAGAACTACTCCCATAGTAAGTAGTTGTGTTGAGCTTGAACCCAGGTCCGTCTCCCTGAAAACATACATAGTCTTTCCCCACATGGTGCTGCCTCTCCAGGCAGAGGAGGATCTTTCCTAGAATGTAGATGTTAGCACTCTGGTCCAGGATCTCTCCAGGGCAGAGCACCTCAGGGCTATCGGTATCGCGTCCTCCTCCTCCCTAGCAGGAATCACTCTGAGGGGTTACCGGCAAGATGGCGACCAGGGCGAGTAACTGAGAGGCTCAGTGTGAGAAACTCGCTCTCTTAGGGCGGTGAATGTAAAGGTTAGCAGCTGTGAGAACATGAGGATTAAGCAATTTGCCCTCTTATATGCCTTTGGAGTCCTAACACCTGGTTGGAAGACAAATCCTTAAATCAGAATTCCTGGTGGTGATAAATATATATGACTTTTTTCCAATTTAAGCTTTTTTTGCAGTAAGGATACTAAAATAACTCCTTAACTTGCTCTACAAAACTGATGGAATGTAACTTTTTCCTTCCCAGGTGACGCTGATTAAAGTGTTTTCAGAGGTCAAGAGAACATCATAAAGTATGAGTCTATAAAGATTCAATGTCAAAAAATTCTGTTTTTTCCTTTTTTGGATGTTTGCAAAATTACCAACAGCTGAACATAAAAGTAACAAAGCAAAAAGTGAATGTGTAAGCCAGAAATGAGAACATTCATGATGTGGGAAAAAAGGATATGGGAAACTAGCAGATCTATTATACAAGAATCATATTTTAGCACATCATTGCAGGACTCAAGGCCATTAATGGTTATTAATAGCCACCTGGGAAAATACTACTTTTTCTACTGCTCCAATTAATCTACAAAAACCTTAGAAGATTCTACAGAAGTAAAAGTTTTACAGGCGTTTCATATGAATCTTAATTTCCAAAATAGCAAAAGGGGATAGTTTGTTTTTTATTTTTACATGTAAGACCAGCAAGTGACTTTTGAAAATACCTGTCAATACTAGATAGATAGATATTAAAATAAAAGTAGAAATGCTTATAAATGATTATTTAGTAGGAGTATTAGTCCACATATCACTAAGTGTTAACTTCAATATTTCTGAATGATCAACAGCTTCTCATTTCAGTGGTGGGATCTCTTAAACACATCAAGAAGCGGAATGAGTCAAACAAAGTGACACTTAATATTTGTTTCGAAAACGAAAGTAAGTTACAATATTTGGGTATAGTTTGGTGCAACTGAAGAAATACTACTATCCTCTTACAGAATAAAGTAAGAAGAGGGGCTATAAGTGATGCTTTTTTTCCATAAAGAAATAAAAATTCTTTGCTCTTGCAACTTGGACCCAAGGGATTTCAACTCATCACTTTATGATCATGAATTCACTAACATGCCCACAGCACATCTGTGAAAAATAGACTATATTACTGTTTTACAGAAGAACAGAATTGAGAATGACCATACTATAAATTGGTAGCAGAAAGGGAATAGAATAGAGACACAAGTTTCAAACATACAGTCTGTGCCCGGCAGAATAATAGCCCTCAAAGATTGCCCACATCCTCATCTTCAGGACCTGTGAATATCTTAGGTTACACGACACAGGAGAATTAAGGTTGCAGATACAATTAAGATTGTTGATCCACTGACCTTGAAATATGGAGAGTAGCCTGGATTATCCAGGTGGGCTCAATATAATCACAAGGATCCTTAAAAGTGGAAGAGGGAAGGCAGAAGAGATCAGAGTGATGTGGTGTGAGCAATGTTTGACCCAATGTTGTTGGATTTTTTTTATTGAAGTATAGTTGATTTACAATATTATATTAGTTTCAGGTGTACAGCATAGTGATTCAGTATTCTTACAGATTATACTCCATCAAAGGTTATTATAAAATAATGGCTATAATTTCCTGTGCTCTATGAGATATCTTTGTTGCTTTTCTATTTTATACGTAGTAGCTCATATCTCTTAATCCCTTGCCCCTGCCCCCTTCCCTTTCCCCTTTGGTAACCACTGGTTTGTTTTCTATATCTGTGAGTCTTTTTCTGTTTTGTGTGTACATATATATACCATATATATATATATATATATATATATATATATATATATATTCATTTGTATTATTTCTTAGATTTGAAAGTAGAAGAGGAATGTGGGCCCCTCTAGAAGCTGCAAAAAAGCAGGGAAACAGATTCTCCCCTCAGAGCCTCCAGAAAGGAATGCAGCCCTGCCTACAACCTCGACTTTAGCCTAGAGAGACCCACATTGGGCTTCTGACATACAGAACTGTAAGATAATAAATTTGTGATGTTTTAAGCCACCAAGTTTGTGGTAATTTGTTATAGTGGCAATTGAAAACTAATACACAGCTGTTTAATCATTTAAGAGCCATTATTACAATCATAATCATTAAAAAAACTGTAAATAATCAATTTAAGCAATCAGAGAATAACATTTAATTTGGAAATGCAAGTCCATTTTGAAGTAATAAAAGTAGAAGTACACAGATTCCTTGGCATAAAGAAAGATGGAAAAGGAAGTATCTAAGAGGAATGTGTTTTTCCTTTTCCACCAGAAAACTAGAAGAGAAAGGAGATAAAAAGAGCACATTGATCTAAAGGATAAGGTAAGAGTTTAAAAAATGCTGCTTGCAAGAGCCTTCCAGGAGAAGTTTGGGAATCTTTGTGCTTAGAGATCTTTTTTTTTTTTTTTTTTTTTTTTTTTTGCAGTATGCGGGCCTCCCACTGTTGTGGTCTCTCCCGTTGAGGAGCACAGGCTCCGGATGCGCAGGCTCAGTGGCCATGGCTCACGGGCCTAGCTGCTCCGTGGCATGTGGGATCTTCCCAGACCGGGGCACAAACCCGTGTCCCCTGCATCGGCAGGCGGACTCTCAACCACTGCGCCACCAGGGAAGCCCGCTTGCCTAATTTTAAAGTACAACAGAGACTTCTCTATGAGAACAAAGGGCTGCAGGACAAAATAGATTCATCTTCAACATTGCTACATATATGCATGAATGTCAGATCTGGTCTACAGTAGTTCAAGTTATAGGATTAAACTTCGGAAGTTCATGAAAAGACTGTTTAGCAATAATCCTAGCAGTGGATCAAAATATAAATCTCATCTTAGGCTATTCAGGAAGCCTTTGACAGCATTTTAAATAGATGATCCCTTTTTAAAAAAATGTTATCCTTTAAAATCCTTTTATTTGCAAATAATTTTTCTGGAGAAGGCTTGAAGGTACCTACATCTTCAAATTACATTTTAATGTGATTAAAAATATGTTCAAAGAAATGTAAAATTTCATAACACAAATACAAACTTTAATCTTTTTGTCTGAAATACCCTAAAAATTTTTAAATGTAACACACTGTCTTTTCTTTTTAAAGGTATCTTGGCATGAATAGACACCCAGAAAGTTGAAGAGGGTATTTTCCACCAGAAGAAAGTAAAGACATAGCAGGGAGGAAAATTAACCACATAAACAAGCTATGAGAGATTTAAGGTATTTTAGCTAGTTTTTTTTCCCTGTGCAAGTTTAGTTATGTGGTCAGGGACTGTAGGTATAATGGCAATGAAGCTGATTATTTCTGCAGTATAAGCAGAGTATGCATTACATATTTTTTAATGTAAAAAATTGTGCTATGGGTTACAACAATTATGAAGGTGTTTTGTAATTATGGCATTTGGTTTGGCTGAGGGTACAGAAAAAATGATGCTTCGAGATTTATGTATCATATAACACGCATTACCTTTTACCTCTTCTTCCTACACCTGAAACCCAAAGATCTTACCGACCACGGCCTCAGTGTATTTCCCTTCCGCAGGAAGAGGGAAGTACTGGTTTGGTGATAAGTTGCTTCCATATCCCAGGAGAAAACCTTCCAGTTTTACATTAGGATTTGGACGCAGGAACTTCAAGAGGATGGAGTCACTTGTGGTATTGATGTGGACCTTCAGGTTTGGCCTTTTACCTAAAGATGGGAACGAAAATATAGGTGGCTGTTACTTCACCTCTTTAGCATCCCAAGACAAATTTGGATCCAAACTTACTGGCTAGAGGCATTGTTATTGGAAATCGTGATATCTAGCTACTCAAGATCACAGCACACCCACCAAAATAGCTAAAATACAGGTAATATTGAGATCAAAGAAAACAGACTTAATAACATATAAAGCAAAAGCAGTCTAGAATACAAAGTAAAATCTTAGGGTTTAATATTTTGTAGTTTATTATTGGGCAGGTAAATGGGATTCACGGCTATCTTGGCTATCCACAGTTGGTCAGAACCTTCATTTTATACATCCTATCTGGACATGGTGAAAGGATCTGAAATTTCTTATTGGTAAATTGAATTACTGCACTTTAAAACCCCCATCCTCCTCAGTGCTGGTCTCTAGCAGGATCCTCGCAGGACTCAGTGATTAACAGAGTTGGAAAGGGAGGGAAGTGGGTGGGTTTTGGCTTAGGGGTAACTGAGATAGTAGAATAAGGGATTCTAAAAGGAGCAGGGCTGAGAAGAAAGACGATTAGTTCCATTTGGAGTTCACTGGGTCAGTGAGACAACTGACTGTTGTCTCACTGATAGTCAACTTACTGTTAGAAATGTCCAACAGTAAGTTGACTATCTAAGTGTGATGCTCACAAATGGGGTCCAGATCCATCTGGGTGTCTTTAGTTTATAAATGATTATTGGGTGAACTTCCCCAGAGAGACTGCAGAGTAAGCAGAGAAACTCTATATTTTCAAGGCATTATTATTATTATTATTATTATTATTATTATTTAACTATGAAGGCAACAGGGATGGACACTCACACTAACCAAAGGTCTTGACCATGCAATGAGGAAACAACATTGTCTTTTGTCTTTGGGGCCAGAAGGAGCTGGGTCCAAACTGCAGCTCTGCCATATACTTATAAGTGTGCCCTGGCTGTTCACTAACCTGTGCTTGAGGCTTCTTTCTTGATTTGTAAATTATGGATAACCATGTCTACTTTGACAGGTTGTTTACAAAGGTTAGTGAAAATGGCAATATCTTAAAGCTGGTACACAGTAATTGCTCGATAATTGGTTACTTAATCAGGTCCATCCAAAGCCCGTTAGTCACCATTTAGAAATCCAAAAAAGCTTTGTTAGGTTTTCGTAAGTTCATGTCAAACTAATTTGGCAACAAAACTCAATCTGAACTGTTACGAGGCCACTTAGTCTTTCTTTAATCTCACTGAATAGTTAGTGTGACTTATTCACATGTTTAATTATAGGAATCTTTTTTTAAATTAATTTTTATTGGAGTATAGTTGCTTTACAATGTTGTGTTAGTTTCTGCTGTACAACAAAGTGAATGAGTTTATCTATCTATCTATCTCCACTCTTTTTAGATTCCCTTCCCATTTAGCTCACCACAGAGCACTGAGTAGAGTTTCCAGTGCTATACAGGAGGTTCTCATTAGTTATCTATTTTATACATAGTAGTGTACATATGTCAGTCCCAATCTCCCAATTCATCCCACCCTACCTTCCCCCCTTGGTAACCATAAGTTTGTTTTCTACATCTGTGACTCTATTTCTACTTTGCAAATAAGTTCATCTGTATCATTTTTCTAGATTCTAATTATAGGAATCTTAATTCCTATAATTAAATGTGCTTAATTAAAGGGTGCTGATCAAGACCCCACTGAAGAGGTTACTTAATACATGGTCTAGGCATCCTAGTACATTTCTAAAATCCAAAGATTCTAAAACAAGTCTGGCTCTGAGAGTTTTAGATAAGAGATTGTGGACTTCAATTATTTTCTTTCTTTATTTCACTGGGAATTCATATTTTAAAAATACTAACTTAATTATATATTGTATATATATATATATTGTATATATACCAGTCAGGACCTCTAAATAGTATGGGTTTCCCAAAGTTATCACTCTAAATTTATACTATTCCAGTCAAAAGCCATCCTGGGGCTTCCCTGGTGGCGCAGTGGTTGAGAGTCCGCCTGCCGATGCAGGGGACACGGGTTCGTGCCCCGGTCCGGGAAGATCCCACGTGCCGCGGAATGGCTGGGCCCGTGAGCCATGGCCGCTGAGCCTGCACGTCCCGGAGCCTGTGCTCCACAACGGGAGAGGCCACAACAGTGAGAGGCCTGCGTATCGCACCAAAAAAAAAAAAAAAAAAAAGTCATCCTGGGTCACCTCAATATAGCTACATAGAAGGATTCCATTAGGCCTTTGAAGCAATAAAAACAACGCATCTTGGAGACCAGGCTGTGGGAACCGCTCTCTTACTTTAGCAGTCGGTACTACTATATCCAGGTATGTGCATAGCACTTTGTACTTCCCAAAAATTTGATAAAATTTCTATAACTTCTTGGTTCTCTGACTGCTATTGCTACACTTGTGGCAAAAAAACCCAGAGACACCAAGCAGCTTATCCAGAAGTCTGAGGGAGACTCATCTCCAGCTCACCTAGTCCAATTCTCTTATAGGACAAATGTCTAAATTGAGGGCAGCCACACCTCTATCAGTCTGCAGGTTAAGTGCAGGGTCAAAACCACATCTTAGGTTCTCGCTAGGCTGGACTTCCTGCTCTCATTTTTATTGAGAACTTTGTCATGACCCAACTGAGTAAGGAGTAGATAACCCCCATACCGTAATGCTGAAATTGAGGCTAACTGATAATGTTTTGTCCTAACTTTATAAGATTTTGATAAGGTGATATATATATATATATATATATATATATATATATATATATATCACCTTATCAAAATCATAGATAGATAGATACATACATAGATAGATACATAGATAGATACATAGACAGATAGATAATCTCACATATACAACACAGATTTTGGTCAAGCCAATTTTCCCCTTCTTAGTTATGTACCTAGATTAACCCTACAGTTAATCTAGGGTTAATATTCTGCTACCTTATAAGGTTATCGCATCTCACAATAAATCAAAAAACAACTGGCCTGTTTCCAACACCTTGTTGGGAAGAAGAGATTAGGAATCTTCATGAACTTAGGTTGCACTCTTTTTGGGCTAAGAGCCAAGAGCCACAGCATCATCACATTAGACCTTTGCTCACAGACTGTGGCCTGATGTACCATGTTATTCCCCCCCTTGGAAAGTGGGAAGGATGGCTGTACCAACTGAGAAAAAGGAAGGTTGTAAACAGAATTACTGACTAACAAAAGTGGAGGTGTTCTTGCTTCCTCTAACCTAAATGTCCATCACCAGTTGAATGGATAAAAAAATTATGGCTTATCCATACAATGGGATATGACCCAGCAATAAAACAGAACAGCCCAGAATTTTCATGACTCCAGTCTTTCTCCCTTTTGCTAATAATTTATGTCAATAAATACATCAACATCATGTAACTTTTTGAATAAATTAGCATTTATCTGACCTACTTTCTCCAAAATTCCAATTCATACTACTCTCTAGAGCTAAACTTTTAAAAGTGCTGAGAAAGAAAAAAGCATACAAACAAATCTTTTCTCAAAACAGCATCACAAATTTAATAGTATTTTGAGACTCTCATCCCAGTTCCTTACTGGATCTAGGAACTCAAATCACTTTATTATCTTGCTACACATGAATTCTGTCTTTTTTAAAAACAATTTTATTGGAGAATAGTTGATTTACAACATTGTGTTAGTATACCAGAAAGTGAATCAGCTATACATATACATATATCCACTCTTTTTTAGATTATTTTTCCCATGTAGGCCATTACAGAGTATTGAGTAGAGTTCCCTGTGCTATACAGTAAGTCCTTATTAGTTATCTATTTGTTATTTCTCAACATTGCTCATTTCTCTTTGGCCAGTATAAATCTTCTCACATTCTGCAATGCATACGAGGCCCTGGCCCTACACCTATGCTCACATTGTCACCCCGCATGGATTCCCTCAATACCCCTTTGCTCACTCAGTTCTGACCCCACTGACACTTTCAGAGCTCAGCAAAATGGTTAAGCAATTTTTTTGTCCTTTTCATCTGAATAAGTTCCTCAAGTGTCCCTTCAAATGAATGTTTGGACTATTCAATTTTACATTCTTAAACAATTTCCCCAACATTTTAAGGTATATCTCGGAGCCTGTGCTCCACAACAAGAGAGGCCACGATAGTGAGAGGCCCCCACTTGCCACAGCTAGAGAAAGCCCTCGCACAGAAACAAAGACCCAACACAGCCATAAATAAATAAATAAATAAAGTTCATTCTAAAAAAAAAAAAGAATGGCAAAAATGAAAAGACTGTCAATAACAAGTGTTATGCAGAATTTGGAGCAACTGGAGCCCTCATACATTTTGAGTATGAATGTTAAATGTTTCATGAAGTTTCACCACTGATGAAAACCGTTGGTCAGTTACCAAATAATACCAAATAACCCATCAATTTCATTCCTAGGTATTTACTCAGGAAAAATGAAAATATAAGTTTATGCAAAGACTTGTGTGCAGATATTCAAAGCAGCACCAAAATGGAAAGAACCTAAATGTCCATCACCTGCTAAATGGATAAAAAAAATGATGGCTTATCCATACAGTGGGATATGACCCAGCAGTAAAACAGAACAGCATTTCAATGTGGTTGAATCTCTCTGGTTTACCATAATGCCACTGTAGAATGAGCCAAATCTTCCTCACCTCTGTAATCACCTTATACAGACTCTCCTGATGGGAGGACATTCAAGCATCTTGCCATTACAGCACTGGTGAAAGTAGTTTTAATAGTGCCTAATATTATTATTCACCATTAAACAAATGGTACATATATAAAAGCAGCAAGTCCTTTTCAGGCATTACTATGCTCCAAGAACTGAACATTCTAAGTTTCAGATGTATTGTGTGTTCTTCTCAGACAGTTAGCTTGCAAGTGGAAACATTCCAATTCCTTCATGATCAGAGCAGCTAATTAAGGAACTACCAAGATGTCACATCTCAAGTTTATGTATTAAACAGGGCAGTTACTGTCTGATAACACATTCAAAAGTTTCCCCCCCAAATCACAGCTGATGGCATAGATTGTGTTTAACTGAACTATAATGCTGTTACACAAACCATAATTTTAACATGGGACTTGGCAATAATTTAACATTTGTTTTAATTCTTAGGGAGTGAAAAAGGTATCATATAACAGTGGTGCTCACATTACTCTACCTGTCCTGGTACCATGATCCAAGGAAAGATGTTAGAAGGAGAAAGAAAACCATGTGGAATTACATTAATTTTTCTGTGACAGCCATAAGGTAAAAGGAGTGACCAAGGCAATTAGACAAGTGTCTTCAATTGTTCCTGATCATTCAGTAGAAATGTGTAATCTGCAGTTTATAACATGGCTTTTCTTACCAATAACAGCCACCTGAAAGCCAGTGACATGACTAGAAATTTTCCATAGCAAGAAAAGCACGGCACCTTCAGTTAGATATTTTAAGAAGAATGAAGATTAAATATCGCTATTAATCAAATAATATTGGGTATTATAAAAACTACTTCTACAAGTGCTGTAATGGCAGGATGCTTGAATAACCTTCCATCAGAAGGAAAGTCCGTGCAAGATGGTTTCGAAGAAAAGGGAAGTCCGGGCCCATTCTGCACGGCATGATGGCATGCCAGACAAGATAGGTGGAAGGAATTAAATTAAATTGCTTTGGTGATGATGGTGGTGGTGGGGGTGTGTGTATTCAGAATCATAATTAAAAGCGCTCACAGAATAACACTAGACAAATCCTTTTAAAATTTCAAGTTGTTATATTCTTACTATTAACCCCATATATCTCATGGTATCCTGGCTCTCTGGCTCTCCAGATAGGAATTCTTCCTCAAAACCCCACAGATTCTCTATCACTCTCTTCCCAACTCTTTACCAAGGCCCAGTGAAGAATTTTTGAGAACTTACAAAGAGCTAGTGTGCAGTAAACACGGAGCAGCTCTACAACATGTCTTCCAGAAACAGGGATGTCAATGACAGTTGTTTAAGTTGCGCATTGCAAAAGTCTAAATGGTACCATTCAAACCATCTTTTATTTACGGCCCTATATGGCAGCCACATTCACAAAGATGATGCAAAAATAATTGCTATTTACAAAAGTGGGCAATTTGGTAAAGGTAGCCATCTTGAAATTCTCTAATCTCTTCCCATAGGTCTCAAACTGCTCCCACCCACCCACCCCGGCCTTTTTACTTCATGCCTTTGATTTCTATCTTCCCTACCTTCTGATTCTGCTGTCACTGGTAATGAGGGGCTTTGGGTGGCGGGTTGCCTGGCATAAGGAAGATAGAGACCCAGCTACAAACACTTTCGACATTGTGCTCCCTAACTTACAAATGAAATTACTTCACCAAATATATACAACTCAGATGATGAATCAGGGATCTAAATAAGAACAATAGAGGAAAAGGGATTCTGGGCATTCAGGAAATGATGAATTAATAGCACACAGATTTAGAGGTGAACAGAAGGCATCCCTTGTGTTTTTTACAATATAAGAATATATGTATGGAAGCAATCTAAGTGTCCAGCAACAGGTGAATGGATAAATATGTGGTATATACATACAATGGAATATTACTCAGCCATAATAAAAGAATTAAATTTTGTCATTTGCAGCAACATGGGTGGACTTGAAGGGCATTATGCTAAGCGAAGTAAGTCAGACAAAGATAAATACTGTAAGATATCACTTACACATGGAATCTAAAAAATACAACAAACTAGTGAATATGACAAAAAAAGCAGACTCACAGATATAGAGAAGAAATTAGTAGTTACCAGTGGGGAGAAGGAAGGAGAAAGGGGAAATATAGGGGCAGGGGATTGAGAGGTACAAACTATTAGGTATAAAATAATCTACAAGGATATATTGTACAACATGGGGAATATAGCAAATATTTTATAATAACTATAAATGGAGTATAACATTTAAAAATTGTGAATCACTATATGGTACACCTATAATTTACATGTTATATATCAACTATACTTCAATAAAAAAGAAAGTATATAAGAAATACCTTTTAAGAATATGTAAGAAAATATCTGAAAGCATAAGAAAAAATCCTGATTAAAATAATTTAGATATATATAAAGCAAGATTTTTATAAATCTAAGGAAAGATGGCATTTTTTAAAAAGTATAGGAAAAAAGTTGTGGTTAAAGTCCCATAAGCCACATGGACAGCTGCCAAAGCCAGGGACTGGGGGGCTTTAAATAAACTCACAATTTGACTTTACATACAGGATCAATGTTAGCAAGAAGCTCACAGCAGAGCGTCCCGTGATCTCTGCTCCAGCTCAAGCAGAGCAGGCTGCTCCCTCTCCTGTGCCCTGAGGTGAGACTGCCAGCTGGAGGACATGTGCTCACAGGCAGCATGTGCTGTCAGAGTTCAGGAAATAAAAAGTCCAGCTTACCTGGAGAGCTCCCCTCAGAAGCCACACCCGAACAATTCCCATAGAACTAACACCCTCCAGGAGTCAACTAGTTAACTTTTTATTAGGACATTATGGTCATCAGCTACACAGAGGATGTTTTGCTATTGAATTCAGAAAGAAATGACATTTTGCCAAAAATCTGAGGGAGAAAATGTTTTCTTCCTAATGGGGCACTTTATATCTATTTGCCCAGCTGTTTGTGTAAGTGAGTTCCATTTCAGCTAAAACAACCACGGTTTCAACCACAGTTTCCACTTGGGTAAGAATTCCCAATGCCCTGATTCCTCAGGCCAATACTTCACCGTCTGGTGACTTTGGATGACTGAATTAGACTGAACCTGCCAATGTTGATATTTCAGCACCACTTGGCAGGGCTAACGGTTTTACCAAAGGAGCAAAAACTTCATTACCTACTTTATAACCCAACCAATAGCCCAGCAGGAAAATTACTTTTCGTAGACTACCTTCTAAATCAATAGCCTCTCATCCTTAAGGAGAAATCTTATCCTGAGACATATACAGTTGTCACTTGCACACACTTCCTTGATCTAATTCTCCCAAAATTAGTCTTTAAAGTCTGAAGCATGCTGGGGTTCTTTTGTTTGTTTTCTTTTCCCCAGGGGGTGGGTAGGAGGGGCAACTACATGCAATCAATGACCATATATTTGCTATAAGGGAAAGGAGGCAGTAACGTGTTTCGCTTCAAACAACTACAAAGTCTAAATAAAATCTATATTTGCTTTGGGGAATTTGGGGAATTAGTATTTTTACTCATCTGCTTTTCATTGTATCCATTCACTTACAACAAGGTACTAGGCGTTAGTGACACCAATTCAAATATGACCTATCTGATCACAAAGATTGTGCATCCTAGTAAATTAGGCACATAAAGAAGTCAACTATTTCAGTGCAGCATGATTAGAACAATTTGTTCAATGCAGCTACAATAGAAGGGCTCTAGATCTGATGGAAGGGGTGGAACAAAAGGATATATAACAAATGTGTCCCTTTGGTTTTATTAAACTGGTCACCAAAATAGTTTTTATGCCATGAGGATATGCCAAATTCAGGTAGGAAAGTAGATATCAAAATCTGTTTTGTAATACTTTTTCTGTACTGCTTTAGACAACTGGTAGATTCTTAGTAATTATTATTTTTTAATACATGTAAAAGAAAAAGAAGAAAAGGCTAAGGGACTTAACAAAACTCATTCCTTTCTTTTCGTTCTTTCTGTGCTTGATTTCATGAAAATCCTGGAGGTGATTTGCTTACATGTTCTTGTTATTTAAAGTAAGGCATGATAACAGTAGGTCCTCCTGATGGAAAAACGGATAGGCTCCGTGCCAGGGTTCTTAAAGAGGAGTCCCCCAATTAGAGCATCAGGATCACCTGGGAACTTGTTATAAGTACAAACTCTGAGACCCCACTCCAGACCTCTTGAATCAGAAACTTGGGGGTAGGGCAGTAACCTGTATCTCAACAAGCTGTTTGGGTAATTCACATGCATACTCAAGTTTGGGAACCATTACTCTTTGCAAAACTCAGCGCATTAAAATTAAAACTAATGGGCCCAATGTCTTTTGAAAGAGATTTACAGATATACAATACAGTATGGAGGAAAAAGGACCTCACCCACAATGTTAAATTTCCTGTCATGAGAATTTTATATATATTTTGGTCTTTGAAAAAACTCTGTGAATTACAGTTTTCTGGGATAATAATTTCTGGAGATACAAAAGGTAAATCGTTTTTAAATGTTAGGAACATTTCTCTGACTTCTAGCATCAATTACATGTCTTTAAATCTGACCAATATTTAGAGACTTAAAATGTTAACTCATTTTTGCTTCTATGATAAAAAAGTTCAAACATAAGAATAGTTGTAAGAATTGTGCAGTGCACATCCATAGAGCCACCACCAAGGGTCAATGATCAGTATCATACTATATTTGTTTTACCACATATTTGTCCATCTCTCCATCCTTTCATCCATTCATCCATCTAACTTTTCAGTGAATTTCAAAGTAAATTGCACTTCACTATTCTTCCTCCTAAACACTTCAGTATGCATATCATTAACTGGAGTTCAATATTTATATTTTTCTTTGGAGATAAAATTTACATATAAATTAAATACATAAATCTTAACTATACATTGCTGATTCTTTCCAAATGCCATACGTATATGTAACCCAAACCTGTATCAAGATTTAGAATATTACCATCAACCCAGAAGGTTTCCTCACATTCCTGGTCAGCCCATTCCTAGCCCATCTGCCTAGAAACAACTATTGTTCTATTTTACTGTCATAAATTTGTTCTACCTGTTCTAGACTTCAGTTAAATAGAATCATACAATATGTACTCTTTCACGTAAGGCTTCTTGTACTCAATATAATGTTTTGGAGATTTATCAGTTCTGTTTTGTGCATCAGTAGTTTTTGCTGTTGTTATTTTCACTGAGTAGTATCCAGATAATTATTAAAACTAACATTTTTATATCTTCCGATGACTTCATAAAGTATGAACCTCTCTTGATTTACTGATTTTTTAAAATATTGATTATATTGCAATACAATTTTCTCTGAGAACAATGAATTTATATATATACATATTTTTTCTTCCAGGTATTTACATTATGCTATTTACCAGGTAAACAAAACTATTTATAAACTCTCCTATTTACAATAGACACCTAATCATAAGACTTAAATAAAGGTTTAATGGTAAAGTCAGACAAAACTATATAATGATTTCATTTCCACTGGAAGGCTAAGCACTGGTCACTGATACTCAAGTTCTCTGATATCTTTCCCTGTCACTCCCAGCTAATGGAACACCAGGCCAAGTGAGCCACTTTTGAAAATATTGACTTTATTATGTCTAAGAGTGATTTTCACTAAGAAGAAACTAGATAAATTTAAACATGTGTCATAAGGAAAAACTAATTGCTTGTCCTGACAATCTCAAAATGATCATGTATCAAAAAACAGAAAAGCTGTCATTCTGATTAATATCACTCTCTTTGGTCAATTTTTCCAAAAGGACCAATATTTCTTATTCTTTTTGTTTCTCAATAGCTCCAATATGGGCACAGAGTAAATTCTACTGACCAAGTAGAGGTCGAATTTAATCAAAGTGCTTCTTTATAGGACAAAGCAGAAGATGCATAACTTCTACCAGCACTATAAGAAATCCCGCATATATGAGATTATATAGCTCTTGTTAAAACATTGCTTGAGGGAGCAAATTAGAAATACTTTTCATAAAAATGAAAATTTTGCCATCTTGTAAAACACCATCAAACAGTAACAAAACTTCCTTACATATTTCTGGCATTCATTCATTTCTGCAAAGTCTCACAAATAAAAACATAAGATGGAGCTGGAACAAATGGTTTCACCCGCCATCACTGTTTAGACATTTGGAATCTTCATGAATTGTTTATAATTTGTGCAGTTAATAAATACCCAGTGCTGATGGTATACAGCTGCTTATTTTGAGATCTCACGGCATCAGAAGTCTTCCATGGGCTAGAAGAAAATGACTAAACCATCATGAGAGTGTGATCAGTGGTACCAAGTACTAAGGCAGGGTGGGCCAGGAGACTCAGGAAGCTCTAGGAAGGGCCATTTGCTAACAACCCCGTAGTAGGGCATCCCATTTTAATATGTTGTGGAAGAAACGGAAAGGATTCTGGCATCAACTTTGCCTTTCAGCGTGTTTGACCTAGGTCAACTTCCTCTCTAAGGCTCATTTTTCTCCTCTGTAGAATGAATTGGAGAATTCCAAATCCATTCTCAATCACACATTCAAGGATATCTCTAATACCTCATCAAGAAAAAATACTATCTTCCTATTAAAATACAGGAACATAAATGAGAAAATAAACTTGTTTATAAAAACACTATCTTAATCATTTTCAGAAGATATTTTTCACATGACTCCAAAATTGTACCTCAGATTTGAAATAGAGAATAAATATTTTCATAGGCACATGAAAAGAATGTGTGTGAGCATCACATATAATTTTTAACAGCTTTTGTGAGGCATAATCACACACCACAAAATTCACCTATTATAAGTGTACAGTTTAAATTTATATTTAGCAAACTTCTAGAATTTACCGAATCCACCACAATCCAGTTTGAGAACATTTTCATCACTCTAAAACATTTCCCTGTATCCATTTGTAGCCAAAACCTGCTCCCACCCCTAGCTTCAGGCAACCACTGGTCTGCTTTCTGCTTTTCTGGTAATTTAATATAAATGTGATCTTTGGTGTCTGGCTTCTTTCATTCATATTGATGTACAGTATTATATAAGTTACATGTGTACAATATAATGATTCACAATTTTTAAAAGTTATACTCCATTTATAGTTATTATAAAACATTGGCTATATTCCCTGTGCTGTACGATACATCCTTGTATCTTATTTTATACATAATAGTTTGTAGCTCTTAATCTCCTACCGACCGCATATTGTCCTTCCCCCCTTCCCTCTGCCCACTGGTAACCACTAATTTTCTTTCTATATCTGTGAGTCTGCTTCTTTTTTACTATTATATTAATTTTAAGATTATGAATATTACTCTTGCTTGAGGACAACACCAAATTGTGAACATCCAGAAAATGAGCTATATTGTTCTATCACTACCACAAAATATCTGTTACATAATAAAATTAATAATTTTAAACTCTGAGATTCTTCTTTAGTCAATGAAGATAAGACCACTCATCTTGTTACAATAATTATTTTAAAATGTAGTAACTCCAATTTATCCATTATGCAAAAAATGAGCTTTCTGCAAAAACAGCACAGTGATCATTGACATTCTTAACAATGATTACTATACAGGATAAATTACTGAGTTGTCTGCTCAATCTCCAATCATTTCAGGTTTAAGAATATTTCAGACTACACTAATTACGTGAATATATGTTTACCAGAGAATTAGCCAATTCTGTATACACTAATATGTATCAAATAGATAACTAATGAGAACCTGCTGTATAGCACAGGGGACTCTACTCAATGCTCTGTGGTGACCTAAATGGGAAGGAAATCCAAAAAAATGGGATATATGTATACATGTAGCTGATTCACTTCGCTGTACAGCAGAAACAAACACAACCTTGTAAAGTAACTATACCCCAATAAAAATATATATATACGTAGAACTAAAATTAAATAAAAAATTAAATGTAAGCCCGGATAATAAAAAACTCTTAGAGGAAAAAAAAGTAAAATTTGATACAAACTTTGGCCTTGTGAACTAAATGAAAATGACATAGCTGTATTCTCCTGACTATGTAAACAAAGAGTTATCTATAGGGGCTTGGGACTTATTTCTATTTTAATACTATTTGTCACTGTTTCTTTTTCAGTGAATTAAAATTCAAACAGAATTAAACATTTTTGAATGCCTAAAATGTTTTTCAATATTGATAAGATATTGAAATTTCTGATCATTGTACTTATCTCATGTATATATATATATATATATATATATATATATATATATATATATATCATTATTAACTTCTCTGATGTTTTATGACTAATGTAGTATTTGAACTTTTCTAGACAAGGAAAAGAAAGCCAAAACGGCTTGGTATCATTACCTACTGGTCTGACATTATTAAATCTTCCTAGCCTACACAGTGAATGTGACTCAAGCTTAAGACTAGGTACTTAAAATAGAATTTTATAATATTTGTAAAATGTTAGGAACATCTAACTGAATGAACTATTTTGGGGGAATAAAAGTCTTGTTCACTTAAAATTGCAGAAATAAGAAGGAAGCCTTCCTCATAACTCTTTTTTATGTAACAAAATTAGGGTGTTTTTTTTTTTTCTTTTCCTCGTGTTCAGAACTCAGGAGCTATGATGAATTGTCCCCTCTCTATTCCAAATTCTAAACTACAAAATGAAGAAATGAGATTGTTCTTTGAGGATTCCAAGTACTATTCATGGGCGATTGTTCCTTAAATACTGAAGATGTGAATAATTTAATTCCTACTGGTCACACCATTCCCCAGTGTGGGATGAATCACTTCAAATTGTAAGGGAAGCAGAAGAAGAGAGGTGAGGAGACATAAGGGACCAAAGTAAGTTGAAGTTGAGATAGTAAACTGTTAGGTAACAAGAGCGATGAGGCTGAGAAAAAAAGATAAAGAATACTGGGCAGGACTACCCTGGTGGCGCTGTGGTTAAGAATCTGCCTGCCAATGCAGGGGACACGGGTTTGAGCCCTGGTCCGGGAAGATCCCACATGCCACGGAGCAACATGCAGTGTGCCACAACTACTGAGCCTGCGCTCTGCAGCCCATGTGCCACAACTACTGAGCCCGCATGTCACGACTACTGAAGCTCATGAGCCTAGAGCCGGTGCTCCGCAACAAGAGAAGCCACCGCAATGAGAAGCCTGCCTGCCGCAACGAAGAGTAGCCCCTGCTCACTGCAACTAGAGAAAGCCCGTGCACAGCAACGAAGACCCAACGCAGCCAAACATTAATTAATTAATTAATTAATTTTTAAAAATAAATATTACATTAAAAAAAATACAGGGCGGGCCTCCCTGGTGGCGCAGTGGTTGAGAGTCCGCCTGCCGATGCAGGGGATACGGGTTCGTGCCCCGGTCTGGGAGGATCCCATATGCCGCGGAGCGGCTGGGCCCGTGAGCCGTGGCCGCTGGGTCTGCGCGTCCGGAGCCTGTGCTCCGCAACGGGAGAGGCCACAACAGTGAGAGGCCCGCGTACCGCAAAAAAAAAAAATACAGGGCAAGGCAGCTTATTGGTAGCAAGAAATAGACACAATGGAATACTAGAGTAAACGCCCAAGGTTCACCGCTGAGGTGCCCAAACCTTCCACAGCACCACAACAGCTATGACCGGAGGAGGCAACAAGTCCAAAGGATGGGTAGGAATCAGTCAGCCAAAGTGTGTGTGCAAATGGGGTGAGGACAGAGTGTGGGAACAGCATTCTCAGGCAGCCAGAAGAGCAGGAGCAGAGGCACTGAGGGAAGAAGTAATTGGTACATTTAGAGACTCTAAAGAAGGTCAGCATGGCTGGGATGTGATGGGGCAAGGGGTCGCAATGAAGCTTCAGAGGGTAGGTGCGGCCCCTGTAGGCCACCTTTAAAGATCTATCAGTGTATTAAAAGCAAATCTAAATTATTTTCTTCCACTAAGCTACACATATGTACAAATTTCTGAGAAATGAATAATACAAAATGTAAATATTATACAGTTATAAAATATATCCGCATGGTAGAAACTGTGCCTCACATACCCTTAGCAAAAAACAACAAGGTTTGGTCAGGAAAAAAATATGCTGTTTTTTAATCAAAAAACACCAAAGATATTTTACCAATAGATTACAGATTAATGGAATTCAATTAATACAGGTCCCTCCTGTGAACATCAGACGTGTTACGGCAACCAATTCAGCCAGTTTTAGTTGTGAAACAAGGAAATAAAGGCTTACTCCATTTAAAAAACCGAAAAATCAATTGTTATTAATTCTATTATTTAGCTAAAAGCTAAATGAAAATAAACCAATTGACTCTGTTGTCAGGGACAGATGGAGAGTTACGCTGTTGACAATGTACTATAATTCTGTCTTCCCCAAACCATTCCTGTATTGCACTGTCCACCCCAGGCTGCTAACATATTTCCTATTCCACTTCCTTGCACATTTTCATCTCCCTTTCCACCCCATCCCAATAATAATCCCTGCATTAACTTTTTATTAACTTAAAAATAATACAAGTAATGCACTCATTTTAATTTACAAATTCAAATTAAAAAGTTAAAAGTTTGCAAAAGTGTTGCAAAAGTGATAAAATTTGTTTTAAAAATTACTCATTATCTAAGATGCAGAGAGGTATTCAGTAAAGAAAATGTCCTTCCAGATACTTTTTCCTGGTTATGATATATATGACAGTACACCAAAATAGGATTCTATTCTGTGCTATTTTATAAACTGTACTTTCTTTAACATAAATACACCTCTATATACTCATTTTTAATGTCTGTACTATCTTTTAGCTAATTCACAGGGACCTTTCTTTGATAGTAGATAAACTGATCCCATAACACCCAGTGAATTAACAGAGTTTAACAACCATCTCAATAATTTTACAATTGAATTTATTTTGGTAAAATTTGGTATTAATTTTAGAGATAAGGACTTGATCTTATAAAGTTTGTATAGTTAGTCTGAGCCTAATTTTTCATTACATTTGAGAGCTGTCATATTGAATCTATATGACAATTGGATTAACTCATTGTATTGTTTGTGAGATTATTGCTAACATTTTTGGCCATGTAAGCACTAATATTTCCATGTCCTTGAGATTCTCTGCCTGGTCCTATAAGGTGTGGTGCTTTAGGGTTGGAGGACTGCATGGTGGGAAGATATGAGGTTTGGAGCCAGAAACCTATGGTCAAGTCTCAAGTTAAATCCACAATTGCCCTTGTCATATGAATAATTAGCCTAAGGTCTGACTGTCACATTCTTCCATCTAAATTAGGATTAATCATACATAGCTACCCTCTCAAGAGTTGCTGGTAGGATTAAGTGAAATAGTTTTGGAAAGCAGTTTCTAAACTGTACAGCTCAGTGATAGCTGTTATCAATGAGACCTTATTCATGGATTCTTTCAATTTGTGTGTACTTTGAATTTTTAAAGTTCCTTGCATTTCAACCAGGCATACATTCCATAAATAAAGGTATAGCTTATACATGATTGGAAGCTATACAAGGACACTGTCCCTGGCACAAAGAGAATATTCAATAAATATTTTTCAAATGAACAAACACATACAACATTTTTATTAAATAGGAGTTAATGCTCAGATAAATAAGTCTCCTCAAAGACAACTGATTATTTTAGAGGGAACAGACATGCAAGAGTTATTAATCAAAACACACAATAAATTCTACATAGGAGAGTAAGCCTCAAGCTGAAGTAATTCAAAAGAACACTGACTACTTAGAAATGGGTGGGTCAGGAGTGGTGTCATAGAAGAAGCAGCATCTGAGCTGGGTCTTGAATGTCAAGAAGGACTTGTCCAGAGAACAGGAGGAAGGGAATTTCAAACTGAAAAATAGTAAGGATGAGTGGGCGTGATGTCTGTGATAATCCATTCTACAAGACACTGTGTAAGGCATGTGCTATCAAAATCTCTTGTTCAAAAGAGTCCTTCCAACCATTCTTTAATTTAAAATTAGTATAAGATTACAAACATCTGGTGCCATTTCATATTCCCACATGGAAACCTTTCTTCTGAATGGGGAGTTTTCTAAGGTGTCCAAACATCAAAAAATGCACGTACTTAATTTCTATGGTGTGCATCCTGTTCCAGGCATCTCATACTAGCCATTCACAGAAACACGATGTCCAGCTTCATGGAGCTGGAACAGCGTGGCCAGGGGCCGTGATGCTAAGCCCAGCATACTCAATTCCATCCAATGAGGATGAAGAAATATACCTCAGTTCCTGCTAATGAGCAGTGATGGGCTAATTCTTAACATTTACCTACTATAAAGACTGTTCATAGGAGAGCAGCTGAAAATCTATTATTTCCCACACTAGCATTAGAACAACTTCAATGGTTTTAATGAGTCTAGAAATGTCTGAGATAAGTCTGGTGCAGATTGGAGAATTCCATGCTTCAGGTGTTTGCTTTAAGTCCCCATTCTTCATGATTTCTCTATAGCATTTAAAACCTTTGACCACCATAATGCATGTGTTTCACATGTGCACCCACACATGCATGCAACCAGCCACCCACACCCATACCCACTTTGGTTTTACTCTATGACACAATGGTATCCTAGATCTCATTTTTCTAAGAACACTTCTCCACCTCTCTCCCTTACTTTTCTTCCTCTTCTGGCCCTCATAGCTTGGCAATTCATTAAGATTCAGTTTTTTCCTCCTTCAGAGAACCCTTTTATACTCAGGCTTCAATAATAACTTAGCTGATAACTACTAAATACTTCGCTTACCCTGAATTCTGCGCCTCTAGTTCTGCATACTCAGGCCCAGTCCTCCCAACTTTTGGAACTACTGACACTGTCATTGATGACACCAAATACCAACCATCACAAGTGTCCTCAAAAACCAATTTACTTCTCTGCCTTCCCTACTTCGGCCACAGTCCTAGGCACCCGAGTCACCCTCGCAGAGTCATCTTTCATCCCTTGCTATAAAACTGGCATCAAACATGGAGAAATCCAAATGCAAAGATGCCTATGAGTTGGCTTCACTATCATCCTGGGGCTTTGGAGGAGTGCTTCTCTTCTGAAAAGCTCAACTTGAGGAAAAAAGTGACCCTCGCTCTTTTTTTCTCCATACCTAATCTTTTTTTTTTGAAAGCACTTAATATAGTGCCTTTCACTTTGTTGTTGTCTATTATTTTTATCTCTGATGCTGGGATTAAAATAATTTAGTAGAAGGATTTGAAGACTTATCAGAGAATAATGACCTGGCTAATTTTCAATACCTGATCCTACCATAAGATTAGAGTGAAATATCAGGTGTATTACAGGCTCCTGGCATCCTTAATTCTTCTTCTTTTTTTTTTTTAACATCTTTATTGGAGTATAGTTGCTTTACTCCATACTTAATCTTGCCCACTTTAGTACAGGTCATTTCATTGCCCAGTACTTTTATTATAACTGAAGAGACTTTCAAGGAAAAACCACATATAGATTATGGATTGATATCATTTAAATCACTTGAAATGACTTATAAATGAATCAGTGTTTCCCAGAAATTCCATTTCACCCTTTCCTAACCCTTTTCAATAAGATCATTGCTTATTTTTTCTCATTCACCACATTTGTATGCTATCGAATAAAGTCCCAGCTCTTCCTATTTGCATCCTAATCTCTGAGGGGAAAAGGCATTTTTATCTACAAACGAATCCCTTAAATTTGGGTCAAAACTGCCCCTCTTCCAGTTCAATTCATCTCAAAAAAAAATTATTTTTAGGGAGCTTCTCATGAACAAGGCTCTATACCACACACTAAGGATATAAAGACAAAACCATCTCAACCTTGAATTGTCAGTTTCTCATATATGTAATCTGGATAAATTTTCCATACTCTGTCTTTTTATTTCTGTAAAATCTTACTTAGTTCCCCTGAGCTGCTTACTTGCTCTAACTTTTTTTTTCTCTCTGTTTCTCACTTTTCATTTCCATTTCTAAAACTTCATCCTGCATCCTCTTAATGTCATTTTTTTTTCACTCGACAGATACAGTCCTCCCAAACCCCCATGTAAGGTGGCCTCATCCCTCTTTAGGAAAGGGGGCCACTGTGTGTTCTGGGCCTGTATAATACCCATATATTTAACCTGAAAAGACCATTCAATCTCACCCATTTTTATTATAATCACCAAAGTCATCACATCTCCAATCTATCCCTCTTAATATTTCCAGGTTAATAATCATACAATCCTGTTTTGTTATGTTACCTCTTCCCCCTTTCACCTCTAGCACCCAAACAGTAGATGACTCCAGAATGCTCACAGCATAAAGGTAAAAATGAGGCTATCCTCATAAATGGGGAAAAAATTATGAAATAATGTTTCAAGCTCAGGGGGAAATAGTGCACATGCAAAAATGAGTAATATACTTCCCACCCTCGCCCCTCAGTAATGAGGGATACTGATCTCTAGGTGTTAACTCTAACACATGGTAAGGGCTATACCAAGAGAGTTACATCTCCAAAGGAAGAAAAGGAGTTTTCTGAGGCATGGGAGGAAGATACTTTCAGGGACACTTCTCAGAGGAAATAATACTATTTTTGCCCTTGAGGAGATTACCAGACTATTGGAGAGACTATTGTTATACAAAACAATGTTTTGTGTATGAATATAGAGGGTGTAGAGATTCCTCTCCAGGGAAAGTTTGGTGGTACTTCAGCAGACCCTTGAAAATAAGAGTCAAATGACAAGCAGGACTTGGAAGAGCATTTCAGGCAGAAAAAGGTAGAAGAAGAATGTCATGTCGAACTCTAAACCCTGCACACAGTTACAGAAAGCAAATAGGCCAGTTTGGCTGAAATGGAAGGTTCATATTCATAGTTACTTGGAATCTCAAGAGTTGGAAGGGATCTGAAAGTAACTGCATTGGTTCTCTCTCTTGCATGACACTAGACAGATACACTGGAGCCAGACTGTGGATTTGCTCTTAGGATGAACTGAGAAACTTCTTCCCTCCTAAACACTAATTTGTCTAACAAAGGGCCAGACATGCAACCCTAGGCACTGCATTTCTGGTTTTCATCAGAATATTTTCCTCTCAAACACGGCATTTACAGATACATGTGAGATACTTCCGTTTTAGAAATAATTCAGTGGTCATTTGAAAGACTTGTTTTCTAATGTGGCATAGTAAATCAAAACTTGGAATCAGCAATACAAACAGGAAGTACTAACTTCAGGCCAAAAAGGCAACAACTCTGATTTTTGGCAAAAATCATAAAAAGGCTGAAGAGGGTTGGGATTCATGAAATCTTGGAATTGCCCTTCTGATAGAATTTCACTGGCTAGACAGTAGTCACTGAATCACTTTTAATCAACTTAAGGATCATTTTCAATTGCGTGCTCTCCTTAAATTCCCTTCATTACTCTTATCTTTATTTACTTATTTTTTTAAATTTATTTATTTATTTTTGGCTATGTTGGGTCTTCGTTGCTGCACACGGGCTTTCTCTAGTTGCAGCAAGTGGGGGCTACTCCTTCATTGCAGTGCGCGGGCTTCTCATTGCAGTGGCTTCTCTTGTTGCAGAGCACGGGCTCTAGGCATGCAGGCTTCAGTAGTTGTGGTGCACGGGCTTCAGTGGTTGTGGCACACGGGCTTCGTTGCTCTGCAGCATGTGGGATCTTCCCAGACCAGCGCTCGAACCCATGTCCCCTGCATTGGTAGGCAGATTTCTAACTGCTGTTCCACCAAGAAGTCCTACATTTATCTTTAGAATGATCATTCCCTGGTAGTCTCTCTCTCTTATTCCTTTCCCCTGTCCTTCAATGTTATATTGAAATATGAAATTTTGCAATGAAACAAATGAAGTAGCAGTAAACTGACTCTGGTAAGGGATCACAGTTACTTTGTCAGATACTCCCATCATTAACATGTGATATGAGACAAAACAAGTTCTAAACAGTTCCACAGGCCTTTATATTACACATAGACAGTCTTAGTAGATAATCTGCATAATTTAGCATGAAAATGTTATCCTTTTAGGAGGCAAGATATTAATCTGCACTAGTACTCAAGGAATGGTGAACCCTTTACCTCCACAATTCTGGGCCCCAATTAAAGTGCCAGATAAATTGTCATATAAATCTGCAAGACACAAAAGCGCACACAGTAATACCTATCAGCAGCTCTCATTGTTATCAGAAAACTGCATGTTTCTACCAAGCCTGGAGCAAAAGTAAAATGTGTTTGTAATTCCTTTCATTTTTTTTTTTAACTCCAGCGGGGTTTTGTTTTTGTTTTTGTTTTTTTCACAGAATCATACAGCTTGGCTGGCAAGGGACTGGGCAGGGAAACCAGGACCTGTCTCCCCTTATAAACTCAGCAAAGGTTCTCCATAACCACACAGAGAGCAATCAACATGCATTATCACCAGGCAGAAAGAGGTAGCGGTTTTGATGTTGAACATCCCTGTTGCATATTTCTAACTCAAAGGCCTTGCTTTCTCCCCAGGAGAACAACAAATAGGGCCCAAGAAAGAAACAAGTTCCTGTTCCTGACAAAAGTGCAAGCGCTGCATTCAGTGCATATCAGACGAGTGTCACAGGAGCATCATCTGAGTGGGGTGGGCACAGAATTGGCCCTAGAGGCTCTCCTTCCTTGAAGATGAGTGGACTTTTGGAAAAACAAAAATGAACTTTGCCATCACGAATGACACTGCTGATCTAGTGTCCCTTTGCAAGGTGTTCACTGTGTGACCTCCTCCTATCCCTCCCACGTAAATATTACTGGAAGATTTCTATTACATTTAACAACTTATTGGAAACCATACTATTGAATAGATATTTGACCTATGTATTTCTGTTATTCATAAGATTTTAAATTAGATTGTTCTCTGCTTGAATCCTCCATTATTTTGATAATTTTTTTTTTTTTTTTGCGGTATGCGGGCCTCTCCCTGTTGTGGCCTCTCCCGTTGCGGAGCACAGGCTCCGGACGCGCAGGCTCAGCGGCCATGGCTCACGGGCCCAGTCGCTCCGCGGCATGTGGGATTTCCCCGGACTGGGGCACGAACCCGTGTCCCCTGCATCGGCAGACGGACTCCCAACCACTACGCCACCAGGGAAGCCCTTGATAATTTTTAGAAATGTTTTTCATTTCACAGACATCTTCTAATTAGAATTATACAATAACAACAATAATAAGTAATATTACTGACAATACATGTAGAAGATTTTGCATCTATTGACAAATGTGTAAGGAAGGTAGGTTTCTTTTTCCTTAAAATCATTATAGAAAATCATTCATTCATTCATTTAACAAATGTTTATTGAACACCTAGAATATACCAAGCTCTCTTGTATGAGTTGAGAATATGGCTGTGAATAAAACAAACAAAAAGCCATGTTTTCATTGAGCTTACATTCTAGTGAGAAGTGCTAGACAAAAACTAAGTAAGACATCTGGTATGTCAGATGATGGGGCAGATACCACTGCTGTTGTTGATAATCTGATTCCCCTCTAATTCTGAGCACAAGAAAGGAGTATATGTTTCCATATCCTTGTAATTAGTCATGATTATGTAATTAAGTCTCATCAGTAGGTTGTAGGCAAAAGGGATGGTTGCCATTTCCAGGCCAACACATTGAATTGTTAGTGCCAGACCTTCTAACTCTATTCTTCCCCTGCTGCAGGGAAGCGATTAACCAGTTGGGGGCTGGGCCTCGAATGACTACAAAGAACAGAGGCCATGGCCATTATCAGTGGACATGGAATTGAGCAAGAGGTATATTTTTGTCATTTTAAGGCCACTGAGATTTGGGGGTTGTTTGTTGCTCAGGCATAATCTAGCCTAACCTGACTAGTGTAGAGGGAGACAGATGTTGTGGAAAAAAGCAAATCAGGGAAGCCGTTAGGAAGGCTCAGGGTGGGGAAGAAATACACTCTTAGGTAGAGAGAACAGAGAAGGCTTTGTTTAAGGATAAAGACTTGAAGAAAAAGAAAAGGTGAGTCATTCAGATATCTGGGGGAAGAACTTTACAGGCTGAAGGAGTACCAAGTGCAAAAACCCAGAGAAAGGAACATGTGGCTACCATGGCTAAAGGAAGATAAGCAAGAGCGAAACAGTAAGAAGTAAAGCAAAAGGTAATCGGGCATACTGATAGAGCCTTCTAGGGATGATTTGGACCTTTACTCTGAGATGGTAAGTTATGGGAGGGTTTTGAGCAGAAGAAGGATAAGATCTGATTTATGTTTTAACAGATTGACTGTGAGTGTTGTATTGAGAATATTCTGAAAGGCAAAAGCAGGGAGAGCAGTTAGGGTACTACAGCAATAATCCAAGTGAGTGATGATGGTATTTTTAATAGGATGGGAGAGAATGTGAGTGAGAAAAATAGAGAAAATAAAAATTTGTGATAAAATTTGAAAGTACAGCTGAAAATATCTGTGGACTATAAAGAGAATATAAAACCCTTCAATTAAAAAAGAGAGAGAGAGAGAATATAGAACCCTTGGGAGCCACAGATACAAGGAGAATTTGCAGCCACTTGTAGGCTCTTCTCCATGACCCTCATGGTTGCTTACAGGAAAGACGGGGGTCTTTCTCAGGGTCCTGAGAAAGCCTCCTTTGTGGGGTAAGCCTGGGATGGGGGGTTAGAGGTGGGGAGGGGGGGTTACAGAGGCCACTGTGGGAAAGTCATAAAGTACCATCTGGATCCTTCTTCTCTATCTTTCCTGTGGAACACAAGCCTAGCATCCTAGGGGGAAAGACAAGCTTGATGCCCAAGAGCACAAGTGAGGAGCCACTGCAACTGGGAGAAGGGAACAGAAATACATACTTTATCCCTGGGAGGAAGGACAGACCCCGCTCCTAAGACCCAGGGCACAGTGCCTTCCTAAGACTAAGGCTTGATCAGAACAACAGAGGGATCCTGCCCAAGCCCCCTAGCAACTGTCTAATAAGCACTGAATAACAAGCAACCCCATGAGTTTAATGCTAAGGGAACATCAAGAGCATGGACAGAAACCTTCTCTGAGGTGTAGGCTCAAAGGGAAGACAATAAGAAATATCCTCTGAAAAACCAGTTCTCACTTAACAAGGGAATGCCAGAGAAATTTGAAGTCTGGTGCATTGGAGTAACCATGGCAAAAATGAAATACAAACCCAGCTCAACTCATGACACAAATGTCTCAACCTAAAGACCTAACAAAAGAAAATACATGCTAATTTTCAGGCATAAAAAGTATTTTCCTCTGTCTCTACTGTCCTGCAGAAATGTGGGATTTAAAACAAAAAATATAATGTGAGAGGTATAAAGAAGCAAGAAAAAACAACACACTGTCAAGAGACAAAGCAATCCACAGAACCAGAATTTGATATGTCACAGCTGTTGCAACTATTGGATGGGATTTATAATATAACTATGATAAATATGTTTAAGGCTCTAGTGGAAAAGACAGGCAGTTTGTATGATCAGATGATAATTTCAGAAGAGAGAGGAAATGTATAAGAATGAATCAATTGAAATATCAGAAATGAAAAACATGGTAATAGAAAAATAAAAAGAAGTGAAGCTTTTAAAAACTAGAGAATCTAAGAGGGATGATATGAACCAGTTCAATATACATGTAATTGGAAGCTCAAAAGAAGAGATAAAAAATTGAACAGAAGAAATATTTGAAGAGAAAAACAGTTGAAATTTTTCTAAATCAATGATGGACACCAAACCCAAGAAACTCAGAAACCATCAAAGAGAATAAATACAAACAATAACAGCTAGGTATACTGTCTTCAAACTGCTGAAAACAAAAACAAAGACAAAAACTGGGAGGCAAAAAGACATATTACATATAGAAGAAAGAAAAAGATATGTTATATTAAATGGTAAAAGGAAATTTGTGGGTGTGATTAAGGTTATGGACCATAAAGTAAAGAAATTGTCATGGATTATCTTGGTGGGCCCAATCTAATCACATGACCTCTTAAAAGCAGAGGACTCTCTCTGGCTGGAAGCAGGATAGATGAGGCATAAGAAGTCAGAGAGATTCAAAGCACGTAAAGGACTCAACCCACTGTTGCTGACTTTGAAGATCAAGAAAGGGGGTCATATGACAAGAAGTATGGATGGCCTCTAGAAGCTGAGAATGACTCTCAGCCAACATCCAGCAAGGAAACAGGGGCCTCAGTCCTACTTCCACATGGAACTTAATTGCACCAAGAACCTGAATGAGCCTGGATGTGGACTCTCCTCCAGATCCTTCAGGTAACAAGCCCACACAAGCCAACACCTTAATGTCTCCTGAGACCTAGAACAGAGAAGCCAGCCATGCGCAGCCAGACTTCTGACCTACAGAGCTATAAGATAATAAATTTGTGTTATTATAAACTGCTAAATTTATAGTAACTTATTATGGCAGCAATGGAAAACTAATACAGAGTCTTTACATGAGTCCACTCAAAGCAGTCTTCATAAACAGCAAGGTTTAGCAAAGGCAGCTCTAGCACCAACTATTCAATACAATAAGGAATCAAAGAAGGCACCATCTGGGGCCCAATTTCAGGCATTAAAAGGCTCTACATAATAAACTATACTTCACTCCAGCTTCCCACCATCATATTTGAATCTCCGATTTTGAATCACAGAGTCAATCCTACAGATAGAAGTTACCTGTATTAATAAGAAATAGAAGATGAATAAGGCATGGTCTCTCCCAGGGCTCATATTAGTTGTAAATGTATATTGCAAACTCTAGGGCAACCAGTTTATAAAAAAAGTATAAATAATATGCTAAGAAAGGAGAGAAAATGGAATCATATAAAATGCTAAATTAAAACTACAAAAGGCAGCAAAACAATAGAAGACAAAACTGGAACAAAGAGAAAGGGCAAGAAGAAGAAAAAAAGTAACAGATATGATAGATAAAAATCCAACTATATAAAAA
Source organism: Mesoplodon mirus (assembly GCF_964341445.2). Lineage (NCBI taxonomy): Eukaryota > Metazoa > Chordata > Mammalia > Artiodactyla > Ziphiidae > Mesoplodon > Mesoplodon mirus. The sequence goes on along the minus strand of NC_138982.1, from coordinate 98,923,858 downwards.
AATATTTGGACATCAAGTCTAAATGAACCAATTAAAAGACAGACATTGTCACAGTGAATCAAAGAACAAGATCCGGGCCTCCCTGGTGGCGCAGTGGTTGAGAGTCCGCCTGCCGATGCAGGGGATACGGGTTCGTGCCCCGGTCTGGGAGGATCCCATATGCCGCGGAGCGGCTGGGCCCGTGAGCCATGGCCGCTGGGCCTGCGCATCCGGAGCCTGTGCTCCGCAACGGGAGAGGCCACAACAGTGAGAGGCCCGCATACCGCAAAAAGAAAAAAAAAAAAAAAAAAAAAAAAAAAGGATAATTAAGGAATACTATGAAACATCTATATTCTCACAAATTTGATAACCTACGTGAAATGACCAATTGCTTGAAAGACACAATTTGCCAAAGTTCACACAAGAAGAAATTAGGCCTAATATTAATAGGCCTATATCTATTAAAGAAGTTGAATCAATCATAAATAGCCTTCCGAAACAGAAAGCATCAGGCCCAGCTGGGTTCACTAGTGAATTCTACCAAATATTTAAGGAAGAAATTTTATCAATTCTCTACAATCTCCTTCATAGGATAGAATTAGAGAGAATATTTCCTAACTCGTTCTGTGAGACCATACCATAATACTAAAAGCAGACAAATACATACAAGAAAAGAAAGCTACAGACCAATATCTGTCATGAACATAGATGTAAGAATCCTCAACAAATATTAGCAAATCAAATTCAACAATGTATAGAGAGAATTATACACCTTGACAAAGTGGGATTTATCCCAGGTATGCAAAGCTAACTCAACATTTGAAAATCAATTTATGTAACTGATCAATCAACAGACAAGAAAAATCACATGATCGTATCAATAGACGCAGAAAAAGCACCTGACAAAATCCAACACTCATTTACGATTTTTTAAAAAACCTCTCAGTAGACTAGAAGACAACAAACTTCCTCAACTTTTGTAAAGAATATCTATAAAAATACCTCTAGCTTCCATCATACTTAACGGTGAGAAGCTTGAAGCTTTCCCACTAATGTCAGGAACAAGGCAAGGATGGCTCCCTCACCACACCTTCTCAACATTGTATTAGAAGTCCTATCTAATATAGTAAGACAAGAAAATAAAAAGTATACATATGGCAAAGGAAGAAATAAAATTGTCTTTGTTTGCAGATGACATAATTGTCAATGTAGAAAATCTGAAGGAATCAACAAAAAAACTCCTAGAACTAACAAGCAATTAGAGCAAGGTTGCAGTATACAAGGTTGATATACAAAAGTCAATCATTTTCCTATACACCAGCAATGAACAAGTGATATATGAAATTAAAAATACAATACCATTTACATTAGCACATGCAAAATGAAATACTTATGTGTAAACCTAACACAATATGTATAATATATATATGAGGAAAACTATAAAACACTGATGAACAAAATCAAAGAACTAAATAAATAAATGGAGAGATAGCCATGTTCATGGACAGGAAGACTCAATACTATCAATATGTCAGTTCTTCCCAACTTGATTTACAGATTCAATGCAATCTCAATATAAATTCCATCAAGTTAATTTTTTGGATATTGACAAACTAATTCTAAAGTTTACAGGGAGAAACAAAAGACCCAGAATAGCCAAAAATAAATGAATAAAATAAAATAAATTTAAAAAAAAGACATAAGCAGTTATTTTTAATGTCAGGCTTTGTGGCTTTATATTTATGATTACTTCCCTAGGAGACTCTGCTCTGTCTCTGTGCCTTCCCCACTGCCCCTGCCTGCTGCCATGATGAGCACACGGTCTTGCACTAAGGAACTCAAATGTTGTTGTGTGTGCACAATGAATTTTAAATCTATAGAATTTGTAAGGCTTCTTTTCTTTTTCTTTCTTTCCTTCTTTCTTTCTTTTTTTCTTTCTTTCTTTCCTTCCTTTCTTTCTTTTCTTTCTTTCTTTCTTTCTTTCTTTCTTTCTTTCTTTCTTTCTTTCTTTCTTTCTTTCTTTCTTTCTTTCTTTCTTTCTTTCTTTCCTTCCTTCCTTCCTTCCTTCCTTCCTTCCTTCTTTCTTTCTTTCAATACTGAAGATTACTCAGGTATGGGAAAGTTACTTATTCTTGTCCTTGACTACCAGTGTTATCATGGTCAATTGACTTAATGTTCCTAAAGCTCAATGTTCTTATCTGTGAAAGGAAAGCCTTGAACTGTATACCCTCTCAGATTTTGGGTTCTAAACTCTAAAGGTAAATCTCATTAGATTCCCATCAATTCCTAGGGACAGATCAAGATTTTGCTGTACTAAAATTCTGGTAAATCAAATATCATTTGTAATTAATGCTGCCTCATATGTTGGGCCTCTCAACCTTTTGGAGCACCAATATAACAAACGACAATTTATCCTGAAAATATGCAGTAAATGTAATCAATTCCAGTGTTATGGCAAGGTACCCACGTCTCTATGCAATTTTCTGATTTCATTCCATTCAAAATCAGTTCAATAAGTATAATGATTACAACTAACCTGACATTTAAATTTTATTATATTAGTCTAAGAATAAAAATGTCTCAACAAATATTTTATAAGAGGTAAAATTTTTTTTTTTTTTTTTTGCAGTACGCGGGCCTCTCACTGTTGTGGCCTCTCCTGTTGCGGAGCACAGGCTCCAGATGCGCAGGCTCAGCAGCCATGGCTCACAGGCCCAGCCGCTCCGTGGCATGTGGGATCTTCCCGGACCAGGACACGAACCCATGTTCCCTGCATCAGCAGGCTGACTCTCAACCACTGCACCACCAGGGAAGCCCGAGAGGTAAAATTTTAATCTGCAATTAACCAATAGTTTTCAGTTTTGCCTGGTCTTCATAAAAAAATACATTCATACACATGAAGAAAAACAACTGTAGCTATCTAGGTTAGTAACCACATAGCTTTGTGAAATCTACTAAAATAAATGAGATTAGGAAGAGCCTAATTACCGGATGGTTGAAGCTGCCATCAAAATAGGGCTCAGTGGTTTTGGAGGACAGAGGCAAAGACCGTCATGGTGACCTGGGAGAGTTCTAGTAGAACAATCTGGCCATACCCGACCCGGATTCTGGATATGATTGAAGTTACTTCCAGCCTATGGTTCTAATAGTATACTCTATAGCTTTGAATCTCAGAATCCTGTTAAGAAATGATACATCTCACAGATCTTGAATATAATTTGCCATCCTAAGATAAATACAGGTTATCCTTTGAATGTGAGTTTTCCTGCAGATGTGGCTTCATGCATAATTCTCCTTGGGATTTGTTGAGCTTTTCCAAACCCACAGGGGGAGTAATCTATTTATTCTCAGTTCACCGGCACGGTCACCGTTGCCTCATCTTACATGGATCCAGTGTTTGACACAAAGGGCAGGGTGGCACAGACATAATCTAAGTGATGCAAACTATGAAGCAAGAAAATCACAGACCCAAGTAAGAGCCAAGGCATCCACACGTGCAGCTGCAATGAGCCACAAAGACAATTCCCAGTGTGTTCTTACTTACAGAGGGCACCACCCTAAATTTTAGAGATAGAAAGGAGTTTAGAGATTGTAGAACACACTCTTCAATTTAAAACGGGGGTAACTGAGGCCAAGTGAGGTGAGGTAACTGCTGTAGAGTTCTAGTGCTAACTAGTGGCATTACCAGCATTGGGACCCTCCTGTCCACGAATCAGCCCCGTACCACAGACCCCACATTACCCAATGCAGAGTGAGAGCCAAGAACTAAAGAGATGGGTACATCCAGTAAACATGGCCAGAATCAGGTCCTTGACTCTGAATTTTATTATAAGCTTAAAAAATTTTTCTATCAATCACACGTATAATAAATGTTGCACTCAGAACAGCATCTTGTTCCAAAAACGTGCATTTGAAAAGAAAGTTAGAGAAACTGTGGTATCTACAAATCTCCAGGCATAGCTCAGAACAGACAGAAAAGCAAATCTATGTCATCAAGATTTTTTAAAATATGCTTTTTAGAAAGAGAAGAATGGATTTTGCTGGAATAGAGTCTGGGTGGAGTAGAAAGAGTCCACATCTGAGGCTGTTAACTCATTTTTGTAAATCATCTGCCAAGAGTCAGAGGAAATCCCCAACGATATCAGCAGAGGAAAGTTTTTTTTTTTTTAAGATTTAAAGAAAAATGCATTCTGTGCTTCTTTTTTTCCTCCTCATGTAAGGTTAACCCCAAACAAAAAGCTATGTTAAAAATATTCTTTAAAGGAAATCATTATTAAATGGTCTTTACTTACAAACCTCATATTACATAAGGAGTTACTTAATTTCTTTCAACAGAGCACCCCTATGGATTCCCACAAATACAGATCTTGACCATCCCCCTAAAGACTTGGTGCAGCCAGAATTCCCTTACAGCCACATGCCTGGATGGCCAACAGCCTCAGTAGCTGTTCAGGTCTATGTGATAAAAAAAGGCGAAGGGTACTTTTATCCATACCCATTCTCCTATGGTGCCTGTACTACAGAAGGCAATTAATTCATATTTTTAAATGAATTCCTACTGCTTTGAAGCAGAAATTAGGCTTCTTATTCTATAACAATAGTGGCAAAATCAGAGGCATCAATTTAGCTTTGAAATGTGTTTGTTTTTGCTTCTGTCAAAATACAGTGTCCAGTTGGACAGCTGAGAAGTTGTTATAGTTCTCCCCAAAGCGAACACACTAAAAAAGATGACAAAGCCCATGAAGACTGACTCCCAGGTATCCAGTTGCAGAGTATTGTCACGTTTAGAGACATATGGACCCAAACTGGGATTTGGGGTCTTCCTCTTGCGCCCCTCAAATATTCCAAAGAACCTAAGAACTTGGAGCCCAGCAACATGTATTAAATGCACTTGTTCTCACCCACTCCAGAGAGAGTCTCCAGACTCTCTCCTGACCAGACCTCTCTCATCTGTGCCATTCAGGTGATGCTCTTGCCTTTCTTGTCTCCCTCTCCTCCAGGCAGAGGGCCCATGAGCTCCGGGTTGTTACCTCCCCCTCCTGTAGCCATCCCCTGAGAAGGGCAGCTCTTCAGTATGTGCTAAAAGCTTTCCTCTCCCTGTAGAGCATGAGGGAAGAAATACAAGTAGGCAAAGAGGGACCGCGGGGGACTGTGAGGCTCCACCTGTTAGTATGGCTCCATCTTGGTATTCAAATGAAATTTGAATTTGAATTTGGAGTGGCCCACCACAGGTGTTCATGTCCCATGCTCCATGCCAGGAGTTTTTTCTTTAAATCTTAATTTAAACTGAGTTACTCCAAGGAGTTCATCAAACAAAAAGATCTTAAAACTGCTTTCTTGGGCATTATAACTGCTTCAAGAAATTCTGGTGATTGCTGATATCATTTTCTGGATAAATATACTACAGGCTTCTCCCAACATGCCTTGCAAGTCCCCTGCAAACATGTATATTATAGTCAGGACTTTCTGCAGTGAAGACATTACTTGGTTCCTTTTCCAGGACCCATTGGACATATAAACAGAATGCCACTTCTTTGGACATGATTTGAGAGACATAAGGAAGACTGTCATGCTTGAACAGATTCTTCCCCTCTAAACCTACTTGGTTGAAATTTTCCTGTGAGAGAAGATAGATCTGATTGTTTTGCATTAAGACTTTATTTATACAAGCATCTTCAGATAAAATGCAAACGTCTCAGAGATATAAGACATTTAGCTATTACCAGCCAGCCATTAACACTTTACTATGAACGAGAATATCAGATTATTTTCAAAGAGTAGGTTAGCAGGAATGGGGCACTGACTATGGATATTTTGACAAGAAATAGTTATGGGATAATCTGGAGTATTACAAGGAGAAGGAAAGTCTGGAGTGGGGCAATAGAAGTCTTCAGATACTGGGCTCCAGAGAGGACAACATTGAGAATGTGTGTGGGCCCCATAGATAAAATGTGCTTCCACTTTCACATTTATGCCTACCACACATTTTGGATTTTCCCCCATGAATTATAAAAAATACCTTACCTAGGATTGTATCACACAATAGAAATGAATATAACCAACAAGTAAAGAGCTTGATAGATGTTTAACAGATGTTGATGGAAGTTGAATTTCATTCATCTACTTATCAAGGTATTCTTCTTTGTCCCAGCAAAACCACAGGGTTTTTTTGCCTGTTTGTTTTAATGAATGGATCAAGAATTAGGTCATTAAAAATAGACTTTTTAAAATGGAAATTAAAACAGAAAGGAGGTGTGAGGGTTCTTGCCAGTGAAATCAACTTGCACTTTGTCAGTGAAAGAATCACAGAAATGTGGGCTGAGAAGGCTGTGCCTTCCAAAAAAGGGGTAGGAAGAAAAGTAACCAGGAATGGAATGTCATCCTTCCCGAAAGCACTGGATACCCACAAAAACATTTCTGTAACCTGGTCATTTCACCTCACTAGCTCAAGGCATTGATGTATTTACAGTTTCCTTGATTTAATAAAGTTAAGATTGCCATTAAAACAACCTCTGTATTATATTTTAGAAAATGAAACTTATACCATAGAAATTAAAGTAAGCAAAACCAAATTTTTATGTGGAGAAAAATCTACCTGTACTGAAAGGAATCTACAAATAAACTGATGATTGCAAATATTTATAAAGCACCTTTGAGATGTGAAAACTACTCTCTGAGCCAAGAATAGGAGTGATGAATGATTGCTTCATTTATAAAGGACCCTAGAAGACAGCTGCAAATGTTCACAAAAGCAATCAGGTTCCAGCAAGCCCTCACCCACCTTAAAGAAATCAAACAATGGAGCTATTATTTTTGCCAGTCAAGACTCTTCAACATGATGTTATCTTCATACATTAATGCATATTTTTAAGGTAAACAAGCAGTTCCACTCGGCTATCTGGTTTCCCTACTCTGCTTATGGTGTTTGAGTGAGATATTTAAGTATTAAGATTTCTTTTTTTTTCTAATAAATGTTAGATTTCTCAGCCCCTGACTGGAGAAAACACCCATGCTAAGCAATAATAAAAGCATCACCATGTCCATTCACATAAACAACACATATGATTCACCCTGTGGAAGAGGGGTAGCAAATAGTCCATCAATCCTCATTATTAGCAGAATCTGTATTTGTGAATTTGCCTACTCTCTAAAATTCACCTGTAACTCCAAAATCAATATTCACAGCACTTTTGCAGTCATTCATGGACATGCACAAAGTCGCAAAAAATTTGAGTCCCTCAATGTGCATCTTCCCAGCTGTGGTCAAACAGTGACAATCCACTTCCTTATTTCAGTTCTCAGACTGTAAAAAAGCTTACTGTGCACAGTCTATTTAGTGCTGCATTTTTCCCACTTCTGTGCTTTTTTGGGGGGTTCAATATGGCCCCCCAGTGTAGTGCAGAGGTGCCGTCGAAGGTATAAGCCCAAGAAGGCTGTGTTGTTCCTTGCAGAGGAAATATCTGGGCTAGATAAGCTCTGTTCAAGCATGAGCTATAGTGCTGTTGGCTGTGAGTTCAGCGTTTGATAAATCAACAATATAGGTTAAATAAGGTGTCTTTAAACAGAAACATATGAAAAGCAAAGTTATGTATTGACTGGTTGACAAAAATGTTGTGACCAGAGGCTCACAGGAACCTAACACTGTTTTTCTCCTAGAAATAATGGTTTGGTTGGTATTTGCTAATTTGATGTTTGCAGCAACTTTATAGAACGTTAAGTACTATGAGTAATGAAAATTGACTGTATTATGCTCTGTATTTTTAGGTGAGGAAACTAAGACCCAAAGAGACTAAATTATTTCCTCCCACATCACCCATCCTATTGGAAGCAGAGTAAAAACTAAAACTGAGGGGTTTGTTTCCAAGTCCAGTGATTGTTTTTCTGCCTTATGCCTCCTTTCTCCAATTATACCTTGGTTATGAATAAAGAGAAGTGCTTTCGTGTCTTCATTACATGGGATGCCCAGATTTACTTAGCATTCTCCTACCCAGAGCACTGTCATTCAAACTGTATCTTTTCGGGACTACCCTGGTGGTCCAGTGGCTAAGACTCTGCACTCCCAGTGCAGGGGGCCTGGGTTCAATCCCTGGTCTGGGAACTAGATCCCGCATGCCCCAACTAAAAGATCCCACATGCCACATCTAAAAAGATCCCGCATGCTGCAACAAACATCCTGTGTGCCGCAACTAAGACCTGGTGCAGCCAAATAAATAAATAAATATTAAAAAAAAAAAAACCAAAGTGTGTCTTTTCAAAAAGAATAGGTATATGTATATGTATAGCTGAATCACTTGGCTGTACACCTGAAACTAACACAACATTGTAAATCAACTATACTCCAATATAAAATAAATTTTTTTTAAAATGAAAAAAACCCACAAAAACCCACCAAGGTATCTCTTTTCAAGTGTGTAAATCAGACTTACATTGGGTCAAAGCTGAAAGAGGCAAACAAACAAAAACAGACAAAAAAGTATGTGGCAGTTCAATTTAGATTGTATAATTTTAATGGGTGGGTTATGATGACTCATGAATACGATATAGGAAAGGAGAGAGATAAGAGTAAACTTTACTGAATGTTTTTTCTGTGTGTACCAGGCAATGTAGCCAATTTCCATATTTTATCTTATCTCATAAGAAATTACTGTGAATTTCAGCAAATTAATTTACCTGTTACCTTTTAGGAAAGATTGTGGTTTCTAAGAAAACTGATCTCATATTTTTTAAAGAAAGATACCTATCAAGTGTAGGCCAATCTCTAAGGTGTAAAGGTGTGGATTCAAAACTTATCTGATTCATTCCTATTATACAGCTCAAATTAACAAAAAACGGACAATATCATGTAATGGCAAAGATGTGGAGCAACTGAAAACTTCATACTTTTCTATAAAGAGTACTATAGCCACTTAAAAAGCAGTTTGGCATTTTTTAAAGTTAAATATACACTTAATATATGACAAAGCAATCCCACTCCAAAAGAAATGAAATGTATGTTCACACAAAGACCTGTACGTAAATGTTTATAGCAGTTTTATTTATAACTGCCTTAAACTAAAACAACCCAAATGTCCATCAACTGGTGAGTATGTCAACAAATTGTGGTCCAGCCATATAATGGAATACTATTCTACTAATAAAAAGAATAAATGACTAATACCAGCAACAACATGGATATATCATAAAAGCACTATGCTAAGTGAAAAAACCCAGACAAAAAAGGCTACATAATACATGCTTCTATTATAGGACAGTTTGGAAAGGGCAAAACTGTAGGGACAGAAATCAGATCAGCAGTTACCAGGAGCTGGGACTTGGGGGAAGGAATTGACTACAAAGGAACACGGAATTTTCTGGGGTGATGGAAATGTTTCAAATCTTGATTAAAACTGACAAAATATTTCTCGGATAGGATGAAACAATGGGGTAGACAAATAGGAAAGAGAAATTACATCTTTATGGTGTGTTTAAAATTTAGAAAGGTAAAAAAAGTCATTTGTTACATTCCTCTAGATTAAGATATAACTGCAGAGGACTATTTAGTAATTAGCTGAAAGTATGTAATGTTAAAATAAATAACATTTAACTTTAGGGTGCAGAGTGGAATATCAGGCATACCAAGAAAGGTGCACTCTGGAACGTCAAACCTGCCCTAAATGTGGTTTGAGGTCCAATCTCTGTAAGACAGAACAGGAACAGTGTTTGCAGACAGTCTGGACAAAAAATTTCTCCTGTTTGATAAGTTAGTCACTTTAATTAATTAATTTATTTTTGCGGTACGTGGGCCTCTCACTGTCGCGGCCTCTCCCATTGAGGAGCACAGGCTCCAGACGCGCAGGCTCAGCGGCCATGGCTCACGGGCCCAGCCGCTCTGCGGCATGTGGGATCTTCCCGGACCGGGGCACGAACCCCTGTCCCCTGCATCGGCAGGCGGACTCCCAACCACTGCACCACCAGGGAAGCCCAAGTTAGTCACTTTTAATATATTTATCTGAAGATTACTTAGTAATAGATATATTAACAATAGTATAGGAAATTTCTTAAAGAACATTGGTGTAATTATGTTGCCTAAGGGAAAAGAGAAATAAGGATATTGAGAAAGTCAAAAATGTTTACATTTGAATGTAGATAAAAGCTTCTAGTCTTTGGAAGTTACTTCCTTATTTTATTAAACTGCAATAAAACAAAACTTCTGCAAACAAGATGACAAAACTGAACCTAGAAGCACTACACTCCCACTTCTAATGAATGAGTCTAGAAGAGCAAAGTCATTTAAGAAGTAAGCCCCACAGCTGCCTTGGAGGAGAGGGGTCTGTGAGGCTGAAGGGGTCCTACACTTCACTGACAGAGTGGGAAAAGGATTCTAAAGGGGTTGATTGCAAGTCACAGTCGTGACTTTTCTAGTAGTACACTGCCTGTTTGGATGAAGGTATCAGATCTGACTCAAATTTTTGCCTTCCCTGACTTTTTCTTTGCCTACAGGATCCTTCACAAGTAGAACATGCTTCAAAAGTCTGTAAGTTTTGCTTGCTTAATTAGGTGTGTTCATCAAGAGTGGATAAAGCAGTGGTAGGAAATGAGCTGTTTTTACTGCTAAAACAGTCCCTTGGCAACTATGATAAATACTCTGGGAAGGTCAAGTCCATGGTGCCTTGAATCTGCATGAAAGCAAGGATCACATGGGGCCTTGTAATTCCCCAAATGATGATACATATTGGAAGAAGACTCTAGATCCAGACTGGAGTTTGGTCTGGGACGAGGGGCTAAGCAGGTCCCTTGTGACTTGTATCATCCAAGTAACCTAAGTAACCCTGATATTGACTGGCCAAGGAACTAGCCAACTGGATGGGAACTCCCTACCTAATTTTATGTTTTTGTTACATGCTTTGTTAATAAGGTCTTAGTAACTGACAATAAGTGCCTGTGATTTTTCTTTGTAATCATTTTATAAACAATGGTATTTTTCAAGGGAGCAAATGAGTTCAGCTTAAAGCCCTAATAGCATCCATTAATGAAGTACACTATAGGTAAAATATAGTTAGAACATCCTGAATGTTCTGGGAGAGCCCTAGTTTATGAATATGCCATCTATTTCTTCAAAAAGATCTTTATATTTACCACGCATTCTAGTTTGGGGTTAGAAAAATTTGCTCGCCCTCCACAGACAGCACATATAAATTCCCCACATGAAGTATTTTTTAAAAACTTAACACTTGTGGAAATGCCATAAAATTTTTTCATAATGGCAGAGAAGAGCCTGTTCAAAGTCTTTTCAATTCTTCCAAGCAAAATAAATCCCCTTTTTCTATACGCCCCATTTCAGCTTTATTCATTCCTCAGTTACAGCCTTTATTACATTGTATTATCCTGTTTAGTTCATCTATTTCTTTTGCTATGATATAAACTCAGGGACAGTAACCATTTTTCTTCTTTATAACTTCATGCCTCCTATTATAACATTAGATGTTTATAAAATGTTTGTTTGTTTGTTTTTCTGTAAGAGATAAGAAATTTCACAAAGACCTAACCTGAAGATATAATTACATGAAGAAACTTCAGCATGAGGTCAAAGTTAGGGAAATGAGAGCCTGGCCTGATCCAGGTTTGTCCCAGGAGACCCATTTTCTCCTCAAGGGAATTTGGGGATGTAGGTTAGCTACAGAGCGGATCTTGGATCTGGTTCTCCTAACGCTGTCTTGGGTACAGGTTGACTCTTAAATGATAGCAGGACCAATACAGACCCACCCTTGGCCTAAGGCCAGCCCTGAAATCACCTCTGGAATGAATGACAAGGCCATTTACCAAGGCCTTGGAAAACGTGGTCCTTAAGCCACTCTAAGCTACCAAACATTTTCCATGATTACTTTAAAAGGTTATTTGTTCACATATTTTTCCAATTACTCTTTGGTCAGCATTTATGCCGAGCTTTTTGTGGTCCTGGAAAGGTAATTGATCCAAACATTCTCTTTCAGAATTTATTTCCACTTATCCTTTGCCTGTAGGCAAGACTATATTTTCAAAGCCATATGCCAATAAAGACTACATTTCTTATTTTATTTTTAATTCCAGTTAAATATTCCTTTAAATTATAATAAAAAGGGCAGCAAACACACCCCCCTTATTAATTACCTAATGTTGCACCATAAATTAGCCCAAAGCTTTGTGGCTTCAACAATGATAGCATTTGGAAGGAATGCTATTGTGGCTCAGGAAGGAACTTGGGAACAGCTGGGTTAGGTAGATACGACTCAGAATCTCTCATGAGGTTGCAGTCATGATACTGACCAGGGCTGCAGTCAGCTGAAGGCTTGACTGAGGTTGGAGGATGCACTTCCAAGATGGCTCACTCACATGGCTAGCAAATTTGTGCTGGCTATGGGCAGGATTTCTCAGTCCCTCACCATGGGGACCTCTTCACAGGATTGCTTGAGTATTCTCATGACATGTCACCTGGCTTTCTCCAGATTTGGAGATTCAGGGAAAGAGCAAGGTGTGAAGTGAACTACAATGTCTTTCATGACCTACCCTCAGAAGTCACACATGTTCACTTCACTTCTTCTGTACTCTAATGGATACACAGGCCAGCCACAATTCCATGTGTGAGGGGACTATACAAACGGTAAAAACAGGAGGTAAAGGTCATTTTGAATTCTGTACTTCCACATTTAAATTTTTTTGCACCATATCAAAATCAATTACATAAACTGTGTGTTCACAGCTTAGTTATGAAATTTGAGATTTTTCATGAACCATCTCAAAGACCTTTTTGCATGTTTTATGAATATGGTGGTAATCCTTCTAGCCACTCACTTGATGCATCCTAATTCTAACTCAGTGAAAGGCATCTGCCTAGACATGTGGTTCTTAACTTTCATTGGCTCTTAGACTTTTTGAGAATCTTAATATCTAAAGACCAGCAGCGTCCCCCCCAACAAATGTACATACCCACAAATGTGCTATTTTACATACAACTGGAAGACTTTTATGGACTCCTGGAGCTAAGAAGAAGAACTCTAACTTGCAAGCAACATACACAATGTTTTCAGCTGGCTGCCAAATATAAATGTCACAGTTAATGTTCAACAAAAGGCTGACGCCCAATATTAGCTGAAAGACTGGCTAGTTAACAAGTCTATGTAAGTCAAAATAACAGAGGACTTTCATGTGAAGTATCAAATTCACCTTTTGTTTTACAGTGGTATTTTTCTTAATTGACCTGGTAAAATAAACTGTTCATACTTTACAGTGGGCTATCTTGAGTTTGGGTTACACTTAACAGATGCTTCAGGCTAATATTAGGCATTAACTTTAATATACATATACACAAACAGAATGACTCACTAATATCTCATAATGTCACCCAAACCTTCCAGAGTTAAACATTACTCACCACCAAACAAGGTTAGTTAATGGTGAATGCTGCTCATGCTTCAGCTAGCAATGCAAAAAAATGGTTTCTAAGTATAAAGCCAGACAGAAGTTCATCACAAGAACTAGAGCTCTCACTGTGTGAAGCTAAACATTTTCTACAGTCATGTATCATATGCTGAACAAATGAAAAGCACAGGTTCTCCAAATTTATAGAATTATAGTAAGTTAGCTAATTTCCTCTCGGCCACTTTCTTGGAATTAGTGCCCAGTGCTTGGTACTGATTATATAAACAGATCAGTTTCTATAACTGTGTATTTCTCCATACACAGTTAATCTCATCAGAATCATCAGTGACAGTGTTTAACATGCAGATGATCAGACCTACTAAATTGGAATCTGGTGTGACTATAGTAAGGCTAGAGGGAGTGAAGGGTGGGGTTGGGGGAGGTAGAGCTCTGCATACTTAACAGATTCACTTAAGTCAGTGGTTTGCAAAACATGGCCCCAGGTTCAGCAGCACCAGCATCACCTGGGAACTTGTGAGAAATGTAAGTTCTCTGGACCACCTCACCTCAGGTCTTGAATCAGAAACTCTAGGGATGGGGCCCAGCATGCTGAATGTTAATAAGATGATTCTGATGCTTGCTCAAGCTTAAGGACCACTGCACTCAGTGAGTCCTTGCTTCTCAGTATAGTTTGAGAATGATCATCTCCAGGGTTGTTAAACAGCTGTATCTCAATAAAACAAAACTCATGGGTTTCTTTTCCTATTCCCATCTAAATATCTTCTACAACCAGGCCTTGTGGATGGATGTAGGCTGCAAGTACCATAAAGGAAGAAGGGTAGATGGGAGAGAGGCCTTAGAAAAAAGCAGATAAACGGAGGTACATGTTTCTCCATGTTGTTTGTTTAAAGAAACAAACAAACAGTCTCACAAAATAAGAAAGTCCCTAGAAAGAGACATCCCTAAAAGGATGTTGACTCAGCTAATGCTTATCTTTTAATGCCATTTAAATGATTTGATAACATAAGTTACAGGAAGTTTATTTAGTGTTAACATCTGTGGTTCCTTTGTGGTCTATGAACTTCTGGCCATGAAAAGGAATGTTTGAAATGGATGTTTCTGGGACACCAGAAAAACCTTACAGATGACATGTGAGCCATGGGTTGTGATGACTTTGGAAAACACTACAGTAAATACTTGTTGTCTTAATTTTCTGACATAAGTGAAAACAGATGCTTGAATTGAATGGCCAGTGAAGAACAAGTGTTATATAATGCAATTCAGCTAACAAATCTAGGGTCTCCTAAAACTGAATGGTGTTCTTTGTCAACAGCTGGGAAAGGCACCTGAAAGTATTTGAGAAAGCACTGACACATTGGTGGAAAATTGTGAAAGTGAGACTTCTTGCCAAGAGTATGTGGAGAAAGAATTTTGACTAACCTAGATATGAAGTATTGTTACTTCTTTAAGTGATTCAAGGATATTTTTTATTAGTTATTCTGGTGATTCAGTTGCAATATCAGTATTTTAAATTTGAGTTACTGTTCCCCAAATAGGATAGTAAAAACAATCACTTGCTCTAGTGAAAGGCTGTTTATAAAGAGTTTTACAACTAGGTTGTTCTGCATAAGAACAAAACTCTAAACCACACTAATACCAGTATGTTAATCAATCAAAAATCAATGGTGAGTCACACCAAATTTAATCCATTCTAGGACTTTCATCTATTTCATATTTATGTTTTTTTGTTTTTTTCTTTTTTTTTTTTTTGTGGTACGCGGGCCTCTCACTGTTGTGGCCTCTCCCGTTGCAGAGCACAGGCTCCAGACGCGCAGGCTCAGCGGCCATGGCTCACGGGCCCAGCCGCTTCGCGGCATGTGGGATCTTCCCAGACCGGGCACGAACCCACGTCCCCTGCATCGGCAGGCGGACTCCCAACCACTGCGCCACCAGGGAAGCCCCATATTTATGTTTTTGATTTGTATTACAAGGAGAACAAATACAACAATGCAGCATGGCACATACATGTGTAAGCACATAAACTTGGATCTGGAAATGTAATTTTATATATCTGTATGTGTGTGTATATATATATATATATATATATATATATATATATATATATGAAACGCCACAACTGTGATCCAGTTGCAAATTAGAGGATCACATTTCATGGGGACAGTTGACACAGAAACTCAGTTTCATAGAAATGTTGGCTACAAATCAAATGAAGAGAAACATGGCATTCAAACTTAAGAGCCAACTCGAGCCACTGGAAAAGGCAAAGTTCTCTGCAAGTTCTTGAAAATATCAGACACCAACAGCTACCATGGAACAAAAATCCAGGAACAAATAAATAAATGACCTTACAAAATAACACTATGATATTTGGCATTTATCATGCATATGTTACTGCCATAATTCATCATGCATATGTTATTGCCATAATTCATGGGACATACTAACTTATGCCATATTCAAAACCATTTAAGAGTGAACTATGGTGTTAATATATGGTATGGTTTGTCTAATCTCGTATGCACAGAGCTTATCAAATTAATGTAAATTTGTGCATTTTGCAGGTTTGCTGATGCCAAGATAAATGATCAGGAAACCATGATATTTTCAATCAAGTAGAATGTTTAGCATGACATAGAAACACCCATTCCTGCCTTGAAAAAACATACAAAGTGTGCATTGTCTTCCGAAAGGCTGATTCCTGCTGAATCCAAACAGATGAAGAGTCAACTGTGAGGTGAGGCCTACGGCCAAAGTGGCCAGTGGCAGAGGTTGGGGGTGGAAGCCAGGAGAATGTTCTGAGGACTCATGGTGTTGAGAGAAGAGGGAAAGAGGAAAGGGGGGAATTCAAAAGGAAAGAGAGAGAGAAGGAGACTGAAGGGAAAGAAGGATTACGAACAAAAAGAGGGAGGACAGAAAAAAAACAAAGAGTCTCATTAGGGGGCTGATCAGTCGTCTGATCAGACCAACCCGGTACCCGAGAGTTGACCAACAGACCAGGCATCCAGGAGAAAATCAAATCACACAGAACCACATCCCAAGCATATGTGGAGGAAAAAATGACCAAGGACCATGATTTGTGCTCCCAATTCTTCCACAATAAAAGGTACATCTTCTCTGAGCAAAAGCTTCCAAACCCCTGCGGGAGAGTTGGCTGGGGAAACAGGAGCTGCTGGTGGCAAGAACTGTGTTTAAAACCCCACAGTGCGGGGGCTTCCCTGGTGGCGCAGTGGTTGGGGGGTCCGCCTGCCGATGCAGAGGACATGGGTTCGTGCCCCGGTCCGGGAAGATCCCACATGCCGCGGAGCAGCTGAGCCTGTGAGCCATGGCCGCCGGGCCTGCGCGTCCGGAGCCTGTGCTCCGCAACAGGAGAGGCCACAACAGTGAGAGGCCTGCGTACCGCAAAAAAACAAAAACAAAACAAAGCCACAGTGCCGTGGCTCCCGTCTTCAGGCCCTGGGTCACTGTGAGGCTGACACCCCCCAGGCCCAGACACATGAGACTCTGACTTCCAGCAACAGAGCAAGCATTCTTTTAGCTCAGCCTCTTCTTAGGAAACGTCCAGGAGACAAGAGTGTCCAGATCCTTCTTTAGCTGCCAGGGCAGGTGAAGAGTTTTCAAAATTGTGGCTGGCCTTCCACAGCTCCTCTTACTTAGGTTAAGAAAATTACTACCAAAAAACCATTAAAGTCACCCTAGTATTATTATTTATTAGTGGAAGCTAAAAAGAGAGCTGGTATTTTTATTATTCCCTTTTTTCAGGGAAGCAGATCTGATGTTCAGAGAGATCAGGTCACTTGCCAGGCTCACACTGACTCCGATACTTTATCCACTGGCCCCTATTGCTATTTCCCAATATTTATCCTCCCAATTCATAACAAAACTACAGTTTAGGGTAAACCTCAATGGCAGAACATGGCCAGCCTCACTTTCCTTCTAATTCTAGTAGAAGTATGAGTAATTAGAGAATTATCCTGTGACAGCAGGATCATTGGGGTATTTAAAGGGGATGAGCCAAGAGAGGAAGGGAGGGGCCCTTCTTCAGATCATCTGATACCTGATCCCAAACTTACTGGATAGAGATGCTTTAATTCCATCTGGGAACGTGAAAGGAGAAGGAAACTCTGTCCTGAATCCCTCACTGGCATATCTGTAACAGCACTGAATTCCAGAGTTCTCTGCCAGCGTGACTTTGGCAGTCACCCCAATCCCCACCTTCAATGACAGAATCTGCCGCTCTCAGAGAAGGAAGGCCTGTTAAGACTCGCATGCCCACACACGTGTGCACAGCGGACTCTCAGCAGGCTCCTTGGAAAACCAGAATGTTTTCTTATCAGCTAACAGATTGGAAAAACCAAAGGATGGCATTAAAGGAGGAAGGAAATCTGAAACTCCACTTTGGCATCTTGGAAGCAATGTACCCCCAGCTTCGTCCTATCAGGGGTTCATTCTCCACTCAGAGAGATCTATCATTTTATTGGAGACACAGCGGAATACACTTCAAAGATGTTTCCGATTATAAGTCATCCTACATGCTCATAAATTACCCTTAACGTAAAGCAGAAAGGAGATGGGCTGGAATGTATACGGTAACATGCACAATTAAAGGAACAATTTCCAAAGGCAATTCACATAACCCGGACCTTTGGAATGGAAGACATTTATTCAATGTTTTCTCAACTCGTATTTTGCATTGACTGGTATCATAGGGTGCTTTTTCTTAACATATTACATAAATTCCTTTTTTCTTCTTTATGTACATAGGTATTACTTAAAGCTAGTGCATGACAACACAATGGAATAGCTTAACTCCTGCAGATTTTAAGAAAATGATCTTTGTGTGGCCAATGTGTATTAGTTTTAAATAGAACTAATTTCAAACTCCTAAAAGCAGGAAATGTCTAAATCATCCTTATAATCCTAATATGATGATTTAAAAAATTATTTTCTTTTTAAATTGTATCTCTTTTTAAGTTAATTTTATTTTTTAAATTAAAATATTTAAGTATGTCACTCTCCCGCCACTGGTAACCACCAGTTTGTTCTCCATATCTGTGAGTCTGCTTCTTTCTCGTTATATCCACTAGTTTGTTGTATTTTTTAGATTCCACATATAAGTGATATCATATAGTATTTGCTTTTCTCTGTATGACTTATTTCACTTAGCATAATGTCCTCCAGGTCCATCCATGTTGCTGCAAATGGCAAATGCCATTCTTTTTTTATGGCTGAGTAGTATTCTACTGTGTGTGTGTGTGTGTGTGTGTGTGTGTATACCAATAATATTAATGTGATGGTTTTTTTAAACTTAATTGAATGACAGAATAAGCAAACGTAAGTCCAGTCCTGAAAAACACAATCAGCCGTAGCTTCTCAGATCTAACCTCTGAGATTTTGTAAAAGTAGACATTTGAACTTACGTTCTAACACCAAAAACAAATGTTAATCTGAATTTTAAACATTTTCTTATTTTATTTGGCCTGAGAAGGAAGTTTAAAATTTTTCCAAATAATGCTTCAAAATCCAGGAACAAAGTAGAACAAAAGAAAAATCACCTTTAAGTTTGTTTTAAAACTTAAATAATAAAATAATTCACTTGCAACTTTTAAATTTTACCCTGCACTCATCCAGAAAGATTTATCAAGCACTTACACATGCAAATTTTCAAAACCTGTAGATCAGTGGTCCTCAACTCTGGCCACATTAAAATCACCTGAGGAATTTTTAAACTCTCCCATCCCAGACCAATTAAATCATAACTGAATAGAGGAGCAGAACAGTACTGATATTTTTGAAAACTTTGTTATTCTAATGCACGGGTTACAACTGCTGAGGATAGATGTTATAGTATTTATACTCATAGCTAAATTTATTTTAAAAGTAAACATCGAGTTGCTATATCATAGGTGAAGCTTAAATGAGACCTCAATTTTCTCTAAAATTAATTTCTAATCTGACCAGAAGGTGCTTGGACTGGGTGGATTTTGTCTGATTTTCTAGTGTATGGCTTTAGATGTATAGTCCTTGATTGGAGAACAATAATGAAACTATTATGAATGCATCACATCTCCTATCTCCTTTCCAGAATTCCACAGGGAGGGATGTTAGCTGACTTCACAGCCTGCTACACTGAGAAGGCCTAAAAACCTCAGACTAGCTTTAAGGCTCCCACATTTCTACCAAAATCACTGGGAATATAAGTCAGGGTTTTGTTAGATCAGGGAAACCTACAACACACTATAAAAATCTCACTGTGGAAAGTTCTTGGTGGGGAACCCAAGCGAAAATTTTGAGCAGTGGGGTAAGTCCTGATTCAGTCTTGCTGTCCACAGAACTTTTACAAAGTAGCCTGAGGCCTTGAAGTTTACCCTTCTCACCATGTACCTCCCAGGCCTTTGGGACATCCCAACACAAGAAGAGACTGTGGGCTATTCTCTATAGAAAATACTCGACAGGGTATTCTAGTATTAACATTCTACAAGGTTCTGGATGTCACGTTAAGGATATATTTTGTGTACAACCTAAATTTTGTGTTTTGATTCCTAGGGCATATGGAAGAATTGTTGTTGTATTCATACCAAAAAGGATCTGAAAGAAGCTCCTTTAGTTTAACCAGTTGTCTCCATCACATCCACTGCTAGTAGTATACTTTCATCCTCCAAACAAAAATTTAATTCGACCTTATAGCAACTCCTCCATATACTGGAAGAGCCACTCAGTGATGTTTCAGAAACACATTTTATGGAGACTGTATCATCAACTTCATAGGTGTTAATTGCTTAATATTTGTACATTTTGTCAAAGAGAACTTTCATTTTGTCTTACGTTTTCTCTTTTTAAGAGATGATGGCAGCTGAGTCTTACAAGGAAAGAAAAGCTTCTATTTTGGGGGCATTTACTTTGCATACTGCTCTAAATGGGATTGACCACACTTGAGGAATCTAGTCAATGACTGGCCTTTTATATACAGAAAATAGGGTCCACATTGAGTGCTGAATATATACCTTGAGTCTTCGTAGTAGTAAGATATTTACCTCAATTCTCAGGGATTTCCTACAACTCCAACCATGGAGGCAGATAAATTGGTTAGTTTGCCTGCTGGGCATCTGCCACTAAAGGCTGAACTCTGTGAGAAGTAGATGGGGTGTTAATGCCCAAACCAGTATATTTTTCTGGAGTTAGATTTCCTGTATTAGTTCCACTATATCATTTACTAGCTGTGTGACTTCAAGCTGCCATTGGCCATTTTGTGGTGGGTAGACTCTAAGATAACCCCCAGTAATCCTCATCTCCCGTTACTGGGTAATCCTCTTGTGTGACAGGACCTGGAAGTTGCTTCTATCCAATAGAATACGGCAAAGATGATGGGTTGCCACTTCCATGATTAGGCTGTATTGTAATTTCCATCTTGCCTGCAGACACATCTGGGCTTGTACACCTTGATGAAGCAAGAGGCCATAATAGAGAAGCCCATGTGGCAAAGAAAAGAGGTGACATCTGGGCAACAGCCAGTATGGAAATGAGGCCCTTAAACCAATGATCCTCAGGGAACTGAACTCTACCAATAGCCACAAGAGCTTGAAAGGTGATTCTTTCCCAGCTGAGACTTCAGATGAGACCTGAACCTGGCCAACACCTTTGTTGCAGCCTTGTGAAAGACCATGAAGGGGATGACCCAACTAAGCCAGACTCAGACTCCTAACCCACAGAAACAGTGAAACAAAAAGTGTGTGATGTTTTAAGCTGCTAATTTTGTAGTAATTTATCATGCAGTAGTCGATAACATACTCTTTAGGCTTAGTTCCTCATCTGTGAAATGGGGATAATAATATATATTCCATAGGTGTAAGGATAAAATGAGACAATGTATATAAACACTTAGCATTAAACAGCATGCCTGATACTTAGTAATATGGTTGTTGTCATAGTCTTTAAATGTTATTTTAACAGAATGTACGTATTTAAACCATTGTTTTTCTTTTTTTAGCATGTTCATTCTTTGGCTGATACTATTTATTTTTATATTTTTATTTTACTACTCTAGTAATGTCTCACATTAGATTATCCTATTAATTTTTTAATTTTACATTTATTCTTAGATCACTTTTAGTAAGTTCATCTATTTACTTTCCATATTCTCCCTTGCTTTTATACGTGCTTTTATAAATGGCAATCAGGAATCAGGCAAAAGGGAAATCATTCTGAGGATGGTGACCCAGATAGAAAGTTGGTCACATTTGCTTAACGTCCCTCCTTTCATTAGACACCTCACTTTCGTCTTAGACAAATATTCTGTCAACACACATTAACCTATAAAAACATTTTAACTGTCTTTTCTATAATACAGTATCAATGAATTCGTAGATTCTCAAGTGCTACCCTGTGCCTCATTAACTTTTTTTAAAAATAAATTTATTTATTTATTTATTTTTGGCTGCATTGGGTCTTTGTTGCTGCACATAGGCTTTCTCTAGTTGCGGTGAGTGGGAGCTACTCTCTGTTGAGGTGTGCAGGCTTCTCATTGAGGTGGCTTCTCTTGTTGCGGAACATGGGCTCTAGGCGCACGGGCTTCAGTAGTTGTGGCACGCGGGCTCAGTAGTTGTGGCGCACGGGCTTAGTTGCCCCGCAGCATGTGGGATCTTCCCGGACCAGGACTCGAACCCATGTCCCCTGCACTGGCAGGCAGATTCTTAACCACTGTGCCACCAGGGAAGCCCCTGCCTCATTAACTTTTGAGAGCGAGAGATAGAGACTAAAATTCCTTAATATTTAGTATCTCAGCATGATATAGCAGTCTATAAGACTAAACTAAACTAGTGAACGTGTAATTAGCACAGAGACACCTTATTTTTAAGCACTGGGTTCTAAACATGATAGTCTTAGCATCAAAAAACTATATTTGATCAATTTTTACATTCCTAATACAAGTTTCTTTTATCACAGGGGCTGGATCTCATTCAGTTTTACCTAGTAGACAGTGCTTGAATAGACAAAAAAATCTATACAACTGCCAAGAAACCAGAGCTGTAGAAAATGCTAAAATAATTCCCCTGTGGTTTTCAGACTTGTTTGTTTTCTTTTAGCTGTGGAAACATTTTTTCCTAATGTACTCTTTAATACAGTCCCACCAATATATAAATGTATACTACTCAAATAAAAGCAGAAATCCACCCATCAGGGTTCTTTGTCCTCCTCACTATTCTTCCCCCAAACTCCTTGTTCTAAGATGGAAAAGACCCTCCCTGGCTCCTTACAAGCATTAACCACCCTCTGGAGAAAGGGACTGGGTCACTGGAGTGACACATCCTTGTTTTGTCAAAGTGAGGTTGGGAGTGCTCCGAGGAGAGTGAGAGCTAGACGCCAGGTGAGTGGCCGGGAAAGTTTAGAGTAAGACATGAGCCCTCTTCTCCAAAGACAGTAATCAATCTTGGGGAGTCAAGACAGATAGAGACAAGGAAGACACAGTCACATCCAGTGTGGACTCAGTCTTGGCTTTCCCTCTGGGTACTTTAACACCTGCTGAGCTCTGGCCCCTGGAAGTGGCCTGGGCTCTGGACATGCAGCTACCCCTGTCGGGAAGGCCCTTCCATTGCTCTCCTCCTTGCCCCAATGTATGTTTGTCTTCCAGGCTCCTACTTGGGTGCCTTATCCCCTCATAATTTTTGACCCCTCTAGTCTGGATTGGGTCCTTTCTGATTGTTCTCAAAGTTCTTTGTGCTTCAGCCAAATCAGAGGATGTTCTCACTGTAACATAATTATTCCTTTACAACCCTGTCTTCTCCGTCAACTGGTCAGGAAGACCAAGCCTTGTCTTCCCAGCCTCAGTGCTCTGCATATACATGGAATACAGTTTGTTACTTGAACAAATTGACATATCTTTATGTAGAGCAAGGAACTGATATTACATAGAAATTAAAGCTATGGTCTTTTGCCACTTTGCTGGCTGGATGACCTTGGGCAAACACTCTGAGGTACAATTTTATCCTCTGTAAATTGAGAGTAATAAAATACCTGCTTTATAGGGGAACTTTGAGCATTTAGTTAGTTTTCCACATTAAAAATATTTAGCCCTAAATTACCACAAACAATATGAGCTCACATAATGTTATCTCTAATAATAGTAATGAGTTATTGATAGCTATGAGAGTTACTGTTATTAACATCATGCCCTGCGATTTTTTTTCTCCTTGGAGTCAGAGATTTCTACCCTGTCAGGGAAGAACCTGAGGCCAAAAGCCAGCTACCTCTTCCCTCTGCACAAGCCAAGAGTCACGGCCAAGAGCCTCATTCCCTTGGGCCATCTGATCACACTTGTATCGGAGATGCTCCTCTCTGCTTTTCCTCACACCTACATCAGGAGGACTGATAGTGCTGCCTAGAAATAGTAGCCTTTGCCTGTTAACTGACTGCAGTTTTCCAAACACAGGACTTTCTGCAGAGGTGTGTCAAGCCTCTCATGTCCCATTATATGCTTTTTTTTTTTTTTGGTTCCCTTCACTACATACATATTGTTCTCTGTGGTTTTTATTTCTGCCTGTATGCCAGGAAAAAAAAAAAAGTTCTATGGTGCCAAGAATAAAAAATCCTAGGGGTATCTGGAGCACAGGGGCTTTCAAGGATATAAAACAAAGTGAGAATTCTTTTTCAGGGCCTCTGTATTATGGTCTAATTCTCCTCCTGAAAAACAATTTCAAGAGGATCTCTCCTGGAGGATCTGTGAGGCTTTATCAGTCCCCACAGAAAAGCTGATCCTAGGGCAAAGGTGCAGCTTTCCATAGAGAAAAGCAGTGTTTAAACTTGACAGTCAAACATTGGGTTGAAGAAGGTCGGGTTGGAAAACAGTAGAGTCCTTCTCTCATTGTCCTGCAGAGCAACACAACTCCCTTGCCCCACCTTTCACCAAGAACATGACACCTCATTTGCTACACTCCCAGAGGTTTGTCAGATAGTCTGGACACAAGATCACATATTATTTGGTGTGCATATTTTTTTCGGTATTGATCTACTTTTCTGCAACCCAATAAACATTTCTTTGAATACCTGTTATATGTCAGACCTTTTACTAAAAGTTTTGCAACTCTTACCTCATTTACTCCTAAAATACTGTAAGACAGTTATCATTATTCCCATTTTACAGATAAGAAAACTGAGGCTTAGCAAAAGTAAATGATTTGCCAAAGAACATAGTCATCAAGGGGTAGGGAGGAGAAGAGGTCCATTAATGATATTCTCAAACTTTAAGCTTTTAAAAAGTAACAAAGACTCTTGCAGTATCTTATTTTCTATAACAAAGTATGTGGCTATGTATGCAAGTATGCATAAGACACGAAGAAGTGATTTCTTATTTAAAAAGTAATTTCTTTTCCCTATAAATAGTCAGCTGTATTTATATTTATCAACTATACGCCCCCCACACACACACACGCAGCAGACAGGTTCTAGGGAAAATGTGAAGATTAGGAAAATGTTTAAAATCTTTACAAGAAACCTTTTATTCAAGGGAAGGACAGCATTCACATGTACACTACAGAACTTAACTCCTAAGATTTGGGTCGGAACAGGGCAGAACACAGATATCCAGTCAGGAACCTGGGATCCAGTCCTGGTTCTGTCATCAATGTGGGAAAGTTACTAAATCTCCCTGCATTTGGGTGCCTCCATTTGTAAAATAAATGGTTATACTGGTCAATGGCTCCCAAATATTGAACTGTGATGAAGTTTTCATCAGTCTGTGGTAAAATGAGAAAAATAAAACAATGGACTTATTTGTATCAATTCATTTGTTTCATAAATCTGTTAAAATGGTTAGCTTTTATGAGCAATGGAGGTTTCCCTCCTTTGAACATTCTCACATGGCATAATTCAAGTATGTCCTCTATAATGGGACCCTGATATTAAAAAAATATGTATTTTTATGGGTCCATAAATCCAAAGATCTGGGAAACCCTAGCCTGGGTGATCACTAACGTGCTTCCTAGCTCCAAAATTCTATACTCTTCTTGAATGACAAATGATATTTAACTAACTCTAAAGTAGGAAGGAAAAAGAAAAGAAAGAACCTTTTATCTCTTTTTTTTCTTATTTATCTCAGTATTTCCCCAAATGTGAAAAATAAGCTCCTGGCAAGATATAATAGCTATTCCACTAGAAAAAGAACTCTTAGTCAAATGAGTTTGGGAAACAATGGGTTAAAAAGGTGGGACAGTTTTCTTTACCGAGAAATTTTCAGAACCTGTCAAGTTCTAAAGTCTGTTGTGACCCCACCCCAGAACAGAAAAAAGCATGAATGCTCCCCAAGTAATTGATGGGGAGAAGATGCCTGCCCTAAACCCCTTTTGAGGACAGTATACCTATTCCTGGAATGCAGTTTGAAAAAAGGCAACTTCAGCTAAAAGAAAGTCCCTTGGTAGCTTCAATGATAAAGAAAAAACTTAGCATTAGAGACAAGGAGACTTGCCATTTATTTTATAATTATATTAATTTGATAGTTTTTTTTCAAATTACTGAACCTATGGATATTTTTTTAAATTACAAAAGAAATCTGGATGAAAATACTTCAGATTAAAGTGCAATGAACAAGACAAAAGTTTTGTGGCTGTTTTTGACAATTTTTTTTTTTACCATAACAAATAAAGGAAAATTGTGTCGAGATTTGCATCTAGTGATTGCAACATGATAATTAAAGCATTTGGAATTTGCAGAAGTCTGCAGTCACAAAATTATGGCTATCATCCCTACACAGTAAATACATGGTAAAATTAAAACATTTGTAGGTATTAAGCCTGAGAAAAACTCCAGACCTTTCTCAGATGGTGGGTCCTTGTTAAATATTTTACCAGTATGAACAGTTAATTCTGAATGCTTGTGGTTCATGACTGATTTATTTAAACACTTTTACTATGATCAAGAAACAGAATACTTGATAGAAGAGAAAGATCTAGTAGTGTATATTTTTATTTTATTTTATTTTGCAGAGTTATCTTAGAGTTGAAAAGGTTTACTCAGCCTTTTTTTTATTGCTTTTTATATCATCATGTGAAATATCAACTAGCCAAACCCTTTAGCTTTCACACTCTGGATTCAAGTTTCACTTAATACACGGAAGAGAGAATGGTTTTCACTTGGGACAAGATGATCTTGGAGCAAACTACCCAGAGGGAGGACCTAGCAGGATCTTTGGATATTCTGACCTGAACAATCTTTCTTTCCGACTCTATGCACAGCAGGGTTTTGACAGGCTCATGGCTCTGCATTGCTTCTGATATTTTCCATCATAACTGTATGAAAATTCCAGCCTGTTTTTCCTAATCCTGCTGACTACAGCAGTCTGCAACCATAAAAAGCCTTCACAGACCTGAAGTTGGCTTAGAAAAGTGCCTCTGCAAAGGAGTAAAAAAATACATGCAACATTTATGTTCAAAGATAGGAGAGAGGTGAGCTCTTGTTTTGGTGCTGATGGGCTCAAGAGACTGTTTTTAGTATCTAAGTTAAGACATTTTCATTTTCTTCTGATGACATTTGTAAACAAAATACCAACACTAAAATGAGAGCAATTTAGCCAGGAAAAGGAGTGTCATGTCCAGCAGATCAAACCCTCTTCCAAATTCCACCAGAGAGAAGTGTCTATATATCAGCACATGACTGTTCTTTGTTGGTGTGCCCTGCCTAGAATCCTTCAGCCTCCAAGCTAACAGGTATGTGTGAGGTTTACACAAAAGATTCTAGGTTTCAAATTAGCTTCTTTTAAACCTTCAGCTAACACTGATTTAGTCTCTGAGGAGGGGGATAAAAACACCAAACAAGTCTTTTCAGCAGACTATATAATACCCATCTATACAATACAATTCAATATACAAATACTGTAGTTGAAGCTATACCATTTAAGCTACTGTGAACATCTGCTAAATCTAATAAGAAGTTGGTTTTCACTTTTTGCAATAAAGAGATCCAACTGAAAATTAAATAGAGGGGGGTGTGGGGAAGCAAAAGTTTAAGCTACTTCTCCACACATTTGAATTCTGACTCTCTGAGAAGAACTCTATTCCCCCCATCTGGCAAAGCAGATCACATTTAATACCAACATTTAAAAACTACTATCTTTTAAACATTATTTTGAAAACACAAAACATCAGAGCTACTTGCCTTTTGGCAATTTCTGTGCATTTCCCAGGGCTAGTGCAATACTTCCACAGAGAAGTAGACACCCCAAGCTGGAGAGCATGTTGCATTTGCCACCTCACACAGGGAGTGATGCTGGTGGGAGTCCCGCAACCCTGGAGCTGCATTTAAGTGGACTGTCTCTCGATGACAGAGGAGGGCGGCTGCACTTAGCTATGCTGTGGGCTTACTCACAGGGGGTGGAGACAAAATGACATCACACCCTTTCCCACACACACATAAAAAAAAAAAAAAAAAAAACGCACAGCAGCAAAAACATATCATCACATTTCCTGCTAGGTTGTAACTGTCTGTCTCTTCTCTTCCCTCTATGATATAAAACTTGAAATTATGGTCAAACTATATTTATTAAAGAAAAAGTATTTGGGCAATTTTGAAACATGTGATGAACTCTTTTTAAAAATCCAGAAAAGACATCTTTAAAACCATTGGAACATTAAAAATATAAAATGAAACCTTATTAGGAAGGAAACTGTTTTTAATTACCTGGTAAACCAATCCAATTCTTCTTTCAAAGGGGAGTAAGCTCATAAAAATTCACTTTGAACCATTTTGAAGTTCCAATATCATGAAAAACTTTTAAGAGTAAGTCATTGGCTATACAGCTATTCATTATATATAATACACATGCATGCGTACATAGATATACACACAGATATATATTGGGTTGGCCAAAATGTTCATTTGGGTTTTTCCTGACTGATGTTACAGGAAAACCCAAACAAACTTTTTGGCCAACCCAATACATATGGATATTCTATAGATGTGGAGATATACAGAAATCACTATCACTAATTGATCCCCAGCTCTGGGACAGTCTCTGTAACAGTGTCTTTACCTACATTATTGCATTTTAATCCTCACAGTGACTACACAGGAGATCTTGTGTTATCTCTGTTTCACCAGTGAGAAAAAACTGAGCCTCACAGAGGTTAAGAGTCCTGACCAAGCCAGTGTATTCTAATGGTTAATAATTTGGATGGGCTTTGGAGTAGAACTGGCTGGGTATAAACTTTGATGCTATGTGCCTTTGAACACATTTCTCCATCTATATCTCATCAACACTGGTTACATTTAAGGGCTTGCTCCATGCCAGGCACTTATCTGATCCATTCACATCTATTCATATGTATTCCTTAAAATAACCTAGGAGACAGGCATTGCCATCACCCTCACTATACAGAGGAACTGGGCATAGGGAGGTTAAATGAAAGGCCCAAGGTCACAGTGCTAGTAAGCAACAGACCTGGCATTTTAATCAGACAACTTAACCCCAGAGCTTCCACTCTTCATTACTACACTTTAAATTCAAAAATAGAGATGACAGTACCAATTTCACAAATTTGCTAGCAGGACTTTTGGACAGTACTTACCATAGTGCCTGGCACACAGGAAGCATATCATAAATGATAGTCAATTAAAACAACAAAAATAATGACAATAATAAGTCCCCCAATTAAGCAGAACTATGATTCTAACCCAGGTACATCCACCTCCAAAGCCCATGTATATCCTCTCTCCCTCTACATCACATGACCCCAAATACAGGCATTGCTGGAATGACTGGGTTAATAAAGCACTTTAAATGTTGTCAGTACATTTAAATCAACTCTGAAAATAGCTTATTTCATGCGGTTGCTGTAGCTGAACCAAAACAGTAAAAGGGAAATGGAATAATGGTGGTCCAATGAAATTCTAGTCAAAAAACTTACTAAAAGAAAAAAGACACACTGAAGAGATGGCCCCGTCTTCCAAATAAAGCGTGAGAAGGCACATTGTTAAAGTCATTTAGAGCTGGCCCCGGCTAAGCTTCCAGCACAGGAATGCTCTGGCACTGGCTACCAGGGGATTGGGTTATTTAACAGGTCTTTTTCGTCTCTAATTTTTTACTTGAATAGGCAGCTCTCTCAAACCTCCAGTTTAGACATTCATCCAGCTGGCACTGCTGATTCTACTTCTATATCCATTGCCATCAAGTTAAGCCAGTGAGGCCACTATGCTAGCAGGAAATGACAGGGTTATTTTTGAGGGGGGTAAAAAAGAGCAGAAATATTGGGGGGGGGGAAGGCTGGTTCTTCAAAACAGTGTGAGAAGCCAGCCGGAAGGTTAGGTAATGGAATTCAGGAACCAGTGTCTGCTTGGCCTGAGGGCTAAATCAGGTCTATATTAGCAATTGTTATTTGCAGATTGGAACCGACTGGGGGCTAATTAAACAAAGGTCAGTCTCTGATTAGTAGTTTGTCAGAAAAAGTTGGTTGCATTACTATAGCTAGTGGGACAATGAACATTCATTGAAGACCCTGAAAGTATAGAGGTCTCCTGAGATCTGGAAGGAGGCACGTCCTAAAGAAACGGACCACGTCAGAGAAGGCATTCTACCTTCTCAACAAACAAAAAGTTTTCTGTCATGTCAGAGTCTCAACCCCAACAGGAGGTAGATAAATAGTCCAGAAGAATTGTTAAGGGCCTTGCTCATAGAGGAAAACATCAGGGCTGTGGTCATGTAACCACTGGAGGATTTAAGTCCATTTTTTAAGGAAGAATTACCTTTTTCCTGTGGGTAGATTGGAGATGACGATTGTCGAAGAATTTGCACACACACCCCGTACGTCTCCCAGGTGTCACAAGAGAGTGCCAAACCTAAGTCCTGGTTCAAATGCCTCTGCAGGCACCTGTGTCTGTATTTACCTGGAAATACAGAAATGTGAAGCTCTGTTTGTGAGATGTAGAATCTCAGATTGAAACAAGTTGTTTTACACATTTATTCAAAGCCCATAAGAGTGTATAACACCAAGAATGAACCCTAATGTAAGATATGAACTCTGGATGAGGACAGTGTGTCATTGGAGGTTCATCAGTTATAACACATGGTAAAACCTCTGGTGGGGGGATGTTGGTAATGGGAGGGCCAGGGGTATGTGGTATATCTCTCCATGTGCGGGAGCCAGGGGTAGGTATTTGGGAAATCTAAGTACCTTCTGCTCAATTTTGCTGTGAACCTAAAAATGCTCTAAAAAAATAAAGTTTATTACCAAAAATTTTTGTTGAAAGAACATTTAGGAAGATCTTCTGGAAAATCACATAAAATATATTTGTATTTTCCCTCTGTTCTGTGAGGGCAGGGGACCATGCCTGTTTTTGTCTATCACTGTACCCAGTGACTAGAATCTGATAAGAATGCTATATGTTAAGATGAATAAGGGTCAAATGAAGCAGAATCCCTCAATTCCTCCATATTGTCTAAAGGTATCAAGCCAGAGAAAGCTAGACTATGACTTGGAATGTACGACTGTTGGGGAAGGGAGGTAATTCTCCAAGAGTCTCTCACATTTCTGGATGTCCTATGAGAAGAGGCACTGATTCCCTGTGTTCCAGACTACCTTTTCAATGATGTTGCTACAGCAAACAGCCTTGGAAGAGAGAAGTTTGTTTACTGATTCATGTAATAAAGATAATGTCTCCCTTTGGGGCAAAGGGAACACATGATCATTGTCTATTATCAAAGATTCAAGTTCCCTAAGCTTGGGTTTCCTTTCTTGTAATACAACCTGTGGCATGTTTGTAGGTATCACTTGTATCTTTTGGTGTGGTCATGTGGAAACTGGGGCTCCTAGAATGAGCACAGATGCTGATATTCAGGCTACAACTATTGCTGGGAGTAAATAACTGTCCTTTGTCTTTGACCCAGCATCCTTGTGTCTCCTGCCAGCATCCGTGAAGTGTGCAGGTTGGCTTGCACATACGGTAAAATCCCAACCCTTCACAATTCTTGACTCTAGCATTGACCCACTCCATAATATTTTGTTAGGTAATCTTTGGTATAGTGCCATTACCTACATTCAAGTTCACAGTAAGAATCAGCCATGAAACTATAGTGCATAGTTAAGAGTGCTGCCGACATTGCTTATTAAATCATATAGTACCCTCTTTAGAAAAGCTCTGGGGGAAAACCTCTGTTCTTTATGTCCAAAAAAAATGTAATTTTTTTTCTGATCAGCTGCATTTATTTTGTGACATCGTTCTCTTTTTGTGTAGACCGTTAGAAAACCAGAGCCAAATGTGTCCCCCACCCATATTAAGTACATATAGGTCTTTGCAGTGCACATGTTTTGACATCATCCCTGGCTTTTTTTTTAACCCCACCCTTTTTTCTTGCTTATTTTACTTAAAGTCATTATGTGGTTTTGTAAGTTGCTTTCATTTTTTTCTGGAACAAGGTGAAGTAATAAACAAACTCCCCACACTGGAGTTATGTCAAAAATATGTGTCAAAATAGGTGAAGTGGGAATCTGGGAACGTGCTCTCTGCTTTCCTTTTCTACACAACAGTAAACCCTGATGGAATTCTGGTACAATGATTGTAGAGCATACTTTCTTTATTTATATTTTCTCCTTGGGAAAGTGGGCAAAAGGCAGGAGGATGCCCAGAACACTACTTGTACTTTTCCGTCATTTTATGTTTGGCTTTTTAAGTGTTGAACATTAATTCCATTATTTGAAATGAGACTTCCACTAAAACTCATCAGTCTTTCAAATCTTGCATGTAAACTCTGTGCAGTCATTTTACCCATCCGTTCACACTTTTGAGTCTCTCATACGTAATGCCCTATGCTAAGAGATTTTTAAAGGCTTATAGATCTACAACTAATAAAATGCAAAGATATGCTGTGGGTTTCTAGGGGATGCTAATAAAAATAATTTTTATTATGACTCATATTTGAAACTGGAAACCCAGTGTCCCATGTTTTCAGCCCAAACGTTGTTTCTGTAATTACCGTACTGAATGAGACTCATGATCCAATTGGAGGAGAATCCTGCTCCAGTGGGGGTACACTTGACCAGAGCACGAAGTTCTTTTCCACAATGCTTTTGTGGCACAGGGAAGTACGGCCCTTTAAATGCCTAAGTGATGTTTGCAGATCATTCTTCAGTCTGTCTAAAGCTCGACTAGATATTTGGCTTCATAGCTTTGAAGGAATTAGCAACTTGTATTTATAAAAAAACTGTAAAGAATGTTTTCTTTTTACTAAGCTGGAAACAGGCCTCTTTAAGACCTAAGTTGTACATCTCTGAGCTCTGAAGTTTGCCTTCCTTATTTTGTCTGAATTCTGCTTTTTTTGTGGAAGTGCTGAGTACTGAGCTGAGCTTGTGCAGGTGAAGGAAATATCTCCCACCTAGGATTTAGATGATATAAAAATTGAGGGAGTCAAGTGCTGAGTGGGGAATACAAATTAGTAAACCAGAGAAGGGACTCTGAAAAGGAGGATGTGCCAGAGGAGGGTCCCTAAAGTAGAGTACAGCATCAGGGAGTTCAAGAGCATGAGAAACATAAGGAGGCAGCAGAAGGTAGGGCAAGTAGCATGGTGATCCTGGGAACATACCCTAGAGAGGAATTTTGCCAGCAGGCTGACTTTTATACTTCATTGTATGTGGTATATGAGAGGCCTGATGTGTACTAAAGCCTGGGATGAGACAGCCATGATCATGGCCTCCTAAACAACAGAGTCTAGATCTTTTTAATTTATTGTTTAATGGAAGTGCTACTTCTCTGGACACTTCCCAACTTTGTTACATTGTTTTTAGGTGTGACAACCAGGTTACAAGCAGAGTTAATTAAATTCTTTAAAGATATTGCAAAACTGAGGTTGAGAATTACATTGTGGAATAATGTCTCTATGAGAGGATGAACAGAAATAAGGAAATGGAAAAAAAGGACCCCTCTGAAGACAATTTGAGGCCATATCTCCCCCAAGGACATGCATTTGTGGGTCCTTTGGGCCATAGCTACCACTGAAATAAAGTATAGAACAGTATTCCAAAGGGAAGGACACGTTCTAAGTCCAATTAGAAAAATACACCCTGAGGAGGGGGACCAAGGAGGTGGAGTGCGAGGACGCGGAGCTCAACTCCCCTCACAACGCATCAAAAATACGTCGACATGTGGAACAATTCTCATGGAAAACTAACTGGAAATTGGCAGAAAAACTCCTATACAACCAAAGCTGCAAGAAGGATCTCCACATAACCAGGTAGGACAGAGAAAAAGGCACTGGGTTGGGATCTGCATCCCTGGGAAGGGCCACAAGAGTGGACCCTCTCCCTAGGGAGCAAGTAGGCCTAGGCTGAATCTAGGAATCCCTGTCCTGGGGTCCTGCAGGGAGGAAACAGGCCCGCTTACCTGCTGGGAAATCCACTGAGAAAGATAAAAGGACTGGAGAAGCCTAGACTCTAGTCTCAAGGAGTGTGTGTGTACTGTTTTGCTGACAATCAGGACAGAGGCCTCGCCATACTTCCCAATCCAAAGGGACAAACATACTGGCCCCAATCACTGCATGCCACAGCCTGGCATGAGATCTGGGCAGGGACTCAGTGTAACTGTGCAGAGACAGACAGGGGTGCCTGGGGTGTGATCTGGGCAGAGCCATAGAGGCCAGTGTCAGTGAGTATACTGTCAGTGCATACACTGGCAGCATCACAGGAGCATACGGTGGCTAAGCACTGATTACTGAGCAGACAGGCCCTGGGAGAGGACTCACCTAGCTACAGAGAGAGCCCAGAGGGCCTGGGGTGTGGTCTAGGTAGAGGAGTGACAGCCACTGTCAGCATGTACGCAGCAGTTCATCTCCCAGTGAGAGCACCCCAGCTCCACCGACTCTACACTGCAGCTTTGGGCTAGATCTGGGGCAGACAGGTCCTGGGATAAATCTGCCACAGAGGCAGCCCAGATCTCAGGAAAGAGAGCAGCCACCTGATTTCCTGCAGCCACAATGCCCTGACCCCCAGCCCAAGCCTAGTCCCCACTACAGCCTTGAACTGGATCTTGGATGAACACAACAGAGAAAGGGAAGCAAATGTGGGCTGCTTCTGAGCAAAACCATGAACACCTGCATAGGTGGCACATAGTTTGCTGTGACTGCAAGGGCCTCACTTGTTTCGGCAATCACCTCCTTCAAGGCAAGACACACACCCAAAGGCAACAGAGCCTGATCAAGCCCAACCCTCAGGGCTTCTCCTCCAACAACTGGGAAGCAGACCCCACCCCTGACAGGATGGTGACAGCCAGGAAGACCTACCTCACATCCAGCACAGGTTCCAGATACTACAACCCCAACCATACCCCTTATGAGGGGGACACTGAGAAGCACACCTTGAGGAAAGATGTGACTGGTGTCCATACCAAAACCAGCCCTCACACCAGAGACATTGGACACACACAGTCTACACAGGGATGCTCCCACATAAAAATACCACTTCAAGACCACAGTACATAACTGTTTCTCCTAAATTCAGAGAGACAGAGAAAGTTAAGTAAAATGAAAAGTCAGAGGAATCACTCCCAATTAAAAGAACAAGAGAAATCCCTGAAAGAACAGATAATGAAAGAGAGCTCACCAGCCTACTAGACCCCAAGTTCAAAAAGGACGTAATGAAAATGTTAACTAAATTAATAAAGATTATTGATAGAAATTCAGATCACAGTAACAAGGAACTAGAAACTATAAAAATAAACCAATCAAAATAGACAATTCAATTGCTGAGATAAAAACCAATCTAGAAGCAATGAACAGCAGACTAAATGACACGGAAGAATGAATAAGTGATCTAGAAGAGAGAATAATGGAAATCACACAATCAGAACAGCAAACAGAAAGACAAATGAAAAAAAATGAGCAACATATAAGACATATGGGATAATATAAAATGTGCCAACCTACGTACGCATAATATGGGTTCCAGAAGAAGAGAAAGAGAAGGAGATCAAAAATGTATTTGAAGAAATTATGGCCAAAAACTTACCAAACTTAAAGAAGGAAACAGATATCAGGTACATGAAGCACAGTGGGACCCAAACAGAATAATCCCAAACAGACCCACACTAAAACATATAATTAAAATGGCAAAAGTTAAAGAGAGGATTCTGAAGGCAGCAAGAGAAACACAAAGAGTCAGTTACAAGGGAACCCTCATAAAGCTATTAGCTGGTTTCTCTGCAGAAACTTTGCAAGCGAGAAGGGAATGGCATGATATATTCAAGGTGCTAAAAGGGAAAAACCTACAACCTAGGATATTCTACCCAGCAAGATTATCATTTAGAATAGAAGGAGAGATAAAGAATTTCTCAGACAAGCAAAAACTAAAGAATTCAGCAATAGTAAATCTAACCTAAAAGAATTACTGAAGGGTCTTCTCTAAATAGAAGAGAAGAAAGAATCTATAGGAAAGGGAAAATCACAATAGGAAAGGCAAATATATAAAAGGATTGAAAATCACTTAAATAAGCGTGTACATAGATTTAAAAATAATCAAAAGTTATAAAAGTGATTATAACTATAATTAACAGTAAAAGTAAAAGGATAAGCATGAGAATGTAAAATAGGACATCAAAATCACAAAATATAGGGGAGTGGAGTATAAAAATGTAGATCTTTTAGAATGTGTTTGAACTTGAATGACCAGTTTAAAGCAAGTAGATGCAGTTAAGGATCAACATACTTGAACTCCGTGGTAACCACAAATCAAAAATATACAATAGGTTCACAAAAAACAAAAAGAAAGGAATATACTACAAATATACTACAGAAGAAAATCATCAAACCACAAGAGGAAAAACAAAAAGAAGAAGAAATGAACAAAGAATAATGACAAAGACAACTGGAAAACAAGGATTAAAATGGCAATAAGTACATACCTATCAATAATTACTTTAAGTGTCAATGGAAAAAATGCTCTGATCAAAACACATAGAGTGGGAGTTTGGATAAAAAAACAAGAACGTACAAGATGCTGCCTACAAGAGACTCACTTCAGGGCAAAACACACACACAAACAGAAGATGAGGGGATGGAAAGAAATATTTCATACAAATGGAAATGACAAGAAAGCTGGGGTAGCAATACTCATATCAGACAAAATAGACTTTAAAGCAAAGCCCATAAATAAAAACTAAGAAGGGCATTATATAATGATAAAGGGATCAATACAAGAAGAGGATATTACACTCATTAACATATATGCACCCAATATAGGAGCACCTAAATATATAAAGCAAATACTAACAGACTTAAAGGGAGAAAATGACAATAATACAGTAATAGTAGGAGACTTTAATACCCACTGACATCAATGGACAGATTTTTCCAGACAGAAAATCAACAAGGCAATGGAGGTCCTAAATGACACATCAGACCAGTTGGACTTAATTGATATTGACAGGACACTACATCCAAAAAAACTAGAATACACATTCCATTAAAGCACACATGGAAGGTTCTCTAGGATAGACCACATACTAGGTCACAAAACAACCATCAACAAATTTAAGAGAACAGAAATTATTTTAAGCATCTTTTCTGACAACAACAATATGAAACTGGAAATCAACCACAGAAAGAAAAATGAGAAAAGAACAAACACATGGAGACTAAACAACGTGCTACTAAAAAACCAATGGGTCAACAATGAAATAAAAACAGAAATCAGGGATTTCCCTGGTGGCACAGTGGTTAAGAATCCACCTGCCAATGCTGGGGACAAGGGTTCAATCCCTGATCTGGGAAGGTCCCACATGCCATGGAGCAACTAAGCCCATGCACCACAACTACTGAGCCTGAGCTCTAGAGCCCAGGAGCCACAACTACTGAAGCCCATGCACCCTAGAGCCCACACGCCACAACTACTAAAGCCCGCGCACTCTGGGGACCGCATGCTGCAACTGCTGAACCCATGTGCTGCTACTGAAGTCCATGCACCTAGAGCCCGTGCTCCACAACAAGAGAAGCCACTGCAATGAGAAGCCTGTGCACCACAATGAAGAGTAGGCCCCGCTCACTGCAACTAGAGAAAGCCTAGGCACAGCAATGAAGACACAATGCAGCCAATAAATAAATAAATAAATAAAATAGTAAACATTTTTAAAATTAAAAGAAAAAACAGAAATCAGAAAGTACCTCGAGACAAATGAAAATGAAAACAAAACCTTAAAAAAATCTATGAGATACAGCAGAAGCAGTTCTAAGAGGGAAATTCAGACCTTCCTCAAGAAAGAAGAAAAATCTCAAATAAACAACCTAACCTACTACCTAAAAGAATTACAAAAAGGAAGAATGAACAGAACACAAAGTCAGCAAAAGGAAGGAAATAATAACTACCAGAGAGGAAATAAATAAAATAGAGATTAAAAAAAATAGGAAAGATCAATAAAACCAAGAGCTGGTTTTTTTGAAAAGATAAAAAATCAACAAACCTCTACTCAGGCTCACCAAAAAGAAAAGAGAGGACTCAAACATACAAAATAAGAAATGAAAGAGGAGAAATAACAACTAATACCACAGAACTACAAAAAAAAATCATAAGGGAATACTAAGAATAGTTATATGCCAATAAGTTGGACAACCTGGAAGAAATGGACAAATTTCTAGAATCATACAGCCTGCCAAAACTGAGTCAAGAAGAAACAGATAATCTGAACGGACCAATCACTAAGTGAAATAGTCTGTAATAAAAAACAAACAGGGCTTCCCTGGTGGCGCAGTGGTTGAGAGTCCGTCTGCTGATGCAGGGGACACGGGATCGTTCCCCGGTCTGGGAAGATCCCACATGACGTGGAGCAGCTGGGCCCGTGAGCCATGGCCACTGAGCCTGCACGTCCGGAGCCTGTGTTCTGCCACGGGAGAGGCCACAACAGTGAGAGGCACGTGTACAGAAAAAAAAAAAATCAACTGTTCGAATATATACAGGTTTATTCTGGAATGTTTATTCTGTTCCATTACTCCATTCATCCTATCTTAATGCCAATAACACATTTTATTGAATGTGTTAAAATTCTTGTCTTAAAATTGAGTAGCATTAATTTGCCTGTGAAGCCATCTGCGTCTGGAGTTTTGTCTGTGGGAAGGTTTTGGGTTTTGGGTTTTTTGTTTTGTTTTGTTTGTTTTTCTAAAAATTCAATGTCTTTACACTGATGAAAAAAATAAAAGATGACCAAATAAATGGTGGAAAGACACACGGTGTTCTTGGATTGGAAGAATTAATATTGTCAAAATGACTATACTACCCAAGGCGATCTACAGAGTCAATGTAATTCCTATCAAATTACTAATGCCATTTTTCACAGATGTAGAGCAAATAATTTTAAAATTTGTATGGAAACACCCATAGACA
Organism: Mesoplodon mirus; assembly: GCF_964341445.2. Classification (NCBI taxonomy): domain Eukaryota; kingdom Metazoa; phylum Chordata; class Mammalia; order Artiodactyla; family Ziphiidae; genus Mesoplodon; species Mesoplodon mirus. The sequence goes on along the minus strand of NC_138982.1, from coordinate 98,885,150 downwards.
AAGCAATCTTGAGAAAGAAAAACAGAGCTGGAAGAATCAGGTTCCCTGACTTCAGACTATACTACAAAGCTACAGTAATCAAAACAGTATGGTACTGGCACAAAAACAGAACTATAGATCAATGGAACAGGATAGAAAGCCCAGAGATAAACCCATGCACCTATGGTCAACTAATCTATGAGAAAGGTGACAAGGATATACAATGGAGAAAAGACAGTCTCTTCAGTAAGTGGTGCTGGGAAAACTGGACAGCTACATATAAAAGAATGAAATTAGAACATTCTCTAACACCATAAACAAAAATAAACTCAAAATGGTTTAAAGACTTAAATGTAATGCCAGATACTATAAAACTCCCAGCAGAGAACATAGGCAGAACACTCTTTGACACAGACCACAGCAATATCTTTTTGGATCTGGCTCCTAGAGCAATGGAAATAAAAACAAAATAAACAAATGGAGCCAAATTAAACTTAAAAGCTTTTGCACAGCAAAGGGAACCATAAACAAAACAAAAAGACAACCTACAGAATGGGAGAAAATATTTGCAAATGATGCGACTGACAAGGGGTTAATATCCAAAATATAGAAGTAGCTCATACAGCTCAATATAAAAAATCAAACAACCCAATCAAAAATGGGCAGAAGATCTAAAAAGATGTTTCTCCAAAGAAGATATACAGATGGGCAAAAGGCACATGAAAAGAAGCTCAACATCACTATTAGAAAGGTGAAAATCAAAACTACAATGAGATATCACCTCACACTGATCAGAATGGCCAACATCAAAAAGTCTACAAATAATAAGTGCTGGAGAGGGTGTGGAGAAAAGGGAACTCTCCTACACTGTTGGTGGGAATGTAAATTGGTACAGCCACTATGGAGAACAGTATGGGGGTCCTTAAAAAACTAAAAACAGAGTTACAATCCCACTGCTGGGCACATATCTGAAGAAAAACAGAATTCGAAAGGTACAAGAACCCTGATGCTCATAGAAGTACTATTTATAATAGCCAAGACATGGAAGCTGCCTAAGTGTCCATTGACAGATGACTGGATAAAGAAGATGTGGTATGTGCATATGTGTGTGTGTGTGTGTGTGTGTGTGTGTGATGGAATATTACTCAGCAATAAAAAAGAATGAAATAATGCCATTTACAGCAACATGCATGGACCTAGAGATTATCATATTGAGTGAAGTAAGCCAGATGGAGAAAGACAAATACCATATGACATCACTTATATGTGGAATATAAAATAATGATACAAATGAACTTATTTACAAAACAGAAATAGACTCACAGACATAGAAAACAAACTTATGGTTACCAAAGCAGGGGTGGGGGGAGGGATAAATTAGGAGTTTGGTGTTAAAATATACACACTATTATATATAAAATAAACAACAAACAAAGACCTACTGTATAGCATAGGGAATTATACTCAATCTTGTAATTATCTATAATGGAAGAGAATATAAAAAAAGAATACATGTATATATATATAAAATATACATTATATATATATATATAAAACTGAATCACTTTGCTGTACACCTGAAACTAACACAACATCATAAATCAACTATATTTCAATAAAATTTAAAAAATTTTTAAATTTAAATGTAAAAAAAACTTCAGAAAATAAAGTGGAATATCTGTAGTTGAATGAAGATTGGCAAAATATTGGTAATGAAGCTAGATGATGGATACATGATATTTAAAATATGTGTATGTTTGAAATATTAACCTCTGTTTTGAGAATTTATTGTTTATTAAGTTTGTGCATGCCCTTGTAATGAAAAGTTGAGAAAAATATGAACAAAAAAATTACTCATAAACTTACCAAACAAAATAAATAAAGAAAGAAAATGAAAATAAAAATTCAATGTCCTTAATAGATAGATACATGGATATTCAGATTATCTATTTCTTCTTGAATAAGTTTGCTACTTTGGTCTTTTGAGAAATTTGACATTTATTTAAGTAGTCAAATGTGTTAACATAAAGTTGTTTATAATATTCTCTTATTATCCTTTTAAAATCTGTAGAATCTGTAATAATTTTGCTTCTTTCATTCATGATACTAATTTTTGTCTTCTCTTTCTTCTGCTCAACCAAAATTTAGACATGTTGTATTTCCACTTTCATTCAGTTAAAAATATTTCTAATTCCTTTTTTGGTTTCTCCTTTGCTCATGGTTTATTTAGAAGACTAAATCCCCCAATATCTGGGGGATTTTCCAGGGTTCTTTCTGCCATTAATTATAATTTAATTCCATTGTGGTTGAGAAAAGTACTTTAAATGACTTAAATCCTTTTACATGTATTGAAAATTATTTTATGGCCTAGAATATGGTCTATCTTTGTGCCCTTGAAAAAATATTCTGATATTGTTGAATGGAATACTATATACATAGGATTTCTGTTGTAATTCAAGTCAGAAACTAACAGGAAAATGTTGGCCAGAATGGGACCATGAAAGTGCAACTTAGCAGCTGTCTAATTAGAATGAAGATAATGATAAAGATGCAGATGAAGGTGATGTTGATAGTGATGACAGTGATCGTGATTTTGGTAAACAGCAGTTGTTTTCTGAATGTTCAACATTTTTATTAAAACTTTCCCACCTAGTTTTTTGTAGAATAGTTGGTCTCCCTCTCATCACCACTTGCAAAACCCAATCAGAAAAAAAAAAAAAAAATCCAAATGATCGTGTTATTCCTCTAGCCTTCCCCTGGGAACACTCAACTTTTTAATTATTTCCCAAACCATACATTTTCATAGTCTTATCCTCATTAACAACCATGTAAAAGTTTGAAATAGAGAAAGCATAACTCAAACAACTTAAGAGACTTGCCCAAGTCAATGGTGTAGCTCAGTGGTTTACAAACTTTAGTGTGTATCATAACCTCCAGAGGGCTTAAAGCACAAAATTTCTTCTCTGATTCACTATCTTAAACTATATTTTAGAGAATTCTTTTGGTTGATAAAAAATAATGCAGGGGCTTCCCTGGTGGCGCAGTGGTTGAGAGTCTGCCTGCTGATGCAGGGGAAACGGGTTCGTGCCCTGGTCTGGGAGGATCCCACATGCCGCGGAGCGGCTGGGCCCGTGAGCCATGGCTGCTGGGCCTGTGCGTCCGGAGCCTGTGCTCCGCAACGGGAGAGGCCACAACAGTGAGAGGCCCATGTGCCGCAAAAAAAAAAAAAAAGAAAAAAAAAATAATGCAAAGATCCCTTAGAACAGTAACACTGTGAGATAGTATATTAAGAGCTATTATACCTTAGAGTTCATGAAGACATTCAGGACTTCATGGAAGATGGAAAACAAGAAGACTGGGTTTTTAAGAGAAGTGGGAAGAAGATAGAAAGGTATGCAGGAGGTTGAAACTGGGATCATCCTAAGGACTTGAGTGGAATCCAGGCCTAGGATAATCCTTAGGGACATTATAATCTACAGAGAACCTATGTTCACATCCCCTTCTCTTTTAAATCCATCCATTCATCTAACTATCCATTCCTTGTAGCCTGTTTTTAGTTTCTTATTCTTCCTCTAGCCTCAACACAGAACTTAAAAGAACAGCAAGGAATCACCGATGCATCCCTAAGTTATTTCCAATTCCAGGCCTTCTGTGGACCAGGACAAACCTTCTAAGGTTCAGCTTTTCATGATCCCATTTGACATGGTGAAATCAGTTTCTCTGAGGCCACAGGCTACCCGCTCATCACCAAGCAGGATCTCAGGCCTAGTGGAAGAAGAGACTAGAATCCTTCAGGGAATTTCTTCTCAATTACTATCCCAGACAAATGCTGAGAACATAATATTCTCCTCCACTTCTTGCTAAAGTGAAAGGGGTGCTTGCTTCAGCAGCACATATACTAAAATTGGAATGATACAGAGAAGATTAGCATGGCCCCTGCGGAAGGATGACATGCAAATTCGTGAAGCGTTCCATATTTTTATGGAATATTATTCAGCCATAAAAAGAAACGAAATTGAGTTATTTGTAGTGAGGTGGATGGACATAGAGTCTGTCATACAGAGTGAAGTAAGTCAGAAAGAGAAAAACAAATACCATATGCTAACATACATATGGAATCTAAAAAGAAAAAAAAAAGGTTCTGAAGAACCTAGGGGTAGGACAGGAATAAAGACGCAGACCTACTAGAGAATGGACTTGAGGAAATGGGGAGGGGGAAGGGTAAGCTGGGACAAAGTGAGAGAGTAACAAGGACATATATACACTACCAAATGTAAAATCGATAGCTAGTGGGAAGCAGCCGCATAGCACAGGGAGATCAGCTCAGTGCTTTGTGACTGCCTAGAGGGGTGGGAATAGGGATGGTGGGAGGGAGGGAGATGCAAGAAGGAAGAGATATGGGGATATATGTATATGTATAGCTGATTCACTTTGTTATAAAGCAGAAACTAACACAAAAAATAAAGAGAAAAGAAAACAACACAATCTGTGATATAGCTGAAAAAAAATAAATAAAACAAAGTAAAAGAGAATTGCCTTCCTTGAAATTATATGATTCATGGCAAACATCTGATATTAATTCCAGGAATAAGGCTCAAAATACAAAGACATGAAGAAAGCAACAGAGAGTCTGATAAAGAGTTCATGGGATGAGATGCGGCAAATTCTCACTCTATGTATCATTAGCTCTCACTGCCCGAACAGAAGATTGGTGGCCTTTGACTTGTGAAATGCCTCATTCCCAGCACCACTGCTCAGGGAAGATATTATATTGGGTCAAAGAATGCCAGTCACATGAGATGATGCTGATAGGGATCTGAATCATTCACAGAAGACTGGAATTTCTCATTCCAAATGACCCAATTCATTTGCCAGCACAGGATGTGCTGTATCACCAGTCTAGGACCTGGAACACCATAAGCCAGACTCCAAGCATCTAGGGTCTTTTTCTGTCATCCAGATTTGTCATTCTTAGGTAAAGAGCATAACTCAATCCTATGGACATTAAAAGGATAATCAAGGAATATTATAAAACAATTCTATGCCCATAAATTTTATAACCCTGGTAAAATGGACTATTTCCTTGAAAGACACGATTTGCCAAAATTCACATAAGAAGAAATAAACAATATGAATAGGCCTGTATCTATTAATGAAATTGAATCAGTCATAAATAGCCTTCCAAAATAGAAAGCATGACACCCATATGAGTTCACTGGTGAATTTTAACAAATATTGTGTAAAGAAATTAAACCAATTCTCTACAATCTCTTTCAGAGGATAGAAGTAGAAGGAATACTTCCTAACTTATTCTATAACTCATTCTGTGATGCCAGCATTACCTTAAAACCAAAACCAGACAAATACATACAAGAAAAAAGCTACAGGCCAATCTGTCTCATGAACATAGATGCAAAATCCTCAACACAATATTGGCAAATCAAATCCAACAATGTATAAAAAGAATTATATACCATAACCATGTAGGACTTATCTCAGTGATGCAAGGCTGATTCAACATGTGAAAATCAATTAATGTAATCCATCACATCAATGGACTTTTAAAAATCACGAGTATATCAGTAAATGCAGAAAAAGCATCTGACAAAAATCCAACACCATTCATATTATAAAATTCATAGTAAATTATGAATAGAGAATAAATTCCTCAACTTGATAAAGAATATCTACAAATGTACCCACTGATCACATCATTTTTTTAATTCATTTATTTTTTATTTATTTATTTTTGGCTGTGTTGGGTCTTTGTTGCTGCACACGGGCTTTCTCTAGTTGTGGCGAGTGGGGGCTACTCTTTGCTGTGGTGCGCAGGCTTCTCATTGCAGTGGCTTCTCTTGCTGCAGAGCACGGGCTCTAGGCATGCGGGCTTCAGTAGTTGTGGTGCGTGGGTTCAGTAGTTGTGGCTCACAGGCTCTAGAGCACAGGCTCAGTAGATGTGGTGCACAGGCTTAGTTGTTCTGTGGCATGTGGGATCTTCCTGGACCAGGGCTCGAACCCATGTCCCCTGCATTGGCAGGCGGATTCTTAACCACTGTGCCACCAGGGAAGCCTCAAATCATTTTTTTTTTTTTTTTTTTTTTTTGCGGTACGCGGGCCTCTCACTGTTGTGGCCTCTCCTGCTGCAGAGCACAGGCTCCGGACGCCCAGGCTCAGCGGCCACAGCTTACGGGCCCAGCCACTCCATGGCATGTGGGATCCTCCTGGACTGGGGCACGAACCTGTGTCCCCTGCTTTGGCAGGCGGACTCTCAACCACTGCGCCACCAGGGAAGCCCTCACATCATTCTTAATGGTGAGAAACTCAAAGCTTTCCCATTGAGATCAGGTACAAGATAAAGATGTCCCCTCTCACTATTCCTTTTCAACATAGTACTAGAAGTTCTAATCAATACAGTAAGATAAGAAAAGGAAGTAAAAGATATACATATTGGGAAGGAAGCATCAGACCCATCTGTCTTTGTTCACAGATGCCATGGTCACCTATGTAGAAAAACTTTAAAAATCACAAAAATATTCCTGGGGCTAATAGGCAATTCAAGTTTGAAGCATATAAAGTTAATATATAAAAGTCCACTTTCCTATACATCAGCAATGAATAAGTGGAATTTGAAATAAAAAACACAATACCATTTACATAAGCACCTCCACCAAAATAGAAATGCTTAGGTATAAATCTAACAAAATATGTATAAGATCTGTATGAGGAAAACTACAAAACTGTGATGAACAAAATCAAAGAACTAAATAAATGGAGAGAAATTCCTGTTTATAACAGGAAAACTCAACGTTGTCAAGATGTCAGTTCTTCCCAAGTTGATAGATTCAATACAACCCCCATCAAAATCCCACCAAATTATTTTATGGATGTTGACAAACTGGTTCTAAGTAGTACTGGAGAAGTAAAAGGCCCAGAATAGCCAAAACAATAATGAAGGAGAAAAACAAGGTTGGAGGAGTGGTGTTACTCAACTTTAAGACTATGAAGCTACAGTAATTAAGACGGTATGGAATTAGCAACAGGGAAGACAAGTAGATCAATGAAATAGGATAGCCCAGAAATAGACCCACACAAATATAGTAGCTGATCTTTGAGAAACAAGCAAAGGCAATACAATGAAGAAAAAATAATCTGTTCAACAAATGATGCTGGAACAAGAGTCATCTACTGGCAAAAAAGAAAAAATGAATCTAGACACACAGCCTTCAAAAAATAATTCAAAATTGATCAAAGACAAAACTGCAAAACACAAAACTATAAAACTAGAAGATAACACGGGAGAAAACCTAGCTGACTTGGGTATAGTGGTGACTTTTTAGATACAACACCAAAGGCATGATCCATAAAATGAAGAATTAATAAGCTGGACTTCATTAAAGTTAAAAATCTTCTGCACTGTGAAATACATTGCCAAGAGAATGAAAAGACAAGTCATAGACTGGGAAAAATATTTACAAAAGACACATCTGATAAAGGAACACTATCCAAAATATACAAAGAAATATTAAAACTCAACAATAAGAAAACAATCTGATTTAAAAAATAGGCCAAAGAGCTTAAAAGACACTGACCAAAAAAGATATACAGATGGCAAATAAGCATGTGAAAAGATGGCCATAACATGTCATCAGGGAAATGCAAACTGAAACAACAAGATACCTCTATATACCTATCAGAATGGCCAAAATCCAGAACATTGACACCGTAAAATTCTGGCAAGAAGATGGAGCAAAAGGAACTCCCATTCATTGCTGGTGGGAATGAAAAATGTACAGCCACTTTGGAAAATAGTTCGGAGCTTGGAAAACACCAAGCTCCTTGGTAATTACTCAAAGCAGTTGAAAACTTATAACCACACAAAAACCTGTACACGGATGTTTATCACAGCTTTATTCATAATTGCCAAAACTTGGAAGCAACCAAGATTTAAGTAGGTGAAAGGATAAACTGTGGTACATCCAAACAGTGAAATATTATTTAGTACTTAAAAAAAGAAATGAGCTATCAAGCTACGAAAAGACAAGGACAAACTTTAAATGCATATTACTAAGTGAAAGAAACCAATCTGAAAAGGCTACCTACTGTGTAATTTCAACTATATGACATTTTGGAAAAGGGAAAACTATGGAGACAGTAAAAAAATATCAGTGCTTTCCAGGTTTTGTGGGTAGGGGTGGAAGTGTGAATAGGCAGAACATAGAGGATTTTTAGGGCAGTGAAAACACTTGGTTTGATACCATAATGATGGATATATGTCATTATACATATGGCTAAACCCATAAAATGTACAACACCAAGAGTGAACCCTAATGTAAACTATAGACTTTGGTGATTAGGATGTGTCAATGTATGTTCATCAACTGTAACAGATGTACCATGCTGGTGGGAGATGTTGATAATGCAGAAGGCTGTGCATGTGTAGGGGCAGGGGATACATGGGAAATCTCTGACTTTTCCCTCTGTTTAAGACTGCTCCCAGAGTAAAAGAAACCTTCCTACACTGTTGATGGGAATGTCAACTGGTGCAGCCACTGGGGAGAATAGTATGAAATTTAATTTCATACTGTTCTAAAAATAGAGTTACCATTTAATTCTGCAATCCCACTCCTGGGCATATACCCAGACAAAACTGTAATTCAAAAAGATACATGCACCCCAATATTCGTAGCAGCACTATTTACAATAGACAAGACATGGAAGCAACCTAAATGTCCATTGACAGATGAATGGATGAAGAAGATGTGGTACATATGTACAATGGAATACTACTCAGCCATAAAAAAGAATGAAATAATGCCATTTGCAGCACCATGGATGGACCTAGAGATTATCATATAAGTGAAGTAAGTCAGACAAAGACATATATGATATCACTTATATGTATATATATAAAATATGTAAACAACAAGGACCTACTATGTAGCACAGGGAACTATACTCAATACCTTGTAATAATATGAAAAAGAATATATATATATATATATATATATAATTTCTTAAAAGACTACAGTAAAAACAATAGTCTTAAAAAAAGCCTCAGTTACAGTATAACTACAAATAAAATAGATCCTTTGCAATTAAAAGGAGAAATCACCCTAACAATAAGTTGTGTAGACTGATATATTTCATTTATTTGATTAATATTTATGAAGAGCCCAATGTATGCCAGATACTCTTTGGGACCACAGAGAAAAGACCACTCCTTGCCCTAGAGGAAAACCTTTAGGGAATGAAGAAAAGCAATCCAGCGGTTACTAAATAATATGCTTAGTCTTATGGATAGTGGTGAACACAGGAACATGCAGAAGCCCTGTGAGGGCCTCTATTGTTACCTATCCTGGTGGATGCAAGAAAGTCTTCCTAAAGCTAAGTACTTGATTCTGGTCAGTCTTAAACGGAAAGTGGGAGTTACAAAAACCATTGACTTTTTTTTACTGTTTCTATAGTTTTGCCTTTTCCATAATGTCATATAGTTGGAATCATATAGTATGTAGCCTCTTCAGATAGGTTTTTTTCACTTAGTAATATAAATTTAAGATTCATCCATGAGTTTTCGTAGCTTGATAGTTCATTTCTTTTTTAGCACTGAATAATATTCCATTGCTTGATAAAGCAGTTTATTTATCCATTCACCTACTGAAAAATATCTTGGCAAGCAAGGCAAGCAAGGTTTCAGGCTCTAACAAAATAAGAACTTTTACTTCCTCATAATGGCCGTTCAACTAATCAACAAATGGAAGATAAAATGAAAATAATGTAAAATGGAAAACTCAGTGATAAAGTAACATAGTTTAACTCTATTTAGAGCCACAGAAAATGAAAACAGTTTTCATTTCTAAATAGAGTTAAACTATGTTCCTTTGCCACAAACTTAGTGGCTAAAAACAACACAAATTTAATATCTTACAGTTCCGGAGTTCAGAAGTCTGACATAAGTGTCATGGTGTGGTGCTAAAATCAAGGTGTTGGTAGGGCTGCACCCCTTTCTGGAGGCTATAGGACAGAATCTGTTTCCTTGCCTTTTCCAGGTCCCAAAGCCTGCATTCCTTGGCTCATAGCCCCCTTCTTCCATTTTCAAAGTCAACAACATAGCATCCCTCTGACCTTGCTTCCCTCATCTCCTTCTCTGACTTTTCTTCAGCCTCCCTCTTCCATTTTTAAGAAGCTTTGTGATTACATTGGGTCAACCTGGATAATTAGAATAATATCTCTATTAAAAAATTTTTTTTGACCCGTATAGCTGTTTTATAATGTTGTGTTCATTTCTGCTATACAGTAAAGTGATTCACTTATACATGTATATATTCTTTTTCATATTCTTTCCCATTATAGTTTATCACAGGATATTGATTATAGTACCCTGTGTACACAGTAGGTCCTTGTTGTTTATCCATCCTAGATATAATAGTTTGCATCTGCTAATTCCAAACTCCCAATCCTTACATCCCCACCACCTTGGCAACCACAAGTCTGTTCTCTCTGTCTGTGTGTCCGTTTCTGTTTTGTAGATATATTGATTTGTGTTGTATTTTAGGTTCCATATATAAGTGATAACACATGGTATCTGCCTTTCTCTGTCTGACTTACTTCACTTAGTATGATAACCTCTAGGTCCATCCATGTTGTTGCAAATGGCATTATTTTGTTCTTTTTTATGGCTGAGTAGTCTTACATTGTATTTATATACCACATTTTCTTTATCCAATAATCTGTCAGTGGACATGTAGGCTCTTTCCATGTCTTGACTATTGTAAGTAGTGATGTTATGAATATTGGGGTGCATGTATCTTTTCGAATTAGAGTTTTATTTGGGTATATGCCCAGGAGTGGGATTGCTGGATTATATGGCAACACTACTGTTAGTTTTTTGAGGAATCTCCATACTGCTTTCCACAGTAGCTGCATCAGTTCCCACCAACAGTGTAAGAGGGTTCCCTTTACTCCATAGCCTCTCCAGCATTTATTATGCATAGACGTTTTAATGATGTCCATTCTGACTGGTGTGAGATGGTACCTCCTTGTAGATTTGTAATATCCTTATTGTGAGATCAACTGACTAGCAAACTTAATTCTATCTGCAATCTTCATTCCTCTTTGCCATGTAACCCAACATATTCACAGGTTCTGGGATTCGTGTGTGAAAGTCACTGTGAAATTTTCCCAAAGAAGTGAAGTTTCTCCAAAATCACTATGACAAAGTGATTCAAAGAACAAAAGGAAAATGTGAATGTTAAATGTAAGTACGTTAGCCTGGAAAAGTTAAAATTGTTAAAAACCCAAAGCAGTGAGGGGAACCAAGATGGTGGAGTAAAAGGATGTGCTCTCACTCCCTCTTGCAAGAAAACCAGAATCACAACTAGCTGCTGGACAATCATCAACAGGAAGACAATGGTACTCACCAAAAAATATAACCCACATACAAAGACAAAGGAGAAGCCACAACGAGATGGTAGGAGGGGCGCAATCACAGCAAAATCAAATCCCATAACTGGTGGGTGGGTGACTCACAGACTGGAGAACACTTATACCACAGAAGTCCACCCACTGGAGTGAAGGTTCTGAACCCCACGTCAGGCTTCCCAACCTGATAATATGGCAACGGGAGGAGAAATTCCTAGAGAATCAGATTTTGAAGGCTAGTGGGATTTGATGCAGGACTTTGACAGGACTGGGGGAAACAGAGACTCCACTCTTGGAGGGCACACACAAACTAGTGTGCATATCCGGACCCAGGGGAAGGAGCAGTGACCGCAGGGGAAAACCAGACTGACCTGCTAGTGTTGGAGGGTTTCCTGCAGAGGCGGGGGGTGGCTGTGGCTCACCGTGGGGACAAGTACACTGGCAGTGGAAGTTCTGGGAAGTACTCCTTAGCATCAGTCCTCCCAGAGTCCGCCATTAGCCCCACCAAAGAGTCCAGGTAGGCTCCATTGTTGGGTTGCCTTTGGACAAACAACTAACAGGGAGGGAACACAGCCTGGCCCAACAGGAGTCAAGCAGATTAAAGTTTTAATGAGCTCGGCTCACCAGAGCAACACCCAGCTCTACCCACCACCAGTCCCTCCCATCAGGAAACTTGCACAAGCTTCTTATAGCCTCATCCACCAGAGGGCAGACAGCAGAAGCAAGAAGAACTAAAATTCTGCAGCCTGTGAAACAAAAACCACATTCAAAGAAAGACAGACAAGATGAAAGGCAGAGTGCTATGTACCAGATGAAGGAACAAGATAAAACCCCAGAAAAACAACTAAATAAAGTGGAGATAGGCAATCTTCGAGAAAACAATTCAGAATAATGATAGTGAAGATAATTCAGGACCTCGGAAAAAGAATGGAGGCAAAGATTGAGAAGATGCAAGAAATGTTTAACAAAGACCTAGAAGAATTAAAGAACAAACAAACAGAGATGAACAATACAAAAACTGAACTGAAAACTGCACTAGAAGGAATCAATAGCAGAATAACTGAGGCAGAAAAATGAAAAAGTGACCTAGAAGACAGAATGGTGGAATTCACTGCTGCAGAACAAAAAAAAAGAAAAAAGAATGAAAAGAAATGAACACAGCCTAAGAGACTTCTGGGACAACATTAAATGCAACAACATTTGCATTATAGGGGTCCCAGAAGGAGAACAGAGAGAGAAAGGACCAGAGAAAATATTTGAAGAGATTATAGTCGAAAACTTCCCTAACATGGGAAAGGAAATAGCCACCCAATTCCAGGAAGTGCAGTGAGCCCCATAAAGGATAAACCCAAGGAGAAACATGGTGAGACACATAATAATCAAATTGGCAAAAATTAAAGACAAAGAAAAATTACAGAAAGCAGTAAGGGAAAAATGACAAATAATATACAAGAGAACTCCCATAAGATTAACAGCTGATTTCTCACCAGAAACTCTACAAGCCAGAAGGGAGTGGCATGATATACTTAAAGTGATGAAAGGGAAGAACCTACAAGCAAGATTACTCTACCTGGCAAGGATCTCATTCAGATTGGAGGGAGAAATCAAAAGCTTTACAGACAATCAAAAGCTAAGAGAATGCAGCACCACCAAACCAGCTCTACAACAAATGCTAAAGGAACTTTTCTAAGTAGCAAATGCAAGGGAAGATAAGGACCTACAAAAATAAACCCAAAACATTTAAGAAAATGGTCATAGGAACATACATATCGATAATTACCTTAAACGTGAATGGATTAAATGCTCCAACCGAAAGACACAGGCTTGCTGAATGGATACAAAAACAAGACCCATATATATGCTGTCTACAAGAGACCCACTTCAGACCTAGGGACAAATACAGATTGAAAGTGAGAGGATGGAGAAAGATATTCCATGCAAATGGAAATCAAAAGAAAGCTGCAGTAGCAATACTCATATCAGATAAAATAGACTTAAAAATAAAGAATGTTACAAGAGACAAGGAAGGGCACTACATAATAATCAAGGGATCAATCCAAGAAGAAGATATAACAATTATAAATATATATGCACCCAACATAGGAGCATCTCAATACATAAGGCAACTGCTAACAGTTGTAAATGAGAAAATCGACAGTAACACAGTAATAGTGGGGGACTTTAACACCTCACTTACACCAATGGACAGATCATCCAAAATGAAAATAAATGAGGAAACAGAAGCTTTAAATGACACAATAAACTAGATAGATTTGATGGATATTTATAGGACATTCCATACAAAAACATCAGATTACACTTTCTTCTCAAGTGTGCATGGAACATTCTCCAGGATAGATCAAATCTTGGGTCACAAATCAAGCCTCAGTAAATTTAAGAAAATTGAAATCATATCAAGCACCTTTTCTGACCACAACACTATGAGATTAGAAATGAATTACAGGGAAAAAAACGTAAAAAATACAAACACATGGAGGCTAAACACTACATTACTAAATAACCAAGAGATCACTGAAGAAATCAAAGAAGAAGTCAAAAAATACCTAGAGACAAATGACAATGAAAACACGATGATCCAAAACCTGTGGGATGCAGCAAAAGCAGTTCTAAGAGGGAAGTGTATAGCTATACAAGTGTACCTCAAGAAACAAGAAAAATCTCAAACAAACAATCTAAACTTACACCTAAAGGAACTACAGAAAGAACAAACAAAACCCAACATTAGCAGAAGGAGAGAAATCATAAAGATCAGAGCAGAAATAAATGAAATAGAAACAAAGAAAATAATAGCAAAGATCAATAAAACTAAAAGCTGGTTCTTTGAGAAGATAACCAAAATTGATAAATCATTAGCCAGGCTCATAAAGAAAAAGAGGGAGAGGGCTCAAATCAATAAAATTAGAAATGAAAAAGGAGAAGTTACAACAGACAATACAGAAATACAGAGCATCCTAATACACTACTACCAGAAACACTAAGCCAATAAAATGGTCAACCTGGAAGAAATGGACAAATTCTTAGAAAGGTATAACCTTCCAAGACTGAACCAGGAAGAAATAGAAAATATGAACAGACCAATCACAAATAATGACATAGAAACTGTGATTAAAAATCTTCCAAAACACAGAAGTCCAGGACCAGATGGCTTCACAGGTGAATTCTATCAAACATTTAGAGAAGAGCTAACACCCATCCTTCTCAAACTCTTCCAAAAAATTGTGAGGAAGGAACACTCCCAAACTCATTCCATGAGGCCACCATAACCCTGATACCAAAACCAGACAAAGATACTACAAAAAAAGAAAATTACAGACCAATATCACTGATGAATATAGATGTAAAAATCCTCAACAGAATACTAGCAAACAGAATCCAACAACACACTGAAAGGATCATATACCATGATCAAGTGGGATTTATCCCAGGGATGTAGGGATTCTTCAATATACACAAATCAATCAATGTGATACACCATATTAACAAATTGAAGAAGGAAAACCATATGATCATCTCAATAGATGCAGAAAAAACTTCTGAAAAAATTCAACACCAATTTATGATAAAAACTCTCAAGAAAGTGGTCATAGAGGGAAACTACCTCAACATAATAAAGGCCATATATGATGAACCTACAGCAAACATCATTCTCAATTGTGAAAAACTGAAAGCATTTCCTCTAAGATGAGGAATAAGATAAGGATGTCTACTCTCAATGCTATTATTCAACATAGTTTTGGAAGTCCTAGCCTCGGCAATCAGAGAAGAAAAAGAAATAAAAGGAATACAAATTGGAAAAGAAGAAGTAAAACTGTCACTGTTTGCAGCTGACATGATAATATACTTAGAGAATCCAAAAGATGCCACCAGAAAACTATTAGAGCTAATCAATGAATTTGGTAAACAAGCAGGATACAAAATTAATGCACAGAAATCTCTTGCATTTCTATACACTAATGGTGAAAAATCTGAAAAAGAAATTAAGGACACACTCCCATGTACCACTGCAACAAAAAGAACAAAATACCTAGGAATAAACCTACCTAGGGAGAAAAAAGACCTGTATGCAGAAAACTTTAAGACACTGATGAAAGAAATTAAACTTGATACCAACAGATGGAGAGACATGTTCTTAGACTGGAAGATCAATATTGTGAAAATGACTATACTACCCAAAGCAATCTACAGATTCAATGCAAACCCTATCAAATTACCAATGGCATTTTTTACGGAACTAGAACAAAAAAGCTTAAAATTTGTGTGGAGACACAAAAGACCCCGAATAGCCAAAGCCGTCTTGAGGGAAAGAAACGGAGCTGGAGGAATCAAACTCCCTGACTTCAGACTATACTACAAAGCTACAGTAATCAAGACAATATGGTCCTGGCACAAAAACAGAAACATAGATCAATGGAAAAAGATAGAAAGCCCAGAGGTAAACCCACACACCTATGGTCAACTAATCTATGACAAAGGAGGCAAGGATATACAATGGAGAAAAGACAGTCTCTTCAATAAGTGTTGCTGGGAAAACTCGACAGCTACATGTGAAAGAATGAAATTAGAACACTCCCTAACACCATACACAAAAATAAACTCAAAATGATTTAGAGACCCAAATGTAAGACCGGACACTATAAAACTCTTAGGGGAAAACATAGGAAGAATACTCTTTGACATAAATCACAGCAAGATCTTTTTTGATCCACCTCCTAGAGTAAGGGAAATAAAAACAAAAATAAACAAATGGGACCTAATGAAACTTCAAAGCTTTTGCACAGCAAAGGAAACCATAAACAAGACAAAAAGACAACCATCAGAAAGGGAGAAAATATTTGCAAATGAAGCAACTGACAAAGGATTAATCTCCAAAATTTACAAGCAGCTCATGCAGCTCAATATTAAAAAAGCAAACAAACCATTCCAAAAATGGGCAGAAGACCTAAATAGACATTTCTCCAAAGAAGACATACAGATGTCCAAGAAGCACATGGAAAGCTGCTCAACATCATTAATCATTAGAGAAATGCAAATCAAAGCTGCAATGAGGTATCTCACACCAGTTATAATGGGCTTCATCAGATAATCTACAAACAGCAAATGCTGGAGAGGGTGTGGAGAAAAGGGACACTCTTTCACTGTTTGTGGGAATGTAAACTGATACAGCCACTATGGATAACAGTATGGAGGTTCCTTAAAAAACTAAAAATAGAATTACCATATGATCCAGCAATCCCACTACTAGGCATATACCCAGAGAAAACCACAATTCAAAAAGTCACATGCACCCCAATGTTCACTGCAGCACAATTTACAATAGCCAGGTCATAGAGGCAACCTAAATGCCCTATCAACAGATGAATGGATAAAGAAGATGTGGTACATATATAGAATGGAATATTACTCAGCCATAAAAGGGAAAGAAATTGGGTCATTTGTTGAGACATGGATGGATCCAGAGACTGTCATACAGAGTGAAGTAAGTCAGAAAGAGAAAAACAAATATCGTATATTAACGCATATATGTGGAACCTAGAAAAATGGTACAGATGAACTGCTTTGCAGGGCAGAAATTGATACACAGATGTAGAGAACAAACGTATGGACACCCATGGGGGAAAGCCGTGGGTGTGTGTGGGTGGGGGTGTGATGAATTGAGCAATTGGGATTGACATGTATACACTGATGTGCACAAAATTGATGACTAATAAGAACCTGCTGTAAAAAAAAAAAAAAAAAAAAAAAAAAAGATTTCCCCCTGAAAAGCAACAGGGAGATGGTTCAGTATATAAAAGGATTTAAAGGGAAAAACGTCACCCCAGGTGTGCTACCTCCTCATCATATTATCAGAAGGACCAGATATATGCACTTGGAGCAGAAATACCATTTGCTTTCCTTCATGCTGTGGACTTGAATAAGAAAAACATCTCCTGCCCATAATCTCACCATTTACTTTGGCTCCACCTATATAGCCCTTAGAAGAGAAGTTGCTAATTTTCTTCTCCAAGACCAGAGGGCCATTGATTTACTTGGGTGGTCGAAGGACACCTACTTTACTGGTGAACACTTCTGGGTGACACTTAACAGGATTCCAGGCCAGAGGGCAGGTGTGAGTATCCTCATTTTGCTAGAGGAAGGGAAACTCAAGGAAGAGAGATGGGACACGTGAGTGAAATCATGGGAGTTGGACTGGAGTCGTTTGACTTTGAATCTAGGATTCTCTCCTCTACCTGACACCTGGAAGATACCCACACCCCGACACACATGTCAGCCTCAGGAGAGCCCATCAAAATTCACTGCATCACAGGGACATACTGACTCAAGATTTATATTAAGAGTTTTTCTATTTGTGTAACTCTGAGTTCCAAATGCAATACATGAGTGAGAAAACAGCATTCTGATGTTTTCAAGATATGCTCCCAAATTAACATTAAAACATGGTGGACAATCCAAAAAAAAGCCAAATCAGTAAAAATAACCATGGAGTTTGGGTTTAAATATTTTCAATCCCATTACTTGTTAATTCTACTTGAGAAAACCTAGCATTTATGAATTGTGAATGGATATGGTGTGTTAATATCTCTCTACTGGATTACTCTTCCCATACTGAATGTGTGGCTTAAACCATATCCTTGTCACTGGGCTTCATGTAAATCAATAAAACCAACTCATCTAAACTAAAGTGTTCATACACTGAGTTAATAATTCACACTGGGAAATATACATCAAGTTAATAATCTAAACTATAAAGATTATCTTTCTGAAAATTTAAAAGATTAAAACAGCATGAAACAACATAAGACATAAAAAAGGGGTTGGTTATATAAATTGAGGAACAATCTAATCAGCAAACATAATTTAGTCACTAAAATCCACATGACATTGGCCACATGAGAGATCTGAAAATGCTAAGAGAAAAATATGTAGTTTTTAAAATGTGTACTAACCAGACAAAGATGTCACAAAGAAAGAAAACTACAAGCCAATATCACTGATGAACAAAGATGCAAAAATCCTCAACAAAATACTAGCAAACAGAATCCAACAGCATATTAAAAAGATCAAACACCATGAGCAAGTGGGTCTATCGCACAAACGCAAGAATTCTTCAATATACACAAATCAATCAATGTGATACACCATATTAACACACTGAAGGATAAAAACCATATGATCATCTCAATAGATGCAGAGAAAGCTTTCGACAACATTCAACATCCATTTAGGATAAAAACCCTCCAGACTTCTGGGTAAGATGGCTGAAGAGTAAGAGGCGGAGATCACCGTCCTCCCCACGGATACACCAGAAATACAGCTACACGTGGAACAACTCCTACAGAACACCTACTGAACACTGGCAGAAGACCCCAGACCTCCCAAAAGGCGAGAAACTCCCCACATACCTGGGTAGGGCAAAGCGGAGAGATTCCCGCACAGAGGAGCGGTGCCGAGCGGCACTCACCAGCCCGAGAGGCTTGTCTGCTCGCCCGCCGGGGCGGGCAGCGCTGGAAGCTGAGGCTCGGACTTCGGTCAGAGCGCAGGGAGAGGACTGGGGATGGTGGCGAGAACTCAGCCTGAAGGGGGCTAATGTGCCACGGCTGGCCGGGAGGGAGTCCGGGAAAACTCTGGGGCTGCTGAAGAGGCAGGAGACTTTTTCTTCCCTCTTGGTTTCCTGGTGCGCGAGGAGAGGGGATTAAGAGCGCTGCTTAAAGGGGCTCCACAGACGGGCGCGAGTCGCGACTGAAAGCGCGGAGCCCAGTGACGGGCGTGGGACGCTGGGGCTGCTGCTGCCGCCGCCAAGAAGCCTGTGTGCGAGCGCAGGTCACTGTCCACACCGCCCTTCCGGGAGCCTGTGCAGCCCGCCACTGCCGGGGTCCCGGGATCCAGGGGCGGCTTCCCTGGGAGAACGCGCGGCGCGCCTCGGGCTGGTGCAACGTCACGCAGACCTCTGCCGCTGCGGGCTCGCCCCGCACTCCGTGCCCCTCCCTCCTGCCCAGCCTGAGTGAGCCAGAGTCCCCGAAGAGGCTGCTCCTTTAACCCTGTCCTGTCTGAGTGAAGAACAGATGCCCTCCGGCGACCTACACGCAGAGGCGGGGCCAAATCCAAAGCTGAGACCCAGGAGCTGTGAGAACAAAGAAGAGAAAGGGAAACCTCTCCCAGCAGCCTCAGAAGCAGCGGATTAAAGCTCCACAAAAAACTTGATGTAACCTGCATCTGTGGAATACATGAATAGACAACAAATCATCCCAAATTGAGGAGCCAGGAGTCAGTGCTGTGCCTCTGAGGTGGGAGAGCCAACTTCAGGACACTGGTCCACAAGAGACCTCCCAGCTCCACATAATATCAAACAGCGAATATCTTCCAGAGATCTCCATCTCAACACCAGCACCCAGCTTCACTCAACGACCAGCAAGCTACAGTGCTGGACACCCTATGCCAAAAAACTAGCAAGACAGGAACACAACACCAACCATTAGCAGAGAGGTGGCCTAAAATCATAAAAAGTCCGCAGATACCCCAAAACACACCACCAGACATGGACCTGCCCACCAGAAAGACAAGATCCAGCCTCATCCACCAGAACACAGGCACTAGTCCCCTCCACCAGGAAGCCTACACAACCCACTAAACCAACCTTAGCCACTGGGGACAGACACCAAAAACAACGGGAACTACGAACATGCAGCCTGCAAAAAGGAGACCCCAAACACAGTAACATAAGCAAAATGAGAAGACAGAAAAACACACAGCACGAGAAGGAGCAAGATAAAAACCCAACAGACCTAACAAATGAAGAGGTAATGGCAGTCTACCTGAAAAAGAATTCAGAATAATGATGGTAAAGATGATCTAAGATTCTATTTCCAAGATCCAAAATCTTGGAAATAGAATAGACAAAATGCAAGAAACAGTTAACAAGGACCTAGAAGAACTAAAGATGAATCAAGCATCGATTAAAAACACAATAAATGAAATGAAAAATACTCTAGATGGGATCAATAGCAGAATAACTGAGGCAGAAGAACGGATAAGTGAGGTGGAAGATAAAATAATGGAAATAACTGCTGCAGAGAAAAATAAAGAAAAAAGAATGAAAAGAACAGAGGACAGTCTCAGAGGCCTCTGGGACAATATTAAACGCACCAACATTCGAATTATAGGGGTTCCAGAAGAAGAAGAGAAAAAGAAAGGGACTGAGAAAATATTTGAAGAGATTATAGTTGAAAACTTCCCTAATATGGGAAAGGAAATAGTTAATCAAGTCCAGGAGGCACAGAAAGTGCCATACAGAATAAATCCAAGGAGAAATACGCCAAGACACATATTAATCAAACTGTCAAATTAAACACAAAGAAATCATATTAAAAGCAGCAAGGCAAAAACAACAAATAACACACAAGGGAATCCCCATCAGGATAACAGCTGATCTCTCAGCAGAAACTCTACAAGCCAGAAGGGAGTGGCAGGACACAATTAAAGTGATGAAGGAGAAAAACCAGCAACCAAGATTACTCTACCCAGCAAGGATCTCATTCAGATTTGATGGAGAAATTAAAACGTTTACAGACAAGCAAAAGCTGAGAGAGTTCAGCACCACCAAACCAGCTTTACAACAAATGCTAAAGGAACTTCTCTAGGCAAGAAACACAACAGAAGGAAAAGACCTACAATAACGAACCCAAAACAATTAAGAAAATGGGAATAGGAACATACATATCGATAATTACCTTAAATGTAAATGGACTAAATGCTCCCACCAAAAGACACAGAGTGGCTGAATAGATACAAAAACAAGACCCATATATATGCTGTCTACAAGAGACCCACTTCACACCTAGAGACACACAGAGACTGAAAGTAAGGGGATGGAAAAAGATATTCCATGCAAATGGAACCAAAAGAAAGCTGGAGTAGCAATTCTCATATCAGACAAAATAGACTTTAAAATAAAGACTACTAGAAGAGACAAAGAAGGACACTACATAATGATCAAGGGATCGATCCAAGAAGAAGATATAACAATTGTAAATATTTATGCACCCAACATAGGAGCACCTCAATACATAAGGCAAATACTAACAGCCATAAAAGGAGAAATCGACAGTAACACAGTCATAGTAGGGGACTTTAACACCCCACTTTCACCAATGGACAGATCATCCAAAATGAAAATAAATAAGGAAACACAAGCTTTAAATGATACATTAAACAAAATGGACTTAATTGATATTTAGAGGACATTCCATCCAAAAACAACAGAATACACATTTTTCTCAAGTGCTCATGGAACATTCTCCAGGATACATCATATCTTGGGTCACAAATCAAGCCTTGGTAAATTTAAGAAAATTGAAATTGTATCAAGTATCTTTTCCGACCACAATGCTATGAGACTAGATATCAATTACAGGAAAAGATCTGTAAAAAATACAAACACATGGAGGCTAAACAATACACTACTTAATAACAAAGTGATCACTGAAGAAATCAAAGAAGAAATTAAAAAATACCTAGAAACAAATGACAATGGAGACACGACGACCCAAAACCTATGGGATGCAGCAAAAGCACTTCTAAGAGGGAAGTTTATAGCAATACAATCCCACCTTAAGAAACAGGAAACATCTCGAATAAACAACCTAACCTTGCACCTAAAGCAATTAGAGAAAGAAGAACAAAAACATCCCAAAGTTAGCAGAAGGAAAGAAATCATAAAAATCAGATCAGAAATAAATGAAAAAGAAATGAAGGAAATGATAGCAAAGATCAATAGAACTACAAGCTGGTTCTTTGAGAAGATAAACAAAATTGATAAACCATTAGCCAGACTCATCAAGAAAAAAAGGGAGAAGACTCAAATCAATAGAATTAGAAATGAAAAAAAAGTAACAACTGACACTGCAGAAATACAAAAGATCATGAGAGATTACTATAAGCAACTCTATGCCAATAAAATGGACAACCTGGAAGAAATGGACAAATTCTTAGAAATGCACAACCTACCGAGACTGAACCAGGAAGAAATAGAAAATATGAACAGACCAATCACAAGCACTGAAATTGAAACTGTGATAAAAAATCTTGCAACAAACAAAAGCCCAGGACCAGATGGTGTCACAGGCGAATTCTATCAAGCATTTAGAGAAGCGCTAACACCTATCCTTCTCAAACTCTTCCAAAATATAGCAGAGGGGGGAACACTCCCAAACTCATTCTACGAGGCCACCATCACCTTGATACCAAAACCAGACAAGGATGTCACAAAGAAAGAAAACTACAGGCCAATATCACTGATGAACATAGATGCAAAAATCCTCAACAAAATACTAGCAAACAGAATCCAACAGCACATTGAAAGGATCATACACCATGATCAAGTGGGGTTTATTCCAGGAATGCAAGGATTCTTCAATATACGCAAATCAATCAACGTGATACACCATATTAACAAATTGAAGGAGAAAAACCATATGATCATCTCAATAGATGCAGAGAAAGCTTTCGACAAAATTCAACACCCATTTATGATAAAAACCCTGCAGAAAGTAGGCATAGAGGGAACTTTCCTCAACATAATAAAGGCCATATATGACAAACCCACAGCCAGCATCGTCCTCAATGGTGAAAAACTGAAACCATTTCCACTAAGATCAGGA
Organism: Mesoplodon mirus; assembly: GCF_964341445.2. Lineage (NCBI taxonomy): Eukaryota > Metazoa > Chordata > Mammalia > Artiodactyla > Ziphiidae > Mesoplodon > Mesoplodon mirus. The sequence continues at coordinate 98,862,078 of NC_138982.1, read as the reverse complement.
ACAAGACAAGGTTGCCCACTCTCACCACTATTATTCAACATAGTTTTGGAAGTTTTAGCCACAGCAATCAGAGAAGAAAAGGAAATAAAAGGAATCCAAATCGGAAAAGAAGAAGTAAAGCTGTCACTGTTTGCAGATGACATGATACTATACATAGAGAATCCTAAAGATGCTACCAGAAAACTAATAGAGCTAATCAATGAATTTGGTAAAGTTGCAGGATACAAAATTAATGCACAGAAATCTCTGGCATTCCTATATACTAATGATGAAAAATCTGAAAGTGAAATCAAGGAAACACTCCCATTTACCATTGCAACAAAAAGAATAAAATATCTAGGAATAAACCTACCTAAGGAGACAAAAGACCTGTATGCAGAAAATTATAAGACACTGATGAAACACATTAAAGATGATACAAACAGATGGAGAGATGTACCATGTTCTTGGATTGGAAGAATCAACATTGTGAAAATGACTCTACTACCCAAAACAATCTACAGATTCAATGCAATCCCTATCAAACTACCACTGGCATTTTTCACAGAACTAGAACAAAAAATTTCACAATTTGTATGGAAACACAAAAGACCCCGAATAGCCAAAGCAATCTTGAGAACGAAAAATGGAGCTGGAGGAATCAGGCTCCCTGACTTCAGACTATACTACAAAGCTACAGTAATCAAGACAGTATGGTACTGGCACAAAAACAGAAAGACAGATCAATGGAACAGGATAGAAAGCCCAGAGATAAACCCACAGACATATGGTCACCTTATCTTTGATAAAGGAGGCAGGAATGTACAGTGGAGAAAGGACAGTCTCTTCAATAAGTGGTGCTGGGAAAACTGGATAGAGACATGTAAAAGTATGAGATTAGATCACTCCCTAACACCATACACAAAAAATATGCTCAAAATGGATTAAAGACCTAAATGTAAGGCCAGACACTATCAAACTCTTAGAGGAAAACATAGGCAGGACACTCTATGACATAAATCACAGCAAGATCCTTTTGGACCCACCTCCTAGAGAAATGGAAATAAAGACAAAAATAAACACATGGGACCTAATGAAACTTAAAAGCTTTTGCACAGCAAAGGAAACCATAAACAAGACCAAAAGACAACCCTCAGAATGGGAGAAAATATTTGCAAATGAAGCAACTGACAAAGGATTAATCTCCAAAATTTATAAGCAGCTCATGCAGCTCAATAACAAAAAAACAAACAACCCAATCCAAAAATGCGCAGAAGACCTAAATAGACATTTCTCCACAGAAGATATACAGACTGCCAACAAACACATGAAAGGATGCTCAACATCTTTACTCATTAGAGAAATGCAAATCAAAACTACAATGAGATATCATCTCACACCAGTCAGAATGGCCATCATCAAAAAATCTAGAAACAATAAATGCTGGAGAGGGTGTGGAAAAAAGGGAACACTCTTGCACTGCTGGTGGGAATGTGAATTGGTACAGCCACTATGGAGAACAGTATGGAGGTTCCTTAAAAAACTACAAATAGAACTACCATATGACCCAGCAATCCCACCACTGGGCATATACCCTGAGAAAAGCATAATTCAAAAAGAGACATGTACCAAAATGTTCATAGCAGCCCTATTTACAATAGCCCGGAGATGGAAACAACCTAACTGTCCATCATCAGATGAATGGGTAAAGAAGATGTGGCACATATATACAATGGAATATTACTCAGCCATAAAAAGAAATGAAATTGAGCTATTTGTAATGAGGTGGATGGACCTAGAGTCTGTCATACAGAGTGAAGTAAGTCAGAAAGAGAAAGACAAATACTGTATGCTGACACATATATATGGAATTTAAGAAAAAAAAATGTCATGAAGAACATAGGGGTAAGACAGGAATAAAGACACAGACCTACTAGAGAATGGACTTGAGGATATGGGGAGGGGGAAGGGTAAGCTGTGACAAAGTGAAAGAGCGGCATGGACATATATACACTACCAAACGTAAGGTAGATAGCTAGTGGGAAGCAGCCGCATAGCACCGGGAGATCAGCTCAGTGCCTTGTGACCGCCTGGAGGGGTGGGATAGGGAGGGTGGGAGGGAGACGCAAAAGGGAGGGGATATGGGAACATATGTATATGTATAACTGATTAAATTTGTTATAAAGGAAAAAAAAATATAGATAGTAACTTGAAACCAAAAAGAAAAAAAAAAAAAAACCCTCCAGAAAGTAGGCAGAGAGGGAACTTACCTCAACATGATAAAGGGCATATATAACAAACCCACAGCCAACATCATCCTCAATGGTGAAAAAATGAAACCATTTCCAGTAGGATCAGGAACAAGACAAGGTTGCCCACACTCACCACTATTATTCAACATTGCTTTGGAAGTTTTAGCCTCAGCAATCAGAGAAAAAAAAAAGAAATAAAAGGAATCAAAATTGGAAAAGAAGAAGTAAAGATGTCACTGTTTGTTGATGACATGATACTATACCTAGAGAATCCTAAAGATGCTACCAGAAAGCTACTAGAGCTAATCAATGAATTTGGTAAACTAGCAGGATACAAAATTAATGCACAGAAATCTCTGGCATTCCTATACACTAATGATGAAAAATCTGAAAGAGAAATTAAGGAAACACTCCCATTTACCACTGCAACAAGAAGAATAAAATACTTAGGAATAAACCTATCTAAGGAGATGAAAGCCCTGTATACAGAAAACTATAAGACACTGATGAAAGAAATTAAAGATGATACAAATACATGGAGAGACATACCATGCTCTTGGATTTGAAGAATCAACATTGTGGAAATGACTATACTACACAAAACAATCTACAGATTCAATGAAAACCCTATAAAATTACCACTGGCATTTTTCACAGAACCAGAACAAAAATTTCACAATTTGAATGGAAACACAAAAGACCCTGAAGAGCCAAAGCAAACTTGAGAAATAAAAATAGAGCTGGAGGAATTAGGCTCCCTGACTTCAGATTATAATACAAAGCTAAAGGGCTTCCCTGGTGGCGCAGCAGTTGAGAGTCCACCTACCGATGCAGGGGACACGGGCTTGTGCCCTGGTCAGGGAAGATCCCACATGCCGTGGAGCGGCTGGGCCCATGAGCCATGGCCACTGAGCCTGCGCATCCGGAGCCTGTGCTCCACAATGGGAGAGGCCACAACAGTGAGAGGCCTGCGTACCGCAAAAAAAAAAAAAAAAAATTCTACAGTAATCAAGACAGTATGGTACTGGCACAAAAACAGAAATATATATCAATGGAACAGGATAGAAAGCCCAGAGATAAAGCCATGCACATATGGTCACCTTATTCTTGATAAAGGAGGCAAGAATATACAATGGAGAAAAGACAGTCTCTTCAATAAGTGGTGCTGGGAAAAGTGGACGGCTACATGCAAAAGAATGAAATTAAAACACTCCCTAAAACCATACACAAAAATAAACTCAAAATGGATTAAAGACCTAAATGGAAAGTCAGACACTATAAAACTCTTAGAGGAAAACACAGGCAGAACACTCTATGACATAAATCACAGCAAGATCCTTTTGGACCCACATCCTATAGAAATGGAGATAAAAACAAAAATAAACACATGGGACCTAATGAAACTTAAAAGGTTTTACACAGCAAAGGAAACCATAAACAAGGCAAAAAGACAATCCTCAGAATGAGAGAAAATATGTGCACATGAATCAACTGACAAAGGGTTAATCTCCAAAATTTACAAGTAGCTCATGCAGCTCAGTAACAAAAAAACAAATAACCCAACCCGAAAATGGGCAGAAGACCTAAATAGACATTTCTCCACAGAAGATATACAGATTGCCAACAAACACATGAAAGAATGCTTAACATCACTAATCATTAGAGAAATGTAAATCAAAACTACAATGAGGTATCAGCTCACACCAGTCAGAATGGCCATCATCAAAAAATCTAGAAACAATAAATGCTGGAGAGGGTGTGGAGAAAAGGGAACCCTCTTGCACTGTAGCTGGGAATGTAAATTGATACAGCCACTATGGAGAACAGTATGGAGGTTCCTTAAAAAACTACAAATAGAACTACCATACGACCCAGCAATCCCACTACTGGGCATATACCCTGAGAAAACCATAATTCAAAAAGAGTCATGTACCACAATGTTCACTGCAGCTCAATTTACAACAGCCAGGACATGGAAGCAACCTATGTGTCCACTGACAGATGAATGTTTAAAGAAGATGTGGCACATATATACAATGGACTATAACTCAGCCACAAAAACAAATGAAATTGAGTTATTTGTAGTGAGGTGGATGGACCTAGAGTCTGTCATACAGAGTGAAGTAAGTCAGAAAGAGAAAAACAAATACTGTATGCTAACACATATATATGGAATCTAAAAAAAAAAAAAGAGGTCATGAAGAACCTAGGTGCAGGATGGGAATAAAGACACAGAACAACAATAAAGACACAGAGATTGGAATTGAGGACACGGTGGGGTGGGGAAGTGTAAGCTGTGACAAAGTGAGAGAGTGGCATGGACATTTATACACTGTGAAATATAAAACTGATAGCTAGTGGGAAGCAGCCGCATAGTAGAGGGAGATCAGCTCAGTGCTTCATGACCACCTAGAGGGGTGGGATAGGGAGGGTTAGAGGGAAGGAAATGCCAGAGAGAAGAGATATGGGAATATATGTATATGTATAGCTGATTCACTTTGTTATAAAGCAGAAACTAGCACACCTTTGTAAAGCAATTATATTACAATAAAGATGTTTAAAAAAATAAAGTGCATCACTTCTAGTGCCTAAAATACAAAAAAGAAAAAATGTTGTGTACTATATAGATACAATAACTTAAAAAATATGTATACAATAAAAAGGCTGGAATGATATAAACCCAAATCAGTTGTCTCCGCATGGTAGAAGCATGGTGACACTTTTTCCTCTATTTCTCCAAATCTGTGATAAGAAAGTACTTCTTGTGCAATGACCGTTATGGTCTGAGTGTGTCCCCCCCAAATTTTATATTTTGAAACCCTAACCCCCAAACATAATGGTATAAAGAGGTGGAGACCTTTAGGAGGTGGTTAAGCAATGAGGGTTGAGCCCTCAAAACGGAAATGAGTTGGGGGACCTTCAAGGTGGTGGAGGAGTAAGATATGGAGATCACCTTCCTCCCCACAAATACATCAAAACTACATCTACATGTGGAACAACTCCTACAGAACAACAACTGAAGGCTGGCAGAAGACTCAGACTTCCCAAAGTGCAAGAAACTCCCTACATACCTGGCCGTGTGGTTGACATGGTCTCGGTGCTCCGACTGGGTTCCAGGCCTGAGGCGCTCAGGTGGGAGAGCTGAGCTCAGGACACTGGACAACCAGAGACCTCCAAGCCACATGTAATATCAAAGAGTTATGACCCAGCTCCACTCAATGAGCAGCTAGCTCCAGTGCTGGACACCTCATACCAAACAATTAGCAAGACAGGAACACAACACTGCCCATCAGCAGAGAGGATGCCTAAAATCATAATAAGTTGACAAACACCCCAATACACAACACCAGACACAGTCCTGCCCACCAGAAAGACAAGATCCAGCCTCATCCACCAGACACAGGCACCAGTCTCCTCCACCATGAAGCTTACACAACCGACTGAACCAACCTTAGCCACTGGGGGCAGACGCCAAAAACAACAGAAACTACGAACCTGCAGCCTGTGAAAAGGAGACCTCAAATGCAATAAGTTAAGCAAAATGAGAAGACAGAGAAACACACAGCAGATGAAGGAGCAAGGTAAAAACCCACCAGAACAAATGGAGAGGAAATAGGCAGTTGACCTGAAAAAGAATTCACAGTAATGATAGTAAAGATGATCCAAAATCTTGAAAATAAAATGGAGAAAACACCAGAAATGTTTAACAAGGACTTAGAAGGACTAAAGAGCAAACAAACAATGATGAACAACACAATAAATGAAATTAAATATTCTCTAGAAGGAATCAAGAGCAGAATAACTGAGGCAGAAAAAATGGATAAGTGACCTGGAAGATAAAATAGTGGAAATAACTACCATGGAGCAGAATAAAGAAAAAAGAATGAAGAGACTTGAGGACAGTCTCAGAGACATCTGGGACAACATTAAATGCACCAACATACAAATTATAGGGGTGCCAGAAGAAGAGAAAAAGCAAGGGACTGAGAAAATATTTGAAGAGATAATAGTTGAAAATTTACCTAAAATGGGAAAGGAATTAGTCAAATCCAGGAGGCGCAGAGAGTACCATACAGGATAAATCCAAGGAGAAACAAACCAAGACACATATTAATCAAACTATCAAATATTAAATACAAAGAAAAAAATTAAAAGCAGCAAGGGAAATAAAACAAATAACATACAGTAGAATCCCCATAAGGTTAACAGCTGATCTTTCAGTAGAAACTCTGCAAGCCGAAGGGAGTGGCAGGACATATTTAAACTGATGAACGGGAAAAACTGACAACCAAGACTACTCTACCCAGCAAGGATCTCGTTCAGATTCAATTGAGAAATTAAAACCTTTACAGACAAGCAAAAGCTAAGAGAATTCAGCACCACCAAACCGGCTCTACAACAAAGGCTTAAGGAACTTCTCTAGGAAGGAAACACAAGGAAGGAAAAGACCTGAAATAACAAACCCAAAACAATTAAGAAAATGGCAGTAGGGATATACATATTGATAATTACCTTAAATGTAAATGGATTAAATGTTCCAACTAAAAGACACAGACTGGCTGAATGGATAGAAAAACAAGACCCATATATATGCTGTCTACAAGAGACCCACTTCAGACCTAGGGACACATACAGACTGAAAGCGAGGGGATGGAAAAAGATATTCCATTCAAATGGAAATCAAAAGAAACCTGCAGTAGCAATTCTCAAATCAGACAAAATAGACTTTAAAATAAAGACTATCACAAGAGACAAAGAAGGTCACTACATAATGATCAAGGAATCAATCCAAGAAGAAGATATGGCAATTGTAAATACGTATGCACCCAACATAGGCACACCACAATACATAGGGCAAATGCTAACAGTCATGGACAGGGAAATTGACAGTAACACAATAATAGTGGGGAACTTTAACACCCCACTTGCATCAATGGACAGATCATCCAAACAGAATATAAATAAGAAAACACAAGCTTTAAGTGATACATTAAACAAGATGGACTTAATTGATATTTATAGGACATTCCATCCCAAAACAACAGAATACACTTTCTTCTCAAGTACTCACGGAACATTCTCTAGGATCATATCTTGGGTCACAAATGAAGCCTTGGTAAATTTAAGAAAACTGAAATTGTATCAAGTATCCTTTCCAAACACAATGCCATGAGACTAGATATCAATTACAGGAAAAAATCTGTAAAAAATACAAACACATGGAGGAGAAACAATACACTACTAAATAACCAAGAGATCACTGAAGAAATCAAAGAGGAAACCAAAAAATACCTAGAAAAACATGAGAATGAAAACACGATGAATGAAAACACAAAATCTATGGGATGCAGCAAAAGCAGTTCTAAGAGGGAAGTTTATAGCAATACTATCCTAACTTAAGCAGCAAGAAACATGTAAAATAAAAATCCTAACCTTACACCTAGAGCAATTAGAGAAAGAAGAACAAAAATAAGCCCAGAGTTAGCAGAAGGAAAGAAATCATAAAGATCAGATCAGAAATAAATGAAAAAGAAATGAAGGAAATGATAGCAAAGATCAATAAAACTAAAAGCTGGTTCATTCAAAAGATAAAAAAATTGATAAACCATTATCCAGACTCATCAAGAAAAAAAGGGAGAACACTCAAATCAACAGAATTAGAAATGAAAAATGAGAAGTAAAAACTGACACTGCAGAACTACAAGGATTATGAGAGATTACTACAAGCAACTCTATGCCAATAAAATGGACAACTTGGAAGAAATGAACAAATTCTTAGAAAAGTTCAACCTTCTGAGACTGAAACAGGAAGAAATAGAAAATATAAACAGACTGATCACAAGCACTGAAATTGAAACTGTGATTTATCTTCCAACAAACAAAAGGCCAGGGCCAGATGGCCTCACAGGCGAATTCTATCAAACATTTAAAGAAAAGTTAACACCTATCCTTCTCAAACTCTTCCAAAACATAGCACAGGGAGGAACACTCCCAAACTCATTCTACGAGGCTACCATCACACTCATACCAAAACCAGACAAAGATGTCACACACACAAAAAAACTACAGGCCAGTATCACTGATGAACATAGATGCAAAAATCCTCAACAAAATACTAGCAAACAGAATCCAACAGCACATCAAAAGGATCATACACCATGATCAAGTGGGGTTTATCCCAGGAATGCAAGGATTCTACAATATATGCAAAGCAATCAATGTGACAAACCGTATTAACAAATTGAAGGAGAAAAACCATATGATCATCTCAATAGCTGCAGAAAAAGCTTTTGACAACATTCAACACCGATTTATGATAAAAACTCTTTAGAAAGTAGGGAAACAGGGAACTTACCTCAACATAATAAAGGCCATTTATGACAAACCCACAGCCAACATTGTTCTCAATGGTGAAAAAATGAAACCATTTCCACTAAGATCAGGAACAAGACAAGGTTGCCCACTCTCACCACTATTATTCAACATAGTTTTGGAAGTTTTAGCCATGGCAATCAGAGAAGAAAAAGAAATAAAAGGAATCAAAATTGGAAAAGAAGAAATAAAGCTGTCACTGTTTGCAGATGACATGATACTATACATAGAGAATCCTAAGATGCCACCAGAAAACTACTAGAGCTAATCAATAAATTTGGTAAAGTAGCAGGATACAAAATTAATGCACAGAAATCTCTTGCATTCCTATACACTAATGATGGAAAATCTGAAAGAGAAATTAAGGAAACAATGCATTTACCATTGCAACAAAAAGAGTGAAATACCTAGGAATAAATCTACCTAAGGAGACAAAAGACCTGTATGCAGAAAACTATAAGACACTGATGAAAGAAATTAAATATGACACAAACAGATGGAGAGATATACCATGTTCTTGGATTGGAAGAATCAACATTGTGAAAATGACTATACTACACAAAACAATCTACCAATTCAATGCAATCCCTTTGAAAATACCATTGGCATTTTTCACAGAACTAGAATAAAAAAATTCACAATTTGTATGGAAACACAAATGACCCTGAATATAGCCAAAGCAAATTTTAGAAAGAAAAACGGTGGTAGAGGAATCAGGCTCCCTGAGTTCAGACTATACTACACAGCTACAGTAATCAAGACAGTATGGTACTGGCACAAAAACAGAAATATAGATCAATGGGACAGGAGAGAAAGCCCAGAGATAATCCCACACACATATGGTAACCTTTGATAAAGGAGGCAAAAATATACAATGGAGGAAAGAAAGCCTCTTCAGTAAGTGGTGTTGGGAAAATGGACAGCTACATGTAAAAGAATAAAATTAGAACACTCCCTAATACCATACACAAAAATAAACTCAAAATGGATTAAAGACCTAAGTGGAAAGTCAGACACTATAAAACTCTTAGAGGAAAACATAGGCAGAATGCTCTATGAGATAAACCACAGTAAGATCCTTTTTGGCCCATCTCCTAGATAAATGGAAGTTAAAACATAAATAAACAAATGGGACCTAATGAAACTTAAAATCTTTTGCACAGCAAAGGAAACCATAAACAAGACGAAAAGAGATCCCTCAGAATGGGAGAAAATATTTGCAAACAAAGGCCCTGACAAAGGATTAATCTCCAAAATATACAAGCAGCTCATGCAGCTCCATATCACAAAAACAAACAACCCAATCCAAAAATGGGCAGAAGACCTAAATAGACATTTCTGCAAAGAAGATATACAGATTGCCAACAAACACATGAAAGGATGCTCAATATCACTAATCATTAGAGAAATACAAATCAAAACTACCAAGAGGTATCACCTCACACCGGTTACAGTGGCCATCATCAAGTTCGGTGCTTTGTGACCACCTAGAGGGATGGGATAGGGAGGATGGGAGGGAGGGAGACACAAGAGGGAAGAGATATGGGAACATATGTATATGTATAACTGATTCACTTTGTTATAAAGCAGAAACTAACACACCATTGTAAAGCAATTATACTCCAATAAGATGTAAAAAAAAAAAAGAACGTAAATATATGTATAACTGAATCACTTTGCTGTAGAGCAGAAGTTAACACAATATTTTAAGTCAACTATATACTTCAATAAAATTTTTTAAATGGTGCTTTCACAAGTAAAAAAAAAAAAGAGGGAGGAGATATGGGGTTATATGTATGTGTATAACTGATTCACTTTGTTACAAAGCAGAAACTAACACACCATTGTAAAGCAATTACACTGCAATAAAGATGTTTTTAAAATAAATAAATAAATAAAAGCATTGGTTAGAGAGTAAAAAAAAAAAATCTACAAACAATAAATGCTGGAGAGTGTGTGGAGAAAAGGAAACTCTCTGGTACTGTTGTTGGGAATGCAAATTGATACAGCCACTATGGAGAACAGTATGGAGGTTCCTCAAAATACTAAAAATAGAACTACCATATGACCTAGCAATCCCACTACTGGGCATATACCTTGAGAAAACCATAATTCAAAAAGAGTCAGGTACCAAAATGTTCATTGCAGCTCTATTTACAATAGCCAGGACATGGAAGCAACCTAAGTGTCCATCATTGGATGAATGGATAAAGAAGATGTGGCACATATATACAATGGAATACTAGCCATAAAAAGAAACGAAATTGAGTTATTTGTAATGAGGTGGATGGACCCAGAGTCTGTCATACAAAGTGAAGTATGTCAGAAAGAGAAAAACAAATACCGTATGCTAACACATATATATGGAATCTTTAAAAAAAAAAAAAGGTTCTGAAGAACCTAGGGGTAGGACAGGAATAAAGATGCATATGTAGTGAATGGACTTGAGGATACGGGGAAGGGGAAGGGTAAGCTTGGACAAAGTGAGAGAGTGGCATGGACATACATACACTACCAAATGTAAAATAGATAGCTAGTGGGAACAAGCTGCATAGCACAGGGAGATGAGCTTGGTGCTTTTTGTCCTCTGTAAAAGAGGTTCCAGAGACACACCTATCCCCTTCCTCCATATGAGGAAACAACAAGAAATCTGTGACCTGGAAGAAGGCTCTCACCCAACCATGCTGGCACCCTGTTCTCAGACTTCAAGCCTCCAGAACTGTGAGAAATAAATTCCTGTTGTTGAGACGCTATTTTGGTATTTTGTTACAGCAGACCAAATGGACTAAGAAAATGACAAAATGTTCTAGAAATAATTTTTTCTTATTTTAACTATCCCAATAAATAGCTGGTAGTAGTAGATGAATTCAGGAGGGATTAGACGTGAAGCCAGTAGATAATCAGGTTCCCCACTCTTTTCACCCAGGTGAGTTATTCTCACCATATAGCCACATCACAAAATGTACTGGAGTTCACACACTCAACACAAGATAAAAGAAAAGCACCAAACAGTAATGGTGTCTACATCAATCACATAGGCTGAGGCACAGTTGATAATACTTCCCCATGTTTAGGTGAGAGTGATCTGGCTTCAGACACTACACTGAGGGGTGGTACCTAAGCAGAGCTCATTCAGAACAGAGCGGCTGATGGAGGCCATTCTGGGAAAGCCCAGCATCCATTCCATTGCAGACACTGAACAATTATGTCTTGAACAAGGAGCTCACATTGATTCCCCTTTGTTACGTTACATCACCCACAATACAACTGCAGGCAAATAGGAGTCAGCGGTTCCCAACTTCCAAATGTCATGTGGAAAAAAAGCAAAGAGAGGGAAGAAGCACTGTCCTCCATGTATAGGCACTTCTGGAGGGTGTGTGTATAGCCTCCCCTCACTCTTGGACCACTGTAGCTGTTTTCTAAATTGTGAACTATTTTCAGGCCTCTACTACCTCCAATCCAATGAAAATTCCCTACATCCTATAGCCCTATCTGCTGTTTTCTCCCCCTGACCTGGCTCTTGCTGTCTGTTCCACTTATTAGCACTTAGTACCTCCTAGTTGTTTTCAGTTTATCTTTTAAGTAAATGTTATTCATTTTTGCATATTCATTTTACATAATAGGTATGTGATATATTTAAGTAACTTATGGCTTTGGGAGTAATAAAGAATAACTTTCCTTAGATTATCTTTGTTCCCTTCTACTTCATGAATAAAAGGAAGGACGGGATAAAAAAAGGAAAATATGTTTAATGTGGAATCAGCCCAGTGATGACCACTAAAAGTATAATTAGGATTAGAGGTAGACCACTGCCTCAGTGGAAAGCCCTGGCTTCCATCTCCTCAATCTACTGGAAAACACAGGCATTTAGTTTGAGGGTTTGTTTAAATGTGAACTTACTTGGGAAAGGGAAGTTTTTAGCTATTTTTAGTTAGTTTGAGAGGACTACTAATACTTTCTTCATAACACATTTTGATAGGAGGGAAAGACAAAAAGTATCAGGATGACATCTTGGAAGCCCAGGGGAGGGCTGCATCAAGATAAGAAATGGCATAGGAAATGGAAGCAAGGGGCAATGCAGGGGCACATAATTGACTGCATCATTTTGCTTGTAGCTAGCCTTACAACCACAGTAACATGTCATTTACCAAATCAAGATTGTGCATTTTAATGTGGCATCCCAATTTGGTGTTCAGGAAATCACAATCCAGGTGAAAAGAAAATGAGCATTCCAAAATATATATCACGTGGACTTGAAGTGTCAGGAGAATATGTATTTTCCTTCCTTATCCCCAAAGCGTGAAACCTGAGGCATCTTTAGCTAAGAATTATTGCAGAGCACATGATTCTTTGCTTATAAAAGATCTTGGAAGAAACTGGGGCTACACTTTTGGCTCTGAGTTGCAGATGAAGCAGGAAATGTAAAAATATTCTGAACTTCTTCACAAAGGCTCTCAGTCTAAAACTGAATGAGAAACTCTTTGGGAAATGATGGGGGATTAGCAGGTGTGGGTTTTAAGTGTATGCATTCTCCTTAGCTGACACTTGGAAGTGTCCCCATGGCTCTATCTTGAGGTGACAGAAGGAGATGAAGCCTTAGGCAGGCTGATGCACAGATACAAAGATACTTATGTTTGTCAGGAGCTAAAAGGAAACCATGAGTCACACAGGAAAGAAGGATTAAGTGGTTTAACAAGTTTTTTGCTTTCCTGAAATTCTTACTAGGAAAAAAGATCAGCTCTTTTTTCTTAGTGCAACAAATACTCTTTTTCAGCTCAGAGGTGAAGAGCGTATTTATATGTACAAAACTAAGTGATTTTTCCAATGTATACCTCTTCTATTTCTTTAAGGTCAAGCAAAATGCCTTCTATCAGATGAACTGCTACTCCTTCAGACTTTAAAAATCTAAAGAACCTAAGTTTACAAAACTAAACGTTATAATATTTCTGTGCCGCTAGAGGCAAAGGTTAAACATTGGCTACAATGGTTCTATACTGCAGTTTAAAAGAAAAAGCTCTCGCCTTGATTTCCCTTAAGTTTACCAGATTTACTGAATTTTATCCAAAGAATTACACAAGCAGCAAAACATGTGGCAGATGGTGAGAGAAAAGAAACAAAAAACCTAACAATGCTTATGTCTTCCAGTTTATAAAACTTCACTTACTGTTTTTACTGGAGGATACACACCAGTGCTTAAGCAAATGTGCATGAATGCATACCTAAAGGAGGCTGTTTCTGTTACTTCACTGAATTATCAAAGTATGGGTGATGAGGTTGGCGGGTATGATGTCAAACACATACAGAAGGAATTAAACTATTATATATGCAGCCAAGGCTATTGTTTAATCTTCAAGTTCATCTTCTAGTTTTTTAGAGTGGGAACCATATATTCTGAAATTATTCAGCCCTGAGGTTCCTCCCACTTAGGGATTTTCATGGATTTAAGTTATCAGGAAAATGATGTCTCTCTGGTGGTGGCTAATGGTTGGAATGGTTACCTCTCCTGTATGAACACCTTGACCACCTCGGTGACTTGCACATTTTGTCAGATTTGAACTCTGGCCAATAAGAGATAAACTTACCCAAAGAGAATAGCTATTAAGAAGTAGAGTTGGAATCAAGAGGGAGTTGATTAAGGAAGTAGAGTTGGAATCCACTGTCAGCCAAAAGGAGGAGGAATAAAAAGACCCAAAAGAGGGCCTCCCTGGTGGCGCAGTGGTTGAGAGTCCGCCTGCCGATGCAGGGGATACGGGTTCGTGCCCCGGTCTGGGAGGATCCCATATGCCGCGGAGCGGCTGGGCCCGTGAGCCACGGCCGCTGGGCCTGCGCATCCGGAGCCTGTGCTCCGCAACGGGAGAGGCCACAACAGTGAGAGGCCCGCATACCGCAAAAAGAATAGAAAAAAAAAAAAAAAAAAAAAAAAGACCCAAAAGATACTTCCTGTTGCTAAAAAGTCTCATTAGATAATTTACTTCAACATAAAGTTCAATGTTACACAGTGACTGGGTGAGCGGTGTTCATGTTCCTCCCTCAATACTGATGAAGAATGTATCATATTATATGAATTATATTAATTGTACTTATTATTCTAATGTCTGAATACCCTCCCCCATCTCCAGTGGAACTGTGAGCTCCTTGTGGACAGGAACTCTGTCTTATCCCTGTATCCCCACTATGGTGCCTGGACAGTGGAGCCCTTTGATAAATATAACTGGATATCACAATCATGAGAATAACTGGAATTAAGGGTAGAACATAACAAAGAATAGTCTGAAGATGAGAATTTGTCTGCATTCCCAAGACTGTCCCAAGGAAGAAGGCATTCTCTCAGTACCACTATTCCAGGTCTTTGGAAACAAACATCAAATATCCAATATCTTGTAGAACTAAAAAGGAAAGGGCTTCCCTGGTGGCACAGTGGTTGGGAGTCCACCTGCCAATGCGGGGGACACAGGTTTGAGCCCTGGTCTGGGAGGATCCCACATGCCATGGAGCAACTAAGCCCACGCGCCACGACTACTGAGCCTGTGTGCCACAACTACTGAAGCCCACGTGCCTAGAGCCTGCGCTCTGCAACAAGAGAAGTCAACACAGTGAGAAGCCTGCGCACGACAACAAAGATCCAATGCAGCCAAAAATAAAAATAAATAAAGAATTTAAATTATTTAAAAAAAGAGAAATGAAAGAGCTATCTAACAATTACAGAATGCAAAATATCATGAGCTTTCTTGGGAGCCAAGTCACAGTCAGAGTTGTTTAAGTAGAGGTAACAAAACTAACTGCAGATGATGTTGTGAATGGATTCAATGAACTTTGGACCCTCGGGTTCCTTCCAAATTGAGAGTCGATTCTTGATCTCTAAACTGGAATTGGCCTAATCATTTGGCTACAATAACTTGCTGAGCACATCCCATAATGATAGTAAGCATCCTTGCTCTGCCTCTATAGTCACAGCTGAGAAGTTTCCTTATTGGTTTTCCTTATTTTCTAAGATAATTTTCCCATCAAGAAGGAAATAAGTGTTCTAAAATAACTTAGCTTGATTTTAAGGTCAGGTACATCTTTAGTAAATTGCAGTCTGACTCTATGACACTAATCAGTCTTTTGTACATTTTGTTGGCATTACATAAATTCTATGAGGATTTGATAACACCCAGGAACCAGAGCAACATTTCCCAAGAGGTACCAGTCAAAATGTCAGGAGCTAAGTCTTCTTATTGGCCTCCGTGCCTCTAGTTTTGTTCTGCCTAACCCATTTTCTTCTCTGCCGTAAGAATGACCTTTCAAAAACATAAAACTAAACATACTAGCACACCTTTCTTCATAAAACCCTTCAATGTTATCCAGTTGCCTTCAAAAGGAAGTCTAAATAGCCATGGGTGATCTTTGCCTTGACTATCCCTTGGCCTCAATCCCTGATATTCCCTCCTTTGTTCTATGTTCAGACAGTTGAACAATTTACATCTCCCAATTGTGACATCATCCTTATCACTTTAGATCAGTGATTCTCTACCAGGAGCAGTTTTGCCCCTGGGGACATTTAACTATGTTTGGAGACATTTTTGGTTAACTCATGGGATGCTCCTGGCATCTACTGGGTAGAGACCAGGGATGTTGCTAAACATCCTACAATGCATAAGACAACTCCTTACATCAAAGAATTAACCAGCCCAAAATGTCAATAGTGCCTTTGTTGAGAAACTCTGCTTTAGATAAATGAATGAGAGCAACCATGCAAAAAAAAAAAACAATAAAACAAAAAAACAAAAAAATCCTGAGAAAAATTTCTTTAAGACAGTGCCTCTAAGATAGGGTTGGCAAACTATGCCCATGGGTCAAAGTTGGCCCACTACCTGTTTTTGTAAACAAGATTGTATTGGCACATGGCCATGCCTATTTATATATGGTCATTTCGTCTATGGCTGCTTTTGCAGCAGAGATGAATAGTTGCAACAAAGGCCATCTGGCCCACAGACTCTAAAATATTTTCTATCTGGCTTTTTACAGAAAAAATTGCTGACTCCTGCTCTAAAACACCCCTACTGTTCTCCTGCTCCTAATATTGCAGAATATGTAGTGTACAATTATAGCTTGCACTTGGGAAAGAAAATATTTTCCCAACTGGCATACTATTTCTGTTTTAGAACAGAAAACTTAGATACAATAACTGAATGGCCATCTAGTCTTCTAGGAAAACTAATAATGAGCTTTGCTGGTGAGATATCATTAACAAGAGGAATTCAGGGCTTGGAAGGAGTAGGTGATGATGGGGGAGGTGGAGTGGGGTAAGAAAATGTTACCAATTCCTCCCTAGAAATTTCTACACTCAACATATTCTGAACATAGCCTAGCATGCCTTTTGAGGCAGGCAGATTCTATCACTCTCAGTTTCAGGCACTTTCTAAAATTTATAAGGGGAGATGGTTAGGAGCAGTGAGGCAAATGACTATTATGAGAAAAAAAAGCTGATCAATCAAGTCTATAGCAGTCTCACTCTAGTTCCTCAAATACATGAACTTGTTTTGTTGTTAAATCTTCCTTTAACTTTAGCAGATTGCTAATAAAATGAGAATCATGCAGACGCTATGATAGATATGTGACAATTGGGATGTCTGTTAGTGTTTCCCCACAAGGCTACTGTTGACAAATGTAGCAGCTGAACAACAAAGACATATTTTTTTTTTTTTTTTTTTTTGCTGTACGCGGGCCTCTCACTGCTGTGGCCTCTCCCGTTGTGGAGCACAGGCTCCGGACACACAGGCTCTGCGGCCATGGCTCGCGGGCCCAGCCGCTGCGCGGCATGTGGGATCTTCCGGGATAGGGGCACGAACCCGTGTCCCCTGCATCGGCAGGCGGACTCTCAACCACTGCGCCACCAGGGAAGCCCAAAGACATATTTTATATGCACAAAATGCTAATTCAGTGTATAAGTTCTTTTTTATATAATAAACATCAATTTATTGTGTTTATAGAAACCAGCTCCTCATAACCATTGAGTATCTATATGCACATACATGCCACACACTGCTTCATACATCATGAGGTATTTATAGTTAGGGCAGCAACCCAGGAGCTATAGGAGAGGGCAATGAGTTTCCATGGCTATCCACGTGGGATGTATTTTCCCTGGGTGGGCGTATTAGGGAGCATATTGCTCCCATAATTGGGACATCCACAAATCAGGCAAACCAAAATCAGGATCTTCCCAGATATCTCTAAAAAATAATGCATGCAAGAAGCTAAGAGAGTTAAGGTTTGTAAAATCTAAGAGACATTGTCCTGAGGTCAAATGCCTTTTTCAGCAGTGTGATCTGCAAAGATAACGCTAACCCAACTAGTGCCTTTGTGAAAATTATTTTACAAAGTGCTTTCCATGGGGGATGTAGCTATGAAAACACAAGGTGAGACCTTGCAGCAGTACAAGGCTGGGAAACTGAATATGATTCCTATATTAAGCCAGAGATCCTAAAGGGGAACTTTTCCTAGGAAAAAACAATAAATTAACAAAACTGCATTAATTTAAACTAGAAAGTCTAAATATACTATAACCATCAAAGAAATTCAGTTAGTAGCTTAAAATCTTTTCCAGTCAAAACAAAAAAGATTTTTTAAGGTGAATTCTATGAAATGTCCAAAGAACATCATCTCAAGCTCTTCCAGATAAGAAAAAAAGAGAAACATTCCCCAATGCATTCTGAGGCAAATATAACCAATGCCAAAACCAGAAAAGGATGGCTCAAAAAAAAAGATTATAGGCAAATTTTACCCAGAAGCACAGATGCAGAAATTATAAACAAAATATTAGCAAGCTAAACCCAGCAGTTTTTTAAAAAATGTATATAAATAACATCATGACAAAGTTGGGATTATCCTAGGAATTCAAGGGTGGTTTAACAGAGCCTATAAATGTCTTTATCACATTAACAGATTACTGGACAAAAATCACATGATCTCAACTTTGCAGAAAAAAAAACGATAAAATTCAATACAAATTCATAACAAGAGATTTTGTTTGTTGGTTTTTAAACATGTTTTCAAAATGGAACGAAGAGTACTGAGGCAGACAGACACAAACATAGAAATTTGAAATGGTACATTACTTTGCAGATCATTTGGGAAAGGAAAGAACTTTTTAATAAACAGTACTGAGAGAAATGCTTCTCCCTAGGGAAACAAAGTGAATCCAGATCTCTCACCTCATACCACATACAAAAATCAATTTCTTATGGATCAAGGACATCACAGTATATGGCAAAATTTTAAGACATTTAGAAGAAAATATGGGAGAATATCTTTATAACCTCCCATATTAGAAGGGTACAGGAGGTCATATTAAGACATAAAAAGCACTAGCCATGAAAAAAAGATTAATAAATTCACCCATGTTAAAATTAAGAACTTCTATTCATCAAAAGTGAATAAATAAAATGAAAAGACAAATCACAAACTAGAAGACGTTAACTGCAATGCATACAAATGACAAAGCTAAGTAGCAAAATGATATGAAAACTCTTACACATCAGTAAGGGAAAGGCAAACAACCCATTAGAAAAATGGGCAACAGACTTGAACAGTTAATTCACAAAGAGAAAGGAGAAATAATCAATACACATATAACTGATGCCTAACCTCTTTGCTTCTTTTGATTTTCTTGGTTACTAATAAAATGGCATTTTACACCCATTAGATTAGCAAAAATTGCAAAGCCTGGCAATACAAGTTATTGGCAAGGATATGGATCAAACGGAATCATTACATATGTGCTGATATGGAAACTGCACAATCCCTTTAAAAAACAAATGGGAATTATCTTCTAATGTTGAATATTAGTGTTACTGAGTCCAAGCTCACTCTGCTCGCTGCACAACAGGCCAGTAAATCAGAGAGCAGATGCTGAGGCAAGGAATATGACTTTATTTGGAAAGCCAGCAGACTGAGAAGATGGCAGACTAATGTCTCCAAAAAAAAAAAAAAAAAAAAAACCATCTTCTCAGGGTTTGGATGCAAGTTTCTTTTATAGAAAAGAGAGGGCGTGGAGATGAGGAAGTAAAGTAAAAAGGCCATAGATTTTGCAAGTATCGCCTGGAAAGTCCAGGCTCAGGGAGGGGATGTGTTAATTTCTTCTTTCTTGCAGCCATCCACAGGTGGACAGGGTCAGGATGCTTCCCTGAACAAAGGCACTTCGGCTTAACATTCAGGCAGAGGGACAGCGTTCACCGAGGCAGGCCAATGTGTATAGACAGTATCCTTTTAGTGAACAAAAGCAGTGGAAAACAAAGATTAAAGTAAAAGAAACAGATCCAACGAGTAGATTTGGCTCTTCCCTGTTACATTAGCATACACTGTGACCTAGCAATTTCACATTCACCCCCAAAGGCATGTATAAGAATGTTTGTGGTAGCTAAGCTCATAATTTAAAAAAAAGGGAACAATCCAAAAATTCATCAACAGGAAATACATTTTTGTATAGTCTCACAAAGGAATATTATACAGCAGTGAATACTAGTTAACTATAATTACATATAACAACCCCAAGGAATTACGAATTTGAAGGACAAAAGCAAGTTGAAAGACTATATTGAGAATGATAGCACTTCAATCAAGCTCAAACAACAAAATTCAACAAAATATTTTTTATGGTTACATACATACAAAAACTGCCTCAAAAAGTGGGGGGGAAAGAAGTATGGAATAAATAAACATAAATTTTAGGATAGTGATTACCACTTATTGGAGGCAAGAGAAAGAACACACATGTGTATGCAATAGCATTACTAATGTTCTAGTTCTAAATTTGGATTCACAAATGTTTATTATTATTTTGCTTCAGAACTTATATATGTTACATATTCTTTTGTATGTATAGAATGTTATACAATAAATATTCTAATGCAAAAACCATTGATGTAGGGAAAGCTCAGAAAGAAAAGTCAAAGAACTTAAGACTAGCAGAAAACACTTGTGTTGACTCAAAGTTAATCAATTAAAGATGACGGGCCTCCCTGGTGGCGCAGTGGTTGAGAGTCCGCCTGCCGATGCAGGGGATACGGGTTCGTGCCCCGGTCTGGGAGGATCCCATATGCCGCGGAGCGGCTGGGCCCGTGAGCCATGGCCGCTGGGCCTGCGCATCCGGAGCCTGTGCTCCGCAACGGGAGAGGCCACAACAGTGAGAGGCCCGCATACCGCAAAAAGAAAAAAAAAAAAAAAAGATGAGATTGCTTCCACCAATAATAGCAAACAGTCTTGCCTAAAATACTCATGAGCTATTACCTGGTCTTAGGGCCAAGAAGATTAGGTTGCTTCCTTACATATTTACACAAATCACTATATATTGTGTCTGAAACAATTTGAGATCTTGTAACAACATAGTGTGGAAATGAGAAAGAAGCAGGTCATGAAGAGCAAGAATTTTTCTCAGACTCTCAGAGTCAAAATAGGAGAATTGGAGAACTACCTTGGGCCAATGTGCTTGTCCTGACAATGAAATGCAGATTCAATCCCTTGTAGGCTGGGAAGAGGGGGACTCCAGGTCAGGGAAAGATGTGTCACCAATTCACCTCAGTACAAGGTTCTCAAATCTCTTCTTCAGATTCTCTGTTCATCAAGAATCATTCTAATTTAAATTTGATTTTCTTTTTCCAAGTAGTTTTTCCTACCATGTTCCCTCAGGTGAGTGAAAGAACTAAGAGGCAAAGTCAATCTCTTTATTTATAGTATACGTGTGTTTAAATCACACCCACTTTGTGGGGACAAAAGCCAGTCCTGTGTGAGTCTGGGCAGCATGAGCCAGCTGTTTCTAGATACCAACACCCCTGAACTGAGCTGAGGAGACCATTCAAACACCACTGCAAGACGTTCTACATAATGACTAAAGGACCTGCAGGGAGTCTAGTACAATGGCTGTCTAACACTTCCCTGCAATTGAATGCAGATAGGGAATCAGTTTGGGCATCAAAATACCTACTTGACCAAGGGGAACTGGTCCTAAGCAACTGCCATCTACATAAGCACTCTCTCTAGCTGACGTGGAGGCTGCTTTCAAATAAATAACTGGACTAGGCAACTTCTCCCCTCTGCTTTCCCATGGAAGCAGAGTTGGTATGGTATAATCTGGAGACAGGGTGGCTTCAGCTATCAGATTTTCCCTAAATCTTATCAAGTTCTATACCCTGTAGCCATGTTGTGTGGCACAGGATCAATTTCATTTATGGAATCACCAAATCTATGGCTCTCAGAGATGCTCTCCTGGTGTGGCCTTTTTGTTTCAGAAAGTTAGTCTTCATCAGTAACAGAAAACACTGCTGAAATGAACATTGTAAAAAAGAAAAGAAACAACAGTGCAATTTAAAATACTGATATTTGCTTTTATTGATTGTTGAACATCATGGTTACTAAGTTGATCTTAGAACACAGAGAGTTTTAAACCTACATTAAATTATTTTATAATGGAGTAAATAGTACAGCTCACCCACTTGGATAATTGAGGGGATGACTTTCATAATACCTTAAAAATTGATATCCATATTTTGTTCATTCCCAACCAAATGCATATAACTATTTTTAAAGGGGGAGAGAAAGGGAGAGAAGGAGCAAGATCAAATGAACAAACAGAGGCAAATAAAAACAAAAAATACTTCAGCTAGAATTTGGGAACAGAGTATCCTTCATCCAGGAGACAGTTTGTTGAGAACATGGTAAAGCCCTCCTCACACTTGTCCACTGAAGAAACCCAAAACCCCAGAATAATGAACTGGAAGCCTGGCCTTAGCCTGCCACATACTAAGAATTTTCCAGTCTTCCATTTTTTCTTAAAAATCCAAGTGATTTTTTCCTATTTGGTCTATAATACATCCATAGGAATACAGGAAGGCAGGATTCACTGATTTTGTCTCCATCAGTAGATAACAAAATCTTTAGGAATGTAAAAATTCAACACCCCACCACCCCTACAAATCTCAGAATAAAACTGAAGCATTAAGAAAAATGTGCCATATTTATGGGGGTGGGGGGTATACTCCCAGGCAGAGGGTAGGAACAAAATCAATTAGCACAAAAAAAAAATATGGAAAGAGAAAGAATAAAGTGTAAATAGATTTAACAAGGAAGAAAATCACTGAAAATTTAACTTCTAAGTTGTTTAATGCAACTCACTGAACTCTCCCCATTGATGGTGTCAGATAAAGGAGGGAAATAACAGTGTCACATCACTTCCTAGAAAAATAACGCAGTGTCTTTAATTATCAGAGACTAAGCATTTGGCTTCCAAAGAAGAAGGATATATTCTTCCTAAATCCTTGGGGATCAGTATCTCAGAAACCAAAACAGAAGACCTCAGGGCAATGAATCAGGATTAAATAAAAGAAATATTCCATTTTAGAACACACCAGTGTAAGAAATCTACTGAGGTGTGAAAATATTTTTCCCTTACAAAAAAAAAAGAAGAAGAAGAAGAAAAAGAAGCATCATACCAATCAACTAGTATAGATCTGAGTGGGTACCTAAATATTAGTAAGGACTAAATTCAATGACCTTGGAAATCAGGTTAAATATTATGCTTGGGTATCAAGCATAACAACTAAAACAATGACAAACTTTCATCCAAAGGCTGGGCTGTACCATTCTACTTGATTTCACAGATACACACATACATACACAGAAGCTAAGGCCATGACTGCAGTTTGTGTGAGCAATGACTATTGTTGGCATGTGAGTGTGATAACTCTAGTAATCAGAGACCATCTCAGTCCCAGTGTGGACCTGGTCACAAACTTCCATTGGGTTTTCAAAATATTTCAATGGAAACAAGCAATCAAATTTTAATCTTTCAGGGGCTGACTACGCATATCACTTTTCTTTCCTTCCCCAGTAGTCTACTTTGCACATTTTACTACTCCTTGGCACCTCCTTCAATGTTCTGAAAAAGATGGCTGAAATTCAAATCAACCCATTTTGCCTTTCACTGCCAGTTTCACAAGGCAAGGAAATTGAAATACCACAAACTTATTTTTACCGTAGTTGTCTTAGATAAATTTTAATTTTCCCCACACTCATGGTAGTAACATCACTCACTACACCACTGTCTTTTTCCAACCATTATACCTGCAATCCATCATTTCATGATCGTGAAATTTTACGTGAATGTGAAAGTACTGTTCTAACCCAGAGGAAAGCAAGGACTATTATTGCTATTCTTTACTTCTTAGACCAAGAAACTCAGCCAACCTCCAGTTTCCTTCTCAGGGTAAAACCATGGGATCCATGAACACGGATTAAAAGTAGTGTGTGGTGAAGGCTTCTTAAGCTCTAGTCTTCCAAGAGTAAAAGACAATTCACTCTGATCAGTGCATACCTGGTACTGTCATGTTCCCTCCAGCCTGGCACTGCCAGAAAAGCAGTGCAATGGAAGTCAGAGACCAGGGTTCTAGTTCTATTTCAACTACTCTTCACGTCCCTGCAGTAGCTGTATAACCTCTCTGAGTCTCATGTTTCTCTGAGTCTTGATTTGGACTCTAACTAAGGTTCCCTCCAGCTATGACCTTCTTTGAGTTCTTCCCTCTTCCAGCTGTATGCTTCTACTAACTAAAACTTGGAAAAGTTCAAGATTCATTTTTTTGGAGTCTTAATGGCTACTACAACCTCTGCCAAGTTGGGAATCACCTACGGCTGTTACTCCAGCTTTGGACCTCTAGGGAGACAGTTAGTCAGAAATGTTTTAATAAACAAGGCTAGCCCTTGGCTAAGCAGCTAAGTAGGTGCAAGTTTTGTTGTACACCCTTCCCAACTCCCTTACAGAATGGCTTTCATGCCAGGAAATTCTCTGGTATCCCATGGAGTCCAGTCTTCAGCAGTCAACTAAACCACAGGAAGATAATGGCTGATATGCCTAAAATAGGACTTCTTCCAGAAATTGTGTTGGAATAGACTAGAGAATGAAGAAGACCTTGAACCATTCCCTGCATCTGCCTCTCTCTTAGTTTTTCCCACCTCTTCCACCCTTTTAGTTACTCAGGTCCAATTCTTATGTGTTATCCTTGACCCTCTTTCTTTTGTACCCTTCAACTAGTCCATGAGCAAATCCGGTCAGCTCTACCTTTGAAGTACATCCAAAATTCAACTATTCTTCACCACCCTCATTATTATTACTCTAGTTTAAGCATTTACATTTGAGAGGTAGTAGACGGAGGGAAGTAATAGAATAAACAGAGAGAAATAGGCTGGATTTAATGTGATAGTCAGTAGGTAGTAGAAAGAATGTTTTTTTCCTGAATGATTGCCATACAGAGGTATGTTTTATTAACATAACTTAACTAGTACTGAGGGGAACACACTTCTCATCTGGCTTTGGTAACAGCCTTCTAATCAGTCTGCTTCTGCCCAGACCCCCCAACAGTCTATTCTCCTATGACAGTGATCCTGTCTTATAAGGCAAATAAGATCACGCTCCAAACTCCCCATGGCTTCCCATCTCTTTAGGATTCAAAGGCAAAACCTCAGAATGGTGTACTCTTCCCCACCACCTCTCTGATCTCTCTGTCCCTCCCTTGCTCTGCTTCTACTGCACCAGCTCCCTCACCATTTTTCAGATTCACAAGCCTGCTGCTTTGCACCTTCATGCTTGCTGTCCCCTCCACTTGGAAACCCATTCCCTTGGGGACCCACAAGACTTACTCTCTCGGTACATTCGAGGCTCTATTCAAATCTCTCTTTTAGGGGCTTTTGCAGACCACCTTGTATAAATTACCACACACCCCTCAACACAAACACACACACACACCCTCTCTATCCCCTTATTGCCATATAGATTAGATTATCTCTTCCTCCCCTTCCTCCCTGCCTTTCACCAGAGCAGAACTGTGTCTTGCTTACTGTTGGACTGGTGCTGCTGGCACAGTGCCTGACATGTCCCAAGCACTCAAACATTTATGAGATGAATGGGCTGAGGGCTGGATGAATCACTCCCTAACACAGGAAGATACATGTCGGTCCTTCTTCCAGCTGCTCTTCAGAACACATCTACTACCATATTCTAAGAAGGTCATGACTGAATGGCACCCAGCCCTTGTAGGTCAGGCTTTGCTTCATTTCCTTCTTACAATGCAGTAGTATATTGCTAGCAATCTTCTACATATGAGATTTCTTCTTTTTGCCTTGCTTCAGTTTTGTCCAAGTGCATGAAGGCACTTTGATTGATGTTTACTATGATCATATAATCTTTCATTTGGTCTAACTCTATCAAAATAGTTTCTTAGAATAAGCTCTAGGAAGGGAAGGAGTTCATGTGTCAAAACTCTGATTTCAATTATCTAGGGCTCTGGATCCCAATTCAATGACAACTGAACTATATGTATACAATAGAAATAAAAAAAGAACCAGAAGTCATTAAATCTCTACTAGGAGCCAGCACTGTGCTAAGAGCTTGATAAATGTTATCTCAATAAATCTATGGTATCGCATAAGTGTTCACATGAAATGATATATTCATTACATAAATGAAGAAACTAAAGGCTGAGACAGTTAAAAAATGTAGCCAACATTTAAGTGAAAGAATTGAGATTCTGATGCAGATCTGAATCCAAAATCTAATCTCTTTCAATACAAAAGACAAGACATTTACACCATTCATGGGAAAAATTAGTCCTTTCTCTTCTCCTCACTCATCGGCCCATAGCTAATACTATTTGACTTAGGATTATTTGAGGGGTTGCCCTAGAAAATGTTCTAATGAGTTGTTCCCAAGCACAAAATCTACAGCCTCTAAAACCAAGCTTATCTAATATGCATGGGGATTTGCTCACTTTTCAAGCTTAGGAAAACACTCAAACACAGAATGAAGTTATCTCTACATATTTAATTCCACATTACTTTCTTAGACATTTAAAACTATATCCCAGACTAGTTTTCTTAAATAATAGAAAAGAACTGAGTTCCAATTGTTGTGTAGTATCTTGTAGCTCCTTCTCTGTAGCGATTCCAAAAGCCCAGCCTTTCACTCAGGCACTACTTGGGGTGCACTGGGTTAGTCCTGGGGATGCAGCAGTGAACAGCAAGCACTGCCCTGCACTTGTGAAACTTCCTGTCTAACGGGGCAAGCAGACAATTATGTGGTTGAGTGTTAATTACTTTTTGGTTAGATGCTATCAACAACTACAGAGTTGGGTATTGTGGATAATCTCTTCTCAGGTGGTCATGGAAGTCTTCCCTAAGAAAGTAATACTTGAGCTGAGAGCTAAAGAATGAAGTGGCATCTCTTAGATGGAGGAATTGGGAAGTGGTGGCTGGGGGCAGTTTTACAGGCAAAGGGAACAAAATGAGACAAAGGTATGAACTGGGAAAGAGCTTGATGCATTTGAGGAATTACAGGGGTGGCAGTGTGGCTGGAAGCTGGATTGGAGAAGAGTGAGAAGAGAAGATGACTGCAATGAGATGAGGCTTCCAAGATGGGAAGAGACCAGGTCCTGTACAGCTTGTGAAGGATTCTGTGATGGACCCCAACAGCAATGGGGAACTAAGGAAATGTTTTAAGCAGGAGTGATACATTCAGATTTGCATTTTGAAGAGATCACTCTGGATATAGTATAGAGAATGGTTTAATGGGTGAAGGCTGATAAATATGGATGGGGTATAGAGGGAGTGGGTGCTGAAATATATAAGGAGACTAGTGAGGATGCAAAGGCCAGGAAAAACGAAGAGTAGTAACAAACTTGTAGAAATGTCAATGTATTTGAGATATATTTATAAGGTAGAATCAACAGAATTTAGGGATGGATTGGATGCAAAGGATAAGGGAGAGGGAGATGTTAAAAATGACTCCATGTCTTCTGTAGGTGCTGTTGGCTGGATGGTGCTACTGTATCCTGGGGAAGGAAACACAGTAGGGGTATGTTGGGGGAGGTGGGTGGAAAGAGAATGAATTCAGCATTAGACTTGGACTCTGAATTATCCGTGGGACTTCCAGTGGGATGTTGAGTCAACAGCTGGCTACTTGAGGTCTAGAACTCAGATGAGCTCTTTGAACTTGAGATTTAAATGTGAAAATAGATGCAATCACTTAGGGAAAGAACATAAAGTGTTAAGAGGATGGAGTCGTGACAAACTAAAACATTTAAAGGTCAGGTAGAAAAGGAAAGGACTAGCAAGGGAACATAGAATTTCCATCACAGGTGCCTTCATATCATAGCTCCCCTTGAAAATGCTGGTTTGGCTGCTTACATGGCACCACTTAAGTAGGGCATATCCAGGAATTTAGAGTAGGCAATGTTTTCAATACTTTTCTGATAGCAGAGAGAGTCAAGGCAGGTCTTTGTGAATTGGCCAAAACGAAAAATTTTTTATGTATCCACCCACAGTTAAATAAGGCCTTGAGTTTGTTTTGATCCATATCCCTTCCAAAAACACATTTTTACTTTTTAATCTTTAGATCCCAATTTTTGCTATCTATTCTTATGTTTCTTTAAACTACTAGAGGTCTAGCTAATTGGTATAATTTGGCAAAGTTATCTAGCCTCTTAATTGTACTTTATTTTAAATAATACATTACATAGGGCTTCCCTGGTGGCGCAGTGGTTGAGAGTCCGCCTGCCGATGCAGGGGACACGGATTCGTGCCCCGGTCCGGGAGGATCCCACATGCCACGGAGTGGCTGGGCCCGCGAGCCATGGCCGCTGAGCCTGTGCATCTGGAGCCTGTGCTCCGCAACGGGAGAGGCCACAACAGTGAGAGGCCTGCGTACCGCAAAAAAACAAACAAGCAAACAAAACACATTACATATACATTCCCTAACCTCATTCTCCTCCTGTTTTTCCTAGAGGGAGTACCTATTCAGAGTTTAGTAGGTTTTTAATTTTTTTTTTAATTTTATAACCAACAGTGTATATATGGAATTGGGCAAAACTCTATTCTCCATGTCAGGGTCTCTCAACCTCTGACATTTGGGGCTAGACAAGTCTTTGTTCTGGGAGACTGTCCTGTGCCTTGTAGTTTGTCTGGCAGCAGCCCTAGCCTCTATCCATGAGATGCCAGTAGCAGCCACCAAATTTCACCAGATATTGTCAAATGTGCCTTTAGAGACAAAACTGTTCCCCTCATCTCCCACCCTTGAGAGTCGTTGCTCTAAGTCTTGTAGTCCAGGGCTTCACAAACTTAAATGTGCACAGGAATCCCCTGGGAATATTTTTAGAAGGCAAATGCTGATTCAGGAGGTCAGAGGTGGGACCTGGCATTCTGCATTTCTAACAAGCACCCAGGCAATGTGAATTTTTCTGGTCAGAGTACCACACTTTGAATAGCAAGGTTGTAGACAGTTTTGCATTCATATCAACTGGTTGAATTCTCATGAGGATCCAATGACAGCAATTTTGGGAATACAAAATTTACAATGAACTATTGCCCAAACAGCCTAAGACAAATAGAAACTAAGAAAACAAGCACTGTCCCATCCTCCTAACTAATAGAGCTGCCTTCATGTTTCCATATTTCTTTCCAGTCCCCACTACTTATTCACAATTGGACAACAATTTAGTGTATATTCCCTGCATATCTTAACACATTTACGAACTGTGTTCAAAAATATTTAATTTTTTGCATGTTTTTAATTTTATAAATGATATCACACTGTACTATCCTACAACTTGTTTTTCTTGTTGAACACTATGTTTTTTCTATACACCCATGATGATACTGGCAACTCTAGTTGATTCATTTTAACTGCTGTATGGTATTCCACTAACTGACTTTGCCACCATCTGTCTCTTCTCCTACTGAAAATTCAGGATGTTTCCATGTTTTTGCCACTGCACACAGCTGCAATAATTATTTCCAAACATTTTTTCCATGTGCACATGTGCAACAGTTTTGCTAGAGTATGGACCTAGAAGTGTTAATTACTGGTCAAAGGATATATACATCTTTGAGTTTACAAATTATTGCTAAGTTACCCTCTGAAGGGTCACCAGCAATGTTTGAATCACTATTTCTCCATATTATCACCAGTACTTTGTGTCACATTTTTCATTTTTGTCCCTCTGATGGGTATAAAATAATTTCATTGTAAGGCTAAGCATTTTTTCATAGTTTTTCCTGCATTGCTAGATTTTTTAAAATATGTATATTCATACTCTTAGTAGTGTTTCTTATTCTCATTCACTTACATATATCACCCTAAAGATTCTGATACCTGTAAGGAGGGGTAGAGCATATTCCATGAGAATATGGGTATTTGGTCTCCAGCTGACTCCAATATGCTTCTCCTCCCTATTGTGATTTAGAATAATGCACAAATCTTTACTCTTTTTGTTTAATTGTGAGTACCTGTTGCCTACCATAGACTTTGCTAGGATTAGATATACAGAGAGAGAAGGCACAGACCCTGCTCTCAATGAGAACCTTGTCTAGAGGTGATGGAAAAAGATCCAATAAATAAGCCACAAAATTTCAACAGCACAGAAATGCTGGGATGGGATGATCACAGGATGCTGAGGGCACCACAGAAGAAACCAACCAGACCAAGGAGAGAAGACGACTTTGGAATGAGATCATATGTGAGCTAAGGTTTGAAGGATGAGTAAGAATGCACTATATTGTTGAGAAAAGCATCTTTGATTTTGTAAAGAGGCAAATAGAGAGTATGGCGAGTTCAAAGACTAGAAGGTATTCTGAAATGCCAAGAGACAAATGTAAAGAAGGAATGGCAAAAAAAGAGGGAAAGAGGGAAAGAAAGAAAGGAAGGAAGAAAGGGAGGAAGGAAGGAAGGAAGGAAGGGAAGGAGGGAGGGAGGGAGGAAGAAAAGAAAGGAGGAAGGAAGGAAGAAAGAAAAAGACTAAAGAAAAGTCTAAATGCAGATCACAAAGGACCTTGTGTCATGCTAAGGATTTTGGATTTGACCTTGCATGTGATGGGAAGCCTTCAAGAATATTTAGCAGGAAAATGATGGGATTAGGGTTTTTGTCGCTCAGTAAGATCCCCGAGTCTTATGTGATAGCAAGGGGTGGGCAGTAATGATGGCAAGGAGGCCAATTTGCTTTTTTCAGGTTGCTGATCCAGACTGGATGGTTCCCGGACTGGATGGTTCTTCAACCTAATAGCAGTGGGGATAGTGAGGAAAGAAATTACAGAGGTAAAAAAAATAGTCAACAGAACATGAGGATAAATAATAGACGAACCTTGGGTTTGTGGTTTGAGGACTCTAAGTATTATGGTGCCAAGCAAAACAGGGAATAGAAGAGGAAGAGATGAGGGCCCAGGGTGAGGGTGGGAAGAAATGATGATAACTTCAGTTTTACGTTTATTGATTGAGTTTAAGCCTCATATGGAACATCCAGATGGAGGTGTGCTGTTGACTGTTGGAATAAGGGTCTGGAATCCAGGTGGCATATCTTGACTTGAGATTTATGCTTAGAAATGATCAACTTCCAAACAGAAAGTAAAGTCATGACAATAGATTCAGCTGCTCAGAAAGAGTATAGGAATTGTAAGAGTAGAAAAGATGGACAGAACTCCAGGAAGCAGAATGTAGAGGATTAGCAAAGTAAGAGAAGCTAGAAAGGAGACTGAGAAAGACTGGCCAGAAGAATAGGAGAAAAACCAAGGGGATGCAGTGCCACCAAAGAAGCCAGAAATTTCAAATAGGAAGGAATGACAAGGGTCAAATGGTCAGGAGAGCATTTAGACGAGACCTCTGAAAAGCACGGGCTGGATTTAGACACAGTGTGATCTTGGAAAGATCTCTGAAGCCACCAACATAAGGACTATCTCTAATTCTATACGATATGGATATTTTAAGTGTATTTCTACCAACCCAAAAAAAGGCTTATTGTTCCTTTTAACTAAAACAAGTCAGGCCATCCCTCTAGGCTCCACTTTGTTGAGTTGAAAGAAGAGTGAGTTAATTAGATGACATACCAGGTTCTCTTCAGCTCTCACAGGTATGATTGCCTCAATACCATATAATCAGTTTCACCTTGTATCCTTGAAACTAATGATAAGCTACATCTTGGGGACCTCCTCTGGCTCCACTGACATCCTCCTCTTTCAATCCTAAGTCCCCTCCTTGGACTTCCACTAACTCCATACTATCCTGTGCTTCACCCTGACTCACTCTTCCCAGAAACAGCCCACACTAACTTGAACTTCTTCTTTCCCTCCCCTCTATTTCCACTTTATGGAAACTGTGGGTCAGACGTATCCACACATCTTTTGACTTTAGCCCCTACCTATAGACAATGAGAACACATTGTACACACCATTGAATAGGCAAATCATCCTGAGGTGAGCTTCTTGAGGACAGGAATTGTGCATTTACTAATCTTTGGAAGCCAGGCCTTAGACAATACCCAGCAAACTATAATCATTCAGAACATTTATTTTGAGTAAATGAAGAAATTGTGACTGCAATCCTGCCTGGGACCTCAGGAAGCATAGATCTTATACTTGGAACTTCCTTACAACAAAGGGATTACAATGCTGCCAGTCCTCTGCTAGTGGGCTCACCTCCAACGCCTGGCAACACAGCTTCTCCTGAAAATCAGCATCAGAGGACTGGACTAAACACCCTCAGCTACCGCCTGGTTTCAGAGTCCACCAAGTCAAGGTAGGTGATGGACTCTACTCCAGTGGTCATACACTCAGTGACTCTACAACATTCTCTTGTCCCAACACCAAATAGGTTTCACTGAATTGGGGACCATCTGTTGCTCACCTTTGCCCTGTTTCCATTTCTATCCTATGAGTAAGACTGAAATTCTCTTCCTCCTTGAGAAGATGACACTCAAACTCCCAGGGCTCTTCAGAACACTTCTCAGGTTCCCCAGTTTGCTCTGCATGCATGTTATACTAAACATTCAAACACACTGAAAAAGGATTTCCAACAATAAACATGATCTGTATTGGGGGAGGGGGGGAGTTGTTTTTGCAAAAGCAAAACATTTTATAAATCTAATTCAATTTTCTGATTTAGTAAGAGCTTGAAAATAAATAAGCTCATTTATGTCTATTCATTTCAGTACCAGCTAATGTCAGACTGAATAATGATGTTGAAATGCTATTTTGCACTCTTTGATGTGTGGAATTTTAAGAACAAGCATCATTTCTATTGGTCCTATTTTTATGTCACCTCCACCAAAATTTCTTTTATTTCACATTATTTTTCTTCATCAAAGTTCAAGTCATTCTCTTAATTTTTTCTCTCAAAACAAAATAATCATTAAACTTAACTTTTCCAACAAAGCAAATCTGGCACCTTATTTCTTTATAGTTTTTTGCCAAGATCTAAAATCACAAATTCTCTCTGTACACTTTTCCAAATATTTAAAGATACATTTTTGCTGACATTTTAAAGTAATATTTATACCAGTGAATTGAGCTTAAGTAAACAGACCATTACTGGTATAGTCACTATACTATGATGTTCTTTGAATGTACCACAAAGAGGCATTTATCTTGATGACACCCCACAAGGGAAATGAAATCAAACATTTGCAGCCACCATAAACAAGTAAAGGTCCTGTTTTCTTTACCAGATCAAGGTCAAGCAAGTGGGACTAATTGAGTTAGGCATCAGGGAACATATGTGAGTAAAATTTGGCACTCCCTCAAAGTTTGTGTTGAACTGAATTCAAATATCTGAAACTGCTTTTGAAAAAAAATACTACTTCCTGCTTTTAAATAAGAAAGGCAGTTTGAAGATTGGATCATAAGGCTTCTTGGATACGGCAGTACTCTTTCAAAAGAACCCTGAAACTCTGAGCAATATTTGTTTATGAGTCACTCTGGTTCACGTGGGTTAGGCTCTCGCTAGCTCTCTTTCTGCCGCCATCTTGGTTCAGCGTTCCCCGCACAAAATGCCCGGTGAAGCCACAGAAACCATCCCTGCTACAGAGCAGGAGCTGCCACAGCCCCAGGCTGAGACAGGGTCTGGAACAGAATCTGATAGTGATGAATCAGTACCAGAGCTTGAGGAACAGGATTCTACACATGCAACCACACAACAAGCCCAGCTGGCAGTGGCAGCTGAAATCAATGAAGAACCAGTCAGTAAAGCAAAACAGAGCCAGAGTGAAAAGGCGGCACGGAAGGCTATGTCCAAACTGGGTCTTCGACAGGTTACAGGGGTTACTAGAATCACTATCCGGAAATCTAAGAATATCCTTTTTGTCATCACAAAACCAGATGTATACAAGAGCCCAGCTTCAGATACCTACATAGTTTTGGGGGAAGCCAAGATCGAGGATTTATCTCAGCAAGCACAGTTAGCAGCTGCTGAGAAATTCAAAGTTCAAGGTGAAGCTGTCTCAAACATTCAAGAAAACACACAGACTCCAACTCTACAAGAGGAGAGTGAAGAGGAAGAGGTTGATGAAACAGGTGTGGAAGTTAGGGACATAGAATTGGTCATGTCACAAGCAAATGTGTCGAGAGCAAAGGCAATCCGAGCCCTGAAGAACAACAGTAATGATATTGTAAATGCTATTATGGAATTAACAATGTAACCATCTTGAAAAGAGGACCTTTTTTGGTGTTTTTTTGGTGTTGAACCTTGTTTCAAACCGAAACAAGGTTCGACCGACCCTACTGGAACCCTGGGGGAAATTTTTTGTTTAACCTTAGTGTAATCCAACCTCAGGCCTCATGGATAATATTTGTGTTTCTCCTTGTGATAAAGCAAGAATAAAAGGAGATATACATAGGTGATAACAGAAGAAGAGATGGCACATTTGAAAGGAAAGGGGGAAATTTATTGAATTCTTACAATGTATCCAACATTGTGCAAGTTCTTATTTAACTCCTAAAACAACTCTCTGTTTAAATATCACTACTCCTTTATTACAAAGAAGTAAGCAAGATCAGAGAACTTAAGTAACTTGCCCCAAAATGCATAGCTGGTAAGTGGTAAAACCAGGCTTATAACCCAGTTCTACCTGGTTTGGACCCCAAGTTTATCCTAATATTCCAGGGAGCAAGGACACCAGGGAGCCAAATCACAGAATTTCATATATCCACCTGCCTGTTATACACTTATGTTTATAGCAGCATATTCACAATAGCTAAAAGGCAGAAGCAACACAGAGTCCACCAACAGATTGATGGATAAATAAAATGGGGCATAAACATACAATGGAATATTTTTCAGCCTTAAAAAAAAGGAAGTTCTGACACAACACATGCTACAACATGGGTGAAACTTGAGATAAGCGAGTCACAGTAACACAAAGACTGTATGATTACACTTATACGAAGTAGCTAGAGGAGTGAAACTCAGCAACCGAAAGTAGAATGGTGGTTGCCAAGGGTGAGGGGAAAGAGAGAAAGGTGAGTTGTTATTTATTCTTTTTACTTTATTTTTTTTACATCTTTATTGGAGTATAATTGCTTTACAATGGTGTGTTAGTTTCTGCTTTATAACAAAGTGAACCAGTTATACATATACATATGTTCCCATATCTCTTCCCTCTTGCATCTCCCTCCCACCCACCCTCCCTATCCCACCACTCTAGGTGGTCACAAAGCATCGAGCTATCTCCCTGTGCTATGCGGCTGCTTCCCACTAGCTATCTATTTTACATTTGGTAGTGTATATATGTCCATGCCACTCTCTCACTTTGTCCCAGCTTACCCTTCCCCCTCCCCGTATCCTCAAGTCCATTCTCTAGTAGGTCTGTGTCTTTATTCCCGTCTTACCCCTAGGTTCTTCATGACATTTTTTTTTCTTCTTAGATTCCATATGTATGTGTTAGCATACGGTATTTGTCTTTCTCTTTCTGACTTACCTCACTCTGTATGACAGACTCTAGGTCCATCCGCCTCACTACAGAATAACTCAATTTCGTTTCCTTTTATGGCTGAATAATATTCCATTGTATATATGTGCCACATCTTCTTTATCCATTCATCTGTTGATGGACACTTAGGTTGCTTCCATGTCCTGGCTATTGTAAATAGAGCTGCAATGAACATTTTGATACATGACTCTTTTTGAATTATGGTTTTCTCAGGGTATATGCCCAGTAGTGGGATTGCTGGGTCATATGGTAGTTCTATTTGTAGTTTTTTAAGGAACCTCCATACTGTTCTCCATAGTGGCTGTACCAATTCACATTCCCACCAGCAGTGCAAGAGTGTTCCCTTTTCTCCACACCCTCTCCAGCACTTACTGTTTCTAGATTTTTTGATGATGGCCATTCTGACTGGTGTGAGATGATATCTCATTGTAGTTTTGATTTCTCTAATGATTAATGATGTTGAGCATTCTTTCATGTGTTTGTTGGCAGTCTGTATATCTTCTTTGGAGAAATGTCTATTTAGGTCTTCTGCCCATTTTTGGATTGGGTTGTTTTTTTGTTATTGAGCTGCATGAGCTGCTTGTAAATTTTGGAGATTAATCCTTTGTCAGTTGCTTCATTTGCAAATATTTTCTCCCATTCTGTGGGTTGTCTTTTGGTCTTGTTTATGGTTTCCTTTGCTGTGTAAAAGCTTTTAAGTTTCATTAGGTCCCATGTGTTTATTTTTGGTTTTATTTACATTTCTCTAGGAGGTGGGTCAAAAAGGATCTTGCTGTGATTTATGTCATAGAGTGTTCTGCCTATGTTTTCCTCTAAGAGTGTGAGTTGTTATTTAATGAGTGTAGAGTTTCACCTTTGCAAGTTACAGAGAGTTCTGGAGATTGGTTGCACAATAATGTGAATGTATTTATGCATTTATTTTTACTTTTTCTATTTTGGAATAATTTTTTATATTTACACAAAAGTTGCAGTGATGGTATAGAGAGTTCCCATATGCCCCTCACCCAGCTTCCCCTACCATTAACATCTTATATAATCACTATATTTGTCAAAACTAAGACATTGACATTGGTACAATACCATTAACCAAACTCCAGACTTTAGACTTTATCCACATTTCTCCAGTTTTTCCTTGAATGTCCTTTTCCTGTTCCAGGACCCCAAAAAGGACACCATATTACACTTAAATGTCAAGTCTCCCCAGCCTCCTCTGATCTGTAACAGTTTCTCAGACTTTCCTTGTTTTTGATGATCTTGGCAGTTTTGAAGAATGCTGGTCAGGTGTTTTGTAAAATGTCCACTGGATACTTGCTCATGACTAGATTTGGGTTATGAGTAGGAACTGGCTTTTCAATCTACATTTCATTAAAATTTAAAGTTGATACTTGATTCAATTACCAGACAACTTTTAAGCATGTTTAGAAGAACTTGGATATGTGAATCTACTTTTTTGACTGTAAATTTTATGAAATCCAATTTCAGATCATTGATTTCTGACGAAAATATAGCATTCAAATTGAGATGTGTAATAAGTCAAAAATGCATACTGGATTACAAAGCCTTACCACAAAAAGAAGGATATGAACTATTGCAGGAATAATTGTTTTATATCTAATACATGTTGAAATATTTTGGATATACTGAGTTAAGTCATATATATTATTAATATTGCTTTCACCAATTTCTTTTGTTTAGAACAGATCTTTTCTTTTCTTTCCTTCCAGTTTTATTGAGGTATAACTGACATACCACACTGTATAAGTTTAAGGTGTACAGCATAATGGTTGACTTGCATACATAGTGAAATGACTGTCACAACAAGTTTAGTGAACATCCATCATCTCATATAGATACAACAAATGTGAAGGTATTTATACTACAGGATTGTAGTATTAAAATCGTGAAGATGACAATTTATGTTATATGTATTTTACTATGATTTAAAAACAAACACCCCTGCCTAAGTTGTGTTTCCCTCTCCTTCACCAATCCTTTCACTTCATTTTCTGCTCAGTATTATGCATTTTTGCAGGCAAGAATCGGGGTCAGTGAGATAAAATGTCCACACAGACACTCTATTTTACAGTCTGTTCAAAGGACAAAAACAATTTTTAAATGAAGACATGCCTCCAGTAACTAAATAGCCATCTGTTACAGGACACAAATTCTTTAAAGCATTTACGTAGTCCATTGGAGACAGGTTTCTACGTGAATTGACATTTTAAGGTCATATCCAATGTTTGTGTCTAGTTCATCTTCCAGCCAGGGCATCTCAAAGGATGAGAGAGAGACCACTAGTATTTAATAAATGTCTATAGCACTCATTGTGTGCCAGGCACAGTTGTAAGCACTTCATAATTGTAAGCTTATTTAGCCCTCAAAACAACCCTAAGAAGTAGTAGCAGTAGTATCTTCATTTTATGTGAGCAAATTAGGACACAGAGAGGTTAAGTAACTCACCCAAGGTCACACAGCTAGTACGTGGCGGAGCCAAAATCTGAACAGAAGTAGCCTGGCTGCAGAGTTTATGCTATGTGGTCTGTCACTTGTATTTTTTGTGGGCCCTTAGTTATTAACCATACACATGCACACACACACACACACACACAGAAATTTTTTAAAAACTTAAACCTCACTGCTTTCTTTCAAACCTGCCAGTGTTACTCACTGACTTTATATAAAACCACTTTTGGAGAGAAAATCAAAAGTCTAACTGTGAGCCTCCAGACAGTGGGCTCTCCTGCTCTCTCTGCCACCATCTCTTCTCTAGATTCTGCTTCCATCTACCCCCGATCTACCCTCAGTTCTAGTTCAAACCCAACCTCTTTATTACCACTTGCCTCCTGACTGGGCTTCCCTGGAAACTTTATAGAAGTTTCCTGACTGGGCTTCCCTGGAAACTTCATAGAGTTTTCCTGACTTATTTCTCCTTCTCTAGGCATAGCTGTTGGGCTCAGTTTCCCAACAGTTCCCCTGATCTAAAGGTCTTCTCTGTGTGCAGTATCTCTTTGTCTTTGAGGTACCACATTCTTTCACAGCCTCCTCACATAGCCTCACTTCCAAAGTCCCTCATCTCTCTCTTTGTTCTCTGAGGTTCACCTCTGGTCAGTACATGTTTCCTGATCTGTTATCTTTTTTCAGGCCAACCTTCCACTTTTCTGGCACCAACATCTGAAGGTTCTCAAGGCACACAGCATGGCAAAGGGCATTTTACCTCCATCTTATTATCCATGATTTCATCCCCACAGCCTGAAACTCACCTTGCTGCCTCAGAAATGTTAGACGGCCTCCATAATTTTTCTCTATGATTTTGAAGAAAAAAATGTAAGTATTGGGGGCAGGGGGGTAGGAGGTTGGCTGGTAAAGAAAGCAACTGACCAGAGTGACCATTTTGTCAGCTGTACCCACTAACTGCTCATAAAGCTCAAACAATCCAAGTAGCATTTGATCCTGTAGGAGTTGAAACAGAGGTAGGCAAACTTTTTATAAAAGGCCAGGTAAGAAAAACTTAGACGTAGGCTACACAGTCTCTGTCCCAACTACTCAACTCTGCCATTGTAGGGTGAAAGCAACAATAGATGAATAAATGAATGGGTGTGGCTTTGTTCCAATAAATCTTTATTCACAAAAACAGGCACTGGGCTGGATTTGGCCCATGGGCCATAATTTGCTTCTCTCTCAATTAAAATACTAGAACCCTTTGTGATGTTTTCTAGCTTTCACATGGGTTTCTGAAACCAGAGTCCCTCCTTACTGTTTTTTAGTCTATACTGTACTTCATTAACTCTCCACTAAAAGTAAACTTAAACTAGAATAAAGTAAACTAAGAAATATGATCCGTCACATCATTTGCCATGTTCCTTTAGGCAAAAGAACACATCCCAGACATGACAATTATTCAGTGCCAAAACTGATAAACATCTGCTAGCACATATGCTGCCCCTGTCAGGTACTTTTTAATTTCCACGAGGAAGCTTCTCTTACAAAATGTTCATGAAGGATCTCCAGACCATGATTGTCCAAGTACAGCTTTGAAACGGCAAAACAAAGATTTGTGCAGGCATGTCACTGAGTGAGCACGTGAAGAGCATCAAGTGCTGAGGCCTCTGGAATCAATCATTTACAAATACCAGCCTCAGAGAAAGTTTTCCCAATTTAGGACATTCTTAACTGCTCCACTTCATCCCCACAAGGCTCGGAGGTGCTCATTCATTAACTCATTTTTTCATTTGCTTAACAAATGTTTTGGAAGGCCTTCTGTGAGCCAGACATGTTGCTAGGCACCAGGAATGTAATGGAAAGACAGAAAGACAGTTTAACAACAGGAAAAAAAGAAAAGAACCATTGTGTGCCCCTGCAGAGCTTACAGTCTGGTGCATGTTGTCCTACAGAACTTCCTAGGCTGATGGAAATGTTCTTTACTCTGCACTGCCCAACACGGTAGCTACCAGTGCCCAGATGGTTCCTGAGCACGTGAAGTGTAGCTGGTGTGACTAGGAAACTGAATTTTAAGTTTCATTTAATTTTACTTAATTTAAAGTTAAATAGCCAGCTGTGGCTAGTGGCTACTGTAATGGACAGTGCAGATTTAGTGGGAAAAATACTTGAATCAAATTAATATAACATTAAACCTGTGTTATGTGCTAAGGACATTAGGTACTGAGTGCTCTGATCACTAATAATAGAAGGATTCGACCAACCCAGGAAGATCAGGAAAAACTTCTCTAAGGAAGTGGCAAAGGAGGAGAAACCTGAAAAAAAAAAAGGGGGGGGGGATCAAAAGTATATAGAACATGCTGAAGGATGGAAAGAGAAAGCACAGGGAGATCAGGAAACTATCTATTGCAATGGTCCAGATGACCAATGATGGTACATGGCTTGAATCCAGACAGATCTGTGGGATATGTAGAAAGCAAAATTGACATATCCTGGAAGAAAACTGGATGTAAGAAATAAGGAAAGGAGATTCATTTCAAGGATGAGAGTACAACTTGCACCTCCTGGTTGAAAGAGGTGCCATTAACTGAACAGAAAACACAAAGGTATGAGTGGGTCTGGGAGGATGTTGTTGGTTTGGTCTTCAACATGTTAAGCTTGAGGTGCTCAGAGACATCCATATGGTCTGTTGAATAGGCAGCAGCTCAGAGGAGAGGTAAGAAATGAAGATAGAAATTGGTGGGTTCTTATTGAATAGTGTATTACTATTTCTGTCCCCATGATAATGTGAGGTATTCCTGGCAAGTTGCCATAATTTTTGTTAATTAATGCAGACAAGGCAGTATGTACAAATGGAATACATCCAATGCAATGCCATAATTACAACAGTAGTTTAAATGGGAGGAGATCAGGAAGGATTCAAATAGAGGAAAAATAATGGTGGGGTTCATTTGTAATATTTTGTAAGAAAGTAAAACTACCTAAAGAGATGTGAAATAGGCCATAAGAATTCGCATACAGTGGATGCTCCTTGAAATTTTAAAGGAACAGGAAAGATGGAAAGGTTCAATTTAAGCTGAGGTCTCAGAGAACCACCAGACCTAAAAGAGAACACTGTAGTTCAGGTTAACAGATAGAAACAAGTATATGGGGAGCTGGGACAAGAGTGAGTGGCCCAGATAATTAACAGTGGTGGACATTTTTAAATTAATTTGTTCAGTTTCTGCTTATGGGTGATAATATTTGAATACGGATAAGTCAAATATTTAATTTAAAAACAATGTCACAATTGTCACAATTCAATACAATTGAATTGGAAAGCTGTTCAAGTCTTTCATCCCCTTCTCATACACCGTTTCCATCTTAGAAGTATGTCACCTATTAAACTGGTGAAAAGATGACTCATCAATTTTAAAAAATCTGCTCTCAGCTGGCCATGTGCATGACTGCATTTGTCTTCCCACTACTCCATTAGTTGAGACCTGTATCTTCCATTTAAAAG
Organism: Mesoplodon mirus; assembly: GCF_964341445.2. Lineage (NCBI taxonomy): Eukaryota > Metazoa > Chordata > Mammalia > Artiodactyla > Ziphiidae > Mesoplodon > Mesoplodon mirus. The sequence continues at coordinate 98,820,766 of NC_138982.1, read as the reverse complement.
TCCTCCTACTGGACTGTAGACTAGTGGAGGAATTAACTATAGAAAATGGTTACAATTGCTCCAATCAATAATTTTATAACTTGCCCTGAAAATTACAACACTAAGAACAAAAATTTTCAGTTGGCCTCCAAGTAGTAAAACTCTGTTGACTGTAGTTGAGATTCTTGGAAATGTGTTCAGATTGTTTCAGGACATAAAAGGAACTGAGTCTAAATCTAATCAGAATATAAACAAACAAATATTCAGGTATTTCAGGCCAAGACACTGTACTCTTTCATGCTACCAACATTTACACAGTCCTGTTCCCTCCATTCTTACCTTGAGGCAGTCACTAAGAGGAATGTGGCATATATCTCTTCCAGCCCAAGCTTTTATACTTTTATTACATTTATGAATACAAAAAAAAAAAATATAGCATTGCTTTGGGTTTGATTTACATAAATGCTATCCTACAATATGAATCATTCTAAAACTTGCCCTTTCATTTACCTTTTAAGATTTTTCCATGTTGGTTTGTTTTAATTGCTGTTAATTTTCCAACATATAAATAAAACACATTTTGTTAATTCCCCTATTGATTGATATCAGATTACTTCCAGTTCCCTATTCCAAAAATACAACAATGAAGTTATTTTACATAACTTCCTGTGTACATGAGCAAGAGGTTCTAGATCAACCTAAATCAATCTACTTCTAGATCAAAAATGCCTTAGGGTATGCTTTCAATAGATATTGGCAAAAGTCTCAAAAAGTGGTGGGAACTATTAACATATTAGCTGCAGTGGGTAAGATCTTCTATACACATGACTTTCTGATGTTTGCCGGTCAAATGGGTGTGAAATGGTTCCTCATTTTAATTTTTTCCCTGATTATAAGTTTCACTAATTCCTATGTTCCTAGTTAAACATCTTTTTAAAGTTTATTTTCTATTTACCTTTTACCTTTTCTATGAACTGCTGGTTCTTATCTTTTATCCATTTTTATACTTACCTGTCATTTTCTCCAGAGTTCTTTTTATACCAAAATGTGTCTGGATATAAGGTGATCCCAAATATAAGGCTGTCTCTCCCAGTGTTCCAAATGAGGAGATACATAAAGTTTTGTACAACTTTAATATAAAAATATTTACTATACGTAAAATCGAAGATAAAATCGAAGGAGTACTTCCCAGAACCTCTGCTGCCAGTGTCCTTGTCCTAATGGTGAGCCACAGCCACCCACTGCCTCTGCAGGAGACCATCCAACACTAGCAGCCATGTGGAGGACAGTCCCTTGGTGCTCCAGCCAGGCATTAGGGCTGTGCCACTGAGGTGGGAAAGCCAACTTCAGGACACTGGTCGACAAGAGACCTCCCAGCTCCACATAATATCAAATGGAGAAAATCTCCTAGATATCTCCATCTCAACACCAACACCCAGTTTTACTCAACAACCAGCAAGCTACAGTGCTGAACACACTATGCCAAACAAATAGCAAGACAGGAACACAGCTCCATCCATTAGCAGAGAGGCTGCCTAAAATCATAATAAGGCCACAGACACCCCAAAACACACCATCAAACATGGACCTGCACACCAGAAAGACAACACCCAACCTCATCCACCAGAACATAGGCACTAGTCCCCTCCACCAGGAAATCTACACAACCCACTGAAAGAACCTTAGCCACTGGGGACACCAAAAACAAAGGGAACTACAAACCTGCAGCCTGCAAAAAGGAGACCCCATACACAGTAAGATAAGCAAAATGAGAAGACAGAAAAACACACAGTAGGAGAAGGAGCAAGATAAAAACCACCAGACCTAACAAATGAAGAGGAAATAGGCAGTCTACCTGAAAAAGAATTCAGAATAATGATAGTAAAGATGATCCAAAATTTTGGAAATAGAATAGACAAAATGGAAGAAACAGTTAACAAGGACCTAGAAGAACTAAAGATGAATCAAGCAATGATGAACAACACAATAAATGAAATTAAAAATATTCTAGAAGGTATCAATAGCAGAATAACTGAGACAGAAGAACGGATAAGTGAGGTGGAAGATAAAATAGTGGAGATAACTACTGCAGAGAAGAATAAAGAAAAAAGAATGAAAACAACTGAGGACAGTCTCAGAGACCTCTGGGACAACATTAAATGAACCAACATTCGAATTATAGGGGTCCCAGAAGAAGAAGAGAAAAACAAAGGGACTGAGAAAATATTTGAAGAGATTACAGTTGAAAACTTCCCTAATATGGGAAAGGAAATAGTTAATCAAGTCCAGGAAGCACAGAGAGTCCCATAAAAGATACATCCAAGGAGAAACATGCCAAACACATATTAATCAAACTATCAAAAATTAAATACAAAGAAAACATATTAAAAGCAGCAAGGGAAAAACAACAAATAACACACAAGGGAATCCCCATAAGGTTAACAGCTGAACTTTCAGCAGAAACTCTGCAAGCCAGAAGGGAGTGGCAGGACATATTTAAAATGATGAAGGAGAAAAACCTACAACCAAGATTACTCTACCCAGCAAGGATCTCATTCAGATTTGATGGAGAAATTAAAAGCTTTACAGACAAGCAAAAGCTGAGAGAGTTCAGCATCACCAAACCAGCTTTACAACAAATGCTAAAGCAACTTCTCTAGGCAAGAAACACAAGAGAAAGAAAAGACCTATAATAACAAACCAAAAACAATTAAGAAAATGGGAATAGGAACATACATATCGATAATTACCTTAAATGTAAATGGATTAAATGCTCCCACCAAAAGACAGAGACTGGCTGAATGGATACAAAAACACGACCTTTATATATGCTGTCTACAAGAGACCCACTTCAGACCTAGGGACACATACAGATTGAAAGTGAGGGGATAGAAAAAGATATTCCATGCAAATGGAAATCAGAAGAAAGCTGGAGTAGCAATTCTCATATCAGACAAAATAGACTTAAAATAAAGACTATTACAAGAGACAAAGAAGGACACTACATAATGATCAAGGGATCGATCCAAGAAGACGATATAACAATTGTAAATATTTATGCACCCAATATAGGAACATCTCAATACATAAGGCAAATACTAACAGGCATAAAAGGGGAAATCGATAGTAAGACAATCATAGTAGGGCACACCCCACTTTCACCAATGGACAGATCATCCAAAATGAAAATAAATAAGGAAACACAAGCTTTAAATGATACATTAAACAAGATGGACTTAATTGATATTTACAGGACATTCCATCCAAAAACAACAGAATACATATTTTTCTCAAGTGCTCATGGAACATTCTCCAGGATAGATCATATTTTGGGTCACAAATCTAGCCTTGGTAAATTTAAGAAAATTGAAATCGTATCAAGTATCTTTTCCGACCACAACACTATGAGACAAGATATCAATTACAGGAAAAGATCTGTAAAAAATACAAACACATATATGATAAACAATACACTACTTAATAAAGAAGTGATCACTGAAGAAATCAAAGAGGAAATCAAAAAATACCTAGAAACAAATGACAATGGAGACGCGACGACCCAAAACCTATGGGATGCAGTAAAAGCAGTTCTAAGAGGGAAGTTTAGAGTAAAACAATCCTACCTTTAGAAACAGGAACCATTTCAAATAAACAACCTCACCTTGGACCTAAAGCAATTAGAGAAAGAAAAACAAAAAAACCCCAAAGTTGGGCATCCCTGGTGGTGCAGTGGTGGAGAGTCTGCCTGCCAATGCAGGGGACACGGGTTCGTGCCCCAGTCCGGGAAGATCCCACATTCCGTGGAGTGGATTGGTCCGTGGGCCATGGCCACTAAGCCTGTGCGTCCAGAGCCTGTGTTCCACAACGAGAGAGGCCACAACGGTGAGAGGCCCCCGTACCGCAAAAAAAAAAACAGCAAAAAAACAAAGAAAAACAAAAGTTTGCAGAAGGAAAGAAATCATAAAGACCAGATCAGAAATAAATGAAAAAGAAATGAAGGAAATGATAGCAAAGATCAATAAAACTAAAAGCTGGTTCTTTGAGAAGATAAACAAAATTGATAAACCATTAGCCAGACTCATCAAGAAAAAAAGGGAGAAGACTCAAATCAATAGAATTAGAAATGAAAAAGAAGTAACAACTGACACTGCAGAAATACAAAGGATCATGAGAGATTACTACAAGCAACTCAATGACAATAAAATGGACAACCTGGAAGAAATGGACAAATTCTTAGAAATGCATAACCTGCCAAGACTGAACCAGGAAGAAATAGAAAATATGAACAGACCAATCACAAGCACTGAAATTGAAACTGTGAGTAAAAATCTTCCAACAAACAAAAGCCCAGGACGAGATGGCTTCACAGGCGAATTCTATCAAACATTTAGAGAAGAGCTAACATCTATCCTTCTCAAACTCTTCCAAAATATAGCAGAGGGAGGAACACTCCCAAACTCATTCTATGCAGACACCATCACCCTGATAACAAAATCAGACAAAGATGCCATAAAGAATGAAAACTACAGGCCAATATCACTGATGAATCCAGATGCAAAAATCCTCAACAAAATACTAGCAAACAGAATCCAACAGCACATTAAAAGGATCATGCACCATGAGCAAGTGGGGTTTATTCCAGGAATGCAAGGATTCTTCAATATATGCAAATCAATCAACATGATGCACCATATTAACAAATTGAAGGAGGAAAACCATATGATCATCTCAATAGATGCAGAAAAAGCTTTTGACAAAATTCAACACCCATTTATGATAAAAACCCTGCAGAAAGGAGGCATAGAGGGAACTTTCCTTAACATATAAAGGCCATATATGACAAACCCACAGCCAACATCATCCTCAATGGTGAAAAACTGAAACCATTTCCACAAAGATCAGGAACAAGACAAGGTTGCCCACTCTCACCACTCTTATTCAACATAGTTTTGGAAGTTTTAGCCACAGCAATCAGAGAAGAAAAAGAAGTAAAAGTAATCCAAATCGGAAAAGAAGAAATAAAGCTGTCACTGTTTGCAGATGACATGATAGTATAGAGAATCCTAAAGATGCTACCAGAAAACTACTAGAGCTAATCAATTTATTCAGTAAAGTAACAGGATACAAAATTAATGCACAGAAATCTCTGGCATTCTTATACACTAGTGATGAAAAATCTGAAACTGAAATTAAGAAAACACTCCCATTTACCACTGCAACATAAAGAATAAAATATCTAGGAATAAACCTACCTAAGGAGACAAAAGACCTGTATGCAGAAAATTATAAGATACTGATAAAAGAAATTAAGATGATACAAATAGGTGGAGAGATATACCATGTTCTTGGATTGGAAGAATCAACATTGTGAAAATGACTCTACTAGCCAAAGCAATCTACAGATTCAAAGTGATCACTATCAAACTACCACTGGCATTTTTCACAGAACTAGAGCAAAAGTTTTCACAATTTGTATGGAAACACAAAATACCCCGAATAGCCAAAGCAATCTTGAGAACAAAAAATGGAGCTGGAGGAATCAGACTCACTGACTTCAGACTATACTACAAAGCTACAGTAATCAAGACAGTATGGTACTGGCACAAAAACAGAAATATAGATCAATGGAACAGTATAGAAAGCCGAGAGAAACCTATGCACATATGGTCACCTTATCTTTGATAAAGGAGGCAAGAATATACAGTGGAGAAAAGACAGCCTCTTCAATAAGTGGTGCTGGGAAAACTGGACAGCTACATGTAAAAGTATGAAATTAGAACACTCCCTAAAACCATACACAAATATAAACTCAAAATGGATTAAAGACCTAAATGTAAGGCCAGACACTATAAAATTCTTAGGGGAAAACATAGGCAGAACATTCTATGACATAAATCAGAGCAAGATCCTTTTGGACCCACCTCCTAGAAAAATGCAAATAAAAACAAAAATAAACAAATGGGACCTAATGAAACTTCAAAGCTTTTGCACAGCAAAGGAAACCATAAACAAGACGAAAAGACAACCCTCAGAATGGGAGAAAATATTTGCAAATGAAGCAACTGACAAAGGATTAATCTCCAAAATTTACAAGCAGCTCATGCAGCTCAATAACAAAAAAACAAACAATCCAATCCAAAAATGGGCAGAAGACCTAAATAGACATTTCTCCAAAGAAGATATACAGATTGCCAACAAACACATGAAAGAATGCTCAACATCTTTAATCATTAGAGAAATGCAAATCAAAACTACAATGAGATATCATCTCACACCAGTCAGAATGGCCATCGTCAAAAAATCTACAAAAAATAAATTTTGGAGAGGATGTGGAGAAAAGGGAACACTCTTGCACTGTTGGTGGGAATGTAAATTGATACAGCCACTATGGAGAACAGTATGGAGGTTCCTTAAAAAACTACAAATAGAACTACCATACGACCCAGCAATCCCACTACTGGGCATATACCCTGAGAAAACTGTAATTCAAAGAGAGTCATGTACCAAAATGTTCATTGCAGCTCTATTTACAATAGCCAGGACATGGAAGCAACCTACATGTCCATCAACAGATGAATGGATAAAGAAGATGTGGCACATATATACAATGGAATATTATTCAGCCATAAAAAGAAACGAAATTGAGTTATTTTGTAGTGAGGTGGATGGACCTAGAGACTGTCATACAGTGAAGTAAGTCAGAAAGAGAAAAACAAATACTGTATGCTAACACATATATATGGACTTTAAGGGAAAAAAAAAGTCATAAAGAACCTAGGGATAAGACGGGAATAAAGACACAGACCTACTAGAGAATGGACTTGAGGATATGGGGAGGGGAAAGGGTAAGCTGTGACAAAGTGACAGAGTGACATGGACATATACACACTACCAAATGTAAAATAGATAGCTAGTGGGAAGTAGCCACATAGCAGAGGGAGATCAGCTACGTGGTTTGTGACCACCTAGAGGGGTGGGATAGGAAGGGTGGGAGGGAGGGAGATGCAAGAGGGAAGAGATATGGGAATGTATGTATATGTATAACTGATTCACTTTGTTATAAAGCAGAAACTATCACGCCATTGTAAAGCAATTATACTCCAATAAAGATGTTAAAAAAAAGATAAAATCATCAAATGTCTATGTATCATACTGGTGTTAATGTCATTTCAAAGGCATATTCTAAATCACACATTAATCATAATAAATTATTTTCAGACTGTTGCTTTCTCCTTCACTCACATTTCATGAAACAATTTTATTCAGATTTCTAATAAGCATATCCAGCATCAGGGTTTTTCATGATTGAACCACTTTTTCATCATTTACAGTTTTCTAAAGCAGATCACCTCCACTTCTATTCAGATAAATTTTGAATCTGTGTTTAATACACCCTCAAGACTGTGCTCCAAAGTACCAAATACCACTTGCTATTCATGATTTTCACAATATGATCATGTACCGTCTTGCTTTTTGTGCCAGTTATCATCATTTGCCCCTTCCAATCCACTCCCCTTCCTTTTCCACCCTGCTTTCTGCTCTGGAAAGCTGACCTGTGTGGGCCACATACCCTGGATCCCTTGTTCTCAGGCTTCCTGCTGGGGACAGTCAGTGGCAGGCTTGGCAGGAGATGAGAAGGCGGGGAGGAGAATGAGGTTGGGGCATTTACTCCTCTGGCTCCCTCTCTTAGAGGTTGCCTCCGTCTGGCTACATCACTGGACAGAAAGTCATTGCTCCTCTCAAGGCACGCTGCTCCTCATGACTCTCTCCTTCCACATCCAGAGACCCCTCCTTCCCCTCGCTTTACCCTTGCAGACCTAGGAGTGGTCAGAGTTCTGAGCCTGTTAGCCCTGGGGTCCTGTGCTATTCCTTGCACTTCCCCTACACCCCTCCACACCTTTATAATTAGCCTTTTGATTAATAAACACTTCTTGAATTGTCCTAATTTGAATGTGCCATCAATTTCCCATTGAGAAACTGACTGATCTTAATATTTTAAAAATAATCTTTGGGGTTCTTTTTTAGTTAAAATTATTCAATTTCAAAAATCTTTATAAGGCTTGCTTTCCACAAATCGAACTCTTGCAACTTGAAGTCATATTCCAGGAATAAACAATCTGTATTAACCTTCTTGATAGCCTTTTGTTAGTTTGTTTTGTTGTTTTAATCAACGCCAACCTGGGTCCTTTACAAACATTCACAAGTAGCACTGACTGGGTGGTTTTAGGCTGCTAATACATTTCAGAGACTTGAAAGACTCTGATAAGTCCTTTTTTCTGAGCAATCATTTTGGGTAAATAAACATTGCCTTATATTTCATCATATACAGTATTCTGAATCTTAATATTCTATTTGTGTTGTATATCTCTTCTTCCCATCTATCACTTGACTTTTAAATTTGTTTGTTTTGTCAAAAGGTATTAGTTCTAATTTAGACAAATTTATCTTTAGTTTATGACTTATGGTTTTTATCTACTGAAGAAATTCTTTGCTACCCCCCAAGTTCACAAAGATCTTCTTCATGTTTACTTCTAAATGTTTTATTAAAGTTTCTTTTTTTACATTCTGGTTTGCAGTTTGAGATAGAGACATAAGTTTATAATTTGCCCTATGGAGAGCCAGTTGGCATCCCCATCTACTGAATAGTCTATTCTTTCCCAAATGACTTGAACGCTACCTTTATCACAAGGCTTCTGCATATACATGGTCTTCTCTAGGTTCTCAGTTCTGCTCCACAGTACATCCTTGCACCAAATCAACACCACAGTTCTCTAGTGATGATATCTAGCAGATGTACCCATCACGTTGTTCTTCAAAAGTTCTTGATTTCTTTGTCACCTGTGCTGCTAAAATAGATAACTTCTCCGTAGAATAAGATGTGAACAGTGCCCCTTGGAGTTGACCACTTCTTCCATTTGAATTTTAGATTCTATTTGTCTCATTACATGAAAAATCCTGCTGGAATTTTGAGTGGGATTGCACTGACTTTATAAATTAGTTTAGGAGAGAAGAAACATTTTCACCATAGTGAGTCCTTACATATAGCAACATGGTTCAGCTCCCAATTTATTCAGGTTTGCTTCTAACTTTAAAGATTTCTTTCATAAGATTTCTTTTACATCTTTTGGTCACTTAATTGCTAGGTACTCTATAAAATGGAGGTTTTTAAGAAACTGAGTCACAGGTGTAGAAAACAAACTTATGGTTACCAAGGGGGAAAGGAGGCAGGGATAAATTGGGAAATTGGGATTGACATATACTCACTACTATATATAAAAGATAACTAGGGCTTTCCTGGTGGTGCAGTGGTTGAGAATCCGCCTGCCAATGCAGGGGACATGGGTTCAAACCCTGGTCCGGGAAGATCCCACATGCCACGGGGCAACTAAGCCTGGGTACCACAACTACTGAGTCTGCGTGCTGCAGCTACTGAAGCCCACATGCCTAGAGCCCGTGCTCCGCAGCAAGAGAAGCCCACGCACCGCAACAAAGAGTAGCCCCCACTCTCCACAACTAGAGAAAGCCCGCGCACAGCAATGAAGACTCAACACAGCCAAAAATAAATAAATAAAATAAATAAATTTATGGAAAAAATAACTAATAAGAACCTACTGTATAGCACAGGGAACTCTATTCGATGCTCCATAATGACCTATATGGGAATGGAGTCTAGAAGAGAGTAGATATATGTATATATATGACTGATTCACTTTGCTGTACAGAAGAAAGTAATACAAGACTGTAAATCAACTATACTCCAATTTTAAAAAGTAATAAAAAAAAATGAATTCTCACTAGATGAATAAATAAATAAATAAAATGGAGGGGTTTATATTTTCAAATTGGTTGTTACCAATACACGAATCCTATTTTCTTTATTTAGCCACTATGCTGAAATATTTAAAGTTTCATAGTTCATTTCTATTGGATTTTCTATGCATATACTCACATTATTACAAATAACAAAAAATTTGCCTCTTTCTTTCCAATTGTTACATCCCCTATTTCATTTCTTTGACAAGAAGCAATGACAGGGGTCCTTATCCTTTTCATGTTAAAAAGAACACTTCTAACATTTCTCCACTGGTGTTCACATAATGACATTTGTTTCAGATCATAGAAATAATAAGGATGTTCCCAATAATTTTTAGTTTCCTAAGACTATATCATGGATGGGTATTGATTCATCACAAATGCCTTTTATGTATCACTTGAGATAATATATAGTTTATGTTGTCTTATGTTATAGATATAAACTATATATATTTAATTTTTACAGTATATATATATATATTACACATTTTCTTTAATCTGTTAATATACTACCTTATATAAATAAATGCTGAAATAGAGCTATCCCTATGTTCTTGGAGAAATCCTAACATATACTGATGAATGGATTTCAGGCTAGTATTTCATTTAGTATGTTTATGTTCATGCTCATAAATGAAATTGGTCTGTAAATTTTTTTGCACTGTCCTTATTCAGTTTGGGCATTGCATTAGTTTCCTATTGCTGCTGTAACAAATAATCACAAATTTACTAGCTTAAAACAATGCAAATTCATTAGCTTATACAGTTCTGAAAGTCAGAAGTCCAAAACATGTCTCAATGGGCTAAAATCAAAGTGTCAGCAGGGCTGCATTCCTTTCTGGAGGCTCTAGGGGAGACCCCATTTTCCTTGCCTTTTCCAGCTTCTAGTGGCCACCCACATTCTTTGGCTCATGGTCTCCTTCCATTTTCAAAGCCAGCAATGGCTGGTTGAGGCTTTCTTGTATCATAATGCTCTGACCTTTTTTTCTGACTTCTTCCACTTTTAAGGACCCATGTGATTCTATCAGGTCCACCTGGACAATCCTAGTAATCTATTTTAAATTCAGCTGATTTACAACCTTAATCTCATCTGCTACTTTAATTTCTCTTTGTTATATACTGTGAATATGTAACATATTCACAGGTTCTGTGATTAAGATATCTTTGGGAGACAGTCATTCTGTCTACTACAGGTATCAAAATTTTAATAGCCTTAAAATTAGTTGGAATATTTTCTCTTTATTCTCTGAAACAGTACAGGTTAGAGGTCATTCATTCCTTAAAGGTTTAATGAAACTCACCTTTCTTGCGTGACTCTTTTTTTCAGGGATATTTAATACTTGAATTAATAACTTGACTTTTTTCTCCCTTAGTTTTCTAGTGTCTATCACTGATTTACACCCAAATAATCCAACAGCGACATACAACTCCCCTCAACACATTGGACGATCTATCCACTGATTTTTGTTTTCACTGGAAACATTCCACCAGGATCTCTGTGTTCTCTTAGTCCAAAACCAGGCTCTTTGATCTCTAGGAAGAGCTATCACTCTGAAGTTTCCCTTTGTTATCATCTTGGGAATTCTTTTTATTGATATTTCTCTCCTCTATGAGATTCTCCTTTGCCTGAGTGTTTTGGCTTCTCATTTCTTATTTTTTCCTTTCTTTTGGTGGAGTATGTACTCCACTTCTAGTAGCATGAGGGAAAGGGTGTTGAGGGTAAATTATTTGACCCTCAAAAAGCTTGCCTTTTGGAGGTCTTTTATTCTATCCTGATACTTGACACAAGTCTGGGCATAGAATTCCTGGTGCAAATCTTTTCCCCTGAACTTTAAAACAATCCCTCTGCTGTTTTCTAGATTCCAGAGCTACTGGTAAGAAATGCAATGCCATTCCAATTCCTGATTCTTTCCAGAGAAGAAAGGAAAATGGATGTTAAGACTGTCTCTTCATTCTTTTTTGTAAAATTATTTTATTGAAGTATAGGTGATTTACAATGTTGTGTTAATTTCTGCTGTACAGCAAACTGATTCAGTTATAGATTCTTTTTCATATTCTTTTCTATTATCCATTACAGGATATTGAATATAGTTCCCTGTGCTATACAGTAAGATCTTGTTATTTATTGTCTCTTCATTCTTATGCCATGGTAGGTTCCCAATATGGACTTGAGGTATTGAATTCTCCAGGATGACACTTTCTGTCCAGTGTCCACAGTACTCATTCTTGTTCTAAGTCCCCCAGACTACTTTTCTAGAGCCAGTTTTAGGAACAACACAGCCATCTTAGACTCCTTGCTTTATATGAACAGCCCAGTTCTAGCTCCTTCCACACATAGTAACTACAGATCTAAGTCTCCCTCTAAGTGTCAAACCCCAGCCATTTAGGTCCATCTAGTCAGGATACACCCATGGACCATTCTGGTTTAGCCTTGCTTATCTCTGTCATTTGAACATGTTTTTCTGTTTATTTTGTTCCCTGGGGATGTCCTTCTTTCTTTTTTAAAAAAATATTCATTTAAAACTTGCTTTTGCTTCAAGTTTTCCCAAATATTCTATGGTTGGGTGCTGGAAGAGGCACATTCCTTTTTAGTTAGTTTGTCAAACTTTATAGAATACATCTCTAAGACGGCATTTGGAAAGGTATATTGGTCCAGCAGAGTATAAAATACTAGAATCATTGGTTCATTTATTGATCCACTCAACACATTTATGTGAGTGCCAGGTGTGTTAAGTTTTTATCCCTGGAAATACAAAGGTTTATCTCTTGATTTAAGACATCCACTAGGCACATACGTGAACATGTTAAAAGCAAACTGTGTCACACTTTCCTCAGATTTACAATAGGAAGGAAAAACACACATGAACAAAAAATTGGTTCAACAGTTAAATTATGATCCTGATTCTTCCTATAAACTGGTTTTAGAGCATTCTAAGTTGTTCATATTTCCCATAATTTGACGAAACAGCTTTTCTCTTTAGTGTGATTATCTACAGTTGTAATGAATGAAGGCTCTCAATTTGACTGCTTGGTGGAAAAAGCAGTGAAGGAAACATTGTACTTATGTGTGTTCTTTAAATGAGATTGCATGAAGAAAAAACAATATTTAGTTGCTATTTTTAAAAATACTACATCCTGGGCTTCCCTGTTGGGGCAGTGGTTGAGAGTCTGCCTGCCGATGCAGGGGACACGAGTTCGTGCCCCGGTCCGGGAAGATCCCACATGCCGCAGAGCAGCTGGGCCCGTGAGCCATGGCCGCTGAGCCTGCGCGTCTGGAGCCTGTGCTCCACAACGGGAGAGGCCACAACAGGGAGAGGCCCGCGTACTGCAAAAAAAAAACAAAAAAACAAAAAAAACAACTACATCCTTAAATTTCCACACATAACAAGTATTCAAAGATTCCACATTTAATCAGAGTTCAAAGCATCTTAAGAGAATTATTTGCTTTTAAGCTTAATGCTTTTTTTTTCACTTTTGTAGAACAAATAAACTAAAACACTTCATTAACAGCCTTGAAAGAAAATACATTAGCAAGGTTAAAAACAGATAGAACTATCTTCTTAGGACATATAAATTCGCAGGAGGATCTCATATTGTAATGGACAGCAACAAATTAAAATTTTAAATCAAAGAGTGTAAGATATTCTTGGTATCTCAGTCCTTCATAATCTCCAGACATCAACATAACATGAACATATCTACGAGACTTCAGTTGGTTCATTCAATTATTTAATTAATACCAACAGTCATGGAGGAACGATGCTGCTATAAACTCTGTCATCCAGAAAAGGTAAGAGTAGCTAATAATATAAAATCTATCCTGGGTTGTAGCATGTCTCTCTTTATTAAATGGTGGCTTATTAAATTATTAAAGTTAAATCAATATACCTGCAGCTGTGTCCTCCCCACTTACAGTTATTCTCTACTCCTTAAATTCATAAGGAAAATTGGTATCACTGTTCTCCATACCTGTTTGGATCAGTGTACAAAATGTCCAAAAGTTTATGTGGAAAAATTCTGATCCAGCTAAGCTCAATGGGGTGGGTTTATCCACCACAGTATTTGTTATGTTCTAGACTCATCACAGAAATGTCAAAGTTAAGAAGAAGGTAGTCAAAGAAGAAAAGAAACAAAAAGCAATTGAGGCTTTCACAAAATTTAAAATCTAAAATTCCATCTCAAAATTCAGGAATGTTAAGCTACTATTTCTACATATTTAGCCCATCTTTGATATCAGCTTCTTATAATTTTTCCCATGTCTAGTGTTCATTTGGGAAACTTTTTTTTGGTTTTGTTTTAAAGAACAACAGATGGGAGTAATCATGGATGAAACCCTCACCCCTCCTTGTCTGTTGTTGGCCCAGTCCTTTCCAAGGACACATCTGGGCCTGGGATGGGTCCCTTTTTTTCAGTTTTCTCAAGAGCATGTGACTAATACATTTCATGTGTTTAATTAAAGGCTTTTTGTGTGCCCTGTGCATAGCAAGAACCTCTTATGTTTCCAAGATCACATGTCTAAACTGTGACTCTGTGAACCTCTAATGTCTCACTCTGAGATTAAGTTCATTAAATCAGGATGAGTGGATGGTTAGAGGGAAAGGAAGAGGAGAAAATGGAAAGCTACAAAACACTCAGGATGATATGTTAATAACCAACTCAGGACTAGAACTCAGGTAGGTCTCTTAACTTGCTTCTAGGGTTCTTATTATACCCTTAAACATATAGCTTAAAGCCAAAGTTAAGAAAATCAAATTGTACCCCTACTGTTATTAGATACTGTGCAATAGCTGGTATTACAAACATGAGTAATTTAGGGTTCCTGCTCTCATAGGGCTTACAGGGGGGAAGATAAAGACAAACTGATAAATAACAGAGACAGGCTGGGACCTGGGACCTGGAACCATTTGCTGCAGTGCTTGCATGTGGATAAACATTTCCTCAAGTAACAGAATACAAAGAAATTAGAAGGGACTAAAATTAACTGCATGCATGTGCAGTTGGGGCAAATTATGAACAACAAGATACAAAAAGACCCAAAACACAACTGCTACTTTTGAGGTGTCGGGATTAAAAGCAGGGTACTGCGCATGTACAAAGCACCACAAAGTGGGTGGGCCAACCACCTAAGCCATCCCTCCAGTCCAACCCCTGGACCCACCCCAACCCTCACCCCATTTAAGAGACCAGCTTGCCTCACTCCCATCAGGGAGCAAGCAAGGGAATCTGTTACTTGCTTTTGCTCCCTCGTGCTGCAGTCTTGCCTGAATTTCTCATCTGGCCTCTTATCAATTTCTATTGATTAAAAAGTCCAAGAACACTGGTCAGTAACACAACCACCCTGGCAGTAACTACTGAAGGTACGTTAACAAAGGGCTGAGAAACCCCATATATAGAGCAACTTCTTATCTGGGAATTAATATTTTGTTGGATCTTGAAGGGTGAGTAGGAACTTTACAGCAAAGAATGACAGAGAACAGTAAGCAAAGGAGCCCAACAGAGACTTAAAGGATCAGGTGCGCTCCTGGAACTGAGCTGTACAGAGAGGAGTCGAAGGTGAGGTTGACAAGATGGGTTAGGTCAAAGCTAAGGAGTTTCAATTCCGTAATTTAGCCACTTGACTCTAACAGATTTTCAAATAGCAGAGATGTATTATTGAATATTGTTTTGGGGAAATTGGCATTGCTTAAATACTCAAGTATTTTAAAAACAGACGAGAATGGGAAACAGATTAGGATGAGGGATATGAATAGGGAACCAGTTTCTACTCTTTCCAAGAAGGAAAAGATGATAATTTGAAAAAAGAAGTAAGAGCTGCTGCATCTTCTTTTTAAACTTCAAGTAAACTGATAGACTTAGGCAGGGATTATAAGCAGAATAAAGGAAAAGAGAGAATGGAGGAAACACAGGTTTCTGATTTGGGAAACAGTAAAATCATTAACCAAGATCATGAGTAAAGAAGGTGTTAATTCTGAAAGTAAGAGAATAAGAACTTTAAGGACTCTGGAAATAGGGCATAAAGATTTAGAAATAGGCTTCTGACTCTACAAAGGAAATTTGGAGGCATTCTGTACAGCATGAACTTCTCAGTCTTATAATTAATAACAGGGTCCTTCTCTGACTCAGTGATTACTGTTGGGACCACAGAAACTAAGGCAACATTAGTTTAAGTAACCATCTACTCACAGTTAACCATATGTGTAAACAAAATCATAACTAATAGATTTTGAAGATAGTTATTTCCTGTCTGCCTAAGTACTATCTTCCACCAGTGGTATCTAAATAGAAAATATTACCATTAAAAAAATACTTGAGTTCTGTTTTTAATGGCCTTTACTGAATGCCCACCAAGTAAAAAAATTGTACCTCCTTGCCAGAAAATGCAAAGTAAAATAAGAAACAGTTCCAGAACTCTACTCAATACTCTGTAATGACCTATGTGGGAAAAGAATCTACAAAAGAGTGAATATTTGTATACATAGAACTGATACACTTTTTTTTAAACATCTTTATTGGACTATAATTGCTTTACAATGGTGTGTTAGTTCACGTTGCTGTACAGCAGAAAGTAACACAACATTGTAAATCAACTTTACTCCAATAAAATTTTTAAAACATAATAAATTAAAACAAAGAAATTTATAGCCTGGAAGCTGAATAATAGTGAGTTTAAGTTTCCACTATATGGAATAAAATATTACAGGAGCTGTGAGCAGTAAGGAAAGAGTTCTTGGTAAAGAAGATACAGCCAATAAGGAAAACAGTATGGAAGTTCCTCAAAAAACTAAAAACAGAACTACCATGTGATCCAGAAATTCCACTCCTGTATATGTCTGAAGAAAATGAAAACACTAATGATAGACTTGCATCAAAATGCAATCTCAGGGTGGAGTCAAGATAGCATACTAGGAGGATGTGGAATTTGTGTCTCCTCACAACTAGGGCACCTACCAGGCACCAGAGGGGGACCACGGACACCTAAAGGGATGGGAGGAATGACCAGCAACCGTTGTTTCAATTTAGTTTTATTTTTCCTAATATAATTTTTATCTTTCTAATTCTATTTGTTTTTTATACTTTGATATTGTAATGCTCCTTGTTTTCTTTCTTTCTTCCTTTTCTTTTTCTTTTCCATGACATGAAGCTTGCAGGATCTTGGTTCCCATGCCAGAGGTTGGGCCTGAGCTCCTGTGGTGGGAGCTCCAACTCCAAACCGCTGCACTAACAGAGAACCTCAGACCCCAGGGAATATCATTTGGAGTGAGGCCTCCCAGAGGTCCTCACCTCAGCACCAAGACCCAGCTCCATCCAACTGCCTGCAAAGTTCACTACTGGACATCTCAGGCCAAACAACCAGTAAGACAGGAATACAGCACCAACCCCCCAAAAAAGAAAAATGAAATGACAAAAAAATACGTTACAGACAAAGGAGCGAGGTAAAAACCTACAAGACCAAATAAAATGAAATAGGCAACCTACCTGAAAAAAAATTCAGGGTAATGATATTAAAGATGATCCAACATCTCAGAAGCAGAAAGGAGAAAATACAAGAAACATTTAACAAGGATCTAGAAGAACTAAAAAGCAAACAAACAGTGATGAACACAATTACTGAAGTTAAAAATACTCTAGAAGGAATCAATAACAGAATAACTGAGGCAGAAGAATGGATAAGTGAGCTGTAAGATAAAATGGTAGAAATAACTCCCAGGGAGCAGAATAAAGAAAAAAGAATGAAAACAATTGAAGACAGACTCAGAAACCTCTGGGACAACATTAAATGCACCAACATTTGAATTATATGGGTCCCAGAAGAAGAAGAGAAAAAGAAAGCATCTGAGAAAATATTTGAAGAGGTTATACTCAAGAACTTCCCTAACATGGGAAAGGAAATAGACAATCAAGTCCAGGAACCACAGAGAGTACCATATATGAAAAACCCAAAGAGAAACATGACGATACATATATTAATCAAACTATCAAAAATTAAATACAAAGAAAAAATATTAAAAGAAACAAGGGAAAAGCACCAAATAACATACAAAGGAATCCCCATAAGGATAAGAGCTGATCTTTCAGCAGAAGCTCTGCAAGCTAGAAGGGAGTGGCAGGAAATATTTAAAGTGATGAAAGGGAAAAACCGACAACCAAGATTACTCTACCCAGCAAGGATCTCATACAGATTCAACAGGGAAATTAAAACCTTTAAAGACAAGCAAAAGGTAAGAGAATTCAGCACCACCAAACCAGCTTTACAACAAATGCTAAAGGGATTTCTCTAGGCAGGAAACACAAGAGAAGGAAAAGACCTACAAAAACAAACCCAGAACAATTAAGAAAATGGTAATAAGAACATACATATCGATAATTACCTTAAATGCAAATGGATTAAATGCTCCAACCAAAAGACACAGACTGGCTGAATGGATACAAAAACAAGACCAATACATACAGTCTACAAGAAACCGACTTCAGACCTAGGTACACATACAGACTGAAAGTGAGGGGAGGGAAAAAGATATTCCATGCACATGGAAACCAAAAGAAAGCTGGAGTAGCAATACTCATATCAGACAAAATAGACTTTAAAATAAAGATGATCACAAGAGACAAAGAAGGACACTACATAATGATCAAGGGATAGATCCAAGAAGAAGATATAACAATTGTAAATATTTTTGCACCCAACACAGGAGGACCACAATACATAAGGCAAATGCTAACAGCCATAAAAGGGGAAAGTGACATTAACACAATAATACTACAGAAATTTAACACCCCACTTTCACCAATGGACAGATCATCCAAAATGAAAATAAGGAAACACAAGCTTTAAATGATACATTAAACAAGATGGACTTCATTGATATTTATAGGACATTCCATCCAAAAATGACAGAATACACTTTCTTCTCAAGTGCTCATGGAACATTCTCCAGGATAGATCATATCTCGGGACACAAATCTAGCTTGGTAAATTTAAGAAAATTGAAATCGTATCAAGTATCTTTTCCGACCAAAATGCTATGAGACTAGATATCAATTACAAGAAAAAGACTGTAAAAAAAAAAAAAAAACAAAACAAAACATGTGGAGGCTAAACAATACACTACTAAATAACGAAGAGATCACTGAAGAAATCAAAGAGGAAATCAAAAACTACCTAGAAACAAATGACAATGAAAACATGACGACCCAAACCCTATGGGATGTAGCAAAAGCAGTTCTAAGAGGGAAGTGTATATCAATACAATCCTACTTCAAGAAACAAGAAACGGCGAGTGGGGAAGATGGCGGAAGAGTAAGACGCGGAGATCACCTTCCTCCCCACAGATACACCAGAAATTCATCTACACGTGGAACAACTCCTACAGAACACCTACTGAACGCTGACAGAAGACCTCAGACCCCCCCCAAAAGGCAAGAAACTCCCCACGTACCTGGGTAAGGCAAAAGAAAAAAGAATAAACAGAGACAAAAGGATAGGGACGGGACCTGCACCAGTGGGAGGGAGCTGTGAAGGAGGAAAGGTTTCCACACACTAGGAAGCCCCTTCGCAGGCGGAGACTGCGAGTGGCAGAGGGGGGAGCTTCGGAGCCACGGAGGAGAGCGCAGCAACAGGGGTGCAGAGGTTAAAGTGGAGAGATTATTGCACAGAGAATCAGTGCCGACCGGCACTCACCAGCCCGAGAGGCTTGTCTGCTCGGCCGCCGAGGCGGGCAGGGCTGGGAGCTGAGGATCGGGTTTCGGGTTTCGGTCTTCGGTCGGAGCGCAGGGAGAGGACTGGGGTTGGCGGCGTGAACACAGCCTGAAGGGGTTAGTGCACCACGGCTAGCCGGAAGGGAGTCCGGGAAAAAGTCTGGAGCTGCCTAAGTGGCAAGAGGCTTATTCTTCCCTTTGTTTCCTGGTGCGCGAGGAGAGGGGATTAAGAGCGCTGCTTAAAGGAACTCCAGAGATGGGCGCGAGCTGCGGCTAAAAGCGCAGACCCCAGAGAAGGGCGTGGGACGCTGGGGCTGCTGCTGCCGCCACCAAGAGGCCTGTGTGCGAGCGCAGGTCACTGTCCACACCCCCCTTCCGGGGAGCCTGTGCAGCCCGCCACTGCCAGGGTCCCGGGATCCAGGGATGACTTCCTTGGGAGAGCGCACGGCGCGCCTCGGGCTGGTGCAATGTCTCGCCGGCCTCTCCTGCTGCTGCAGGCTCGCCCTGCACTCCGTACCCCTCCCTCCCCACCGGCCTGAGTGAGCCAGAGTCCCCGAAGCAGCTGCTCCTTTAAACCTGTCCTGTCTGAGCGAAGAACAGACGCCCTCTGGTGACCTACATGGAGAGGCGGGGCCAAATCCAAAGCTGAGACCCGGGAGCTGTGAGAATAAAGAAGAGAAAGGGAAATCTCTCCCAGCAGTCTCAAAAGCAGCAGATTAAAGCTCCACAATCAACTTGATGTACCCGGCATCTGTGGAATACATGAATAGACAATGAATCATCCCAAATTGAGGAGGTGGACTTTGAGAACAAGATTTATGATATTTTCCCCTTTTCCTCTTTTTACAACGAATTAGCCCAAATTGAGGAGGTGGACTTTAAGAGCAAGATTTATGATTTTTCCCCCTTTTTCTCTTTTTGTGAATGTGTATGTGTATGCTTCTGTGTGAGATTTTGTCTGCATAGCTTTGTTTCCACCATTTGTCCCAGGGTTCTATCCGTCTGTTTTTTTTAATTTTTTTTTAATACTTATTTTTTTTATTTTAATAACGCTATTATATTTTATCATACTTTATTATATTTTACTTCATCTTCTCTCTTTCTCTTTTTCCTACCTTCCATCCTCCCACCCTCCCTCCCTCCTTTCTTTCTTTCTTCCTTTCTACTAATTCTTTCTTTCTACTTTTTCTCCCTTTTATTCAGAGGAGGGTGGATAAATGGCTCTTGGTGCTGCACCCAGGAGTCAGTGCTGTGCCTCTGATGTGGGAGAGCCAACTTCAGGACACTGGTCCACAAGAGACCTCCCAGGTCCACATAATATCAAATGGCGAAAATCTCCCAGAGATCTCCATCTCAACACCAGCACCCAGTTTCACTCAACAACCAGCAAGCTACAGTGCTGGTCACCCTATGCCAAGCAACTAGCAAGACAGGAACACAATGCCACCCATTAGCAGAGAGGCTGCCTAAAATCATAATAAGGCCACAGGCACCCCAAAACACACCACCAGACGTGGACCTGTCCACAAGAAAGACAAGATGGAGCCTCATCCACCAGAACACAGGCACCAGTCCCCTCCAAAAGGAAGCCTACACAACCCACTGAACCAACCTTAGCCACTGGGGACAGACACCAAAAACAACGGGAACTATGAACCTGCAGCCTGCAAAAAGGAGACACCAAACACCGTAAGATAAGCAAAATGAGAAGACAAAAAAACACACAGCAGGTGAAGGAGCAAGATAAAAACCCACCAGACCTAACAAATGAAGAGGAAATAGGCAGTCTACCTGAAAAAGAATTCAGAATAATGATAGTAAAGGTGATCCAAAATCTTAGAAATAGAATAGACAAAATGCAAGAAACAGTTAACAAGGAACTAGAAGAACTAAAGATGAATCAAGCAACAATTAGAAACACAATAAAGGAAGTTAAAAGTACTCTAGATGGGATCAATAGCAGAATAACTGAGGCAGAAGAACGGATAAGTGATGTGGAAGATAAAATAATGGAAATAACTGCTGCAGAGCAGAAAAAAGAAAAAAGAATGAAAAGAACTGAGGACAGTCTCAGACACCTCTGGGACAACATTAAACACACCAACATTCGAGTTATAGGGGTTCCAGAAGAAGAAGAGAAAAAGAAACGGACTGAGAAAATATTTGAAGAGATTATAGTTGAAAACTTCCCTAATATGGGAAAGGAAATAGTTAATCAAGTCCAGGAGGCACAGAGAGTCCCATACAGAATAAATCCAAGGAGAAATACACCAAGACACATATTAATCCAACTGTCAAAAATTAAACACAAAGAAAACATATTAAAAGCAGCAAGGCAAAAACAACAAATAACACACAAGGGAATCCCCATCAGGATAACAGCTGATCTCTCAGCAGAAACTCTACAAGCCAGAAGGGAGTGGCAGGACATATTTAAAGTGATGAAGGAGAAAAACCTGCAACCAAGATTACTCTACCCAGCAAGGATCTCAATCAGATTTGATGGAGAAATTAAAACCTTTACAGACAAGCAAAAGCTGAGAGAGTTCAGCATCACCAAACCATCTTTACAACAAATGCTAAGGGAACTTCTCTAGGCAAGAAACACAACAGAAGGAAAATACCTACAATAACGAACCCAAAACAATTAAGAAAATGGGAATAGGAACATACATATCGATAATTACCTTAAATGTAAATGGACTAAATGCTCCCACCAAAAGACACAGATTGGCTGAATGGATACAAAAAAAGACCCATATATATGCTGTCTACAAGAGACCCACTTCACACCTAGAGACACATATAGACTGAAAGTAAGGGGATGGAAAAAGATATTCCATGCAAATGGAAATCAAAAGAAAGCTGGAGTAGCAATTCTCATATCAGACAAAAGAGACTTTAAAATAAACATGATCGGGCTTCCCTGGTGGTGCAGTGGTGGAAAGTCCGCCTGCCAATGCGGGGGACGCGGGTTCGTGCCCTGGCCCGGGAGGATCCCGCATGCCGCGGAGCGGCTGGGCCCGTGGGCCGTGGCCGCTGGGCCTGCGTGTCCGGAGCCTGTGCTCCATGAGGGGAGAGGCCACAACAGTGAGAGGCCTGTGTACTGCAAAAAAAAAATAAAAATAAAAAATAAATAAACATGATCACAAGAGACAAAGAAGGACACTACATAATGATCAAGGGATAGATCCAAGAAGAAGATATAACAATTGTAAATATTTATGCACCCAACACAGGAGGACCACAATACATAAGGCAAATGCTAACAGCCATAAAAGGGGAAATTGACATTAACACAATAATACTACAGAAATTTAACACCCCACTTTCACCAATGGACAGATCATCCAAAATGAAAATAAATAAGGAAACACAAGCTTTAAATGTAGTTTAAAACATTAAACAAGATGAACTTAATTGATATTTATAGGATATTCCATCCAAAAACAACAGAATACACATTTTTCTCAAGTGCTCATGGAACATTCTCCAGGATAGATCATATCTTGGGTCACAAATCAAGCCCTGGTAAATTTAAGAAAATTGAAATTGTATCAAGTATCTTTTCCAACCACAATGCTATGAAACTAGATATCAATTACAGGAAAAGAACTGTAAAAAATACAAACACATGGAGGCTAAACAATACACTACTTAATTAGGAAGTGATAGCTGAAGAAATCAAAGAGGAAATCAAAAAATACCTAGAAACAAATGACAGTGGAGACACGATGACCCAAAACCTATGGGATGCAGCAAAAGCAGTTCTAAGGGGGAAGTTTATAGCAATACAATCCCACCTTAAGAAACAGGAAACATCTCGAGTAAACAACCTCACCTTGGAGCTAAAGCAGTTAGAGAAAGAAGAACAAAAACATCCCAAAGTTAGCAGAAGGAAAGAAATCATAAAGATCAGATCAGAAATAAATGAAAAAGAAATGAAGGAAATGATAGCAAAGATCAATAGAACTACAAGCTGGTTCTTTGAGAAGATAAACAAAATTGATAAACCATTAGCCAGACTCATCAAGAAAAAAAGGGAGAAGACTCAAATCAATAGGATTAGAAATGAAAAAGGAGGGCTTCCCTGGTGGCGCAGTGGTTGAGAGTCTGCCTGCCGATGCAGGGGACCCGGGTTCGTGCCCTGGTCCGGGAAGATCCCACATGCCGCGGAGCGGCTAGGCGCGTGAGCCATGGCTGCTGGGCCTGTGCGTCCAGAGCCTGTGCTCCGCAACGGGAGAGGCCACAGCAGTGAGAAGCCCACATAATGCAAAAAAAAAAAAAAGAAATGAAAAAGGAGAAGTAACAACTGACACTGCAGAAATACAAAAGATCATGAGAGATTACTACAAGCAACTCTATGCCAATAAAATGGACAACCTGGAAGAAATGGACAAATTCTTAGAAATGCACAACCTGCCAAGACTGAATCAGGAAGAAATAGAAAATATGAATAGACCAATCACAAGCACAGAAATTGAAAGTGTGTTAAAAATCTTCCAACAAACAAAAGCCCAGGACCAGATGGCTTCACAGGCGAAGTCTATCAAACATTTAGAGAAGAGCTAACACCTATCCTTCTCAAACTCTTCCAAAATATAGCAGAGGGGGGAACACTCCCAAACTCATTCTATGCAGCCACCATCACCCTGATACCAAAACCAGACAAGGATGTCACAAAGAAAGAAAACTACAGGCCAATATCACTGAATAACATAGATGCAAAAATTCTCAACAAAATACTAGCAAACAGAATCCAACAGCACATTAAAAGGATCATACACCATGATCAAGTGGGGTTTATTCCAGGAATGCAAGGATTCTTCAATATAAGCAAATCAATCAACATGATACACCATATTAACAAATTGAAGGAGAAAAACCATATGATCATCTCAGTAGATGCAGAGAAAGTTTCAACAAAATTCAACACGCATTTATGATAAAAACCCTGCAGAAAGGAGGCATAGAGGGAACTTTCTTCAACATAATAAAGGCCATATATGACAAACCCCCAGCCAACATCATCCTCAATGGTGAAAAACTGAAAGCATTTCCACTAAGATCAGGAACAAGACAAGGCTGCCCACTCTCACCACTCTTATTCAACATAGTATTGGAAGTTTTAGCCACAGCAATCAGAAAAGAAAAGGAAATAAAAGGAATCCAAATTGGAAAAGAAGAAGTAAAGCTGTCACTCTTTGCAGATGACATGATACACTACATAGAGAATCCTAAAGATGCTACCAGAAAACTACTAGAGCTAATCAATGAATTTGGTAAAGTAGCAGGATACAAAATTAATGCACAGAAATCCCTGGCATTCCTGTACACTAATTATGAAAAATCTGAAAGTGAAATGAAGAAAACACTCCCATTTACCACTGCAACAAAAAGAATAAAATATCTAGGAATAAACCTACCTAAGGAGACAAAAGACCTGTATGCAGAAAATTATAAGACACTGATGAAAGAAATTAAAGATGTTACAAATAGATGGAGAGATATACCATGTTCCTGGATTGGAAGAATCAATATTGTGAAAATGACTCTACTACCCAAAGCAATCTACAGATTCAATGCAGTCCCTATGAAACTACCACTGGCATTTTTCACAGAACTAGAACTAAAAATTTCACAATTTGTTTGGAAAAACAAAAGACCCCGAATAGCCAAAGCAATCTTGAGAATGAAAAATGGAGCTGGAGGAATCAGGCTCCCTGACTTCAGACTATACTAGAAAGCTACAGTAATGAAGACAGTGTGGTACTGGCACAAAAGGAGAAAGATAGATCAATGGAACAGGATAGAAAGCCCAGAGATAAACCCAGGCACATATTGTCACCTTATCTTTGATACAGGAGGCAGGAATGTACAATGGAGAAAGGACAGCCTCTTCAATAAGTGATGCTGGGAAAACTGGACAGAGACATGTAAAAGTAGGAGATTAGATCACTCCCTAACACCATACACAAAAATAAGCTCAAAATGGATTAAAGACCTAAATGTAAGGCCAGACACTATCAAACTCTTAGAGGAAAACATAGGCAAAACACTCTATGACATAAATCACAGCAAGATCCTTTTGGACCCACCTCCTAGAGAAATGCAAATAAAAACAAAAATAAACAAATGGGACCTAATGAAACTTCAGAGCTTTTGAACAGCAAAGGAAACCATAAACAAGACCAAAAGACAACCCACAAAATGGGAGAAAATATTTGCAAATGAAGCGACTGACAAAGGATTAATCTCCAAAATTTATAAGCAGCTCATGCAGCTCAATAACAAAAAAACAAACAACCCAATCCAAAAATGGGCCGAAGACCTAAATAGACATTTCTCCAAAGAAGATATACAGATTGCAAACAAACACATGAAAGGATGCTCAACATCATTAATCATTAGAGAAATGCAAATCAAAACTACAATGAGATATCATCTCACACCAGTCAGAATGGCCATCATCAAAAAATATAGAAACAATAAATGCTGGAGAGGGTGTGGAGAAAAGGGAACCCTCTTGCACTGCTAGTGGGAATGTGAATTGGTACAGCCACTATGGAGAACAGTATGGAGGTTCCTTAAAAAACTAAAAATAGAACTACCATATGACCCAGCAATCCCACTACTAGGCATATACCCTGAGAAAACCATAATTCAAAAAGAGACATGTACCAAAATGTTCATTGCAGCTCTATTCACAATAGCCCGGAGATGGAAACAACCTAAGTGTCCATCATCAGATGAATGGACAAAGAAGATGTGGCACATATATACAATGGAATATTACTCAGCCATAAAAAGAAATGAAACTGAGCTATTTGTAATGAGGTGGATAGACCTAGAGTCTGTCATACAGAGTGAAGTAAGTCAGAAAGAGAAAGACAAATGCCATATGCTAACACACATATATGGAATAAAAAAAAATGTCATGAAGAACCTAGGGGTAAAACGGGAATAAAGACCCAGACCTACTTGAGAATGGACTTGAAGATATGGGGAGGGGGAAGGGTAAGCTGTGACAAAGCGAAAGAGAGGCATGGACATATATACACTACCAAACGTAAGGTATATAGATAGTGGGAAGCAGCCGCAGAGCACAGGGAGATCAGCTCGGTGCTTTGTGACCGCCTGGAGGGGTGGGATGGGGAGGGTGGGAGGGAGGGAGATGCATGAGGGAAGGGATATGGGAACAGATGTATATGTATGACTGATTCACTTTGTTATAAAGCAGAAACTAATTTAAAAAATTATTAAAAAAAAAAGACACAGACCTACTTGAGAATGCATTTGAGGATATGGGGAGGGGGAACGGTAAGCTGTGACAAAGCAAGAGAGAGGCATGGACATATATACACTACCAAATGTAAGGCAGATAGATAGTGGGAAGCAGCTGCATAGCACAGGGAGATCAGCTCGGTGCTTTGTGACCGCTTGGAGGGGTGGGATAGGGAGGGTGGAAGGGAGGGAGATGCAGGAGGGAAGGGATATGGGAACAGATGTATATGTATAACTCATTCACTTTGTTATAATGCAGAAACTAATTTAAAAAATTTAAAAAAAAGAAACAAGAAACATCTCAAGTAAACAACCTAACCTTACACCTAAATCAATTAGAGAAAGAAAAACAACAACAAAAAAAAAACCACTCAAAGTTAGCAGAACAAAAGAAATCATAAATATCAGATCAGAAATAAATGAAAACGAAATGAAGGAAATGATAGCAAAGATCAATAAAACTAAAAGCTGGTTCTTTGAGAAGATGAACGAAATTGATAAACCATTATCCAGACTCATCAAGAAAAAAGGGAGAAGACTCAAGTCAACAGAATTAGAAATGAAAAAGAAGTAACAACTGACACTGAAAAAATACAAAGGATCATGAGATTACTAAAAGCAACTCTATGCCAGTAAAATGGACAACCTGGAAGAAGTGGACAAATTCTTAGAAAAGCACAACCTTCCAAGACTGGACCAGGAAGAAACAGAAAATATGAACAGACCAATCACAAGCACTGAAATTGAGACTGTGATTAAAAATCTTCCAACAAACAAAACCCCAGGACCAGATGGCTTCACAGGCGAATTCTATCAAACACTTAGAGAAGAGCTAACACCTATCGTTCTCAAACTCTTGCAAAATATAGCAGAGGGAGGAACAGGCCCAAACTCATTCTACAAGGCCACCCTCACCCTGAAACCAAAACCAGACAAAGATGTCAATAAAAAAGAAAACTAGAGGCCAATATCTCTGATGAACATAGATGCCAAAATCCTCAACAAAATACGAGCAAACAGAATCCAACGGAACGTTAAAGGGATCATACACCATGATCAAGTGGGGTTTCTTCCAGGAATGCAAGGATTCTTCAATATATGCAAATCAATCAATGGGACACACCATAGTAACAAATTGAAGGATAAAAACAATATGACAATCTCAATAGATGCAGAAGAAACTTTCAACAAAATTCAACACCCATTTATAATAAAAACTCTCCAGAAAGTAGGCATGGAGGGAATTTAGCTTAACATAATAAAGTCCATATACGACAAACCCACAGCCAACATGTTTCTCAATGGTGAAAAACTGAAACCATTTCCTCTGAGATCAGGAATAAGACAAGGTTGCCCACTCTCATCACTATTATTCAGCATAGTTTTGGAAGTCCTAGCCACAGCAATCAGAGAAGAAAAAGAATTAAAAGGAACCCAAATCAGAAATGAAGAAGTAAAACTGTCACTGTTTGCAGATGACATGGTACTATACATAAAGAATCCTAAAGATGCTACC
This sequence comes from Mesoplodon mirus, assembly GCF_964341445.2. NCBI lineage: Eukaryota > Metazoa > Chordata > Mammalia > Artiodactyla > Ziphiidae > Mesoplodon > Mesoplodon mirus. The sequence goes on along the minus strand of NC_138982.1, from coordinate 98,792,478 downwards.
AAAAAACTACTAGAGCTAATCAATGAATTTGGTAGAGTAGCAGGATACAAAATTAATGCACAAACATTTCTTGCATTCCTATACACTAACGATGAAAAATCCGGAAGAGAAATTAAGGAAATACTTCCATTTACCACTGCAAGAAAAAGAATAAAATACCTAGAAATAAACCTACCTAAGGAGACAAAGACGTGTATGCAGAAAACTATAAGACACAGATGAAAGAAATTAAAGATGACACCAATAGATGGAGAGATATACTATGTTCTTGAACTGGAAGAATCAACACTGTGAAAATGACTATACTATCCAAAGCATTCTACAGATTCAATGCAATCCCTATTAAGCTACCAATAGCATTTCTCACAGAACTACAGCAAACAATTTCACAATTTGTATGGAAACACAAAAGACCCCGAATAGCAAAAGCAATCTTGAGAAAGAAAAATGGAACTAGAACAATCAGGCTCCTGTACTTCAGAGTATACTACCGTAATCAAGACAGTAAGGTACTGGCTCAAAAACAGAAATATAGATCAATGGTACAGGATAGAAAGCCCAGAAGTATACCCACACACATAAGGTCACCTTATCTTTGATAAAGGAGGCAAGAATATACAATGGAGAAAAGACATTCTCTTCAATAAGTGGTGCTGGGAAAACGGGATAGCTACATGTAAAAGAATGAAAGTAGAACAATCCCTAACACCATACACAAAAACAGACTCAAAATGGATTAAAGACCTAAATATTAGGCCAGATACTATAAAACTCTTAGAGAAAAACATAGGCAGAACACTCTTTGACATAAATCACAGCAAGATCCTTTTTGACCCACCTCCTAGAGAAATGGAAATAAAAACAAAAATAAACACATGGGACCTAATGAAACTTCAAAGCTTTTGCACAGCAAAGGAAACCATAAACAAGATGAAAAGGCAATCCTCAGAACGGGAGAAAATATTTGCACATGAAGCAACTGACAAACGATTAATCTCCAAAATGTACAAGCAGCTCATGCAGCTCAATATCAAAAACACAATAACCCAATCCAAAAATGGGCAGAAGACCTAAATAGACATTTCTCCAAACAAGATATACAGATTGCCAACAAACACATGAAAAGATGCTCAACATCACTAATCATTAGAGAAATTCAAATCAAAACTACAATGAGGTATCACCTCACACTGGTCAGAATAGCCATCATCAAAAAATCTATAAACAATTAATGCTGGAGAGGGTGTGGTGAAAAGGGAACCCTCTTGCACTGTTGGTGGAGATGTAAATTGATACAGTCACTATGGAGAACAGTATGGAGGAGCCTTAGAAAACTAAGAATAGAACTACCATGTGCCCCAGCAATCCCACCTACTGGGCATATACCCTGAGAAAACTATAATTCAAAAAGAGTCATGTACCACAATGTTCACTGCAGCTCTATTTACAATAGTCAGGACATGGAAGCAACCTAAGTGTCTACTAACGATGAATGGATAAAGAAGATGTGGCACGTATATACAGTGGAATATTACTCAGCCATGAAAAAAATGAAATTGAGTTATTTGTAGTGAGGTGGATGGACCTAGAGTCTGTCATACAGAGTGAAGTAAGTCAGAAAGAGAAAAACAAATACCGTATGCTAACACATATTATGGAATCTAAAAAATAAAATAAAATAATAAAATGGTTCTGATGAACCTAAGGGCAACACAGGAATAAAGACACAGACGTAGAGAATGGACTTGAGGACATGGGGAAGGGGAAGGTGAAGGTGGAACGAAGTGAGAGAGTGGCATGGACATATATACACTACCACATGTAAAATAGATAGCTAGTGGGAAGCAGCCTTTGCACAGGGAGATCAGCTCAGTGTTTTGTGACCACGTAGATGGGTGGGATAGGCAGGGTGAGAGGGAGATGAAAGAGGGAGGGGATATGGGGATATATGTGTACATAGAGCTGATTCACTTTGTTATACCGCACAAACTAACACAACATTATAAAGCAGTTATACTCCAATAAAGATGTTAAAAAAAAACCACTAATGATACATGCACCCTAATGTTCATAGCAGCACTATTAACAATAGCCAAAATATGAAAGCAACCTAAGTGTCCATCAAGGTGAATGGATAAAGAAGATATGATATATATACAATGGAATATTACTCAGCCATAAAAATGAATGAAATTTTGCCATTTGCAACAACATGTTTGGACCTGGAGGGTATTATGCTTAGTGAAATAGAGAATGAGAAATACTCTGTGCTCTTACTTATATGTGGAATCTAAAGTATGAAACAAATGAATATAACAAAACAGTACAGGCTTACAGACATAGAGAACAAACTAGTGGTTACCAGCGGGGAGGAGGGAAGGGGAGAGGGGCAAGATAGGGATGGAGGATTAAGAGGTACACACTACCATGCATAAAATAAATAAGCTACAAGCATATATTGTATGGCACAAGGAATATGGTAGATATTTTATAATAACTTTAAATGGAGTAACCTATTAAAATATCAAGTCACTATGTTGTACACCTGAAACTAATATAAAAAAATTAAAGCATTTATGTTACATAAGGCTAAAAAGAGAAGAGAAAGCCTTCTCATGTATTCTCAGGTCATAAGATCAAATAATACATCTGTTTTAGTCTGTTCAGCCTGCTAAAAAATAAAAAGAAGATGCTTATACTGAGTCATGTAGGAGAAAGAGTTTAAGATTTTTTTTAAAAATTTATTTATTTTTGACTGCATTGGGTCTTCATTGCTCCAAACGGACTTTCTCTAGTTGCGGCGAGCAGGGGCTATTTTTCGTTGCGGTGCGCAGGCTTCTCATTGTGGTGGCTTCTCTTGTTGCAGAGCACGGGCTGTAGGTGCGTGGGCTTCGGTAGTTGTGGCACACGGGCTTAGTTGCTCCGCAGCATGTGGGATCTTCCCAGAGCAGGAATCTAACCCATGTCCCCTGCATTGGCAGGCAGATTGTGAGAAAGAGCAGTCAAGGCTGGTCAAGCTGGTAAACTGTCGGCAAAAATGCATGTAACAGGAAAAGTGTTACCATATTCAGAGAATATTGCAGTTGCTCTGTGTGGTTGTAACTTTGAGTCTCTGAGAGTAAATGGTAGGATTTCTGGTTGGAAAGTTAAATTGAAGTCAGCTTGTGAAGGCCTTCATAGTAAAATGAGATCTAGAAATGGCAGCGACAACAAAATGTTGGAGAAAATAGCACGGATAATTACAGTAGGGCTTTGCTGAGGCTCTGATGCAGAAGATCTGCCCTCCAAATCACTTATGTTGCAGAGATGTTGGGGAAACTAGTAAAATAGTCTTGTTCAGGCTTCAGAGGCAGAAGCAGGCCTCTGACTGACTTGTGAGCCTGCCTGGACAGTCTGCCTGCTGGCACACCTAACAACTGCTGCTAGCAAGTCAAGCGGCAGCATTTACGATAAGAAAGGGAGTGGGTCTTGGAATTTCTTGAGCCCTGGGGACCTGGCCAGTCCCCCCCCCCCCCCGCTGGGGTATAGAAAATCTCATGACTCACATGGTGAAACCAACATTGTTACAATAGTACCAGAGCTGCACTTTTGCGGGCAAACTGATAGTATCAGTTTGCAGCCTGGAATTGTAAACAGAAGCCCCCAGAACTCCAATCTCACCCATGGGGTGGATGCACCACCCGGGACCCTTTCCAACTGGGGCTCCAGATTGCTGTTACTTGGGACTTCCCAGCTGCTGTTTGGATCTGGAAGTAGGTGTCGGCCCAATTCAGTGATATATACCCTGTTATGTTTCTCTAATATTCTTATTCCTTTCCTTCTAATGATTGTATATTAAAATTAAGTTAAATTACCTTTCATTTAAAAATTGATTAAAGCTGTTTATTTGTTTGAAAGGAGTGGTTATTTTGCCAGCAAATCCAATGAACCTTAAAACCAAAAGCAAGCTTTCAGTAAAACAAAAGATTAGCCTAAGGAACTTCCCATGAGCCTTCTTTTTTCACTGCCCCACCTTGACCCCATCCCCACCTCACCAAATTAGAAATGTTACAAAACCTTGCTTAATATACAAAATACATATATTTCACAAAGGAGTCTGATACCCAGTATGAATTTACTAATGTTTGTTATTAGAAGAGTAATAATAATAATAAAAGTGATAATAACAGCTAGTATTTGGAGCACTTTCTTTGTAACAAGAATGTACTGATGGTGTTGTTCGTCTGTCCTTACAATAATCCTTTAAGGAGGGTACATTATCACACCAATTTTACAATGAGAATGATTTAAATGATCTTTTCACTGTTGAGAAGCTTGAGAGTTGGGGTAACCAAGACTGCTGACATAAAAGCCCTGCTCTTTTCCTTTCCCACACTTGGCAGCCACTTGTCTGCAACACAAGGATAACTTTTAAGGCATTCTCTTTCTCAATCTCTCTCGGTACCCAAGGTAATTGGGCCCTATAAAAACACATAAGTGGAGGTATCCTGCATCTTTGATGTGAAGTATTTAAAAGGCAGGGGTGAAATAAAGGAAGAGGCAAGGAAGCCAATGCATTTGGGATTGTTACTTCTCAAATGCTACCCTGGTGAAAGAACCTCGGTTGTTCTCTAATGAGTCAGGAATAAACTCCCTTCTGAGTCAGTGAATTCAGCTGAAAGACAAGAGGAAAACTAGAAGAGCCATTCTAAACCAATGATTCACTGACCTTTGAAATCTGGCTAGTCGATATCTAATAAAAATACCCCCCTTCAGTTTAAGATATGAGAGATTTACTCCACACCCAAATGAACAGTACAGGGGACTTACAGGAATTTTAGATTGTTTTTTCCAAACAAAGAACCTGGGAAGATTTCTTCTCTTTCAAGACTGAGTAAAGCAATATTAAACAACATAAAGCAGGGAAGTCCCTTAGGGATTCAGGGTATACACATAAAATGATTTACAGCAAGAAACTGATTCATAGTTAAAAAAAAAACAACTAAAGATATATTTAGAAATTATCCACTTTGTGTTTTTAATAAATTAAAAGAAAACAGACTTTTTGAAATGTAAGTCAAGAGATGAGTATAAAATAGAATCAACTAAAATAAAAGCTAAGATTAAAATTTTAAAGGAATTGACCATTATAAAAAAAGAATTAAGGGGAATATCTTGCATTCTCATTACCAATTCTCTTGCCAAAAACAATTATGAAAACTGAATAAAAGACCTGAAAAATGTTTGAAAGCATCAGTGAAGGCATCAGAGATCAACCAAGACAATCAGCAGCTGAGGGGCAAAGGTCCCAGAGAAAAGAAGGGCAGACCAAGGTGAACCCACAGTGATGACTGGTTTTTCCCTCAGAGGTGTTGGTGATTTGGACCATCATTTCTAAACACAAAGTGGTAGACTGGGGCTTGGAGCAGTTCCACCAGGGAGGATAGGTTGGGGAGGATAGACCAAAGAGGCCAAAGCATGACAGGGAGGAAGGAAAAACAAAGAGGATCGCCCAAAATGAGGCAGTAATTTGCCCTTGAGGCATTTGCCAACTCCTAAGCCTTTCTCATGCAGAGTGAGACTTGAAAACCCAAGCAAAAAAATCCAGCTGAGCTGCCAAACCCTAAAGCCAAGATTTAGCAGCCATCAGTGCTAGAGAGACAGAAGTTGGAATTCATGACCCACCAAGGGGGTGGGGCGGGGAGGGGGGGCAGTTATTAAACATCCTTGCTTTTCAGTTGAGATATAACAATGAAGAAAGTTATACTTTTAAATTCCCCCTTAACTTAAAATATCAATAATAAAAATAAAACATGCAAAAGATTAGCTGGGCAAAATAAAATTCAATTCCCTATATGCCAAAACTATGGGTTATAACTTATAAAGCTGCTTTTAGTAAAAATAATAACCTTGAAGAAAGAGAATAAATGAATAAAACATTCAATTATAAATTACAACTAGATTAAAAAGAGAAACATAAAAAGAAAGATAACATAAAAAATAGGGAAAGCAATGAAACTACCAAAAAAATGCAACTAACAAATGTATCTGACACAACATTAAAGAATTAGTTCTTTTCACAGTTGAGTATGATGTCAGCTGTGGCCTTGTCATATGGGGCCCTCATTAGGATGAGGTACATTTTTCTAAACTTAACTTGATTAGAGTTTTTATCATGAAAGATGCTGGATTTTGTCAAATGCTTTTTCTACAACTATTAAGATTTATCATGTGATTTTTATCTTTAATTCTGTTAATGTGGTGTATCATGTTTATTGATTTATGTATTTTGAACCATCCTTGCATCCCAAGGATGAATCCCACTTTATCATAATGTATGATCTTTTAAATGTGCTGTTGAATTTGGCTTGCTAGTGTTTTTTTTTTTAACATCTTTATTGGAGTATAATTGCTTTACAATGGTGTGTGAGTTTCTGCTTTATAACAAAGTGAATCAGTTAAACATATACATATGTCCCCATATCTCTTCCCCCTTGCATCTCCCTCCCTCCCACCCTCCCTATCCCACCCCTCTAGGTGGTCACAAATTGCTAGTGTTTTGCAGATAATTTTTGCATCTATGTTTATAGGGATATTGACCTGTAATTTCTTTTCTTTGTAGTGTTCTTGTCTGGCTTTGATATGAGGGTAACGCTATTCTCTTAAAATGAGTTTGGAATTGTTTCCTCTTTTTAACTTTTTTGTAAGAGTTTGAGAAGGACTGACATTAACTCTTCTTTAAATACCTGGTAATTTCAGCTGCAAAGCCATCTGATCCTGGGCTTTCCTTTGCTGGGAGGTTGTTGATTACTGATACATTCTCTTTATCCATTACTAGCTTGTTCAGATTTTCTGTTTTTTCAGGATTTAGTCTTGGTAGGATGTATGTTTCTAGGAATGTATTCATTTATTCTAGGTAATTCAATTTGTTGGTATATAATTGTTCATAGTAGTCTCTTATGAATCTTTGTATTTTTGTGGTGTGTTATAAGGTCTCATCTTTCATTTATAATTTTATTTGAGTTCCTCTCTCTTTTTTTTCTTGGTAAGTTTAGCTAAAGTTTGGCCAATTTTTGTTTTAAAAAATCAAATCCAAGTTATGTTGATCTTTTCTATTGTCTTTCTGGTGTGTGTTTCATTTGTTTCTGCTCTAATCTTTATTATCTCCTGCCTTCTGCTAACCCTGGGCTTTGTTTATTCTTTTTCTAGCTCCTTGAGCTGTAATGTTAAGTTGCTTATTTGAGATCGTCCTTTTTTCTTAATGTAGGGATTTACTGCTATAAGTTTCCCTCTTAGAACTACTTTGGCTCCATCTGCATCATCCCATAAGCTTTGGTATGTAGTGTTTCGTGGGTTCATTTGTTTGTTTGTTTTGCTTTTTCCCTAAAATCACGAACAAAACAAGCATGCCCACACTCACCAGTCCTATTTAACATTGTACTGGAAGTCCTAGCTTGAACAATTAAGCAAGGAAAAGAAATTAAAAGCATCCAAAGTGGAAAGGAAGAAGTGAAATTGTCTCTGTTTGCAGATGACATAATCTTACATAGAGAAAAATCTAAAGACGCCATCAAAACACTGTAAGGGGACGTCCCTGGTGGCACAGTGGCTAAAAATCCACCTGCTGAGCTTCTCTGGTGGCGCAGTGGTTGAGAATCTGCCTACCAATGCAGGGGACATGGGTTCAAGCCCTGGTCTGGGAAGATCCCACATGCCGCGGAGCAACTAGCCCCGTGAGCCACAATTACTGAGCCTGCACGTCTGGAGCCTGTGCTCTGCAACAGGACAGGCTGCGATAGTGAGAGGCCCGCGCACCGTGATGAGGAGTGGCCCCCACTTGCCACAACTAGATAAAGCCTTCGCACAGAAACGAAGAGCCAACACAGCCATAAATAAATAAATAAAATTTTTTTAAAAGGCAAAATTCCTTAAAAAAAACAATCCACCTGCCAATGCAGGGGACATGGGTTCGATCCCTGGTCTGGCAATATCCCACATGCTGTGGAGCAACTAAGCCCGTGTGCCACAACTACTGACCCTGCGCTTTAGAGCCCGTGAGCCACAACTACTGAGCCAGCGTACCACAACTACTGAAGCCCACATGCCTAGATTCTGTGCTCCGCAACAAGAGAAGCCACTGCAATGAGAAGCCCATGCACTCCAATGAAGAGTAGCCCCGGCTCAACACAACTAGAGAAAGCCCACGCACAGCAATGAAGACCCAACACACCTAAAAAAAAAACTCCAAAAATAAAAAAAACACTGTTAGAACTAATAAACTAATTCAATAAAATTGCAGGACACAAAATCAGTATAAAAATTAGTTGCACCTCTAAATGCTAACAAAGAACTGTCTGACAAAGAATTTAATAAAACAATCCCACTTACAATAGTATCAAAAAGAATAAAATACTAAGGAATAAATTTAACCAAGGAGGTGAAAAATCAGTACACTGAAAACTATAAAATATTGGCAAAAGAAATTAAAGAAGACAAAAATAAAGGGAAGGATATCCTAACTTTATGTATTGGAAGAATTAACATTGTTTGGGGACTTCTCTGATGGCACACTGGTTAAGAATCCTCCTGCCAATGCAGGGGACAGAGGTTCGAGCCCTGGTCCAGCAAGATCCCACATGCCATGGAGCAACTAAGCCTGTGTGCCACAACTACTGGGCCTGCACTCTAGAGCCCATGAGCCATAACTACTGAGCCCACACATCACAACTACTGACACCCACATGCCTAGAGCCCATGCTCCACAACAAGAGAAGCTACCACAATGAGAAGCCCATGTACTGCAATGAAGAGTAGCCCCCGCTCAACGCAACTAGAGAAAGCCCACGCACAACAACAAAGACCCAACAGAGCCAAAAATAAATAATATTATTTAAAATGTCCATACTATGGAAAGCAATCTACAGATTTGACGCAATCTCTATCAACATTCCAATGGCATTTTTCACGGAAATAGAAAAATTCTAAAATTGCTGTGGAACAACAAAAGACTCCCAAGTAGCCAAAGCAATCTTGAGGAAAAAAAATTAATGGAGACATCATGCGTCCTGATTTCAAACTATACTACAAAACTATAGTAATCAAAATGTTATGATACTGACATTAAAAATAGACACATAGAACAGTGGAACAGAATAGAGAGAACAGAATAAACTCATACATATACAGTCAACTAGTCTTTGACAAGGGTGCCAAAAATACACAATGGGGAAAGACTAGCCTCTTCAATAAATGGTGTTGGGAAAACTGAATATCCACACACAAAAGAATGAAACTGAACCCCTATCTTATTCCATTTACAAATATTAACTCAAAACAGATTAAAGACTGAATTGTAAGGCCTGAAATCATAAAACTCCCAGAAGAAAATATAGGGGAAAAGCTCCTTGACATTGATCTTGGTGGTGATTTTTTTTTTATATGACACTAAGAGCACAAGGCAACAAAAGCAAAATAAACAAGTAAGACTACATCAAACTGAAAAGCTTCTGGTGGGGACTTCCCTGGTGGCACAGTGGTTAAGAATCCTCCTGCTAATGCAGGGGACACAGGTATGATCCCTGGTCCAGGAAGATCCCACATGCCGTGGAGCAACTAAGCCCATGCACCACAACTACTGAGCCTGCGCTCTAGAGCCCGCGAACCACAACTACTGAGCCCATATGCCACAACTACTGAAGCCTGCACCCTTAGAGCCCAAGCTCTGCAACAAAAGAAGTCACTGCAGTGAGAAGCCCGCACACCACATTGAAGAGTAGCCCCCACTTGCCGCCACTAGAGGAAGCCCATGCCCAGCAACAAAGACCCAACACAGCCCAAATAATAAATAAATAAATAAATATATAAATATATAAAAGCTTCTGGTAATCAAAGGAAACCATCAGCAAAATGAAAAGGCAACCTACTAAATGGAAGAAAATATTTGCAAGTCAGATATCTGATAAGGGGCTAATATCAAAAATATATATAGAAATCATATAACTTAATAGCAAATAATAATAATAATGATAATCTGATTTAAAAATGGGCAGAAGAACTGAATAGGCATTCTCCAAAGAAGACATTCAGGTGGCCAACAATTATATGAAAATGTACTCAACATCACTTTTCATCAGGGAAATGCAAATCAAAACCACAATGAGATACCACCTCACACCTGTTAGAATGGCTATTTAAAAAAAGACAAGAGACAACAAGTTCTGGTTGGGTAGGAGAATAGGAAATTCTTATAGACTGTCAGTGAGAATGTAAATTGGTAGAGGCATTATGAAAAACAGTACACATTCCTCAAAAAATAAAAAGAGAACTTCCATATGATCCAGAAATTCCACTCCTGGGTATATGTCCAAATGAAATAAAACCAGTATATTAAAGAGATATCTGCACTTCCATGTTCATTGCAGCATTATTCACAATAGCCAATATATGGAAACAACAAAGGGTCCATAGACAGATATAGGTAAAGAAAATGTAGTATGTATAAACCATACAAAAAAAAAAAAGAAAATCCTGCTATTTGTGACAACATGAATGAACCGGGAAGACATTATGCTAAGTGAAATAAGTCAGACATAGAAAGACAATTACTAAATGATCTCACTTATATGTGGCTTCTAAAATAGTTTAAGTCATAGAACCAGAGAGTAGAATGGTGGCTGCCAGGACTGAGAGAGTGGGGGAAAGGGGGAGATGTTGATCAAAGGGTACAAACTTTCATTTACAAGATAAATAAGTTCTTGGGATCTATTTTACAGCACGGTGATTATATTTAAAAATATTGTACTGTATACTTGAAAGTTGCTAAGAGAATAGATCAAATGTTATCATCAGAAAAAGAAATGGTAGTTATGTGACATGATGGAGGTCTCTGCTCACACTACAATGGTAATAATTTTACAAAATATCCATTACTATTCAGCTTTGTAGTGCAGGTTCTAGCCAGTGCAATAAAGCAAGAAAAAGAAGTAAGAGGTTCAAAGTTCAGACAGTGAAGAAATAAAACAACAATTATTTGCTTATGATCTGCTTGTAGAATATACAAAATAATCTTCAAAAAATCTACAATAAATTATTAGAATAAAAAATGAGTTTAGCAAGATTGCCAAATACAAGATCAATAGGACAAAAATCAATTGCATTTCTGTACCATGAGCAAACAGAAAATGAAATATTTAGAGGTGTCATTTATAATAGTGTCAAAAATATCCAATCCCTAGGAATAAATCCAATAAAATATGTGAAAAATCACTACCATGTCTGACAGAAAATAAAGGCCATAAAGGAGGTATAGCATTTCTTAGATAGAAAACTCAATCATGTAAAGCTGTCAGGCCTCCCCGAACTGGCCTATAGAGTTGATAAAATGTTAATTAAAACCCAATAGGACTACGTTGAGGAGGAACCAAAATGGCGGAGTACAAGGACTTGCTCTCACTCCCTCTTGTGAGAACACCAGAATCACAACTAGCTGCTGGACAAACATTGACAGGAAGACACTGGAACTCACCAAAAAAGATACCCTACATCCAAAGACAAAGGAGAAGCCACAATGAGACGGCAGAAGGGGTGCAATCACAGTAAAATCAAATCCCATAACTGGTGAGTGGGTGACTCACAGACTGGAGAACACTTATACCACAGAAGTCCACCCACTGGAGTGAAGGTTCTGAGGCCCACGTCAGGCTTCCCAACCAGGGGGTCCGGCAATGGTAGGAGGAATTCCTAGAGAATGAGAATGTGAAGCCTTGTGGGAATTGATTGGAGGACATTGACAGGACTGGGGGAAACAGAGACTCCACTCTTGGAAGGCACACCAAAGTACTGTGCACATCAGGACCCAGGGGAAGGAGCAGGGGAGACTGAACCAGACCTACCTGATAGTGTTGGAGGGTCTCCTGCAGAGGTGGGGAGGGGGGTGTTGTGGCTAACCGTGGGGACAGGGACACCAGCAGCAGAAGTTCTGGGAAGTACTCCTTGGTGTGAGCCCTCCCAGAGTCTGTCATTAGCCCCACCAAAGAGCCCAGGTAGGCTCCAGTGTTGGATTGCCTCAGGCCAAACAACCAACAGGGAGGGAACCCAGCCCCACCCATCAACAGTCAAGTGGATTAAAGTTTTAATGAGCTCTGCCCACTACAGCAACAGTCAGCTCTACCCGCCATCAGGCCCTCCCATCAAGCCTCTTAGATAGCCTCATCCACCAGAGGGCAGACAGCAGAAGCAAGAAGAACTACAATCCTGCAGCCTGTGGAACAAAAACCACATTCACAGAAAGACAGACAAGATGAAAAGGTGGAGGGCTATGTACCAGATGAAGGAACAAGATAAAACCCCAGAAAAACAACTAAATGAAGTGGGGATAGGCAATCTTCCAGAAAAAGAATTCAGAATAATGATAGTGAAGATGATACAGGGCCTCGGAAAAAGAATGGAGGCAAAGATCGAGAAGATGCAAGAAATGTTTTTAAAAAACCTAGAAGAATTAAAGAACAAACAAACAGAGATGAACAATACAATAACGGAAATGAAAACTACACTAGAAGGAATCAGTAGCAGAATAACTGAGGCAGAAGAATGGATAAGTGACCTGGAAGACAGAATGGTGGAATTCACTGCTGCAGAACAGAATAAAGAAAAAAGAATGAAAAGAAATGAAGACAGCCTAAGAGACCTCTGGGACAATATTAAACACAACAACATTCACGTTATAGGAGTCCCAGAAGGAGAAGAGAGAGAGAAAGGACCCGAGAAAATATTTGAAGAGATTATAGTCGAAAACTTCCCTAACATGGGAAAGGAAATAGCCACCCAAGTCCAGGAAGCGCAGAGAGCCCCAGGCAGGATAAACCCAAGGAGAAACACGCCAAGACACATAGTAATCAAACTGAAGGCAAAAAAATTAAAACTGAAGATAAAGAAAAATTACTGAAAGCAGCAAGGGAAAAATGACAAATAATATACAAGGGAACTCCCATAAGGTTAACAGCTGATTTCTCAGGAGAAACTCTACAAGCCAGAAGGGAGTGTTATGATACACTTAAAGTGATGAAAGGGAAGAAACTACAACCAAGATTACTCTACCCAGCAAGGATCTCATTCAGATTGGATGGAGAAATCAAAAGCTTTACAGACAAGCAAAAGCTAAAAGAATTCAGCACCACCAAACCAGCTCTACAAAAATTGCTAAAGGAACTTCACTAAGTGGGAAACACAAGAGAAGAAAAGGACCTACAAAAACAAACCCAAAACAATTCGGAAAATGGTCACATGAACATACATATCAATAATTACATTAAACGTAAATGTATTAAATGTTCCAACCAAAACACACAGGCTTCCTGAATGGATACAAAAACAAGACCCATAGGTATGCAGTCTACCAGACACCACTTCAGACCTAGGGACACATACAGACTAAAACTGAGGGGATGGAAAAAGATATTCCATGCAAATGGAAATCCGAAGAAAGCTGGAGTAGCAGTACTCATATCAGATAAAATAGACTTTAAAATAAAGATGATCGCAAGAGACAAAGAAGGACACTACATAATGATCAAGGGATCAATCCAAGAAGAAGATATAACAATTAACAATATATATGCACCCAACATAGGAGCACCTGAATACATAAGGCAAATGCTAACAGCTAAAAAAGAGGAAATCGACAGAAACACAGTAATAGTGGGGGACTTTAACACCTCACTGACAACAATGGACAGATCATCCAAAATGAAAATAAATAAGGAAACAAACTTTAAATGACACAATAGACCAGATAGATTTAATTGATATTTATAGGATATTCCATCCAAAAACAGGAGATTACACTTTCTTCTCAAGTGCACACAGAACATTCTCCAGGATATATCATATCTTGGGACACAAATCAAGCCTCCGTAAATTTTAGAAAATTGAAATCACATCTAGCATATTTTCCAATACAATGATATGAGATTAGAAATAAGTTACAGGGAAAAATACATAAAACCACAAACACATGGAGGCTAAACAATACATTACTAAATAACCAAGAGATCACTGAAGAAATCAAAGAGGAAATCAAAAAATACCTAGAGAGAAATGGCAATGAAAACATGACGATCCAAAACCTAAGGGATATGGCAAAAGCAGTTCTAAGAGGGAAGTTTATAGCAATGCAATCCTACCTCAAGAAACAAGAAAAATCTCAAATGAACCATCTAACCTTACACCTAAAGGAAATAGAGAAAGAACAACAAACAAAACCCAAACTTAGTAGAAGGAAAGAAATCATAAGTATCAGCAGAAATAAATGAAATAGAAACAAAGAAAACAATAGCAAAGATCAATAAAATTAAAAGCTGGTTCTTTAACAAGATAAACAAAATAGATAAGCCTTTAGCCAGACTCATCAAGAAAATGAGGGAGAGGACTCAAATCAATAAAATTAGAAATGAGAAAGGAGAAGTTACAGTGGACACCAAAGAAATACAAAGCAACCTAAGGGACTACTACAAGCAACTCTATGCCAATAAAATGCACAACTGGAAGAAATGGACAAATTCTTAGAAAGGTATAACCTTCCAAGACTGAACCAGGAAGAAATAGAAAATATGAACAGAACAATCACAAGTAATGAAATTGAAACTGTGATTAAAAATCTTACAACAAACAAAAGTCCAGGACCAGATGCCTTCACAGGTGAATTCTATCAAACATTCAGAGAAGAGCTAACACCCAAACTTCTCAAACTCTTCTAAAAATTTGCAGAGGAAGGAACATTCCCAAACTCATTCTTTGAGGTCCCCATCACCCTGATACCAAAACCAGACAAAGATACTACAAAAAAAGAAAATTACAGACCAATATCACTCATGAATATAGATGCAAATATCCTCAACAAAATACTAACAAACAGAATCCAACAACACATTAAAAGGATCATACACCATGATCAAGTGGGATTTATCCCAGGGATGCAAGGATTCTTCAATATACGCAAATCATCAATGTGATACACCATATTAACAAGTTGAAGAATAAAAACCATATGATCATCACAATAGATGCAGGAAAAGCTTTTGACAAAATTCAACACCCATTTATGATAAAAACTCTTGAGAAAGTGGGCATAGAGGGAACCTACCTCAACATAATAAAGGCCATATACGACAAACCCACAGCAAACATCATTCTCAACGGTGAAAAATTGAAAGCATTTCCTCTAAGATCAGGAATGAGACAAGGATGTCCACTCTTACCACTATTATTCAACATAGTTTTGGAAGTCCTAGCCAAGGCAATCAGAGAAGAAAAAGAAATTAAAGGAATACAAATTGGAAACAAAGAAATAAAACTGTCACTATTTGCAGATGACATGATACTATACATCAAGAATCCTAAAAATGCCACCAGAAAACTACTAGAGCTAATCAATGAATTTGGCAAAGTTGCAGGATACAAAATTAATGCACAGAAATCTCTTGCATTCCTATACACTAATGATGAAAAATCTGAAAGAGAAGTTATGGAAACACTCCCATTTACCATTGCAACAAAAAGAATAAAATACCCAGGAATAAACCTACCTAGGGAGACAAAAGACCTGTATGCAGAAAACTATAGGACACTGATGAAATAAATTAAACATGATACCAACATATGGAGAGGTATACCATGTTCTTAGATTTGAGGAATCAATATTGTGAAAATGACTATACTACCCAGAGCAATCTACAGATTCAATGTAATCCCTATCCAATTACCAATGGCATTTTTTACAGAACTAGAACAAATCATCTTAAAATTTGTATGGAGACACAAAAGACCCCGAATAGCCAAAGCAGTCTTGAGGGGAAAAAAAGGAGCTGAAGGAATCAGACTCCATGACTTCAGACTATACTACAAAGCTACAGTAATCAAGACAATATGGTACTGGCACAAAAACAGAAACATAGATCAATGGAACAAGATAGAAAGCCCAGAGATAAACCCACGCACCTATGGTCAACTAATCTATGACAAAAGAGGCAAAGATATACAATGGAGAGAAGACAGTCTCTTCAATAACTGGTGCTGGGAAAACTGGACAGCTACATGTAAAAGAATGAAATTAGAACACTCCCTAACATCATACACAAGAATAAACTCAAAATAGATTAAAGACCTAAATGGAAAGACAGACACTATAAAGCTCTTAGAAGAAAACATAGGAAGAATACTCTTTGACATAAATCACAGCAAGATCTTTTTTGATCCACCTCCTAGAGTAATGGAAATAAAAACAAAAATAAACAAATGGGACCTAATGAAACTTCAAAGCTTTTGTACAGCAAAGGAAACCATAAACAAGATGAAAAGATAACCTCAGAATGGGAGAAGTATTTGCCAATGAATCATCAGACAAAGTGCTAATCTCCAAAATATATAAACAGCTCATGAAGCTCAATATTAAAGAAACAAACAACCCAATCCAAAAATGGGCAGAAGACCTAAATAGACATTTCTCCAAAGAAGACATACAGGTGGCCAAGAAGCACATGAAAACCTATTCAACATCACTAATTATTAGAGAAATGCAAATCAAAACTACAATGAGGTATCACCTCACACCATTTATAATGGGATTCATCAGAAAGTCTACAAACAAATGCTGGATAGGGTGTGGAGAAAAGGGAACCCTCTTGCACTGTTGGTGGGAATGTAAATTGATACAGCCACTATGGAGGACAGTATGTAAGTTCCTTAAAAAAACTAAAAATAGAAATACCATATGATCCAGGAATCCCACTACTGGGCATATACCCAGAGAAAACCATAATTCAAAAAGACACATGCACCCCAATGTTCATTGCAGCACTATTTACAATAGCCAGGTCATGGAAGCAACCTAAATGTCTATCAACAGACGAATGGATAAAGATGATGTGGTACATATATACAATGGAATATTATTCAGCTATAAAACGGAATGAAATTGAGTCATTTGTTGAGACGTGGATGGATCTAGAGACTGTTATACAGAGTGAAGTAAGTCAGAAAGAGAAAAACAAATTTTGTATATTAACACATGTATGTGGAATCTAGAAGAATGGTACAGATGAGCCGGTTTGCAGGACAGAAGTTGAGACACAGATGTAGAGAACAGACGTATGGACACCAAGGGGGGAAAACGGTGGTGGGGTGGGGATTGTGGTGTGCTGAATTGGACAATTGGGATTGACATGTATACCCTGATGTGTATAAAATTGATGACTAATAAGAACCTGCAGTATAAACAAACAAACAAACAAAAACAACGAATAGTAAACTTTCTTTGGATTATATGTATGAAATATGTTAATATAAATGTTTCAGACATTACATGAAATTTCTAAAAATCTTATATGCTCTGGTATAATGTTATGTCATAATTCTAGTTATTACTTTAAAATGTATATCTCAGAAATAACTAAATTTCCTTGTTGATTGCATTATTATGAACTTTCATCAAATCTTTAACCATGGTCATTTTTAAGTCTTTTGTCATTTACAGACAAAAGGGTATACTCTGATGCTTTTGTACTAATGTTCCTGTAAAAGGGTTTCATCTTCAAGGAATTCATGGAAAAGACTGTGACAAGTACAGGTTTCTGGTAACTGACTATAGTACTGAACTGAATGAATAAGCATTTTCAGAACTCAAATGGAAAACTGATGAATTCATAAAAGTGCTAACGAAAGATCAAGATGAAAAAAATTAATTACATGGGACTGAGTGAACTGATGAGGATGATTATAAATTTTGTGACTTTCTGTTTGAATAAAAAAAAAGAAATCCCACAAAGACTCAGAGGCAAAAAATATAAAAATCAATTTTCACTGCAAAGTAAAGGAGCTGTTACAGTGGAGGATTACTGGACTGAATGTCAATATTATGACATAGTATGAGTGTGTTTCGTGTTTGGTAATTGCAATCATTGTTGCTTTTGTTGTGGTCATCCATTTACAATGCCTGGTGTCAGTTTATTTATCTCTTGTAAAAAATAAAATACAGTGTGTGTGTGTGTGTGTGTGTGTGTGTGTGAAAAAATAAATTAATTAATGAATTAATTAATAAACAAACCCAATAGGAGGGTGTGTGTGTGTTTGTGTAGCTTAACAAGTTGATTCTAAAATTTACATGGAAATAAAAAGAGCTAACAGTAACCAAGATGCTCTCAAAAAACAAAGTAGAACTTAATAAATATTAACATATCTATATAATTAAGATCATATGGAATCAACACAAACATATGCAAATAGACAAGAAGAAAGAGTTCAAAGACAGATCCAAGTGTGTATATACACCTAATTTACGACAAAAGTGGTACTACAGAGCAATGGAGAAAGCAATCTTTTCAACAAAATCATTCTGGTCAATTAGATATGGGAAAAAATATTGAGCCTAACCCTTACCTCATACCAAACAAACAGACAAAATCAATTCCAGCTGGATTGTACATTTAAACATAAAAGACAAAGCAATAAGCCTTCTAGAGTTGCTTTGTTGGATACGGTAGTTCCCAGCCACAAGAAGCTAAATTAATTAAAATTAAATAGAATTTAAAATTCAGTTCCTCAGTCTTACTAGCCACATTTCAAGTGCTCAATAGCACCTGAAAATAGTATGTGACAGCCCAGATACAGAATATTTCCATCATTTTTGAAAGTTCTATTGGATAGTGTTGCTCTAGAATATAATAAGGAATATCATTATGACCTCAGCATTGGAAAGATGACTAAAACAGAGCACACACAACAACAACAGCAACAACAACAGCTAACCACAAAGGAAAAAACTGATCAACTAGACAACATTAAACCAAAAAAGTTCTATTCATCAAGAGACACCACAAAGAGAATTGAAAAAGCAAGCTGCAGATGGGAGCAGATATTTGCAATACATCAGCAAAGGGCTTATATCCAAAATATGCAATGAACTCATACAAACCAGGACACAGACAACCTAATAGTAATGGGAAAGAAATTCAAAGGTACATCACAAAGAGGATATCCAAATAGCCTACTTTTATTTATTTTTTTATTTTTATTATTTTTTATTAGTTTCTGCTTTATAACAAAGTGAATCAGTTATACATATACATCTGTTCCCATATCCCTTCCCTCTTGCGTCTCCCTCCCTCCCACCCCCCCATCCCACCCTTCCAGGCGGTCACAAAGCACCGAGCTGATCTCCCTGTGCTATGCAGCTGCTTCCCACTATCTATCTGCCTTACATTTGGTAGTGTATATATGTCCATGCCTCTCTCTCGCTTTGTCACAGCTTACCCTTCCCCCTCCCCATATCCTCAAGTCCATTCTCAAGTAGGTCTGTGTCTTTATTGCCGTTTTACCCCTAGGTTCTTCATGACATTTTTTTTTCTTAAATTCCATATATATGTGTTAGCATACGGTATTTGTCTTTCTCTTTCTGACTTACTTCACTCTGTATGACAGACTCTAGGTCTATCCACCTCATTACAAATAGCTCAGTTTCATTTCTTTTTATGGCTGAGTAATATTCCATTGTATATATGTGCCACATCTTCTTTGTCCATTCATCTGATGATGGACACTTAGGTTGTTTCCATCTCCGGGCTATTGTGAATAGAGCTGCAATGAACATTTTGGTACATGTCTCTTTTTGAACTATGGTTTTCTCACGGTATATGCCTAGTAGTGGGATTGCTGGGTCATATGGTAGTTCTATTTTTAGTTTTTTAAGGAACCTCCATACTGTTCTCCATAGTGGCTGTACCAATTCACATTCCCACCAGCAGTGCAAGAGTGTTCCCTTTTTTCCACACCCTCTCCAGCCAGAAACTATGAAACTCTTAGAGAAAAACATAGGCAGAACACTCTATGACATAAATCAGAGCAAGATCCTTTTGGACCCACCTCCTAGAGAAATGGAAATAAAAACAAAAATAAACAAATGGGACCTAATGAAACTTCAAAGCTTTTGCACAGCAAAGAAAACCATAAACAAGACCAAAAGACAACCCTCAGAATGGGAGAAAATATTTGCAAATGAAGCAACTGACAAAGGATTAATCTCCAAAATTTATAAGGAGCTCATGCAGCTCAACAGCAAAAAAACAAACAACCCAATCCAAAAATGGGCAGAACACCTAAATAGACTTTTCTCCAAAGAAGGTATGAGGTATACAGATTGCCAACAAACACATGAAAGAATGCTCAACATCATTAATCATTAGAGAAATGCAAATCAAAACTACAATGAGATATCATCTCACACCAGTCAGAATGGCCATCGTGAAAAATCTTTTTTTTTTGAATTTTATTTTACTTTTTCTACAGCAGGTTCATATTAGTTACCTATTTTATACATATTAGTGTATACATGCCAATCCCAATCTCCCAATACATCTAACCATCACCACCATCCCCCCTTTCCCCCCTTGGTGTCCATATGCTTATTCTCTACATCTGTATCTCTATTTCTGCCTTGCAAACTGATTCATCTGTATCAATTTTCTACATTCCACATATATGCGTTAATATACAATATTTGTTTTTCTCTTCCTGACTTACTTCACTCTGTATGACAGTCTCTCGGTCCACCCACATTTCTACAAATGACCCAATTTTTTTCCTTTTTATGGCTGAGTAATATTCCATTGTATATATGTACCACATCTTCTTTATCCATTAGTGTGTCGATGGGCATTTAGGTTGCTTCCAGGACCTGGCTATTGTAAATAGTGCTGCAATGAAAGTTGGAGTGCATGTGTTTTTGAATTATGGTTTTCTCAGGGTATATGTTGAGTAGTGGGATTGCTGGGTCATATGGTAGTTCTATTTTTAATTTTTTAAGGAATGTCCATACTGTTCTCCATAGTGGCTGTATCAATTTACATTCCCACCAAAATTACAAGAGGGTTCGCTTTTCTCCACCCCCTCTCCAGCATTTATTGTTTGTAGATTTTCTGATAATGCCCACTCTAACTGGTGTGAGGTGATACCTCATTGTAGTTTTGATTTGCATTTCTCTAATTATTAGTGATGTTGAGCAGCTTTTCATGTGTTTGTTGGCCATCTGTATGTCTTCTTTGGAGAAATGTGTATTTAGGTCTTCTGACAATTTTTTGATTGGGTTTTTTGTTTTTTTAATATTGAGCTGCATTAGCTGTTTATATATTTTGGAGATTAATTCTTTGTTCATTGGTTCATTGGCAAATATTTTCTCCCATTCTGAGGGTTGTCTTTTCGTGTTGTTTATAGTTTTCTTGGCTCTGCAAAAGATTTTAAGTTTTATGAGGTCCCATTTGTTTTTGTTTTAATTTCCATTTCTCTAGGAGGTGGGTCAAAAAGGATCTTGCAGTGATTTATGTCATACAGTGTTCTGCCTATGTTTTCCTCTAAGAGTTTGATAGTTTCTGGCCTTACATTTAGGTCTTTAATACATTTTGAGTTTATTTTTGTGTATGGTGTTAGGGATTGTTCTAATTTCATTCTTTTACATGTAGCTGTCCAGTTTTCCCAGCACCACTTATTGAATAGACTGTCTTTTCTCCACTGTATATCCTTGCCACCTTTTTCATAGATTAGTTGACCATAGGTGTGTGGGTTTATCTCTGGGTTTTGCATCCTGTTCCATTGATTTATATTTCTGTTTTTGTGCCAGTACCATATTGTCTTGGTTACTGTAGCTTTGTAGTATAGTCTGAAGTCAGGGAGTGTGGGTCCTCTAGCTCAGTTTTTTTCCTCAAGATTGCTTTGGCTATTCAGGGTCTTTTGTGTCTTCGCATAAATTTTAAGATTTTTTGTTCTACTTCTGTAAAAAATGCCACAGGGATTGCATTACATCTTTGGATTGCTTTTGGTAATATACTCATTTTCATAATATTGATTCTTCCAATTCAAGAACATAGTATATTTCTCCATCTGTTTGTATCATCTTTGATTTCTTTCCTCAGTGTCTTATAGTTTTTTGTATATAGGTCTTTTGTCTCCTTAGGAAGGTTTATTCCTAAGTATTTTATTCTTTTTCTTGCAATGGTGAATGGGATTGTATCCTTAATTTCTCTTTCTGATCTTTTGGTGTTAGTGTATAGGAATGCAAAAGATTTCTATGCATTAATTTTGTATCCTGCAATTTTACCATATTCATTGATTAGCTCTAGTAATTGTCTGGCAGCATCTTTAGGATTCTCTGAGTATAGTATCATGTCATCTGCAAACACTGACAGTATTACTTCTTCTTTTCCAATTTGTATTCCTTTTATTTCTTTTTCTTCTCTGATGCTGTGGCTAGAACTTCCAAAACTATGTTGAATAATAGTGGTGAGAGTGGACAACCTTGTCTTGCTCCTGATCTTAGAGGAAATGGTTTCAGTTTTTCACCATTGAGAATGATGTTTGCTGTGAGTTTGCCATATATGGCCTTTATTAGGTTGAAAGTGGGCATAGGTTCCCTCTATGCCCACTTTGTGAAGGGTTTTTATCATAATTGGGTGTTGAAATTTGTCAAAAGCTTTTTCTGCATCTACTGTGATAATATGGTTTTTATTCTTCAATTTGTTAATATGGTGTATCACATTGACTGATTTGCATATATTGAAGAATCCTTGCATCCCTGGGATAAATCACACTTGATCATGGTGTATGATCCTTTTAATGTGTTGTTGGATTCTGTTTGCCACTGTTTTGTTGAGGATTTTAGCATCTATATTCATGAGTGATATTGGTCTGTAATTTTCTTTTTTTGTAGTATCTTTGTCTGGGTTTGGTATCAGGGCGATGGTGGCCTTGTAGAATGAGTTTGGGAGTGTTCCTTCCTCTGCAAATTTTTAGAAGAGTTTGAGAAGTATGGGTGTTAGCTCTTCTCTAAATGTGTCATAGAATTCACCTGTGAAGCCATCTGGTCCTGGACTTTTGTTTGTTGTAAGATTTTTAATCACAGTTTCAATTTCATTACTTGTGACTGGTCTGTTCATATTTTCTATTTCTTCCTGGTTCAGTCTTGGAAGGTTATATCTTTCTAAGAATTTGTCCATTTCTTCCAGGTTGTGCATTTTATTGGCATAGACTTGCTTGTAGTAGTCCCTTAGGATGCTTTGTATTTCTTTGGTGTCCACTGTAACTTCTCCTTTTTCATTTCTAATTTTATTGATTTGAGTCCTCTCCCTCATTTTCTTAATGAGTCTGGCTAAAGGTTTATCTATTTTGTTTATCTTGTTAAAGAACCAGCTTTTAGTTTTATTGATCTTTGCTATTGCTTTCTTTGTTTCTATTTCATTTATTTCTGCTGATACTTATGATTTCTTTCCTTCTACTAAGTTTGGGTTTTGTTTGTTCTTTCTCTAGTTCCTTTAGGTTTAAGGTTAGATGGTTCATTTGAGATTTTTTCTTGTTTCTTGAGGTAGGATTGCATTGTTATAAACTTCTCTCTTAGAACTGCTTTTGCTATATCCCTTAGGTTTTGGATCGTTATGTTTTCATTGCCATTTCTCTCTAGGTATTTTTTTATTTCCTCTTTGATTTCTTCAGTGATCTCTCGGTTATTTAGTAATGTATTGTTTAGCCTCCATGTGTTTGTGGTTTTACGTATTTTTCCCTGTAACTTATTTCTAATCTCATATCATTGTGTTGGAAAATATGCTTGATATGATTTCAATTTTCTAAAATTTACGGAGGCTTGATTTGTGACCCAAGATGTGATGTATCCTGGAGTATGTTCTGTGTGCACTTGAGAAGAAAGTGTAATCTCCTGTTTTTGGATGGAATGTCCTATAAATATCAGTTAAATCTATCTGGTCTATTGTGTCACTTAAAGCTTGTGTTTCCAGGGAGATCAGCTCGGTGCTTTGTGACCGCCTGGAGGGGTGGGAGGGAGACGCAAAAGGGAGGGGATATGGGAACATATGTATATGTATAACTGATTAAATTTGTTATAAAGCAAAAAATAAAAAATAAAAAATAAAGATTGTGTTTCCTTTTTAATTTTCTGTCTGGATGATGTCCATTGTTGTCAGTGCAGTGTTAAAGTCCCCCACTATTATTGTGTTACTGTCAATTTCCTCTTTTATAGCTGTTAGCATTTGCCTTATGTATTGAGGTGCTCCAAAATTGGGTGCATATATATTTATAATTGTTATATCTTCTTTTTAAATGGATCCTTTGTTCATTATGTAATGTCCTTCCTTGTTCCTTGTAACATTCTTTATTTTAAAGTCTATTTATCTGATATGAGTACTGCTACTCCAGCTTTCTTTGGATTTCCATTTGCGTGGAAAATCTTTTTCCATTCCCTCACTTTCAGCCTGTATGTGTCCCTAGGTCTGAACTGGGTCTCTTGTAGACAGCATATATATGGGTCTTGTTTTTTTATCCATTCAGCAAGACTGTGTCTTTTGGTTGGAGCATTTTATCCATTTACATTTAAGGTAATTATCGATATGTGTGTTCCTATTACCATTTTCTTAATGGTTTTGGGTTTGTTATTGTAGGTCCTTTTCTTCTCTTGTGTTTTCCACTTAGAGAATTTCCTTTAGCATTTGCTGTAGAGCTGGTTTGGTGGTGCTGAATTATCTTAGCCCTTGCTTGTCCGTAAACCTTTTGATTTCTCCATTGAATCTGAATTAGATCCTTGCTGGGTAGAGTAATCTTGGCTGTACGTTCTTCCCTTTCATTACTTTAAGTATACCATGCCACTCCCTTCTGGCTTGTAGAGTTTCTGCTGAGAAATCAGCTGTTTACCTTATGGGAGTTCCTTTGTATGTTATTTGTCATTTTTTCCTTGTTGCTTTCAGTAATTTTTCTTTATCTCTAATTTTTGTCAATTTGATTAGTATGTGTCTTGGTGTGTTTCTCCTTGGGTTTATCCTGCCTGGGACTCTCTGCACTTCCTGTACTTGGGTGGCTATTTCCTTTCCCATGTTAGGGAAATTTTCAACTATAATCTCTTCAAACGTTTTCTTGGGTCCTTTCTCTCTCTCTCATCCCTCTGGGACCCCTATAATGTGAATGTTGTTGCATTTAATGTTGTCCCAGAGGTTTCTTAGGCTGTCTTTATTTCTTTTCATTCTTTTTCTTTATTCTGTTCTGCAGCAGTGAATTCCACCATTCTGTCTTCCAGGTCACTTATCCGTTCTTCTGCCTCAGTTATTCTGCTATTTATTCCTTCTAGTGTATTCTTCATTTCAATTATTGTATTGTTCATCTCCATTTGTTTGTTTTTTAATTCTTCTAGATGTTGTTCTTTTATTCTTCTAGATGTTTGTTCTTTTATTCCTCTAGTTCTCTGTTAAATATTTCTTGCATCTTCTCGATCTTTGCCTCCATTCTTTTTCCGAGGTCCTGGATCATCTTCACTATCATTATTCTGAATTCTTTTTCTGGAAGGTTGCTTATCTCCACTTCATTTAATTGTTTTTCTGGGGTTTTATCCTGTTCCTTCTTTTGGTATATAGTCCTCTGCCTTTTCATTTTGTCTACCTTTCTGTGAATCTGGTTTTCGTTCCACAGGCTGCAGGATTGTAGTTCTTCTTGCTTCTGCTGTCTGCCCTCTAGCCTACTTTTCAGTA
This sequence comes from Mesoplodon mirus, assembly GCF_964341445.2. Taxonomy (NCBI): domain Eukaryota; kingdom Metazoa; phylum Chordata; class Mammalia; order Artiodactyla; family Ziphiidae; genus Mesoplodon; species Mesoplodon mirus. The sequence continues at coordinate 98,766,937 of NC_138982.1, read as the reverse complement.
GTTGAGAAAATGGAAATTAAAACAATAATTAGGGACTTCCCTGGTTGTGCAGTGGTTAGGACACCACCTGCCAATGCAGGGCACACCAGTTTGATCCCTGGTCTGGGAAGATTCCACATGCTGCGGAGCAACTAAGCCTGTGCACCACAACTACTGCGTCTGCGCTCTAGAGCCTATGTGCCACAACTACTGAAGCCCATGCTCCCAGAGCCCATGATCTGCAACAACAGAAGCCACTACAGGAGAAGCCCGTGCACCACAACTAAGAGTAGCCTCCACTCACCACAACTAGAGAAAGACCACGCAGAGCAACGAAGACCCAACGTAGCCAAAAATAGAATGTTAAAAAAAACCCATAATGAGCTCCCACTACACAGCCCACTACACATTAAAAACAAAACCATAATGAGCTCCCACTACACATCCAAATAATATGGCTAAAAGTAAAGAGGCTGAAAATACAAGGAATTGGTGTGAAAAAGGAAAAATGGGAAGGGAATATTCACATACTGATGGTGAAATTTTCAATAGCTGAGAAAATGGCAATTAAAACAATAATGAGGGGCTTCCCTGGTGGCGCAGTGCTTGAGAGCCCGCCTACCGATGTAGGGGACACGGGTTCATGCCCCCATCTGGGAGGATCCCACATGCCGTGGAGCGGCTGGGCCCGTGAGCCATGGCCGCTGAGCCTGCACGTCCGGAGCCTGTGCTCCACAACGGAAGAGGCCACAACAGTGAGAGGTCTGCGTACAGCAAAAAACGAAATTTTAAATTGAAATGATCACTTCAGAAAAAAAAAATTGACTGTACCAAATAAAGCTATACAAATACCCATCCATATCCTATAATCAGCAATTCCACTCCTAGTGGAACCCAACAGAAATGCATACACATGTATGAGAATATTCACAGTAGCAACATTTTTCATAGCTCTCAAAATTCGAAACCCAAATGATCAATCAGTAGTAGAATGGATTAATTATGTTATATTCATAAAACAGAATAATACATAGCACTGAAAGTGAGTCAAATAAAACCATATGGAGTCATTTTGAAAATAATATCAGGGAGAAAAAGAAGTATATACAAAAGGATATATACAGTATGGGTTTTTTTCACAAAACAATCTTTAAAAAGCAGGCAAAACCAGAGGGTTAGAAGTCAGGAGAGTGGTTTCTTTTGTGGGAAGGAGGCAGTGTTTGAGGGGAGAGGAAAGAGGCTCTGAGATGTCAGTAACTTTCTACTTCTTGACCTTGGTGTTTATGTGGGTATTTTCTTTGTGTTATAAATATATTACATGTGTTTTGTGCAATTTTATGTCTGTGTATTAAACTATATAATTATATAGTTTAAATGTTTGTTTCATTCTTTAAAATGAACTTATAAGGACTAATTTTTTATGGAAATGTTCTTCTGAAATAGTACTAGTGGCTCAAGCTTTTAAAAATAAAATAATGAGCCCCAAGAAATACTAGGCTTATTCTAGATGAAGTGAACATGGAATAGAGGTTAGCTCCAGTTGCTTAGGGTGTCTCTCCGTTATGCACCACTCCCACCTCCAAACCTTGGGGCACATCTAAGAGCCTTGATCTCCTTGGAATGCAGTTTAAAAAGCACTGATACGTAATTCATTCTTTTCACCAATATTTGAGATCTTACTATTGGGGACATAGAAGATAGAGCAATAAACAAGGCAAAGTCCTTGCCCTCGTGGAGCTTATATTCTACCACGACACTGAAATGTGAAAAATCAATAGCTTAGCATATTTTCTTAAGAGGAAGTTTAGTTGATAGAGAATTAGAGCTTTGAATGGAAAGAATTAAAGGTAATTCATTCCCATAGAAGGAATTTGGGCATGACATTACCCTGATCTGATGCTCTTCAGAGTCTCTATAAGCCAAATCTTTTATAAGTATTCATTTATTTTATAATATCTGAGGGCCAATCATATGCTCTACACTGTATAGAGCCATTGAGCCTTGGGAATACACAATAGTGAATAACACAGGGATGTTCCCTACACTCAGAAAACATACAGTCTAGAGGGTGAGATAGACATTAAACAAAGTACACAATCTGTAATTAAATTTAAGGAAAGAAGTAGAGTTAGACACTATACTGCTTCTTACCACCGGATGACTGTATTTGATCTCTTATTGTTTAACTTGACTCTGTAAAGCACCTGGATAAAGTCAATGAATTCTAGTATTTTTCAGTCTATCAAACAGTTTTACAGCGTTTAAAATCCTGATGGCTTGGAGACACCCAAGACCAGGTAAGTCAGACTGGGGTGGGACCCAAGCATCAGTGTTGTTTTTTTTTTTTTTTTAATTAGTTTCTGCTTTATAACAAAGTGAATCAGTCATACATATACATCTGTTCCCACATCCCTTCCCTCCTGCGTCTCCCTCCCTCCCACCCTCCCCATCCCACCCCTCCAGGCGGTCACAAAGCACCGAGCCGATCTCCCTGTGCTATGTGGCTGCTTCCCACTATCTATCTACCTTATATACAGCATCAGTGCTTCTTAAAGCTCCCCATGTGGTTCCAATGTGCAGTCAAGGTTGAGAATCTCTGATTTTGGCACAAGTTTATTCTATATGTTTTAAATTTCTTTCATATTAAGCTATAAACTTGTTTTCCCTCATATTTAATATTTCATGGCCTTCTAATTCATATGCCTGCTTAGTCACAGAAAATATTTATATTTCATTACCAAGTGCAAAATTTCAGAATGGGCACATATCCTGAGCTAAGTAGCTGGACTGTAAAACTGGTCATTTCTGATAATCTCAGGAAAACAGGAAGCACATTGTTTACTTAATATTTATTTCAGCTATTATTTAACTCCATGCTTCAAACTTCAACATAATTCATGTGAAGCTAAACAAGAATCACATGTTTCTGATGCCCTTTTTGCTCTGGAGGAGCATAGCATCAGTGAAATAACTGCCACACACCCCTAGGATGATAGTTTAATGTCACTCCCTAAAAGCAAAGAATTGGGCTATATAAAATATTAGACTGATCCTCTACAAACCTCTTTATGTTGCAAGATTTATCTAATATGTGTATGGACAAAGGACAAACGTTAGTGTTCAGAAGACCACACCAAATACTGTGGAAAGAATGTAAAAAGTCTTATTATTACCAGGTGGGCAAAGGAACAAACATAAACAGAGACTAGGGGCTTTCCAAATGTTTCCTCAGCTATTTTCCTCTTTGATTATAAAGCTGTCTTTGGCTGTGATGTTTGGAGATCAGCCGGCTGGTCTCCAAAGCCAAGAGCAAGCCAGCTGGCTCTAAATGCACTGGGTTCCAATTTTGATGCCATAGAGATTTCTCTCTTTCTCTCTCTCTCTTTCTGTCTGTCTGTCTGTCTCTCTCTTGGTGGTGGGTAGGGGATAAGACAAAGTCCTGCCATTTTGTAAGCAAATTTCTAAGTTTTGTTTTGCTTTAGGACCCTCCCTACAGCAGCAATTGTTGCAATGATGTATATACATTCTGAACTCATGAGTAAATCCTTCAAAAAGGTTCCCTTATCCCAAGTTAATCACTCAAAAATTAAACCACAAGAACAAGTCTGCAGTAGAAAAGAGTTCTCTGCAAAGCAAAAAATATATGAAGGGATTCCATAAGACCCCATGAAAAAATAAGTCTATTTTCTAATTAGGGAGTGATTTCACAGCATTCAAAAAGAAATAAACCAAAAATACATCATTCTTTAAACTATTTTGGCTACTTATTTCCAAGAGTCAAGAAACTACAGAACCATGAAAATTGATTCAACAGATCCTGCAGCAACTACTCTTTGCCAGGCTTCATGTTAGGATCAAAGGTTAGAAATTTCAATACCCAATTATGATAATTAAGTAAAAGAAGACAGAAATGGCTTGATGAGGAAAGAGAAGTAGTCAAGCAATCTTATATGGTCAGATTCTTTGTTTTTTGCCCTGCTCAGAGCTCATGAATTTTCATGCAGAACAATGTTGTCCCCTCCCCATCCCAGGGTGGTACTTGGCCTTAAAAAGTTCTGCAGTTAAAAAGCTCAATTTAATTTCCAGCTTTTTAAATGCCATCAAGTTCTCTTCTTCAGGGACTCAAAGGGAGAAGGTTTTGTGATTCCCTCATGTATTATATAGTCAGTTGCAAAGAATGGAAACCAAATCTACCTGACTTAAGCTGCAAAGAAAAAATGATGCTAAAGTATATGGGTATTTCACAATTCCTGGGGAGACTGGAAAATCAGACTCAGAACAGACAGGAACAAAAGAAAGCTCTGCAGGTATGATCACAGCCAGAGTCCAGCACAGACCAGTCAGAGGACATGCAGCCCCTACCCTGCCTCCCGACCCCTAGAGCTGGAACTGCTCCCTGGACACTCCTGCTGCTGCCCTCAGAGAGCACCTTCCTATCTAGGCCTCTAACTTGGCTCCAGGAGCTCCAAGTTGAACAGCCCAGACCACTATATCTGATCTACCTAGTCCCATAAGAGCTAGAGAAGCAATTTCTGAGAATTTTCCGTTTCTCTGATGTTACAAAAGTTTCCACTTCCCTAGTGGCAGGTGGACGCTGCTTCCCAGCAGAACCTCTGTGGCAAGGAATTCTCAAAATATAGGAAAGAGGTAAAATGCTGGAGAGCTTTAAATTAAAAAAGGTGACAAACAGGCACTCTTCCACAAATGTCTCAGGTAATTCTTTCAGGAAATGTGTCCAGTGTATTCTCTTTTCCAAAACTCTAAGGGAAACGATTTTGATGGCCATTCATAAGTAAACAGCATGTCTACTTTCATATGTAAGTCCCAACTTCTGTTACCCAAACACCACTCTCTGAAGTCCTCTACCAGTGCTGTAATGATTAAATATTTTTCTGAGTGATCTTGCCCATACAGTCTTACCCACTAAAACCTGGCCTCCACTTCATGCGCAACTTCGTGCACTGCAGTCGCTCTTCAGTATCCACGAGGGATTGGTTCCACGACGCCCGCATATACCAAAATCCGAGGATGCTCATGTCCCTTACATAAAATGGTGTGGTACCGTTGGCTCTCCCTAGCTGCGGGTTCCGGAAAAGCAAAATCCGCTGGAAAATCAATCCGCAGTCGGTTGAATCTGCGAATGTGGAATCGCAGATATTGAGGGTTGACTGTATTTTGAAATGTAGCTCACAATTCATAGCCTTCTTGCTCAGGGAGAAAGTTTACTAGGTTTCACTGCTGTGTAAGATAGCATTATCTTCATCGTTCCTTCCTTTGCTGGCCCACGACCCATGTCTAGCGTACTTTGAGTCCTCCTTCCCTAGTCAGACCTCTGACCGGTTTCTCCTTCTGTGAGTACTAGTCCTGAGCTGCTATAATGTTACCTGTAAGTAGATTTGTCAGACAGAGAAAGGTCAGCTAAAACAAAGTCTACCACTTTATAAAGAAAGCAGAAACAAGTTGAAGTATGTCTGAGTCCTCACTTGGTCTCCCATGCCACCTGCATTCCTCCTATATCCAGTACCCTTTTTTTTTCCCCCCTCTTGCTTAATATCCTCCAAAAAGAATCTGGAACTCAATCACTAACTAGTCATTTAGAATGACTGATATTTAAAGAAATTTGTCAAGGCTCAAAACTTTGCATCATGCACCAACCCAGGGCCACCCTTGAGCTCTGTCCAGATGTTTCAGGGATTCACTGAAAAGCATCTTCCATCTAAGAGTGAAGGCTTAAAACTAACCAAGAATCCCTGATATTTCTTTTACTATATTCTTTTACTATACTATACAGCTTCTACAACTTATTTCTAATAGAGAGTCCAATACAAGAGTTAAACACTAATGCTAGATATTTTGAAAAAAATCTATCATTCTATTTTTGGATGCAGAAATTCTGATTTACTTTTTCCCCCAGTTATAATTTTATCACAGACTTTCCCCAAAGAGTTAAAATTCCTATGATTAAGAGTTATATATCAAGTTTTCTTTAATCAAAATCCTAGAACAAAAGTCACTGTGCTTTCTGGCTAATTTCATCAGTTAGATCTGTGATGGCTGACAACCTGATCCCTGACTTGATACAACAGTTTATTTAAAAGTACAAGTTCATATTCAGGGTAGTACCTATTCTGACAATGATATTAAAGTATCCTATCGAAAGGAACCCCATTACTCCCATTAGCATCAATGAGGCAAAAATCTAGAGCCATTTATCAACATCATTCTACTAAATTAAAATTTAAAACTGGATCTCTGTGGTAGAAAAACATAACCAAGTTATTTAGATAGCATGCATTGATATCTTATTCAATTAAAAAACTGTACAGGGCAACAAAATGGTGATTATAATTTATTGACTAGACCTTTTTTACAACTGGAAGAAACCTAGGTATCATTTGCTCCAGAAATTTCAACTTGACAGGTGGTTTTGCAGTAGTGATTTCCTTGGTCTGCAATGTTTGATTTAGTTTATTACCAATATTAAATGACAATACGCTTCATATGAGAGATCCAGACTTTTAACTCTTCTTAAAGATTTAGACTATCCAGTGCAATTTCTCACATTTACATGGGGCAAGTGTCTTCCAAAATGTAAAAGTTACTCACTTAAATTATCTGCATGGTTTTAATTTTTTTTTAATTTATTTATTTATTTATTTATTTATGGCTGAGGTGGGTCTTTGTTGCTGAGCACAGGCTTCTCTAGTTGTGGCGTGTGGGGGCTACACTTCGTTGCATTGCAGGGGCTTCTCGTCACAGAGCACGGGCTCTAGGCGCATGGGCTTTAGTAGTTGTGGCTCGTGGGCTCTAGAGCACAGGCTCAGTAGTTGAGGCGAACGGGCTTAGTTACTCTGTGGCATATGGGATCGTCCCAGACCAGGGCTCGAACCCATGTCCCCTGCATTGGCAGGCGGATTCTTAACAACTGTGACACCAGGGAAGTCCCATGGTTTTAATTTTGAATTTAACTGACAGTGACAGACTCTCCACTAGCACTCCTCCATCCTGGTACAGATAACTATTCTAAACAAAGTGTTAAAAACCAAACAACAAACCACTACCAAAAGGAATCATTGTTCTTAGTTTCATTAGGGTCTGAAATCTAGTTGATAAAACAGAGTACTGCCTTCTCAATCTTACTGGGACATAAATACTTTACTTCTAAAGCTCAAGACAAGAATCTCTTTTTATTTAACATTGCAGGATTAGAAAGTAAGAACTAAGCAGTTCAGGAGACAGTACTAATAATGTTCATTGCAGCACTATTTACAATAGCCAGGACATGGAAACAACCTAATTGTCCAATGACAAATGAATGAATAAGGAAGATGTGGTATATACATACAATGGAATATTACTCAGCCACAAAAAGGAACAAAATTGGGTCATTTGTAGAGATGTGCATGGACCTAGAGTCTGTCATACGGAGTGAAGTAAGCCAGAAAGAGGAAAACAAATAACATAATATTAACGCATATATGTGGAATCTAGAATAATGGAACAGAAGAACCTATTTGCAGGGCAGGAATAGAGGTGTAGACATAGAGAACGGACATGCAGACACAGCGGGGAAGGAGAGGGTGGGATGAATTGGGAGATTAGGTTTGACATAAATACACTACCATGTGTAAAATAGATAGCTAGTGGGAACCTGCTATATAGCACAGGGAGCTCAGCTCGGTGCTCTGTGATGACCTAGATGGGTGGGATGGAGGGGGGGTGGGAGGGAGGTCCAAGAGGGAGGGGATATAGGTATACGTATAGCTGATTCACTTCATTGTACAGCAGAGACTAACACATACTGTAAAACAGTTATATTCCAATAAAAAAATCAAACTGGATATAACCCTTAAATTGTCATTTGAAAGACAGAAAAAAATAATCTTTAAAGTGGCATGTGTTTATTGTATGTTGTATCACAGCAAAAGATGTAGATATATAGACATAGATATAGATATCACATTTTCTTTATCCATTCATTCATCAAAGGACACTTAGGTTGTTAGAATGTCATGGCTACTGTGAATAATGCTACAATGAACACGGGGGTGCAGATATCTCTTTGAGATACTGATTTTGTTTCCTTCAGACATATACACAGAAATGAGATTTCTAGATAATATGGCAATTCTGTTTTAAATTTTTTAAAGAACCACCATAATGTTTTCCATAGTGGCTGCACCAATATAAATTCCCACCAAGAGTGTACAAGGGTCCCTTTTTCTCCACATCTTTGCCTGCCTTTGTTATCTTTTATTATTATTATTATAGCCATCCTAACAGCTGTGAAGTGATACCTCATTGTGGTTTTGATTTTCATTTCCCTGATGATTAGTGATATTGAACACCTTTTCGGGTACCTGTTGTCCATTCATGTCTTCCTTGGAAAAATGTCTTTTCAAGTCCTTTGACTATTTTTTAATTGATTTTTTTTGTAGTTGAGTTGTATGAGTTCCTTACATATTTAATCCCTTATGAGGTATCTGATTTGCAAATATTTTCTCCCATTCCATAGGTTGCCTCTTCACTACTGATTGTTTCTTTTGCTCTGCAGAAGCTTCTTAGTTTGATGTAGTCTTGCTTGTTTATTTTGCTCTTGTTGACTGTGCTTTTGGTGCCATATCTGAAATATTATTGCCAAAACCAATGTCAAGAAGATTTTACCCTATGTTTTCTTCTAGGAGTTACATGGTTTCAGATCTTACATTTAAGTCTTTAATTCATTTTGAGTTGGTTTTGATGTATGGTATGAGGTAGTGGTCCAGTTTTACTGATGCCATTTATTGAAGACACTATCCTTTCCCCATCGTGTATTCTTGGCACCCTTGTCAAAGATTAATTGATCATATATGAATGGATTTTTTTCTGGGCTCTCTATTCCTTTCCATTGGTCTATATGTCTGTTTTATGCCAGTACCATATTTTTTTTTGATTACTATAGCTTTGTAATAGAGCTTTAAATCAGGAAGCATGATGCCTCCAGCTTTGTTCTTCTTTATCAAGATTACTTTGGCTATTAGGGGTCTTCTGTGGTTCCATGTGAATTTTAAGGTTGTTTTTTCTATTTCTGTGAGAAATGCCTTTGAAGTTTTGATAGAGATTCCATTGAATCTGAAGATTGCTTTAGGTAGTAGGTACATTTTAACAATAATAAAACTTCCAGTTCATGACAATGAGACATCTTTCCACTTATTTGTGTCTTCTTCGATTTCTTTCATCAATGTTTTATAGTTTTCAGGGTACAGATCTTTCACCTTCTTGGTTAAATTTATTCCTACGTGTTTTATTCTTTTTGATGCTAATGTAAATGGGATTGTTTTCTTAATTTCTCTTTCAGATGGTTCATATACTGTATGATTTCACTCATATGTGGAATATAGAAAACAAACTATTAAAAATAAATGAATAAATAAATAAACAAAACAAAAACAAACACACAGATACAAAGAACAGAGTAATAGGGCTCAACTGTATGGTGATGGATGGAAACTAATTTTTGGTGGTGAGCATATTGGAGGGTGCACAGAAGTAGAAATATAATGTTGAATACATGAAACTTAGATAATGTTATAAATTGACATTGCCTCAATAAAATAAGTTCTAAAAATTAAAATTAAAAAGGAAAAAATGGTAACTGTGAGGCGATAAACTTGTTAACTTGATTGTGGTAGTCGTTTCACAATGTATATGTATTTCAAATTGTCACACTGTACAGTTCAAATACACACAAATTTATTTATCAATTATATCTTAATAAAATGGGGGGGCAATAATTAGTCTGAAAAAGAGCACAGGGTGCTAGGAACTTACTCTTTTTATTTATCCTAAGTAAGCTTGTGATGATAGTTGCATTTGTTAGTTACTTCATTGTAAGAAAGCCAAAACTATAGAGAAAATAATCAAGTTGTGTGGTATTTTACATAAGAAATTCCTTAATTTTCCCACTTACTCAAGCTGAAAAACCTATTTTAAATTCCTTAATAACTTTGTCTGATATGTCAAATTCATAAGCTCCAGGAATTTCCAGAAAGCAGGATATTAGACCTCAAAATCATCTAAGAAAAATGCTCCCTTAGAATGTTTATCTAATAGCAAGTAACTTGTATAAAAGTTTACAAAACCTTAAATAACCCCTTTTATAGAAACTTTTAGATTCTCTGAAATTAGTTATTTGTTTTACCTTCATAGAGATATATATCTAACAGTACCACTATATAAATAACCAACATGTTTGTGTGGAAGCATATTTCCTGCACAAAGTAAAAACATCGATATTAAAAATGGGTTTTTTGGCTTAAACAAAACATAGATTCGCCTTAACAGTACTTCCTCAATTAAAAAGAAAATTGTTCCTGGAATAATCTAACCCCAAATCCTTTATGTGACCACAGACAGTCAAGATAGATTAAAAACAAACATTTAAAAACAAAACCTATGGAAATAAATAACATCTAAGGTCAATGCGGCAGCCACCTTTGGGAATATAAAGTCTGTTTCCCCACAAAATGTAATCTTTATGAGGAAGTATAGTCTATACAAGCTTAGATTCTTCAAGGAGCTTTCTGGTTAGTCATTTATCATGCATCTCTTCAAATCAGTAGCCTGAAGGTAATCAACCACAAAATGTAATCAGCCTGAAAAGCTGCTTAAGGTAGGTTCTAAAATAGTCAAATTTCCTGGGTGAGTTTCACCAAATCTATAATCCTGTGACTGATTTCTCAGGACAAAAGCCTGGAACAAAAGCTTCAAGAGCTGTAGCACAATGAGAAGAATAAAGTCATAGGTGCATCTTGAAAAAAACAACTCTTAAAGAAGTATGCCATCAGCACAGTTTATTAAGACATGGCCATGGAGATAGGATTCCAGGTAACAACCAGAACTTAATAATTTATTTACAAATCTGCAAGTAATATGTGCTGTTGTAATTGTTGCACCAGAGTTAAATACCATTCTTTGGCCCCAGGGACAGTTTCAATATCATAAGATAAAAGAGCATCAGTTCTGAGTGGTCTACATTCCGCAGAAGCACTGGTCAGGTTCAAAAACTCCTGGGCATTAGGGAAGGTACCCTTGTGCTGGGTACCCTGCCTTCAACATAGCAAAAACTCCATAGGAAACCCATGTCCCAAGAAGCCAAGAATTTCTTGTACTGTCGAGTATATAACACAAACTGAATGGCTGTTTTTAAAATGAGGTATTCAGGCAGTGATTGACATCACTGAGGCAGTAACCTGAGAAGATGACAGTTTCAACTTTATATCTATCCTATCACCAGACCACCTGATGCTCATTGAAGTGATAGCAGTTCTTCCTTTCCTTGTGGTCATAAGACCATTGTCTAAAAATGGCACCACAGGACTCTTGAAAGCCAAGAAGAATTTACTCATAACAGAAGTTGTCAATGGAACATGCCCTGCATGGATAGATTAATGAGGGAAAGCTATTGACAGTTTTTATAGTTGACTTTCTCATGGCATAAACACCTAGAACACTGATGCCTACAGGTAAACTTGTTATTTTCCAAGAAATTTTGGCCACTTATCTCTATGACTTCTGAAAACTACCGTGATGCCCCATACCAGGTGAGGAACTCAATTTATACTCTCATCAAGCCCTCTACATCCCTCATTTCCAGAATTGCCATCTGTAATCACATCAATCAACAAAGGTAATAACTTCATCAATACTTATCTTCCACCTTTTAATGTAAGCCTCTGTGAGAGCAGGACCTGGCACATAGTTTTTTAGTTCTAATTATTAACCGATAAATATATATACATGTGAATAAATGAATCTTCATGGAGAAAGTAAAAGCACATTAAGATTTCATTGATGGGTCTCACTGGAACTGTATTATAAAGTCTACTTATACTTTTTAACTACTTTGTCAATGGGCCTTAGAATTATTCATAATAAAAGGCATAATTATCAATTATTGATATGTCAAGATAGTATTAGCTTTTGTTTTACACTCCTGGGTAATTATATACATTATTATAATAACTGTAGCTCCTTGTATCTACCATGGATCTTGTCATGTGTTGTTAACACATGCAGAGTAATGAACCCTCCCAAAGCTATCTTCATTGTAATCCCCAAAACCTGTGACTATGTCACTTTACATGGCAAAAGAGACTTTGCAGATGTAATTAAGTCAAGGATCTTTAGATGAAAAGTTACCTTGGATTTTCTGGGTGAGCCCAATGTAATCACAAGTGTCTTTATAAGAGGAAAGCAAGAGTGTCTGAGTCAGAGAAAGAGATATGATGATAGAAGCAGAGGTCAGAGTGATGTAGTCATGAGCCAAAGAATGCAGACAACCTCTAGAATCTGGGAAGGGAACAGAAATTAATCAACCCCCTCTGAGCCTCCAGAAGGGAACACAGCCTTGCAGACTCCTTTCAAACTGTGACCTATAGAACTATAAAATATTTGTGTTTTACAATTCTGAACTCAATTTATAAGGCCTGCATTACCCTGATACCAAAACCAGTGAAGACACTACAAGAAAAGAAAATTGCAGGCCAATATCCCTTATGAACATAGATGTAAAAAAACTCAATAAAATATTAGCAAACCAAATCCAACAATATATTAAAAGGATCACACACCATGATCCAGTGTGATTTATTCCAGCGATGCAAGGATGGTTCAATATCCATAAATCAATGTTATACACCACATTAACAAAATGAAGGATAAAAATTATATGATCATCTCAAGATAAGGTGCAGAAAAAGCATTTGACAAAATTCAACACGCATTTATGGTAAAAAACTCTCAATAAAATAGGTACAGAGGAAATATACTTCAACATGATAAAGGCCGTATATAACAAAACTACAGCCAACATCATACTCAGTGGTGAAAGCTTTCAGCTTTTCTAAGGTCAGGAACAAAACAAGAATGCCTACTCTCACCACTTTTATTCAACATAGTATTTGAAGTCCAGCCAAAGCAATTAGGCAAGAAAAAAAATAATAAATGGCATGGAAATCAGAAAGGAAGAAGTAAAAATGTCATTTATGCAGACAACATGATCTTATATACAGAAAACTCTAAAGGCTCTACAAAAAAGAAAGCTGTTAGAACTAATAAATGAATTTGGTAAAGTTGCAGGAAACAAAATCAATATACAAAAATCTGTCATTTCTATATACTAATAACAAACTACCAGAAAGAGAAATTAAGAAAACAACCTGATTTACAATAGCATCAAAAAGAATAAATTACTTAGGACTAAATCTAGCCAAGGAGGTGAAAGATCTGTACCCTGAAAACTGTAAAACACTGATGAAAGAAACTGAAGATACAAATAAATGGAAAGATATTCCATGCTTATACAGTAGAAGAATTAATATTTTTAAAATGTTCATACTACCCAAAGCAATCTACAGATTCAATGCAATCCCTCTCAACATTCCAATGGCATTTTCACAGAAACAGAAAAAAAGCCTAAAATTTGTATGGAACTGAAAAAGAACCCTAACAGCCAAAGCAATCTTGAGAAAGAAGAACAAAGCTGGAGGCATCACATTTCCTGATTACAAAGTTATAGTAATCAAAGCAGTATGGTATTGGCATAAAAACAGACAAACAGATCAATTGAAAGGAATAGAGAGCCCCAAAATAAACCCACACAAATATAGTCAATTAATCTTTAACAAAGAAACAATGAATATACAATGGGGAAGGGTTTCCTCAAAAATGATGTTGGGAAAACTGGACAGCCACATGCAAAAGAGTGAAATTGGACCATTATCTTATACCATACACAAAAATTAACTCAAAATGGATTAAAAAATTGATCATAAGTCCTAAAACCATAAACTTCTAGAAGAAAACATAGGCAATAAGCTCCTTGACATCAATCCTGGTGATGATTTTTTGGATTTGACACGAAAAGCACAGGCAACAAAAGCAGAAGTAAAAGTGGGACTATATCAAACTGAAAAGCTTTGGCAGGGAATTTTCATTCACTATTGGTTGGAATGTAAATTGGTATAGCCACTGTGGAAAACAGTATGGAGGTTTCTCAAAAAACTAAAAATAGAACTACCATATGACCTAGCAATTTCACTCCCAGTTTATATCCAAAACAAAACAAAACAAAAGCAAAAACACTAATTTGAAAGGATACATGCACCCCAATGTTCATAGCAGCATTATTTATAATTGCCAAGACATGGAAGCAACCTAAGTGACCATCAACAGATGAATGGATAAAGAAGATCTGGTATATATACATATATACAGTGGAATACTACTCAGTCATTAAAAAAATAAAATTTTGCCATTTGCAGCAACATGGATGGACCTGGAGGGCACGAGGCTAAGTGAAATAGATCAGACGAAGAAAAATACTGTATGATATCACTTATATGTGGAATCTAAAAAATACAACAAACTAGTGAATATAATAAAAACAGAAGCAGACTCACAGATATAGAGAACAAACTAGTGGTTACCAGTGAGGAGAGGCAAGGGGGAGGGACAATATAGGGGTAGGGAACTAAGAGCTACAAATTATTAGGTATAAAATAAGCTACAAAGATATATTGTACAACACATGGTCTATAGCAAATATTTTATAATAACTATACATGGAGTATAGTCTTTAAAAATTGTTAATCACTATATTTTACACCTGTAACTTATATAATATTGTATATCAACTATACTTCAATTTAAAAAAAGAAAATTTTAATAATTTTGCTTCCATTTAAAAAAAAGAAACTAGGTTCCAAAGAAAGGAAGCAACTCATTCAAAATTACAGAGCCCAGACTAAGATAAATGAAAGATCAGAGCCTCCTGATTTCCAGATTAGTTTTCTTTCCAGTACATCATGTGCCTGCCTATAATTTCGTAACCAAAGGGAAGCAGACTGAACTCCTTATGTCTTGTGAAAGCCAGAGCAAGCTCATATTCATACTTGACATAGTTGTCATTTTCTTTGTTTGTTTTATGTAAAAGCCCTGGAAATCCAACCCCAAAATAAATTCTGTGTTTCTAAACCTAAAAATAATAAATAAAAAACAAAAAACTTCTGCACAGTAAAGGAAACCATAAACAAAATGAAAAGGCAACCTATGGAATAGGAAAAAGTATTTGCAAATCATATATTTAATAAGGGTTTAATACACAAAATACATAAAGAACTTACACAACTTTACATCCAAAAAAAATCTGATTAAAAATGGACAGAAGAACTGAATAGACATTTTCCCAAAGAAGTCATACATATGGCCAACAAGTACATGAAAATGTGCTGAACATCACTCATTATCAGGGAAATGCAAGTCAAAACCACAATGAGATATTACTTCACACCTATTAGAATGGTGATTATCAAAAAGACAAGAGACAACAAGCATTGGTAAAGATGTGGAGAAAAGGGAATCCTTGTGGGAATCCTTCACTGTTAGTGGGAATATAAATTGGTACAGCCACTATGGAGAACAATATGGAAGTTTCTCAAACAATTAAAAACAGAACTACCATACGATTCAGAAATCCCACTTCTGGGTATTTATCCAAAGGAAATAAAAACACTAACTCGAAAAGATATACACACCCCCATGATCATTGCAACATTATTTACAATAGCCAAGAAAAGGAAACAACCTAGTGTCTATCAAAGAATGAATGGAAAAGAAAATGCCTATATATATATATATATATATATATATATATACCCACATGTATATATAAATGCATATATTTGTATAACACACACATACACAACAGAATATTATTCAGCCATTAAAAAAGAATGAAATCCTGCCATTTGCAATAACATGGATAGACCTTGAGGGCCTTATGTTAAGTGAAATAAGTCAGAGACAGAGAAGAACAAATATCCTATGATCTCACTTTTAAGTGGAATCTAAAAAAACAAAACAAAACTGGGAATTCCTTGGCAGTCCAGTGGTTAGAACTCTGTGCTCTCACTGCCAAGGGCCCGGGTTCGATCCCTGATCGACATGTCGTGGGGCATGGCCAAAATTAAAATTTAAAAAGTAAAAAAAAAAAAATACTGAATTCATAGATACAGAGAACAGATGGGTGGTTGCCGGAGACAGTAGGTGAGAGCATGTGAAATGTATGAAGAGGGTCAAAAAACACATGCTTTGATTTACAAAAATAATTAAGTCCTGGGGTGTAATGTACAACATGGTGACTATAGTTAGCAATTGTATATTTGAAAGTTGCTAAAAGAGTAGATCTTAAAAAGTTCTCATCACACTGAAAAAATTTTGGAACTATATGTGGTTATGGATGGTAACCAGACATGGTGATCATTTTGCAATATATACATATATTGAATCATTATGTTGTACACCCAAAACTAATATAATGTTTTATGTCAGCTATAATTCAATTAATTACTGCTGCTTTAAGTAACAGATTTTGTGGTAATTTGTTTCAGCAACAATAGAAAACTAAGACAGCTATGTACTGGGGATATATTAAAAAAGTGATTGACTGTGAAAAATGATAATGAGAGAAATGGAGGACACCTAGCAAAACCGAGATGGAGATGCCAATGAAGAACACTAATAGAATGCAGAGCAACCTGTTATAGGGAAACATCTAAGGTCTTCTGGAGAATCCATGAGCAATTGAAAAGAAAGATCTCTTTGCTCACTATCAACTCGTCCACATCTTGCCCAAGAAAACAATTTGTTGTTTCTGAAAGATCCATATTTTTTCTTCTTTGCCACTTTCTCTTATATAAATCCCATCTTTCCCTTTAATAGATTAAATCAATTTACTATTGGTTCCCTTATCAACAGAGTGTTAATAATTAATCATATGCTGAGTTATATTTCAAAAGTCTTTGATAAGTTTCAAACAGATTTAAAACAAAAGCTATAGTTTGAAATATTTGTGAAGAAAAGCCTAAAAAAGGATTGGTTAAATGACATTCATCTAACAAAAGTTAGAATAAGTGGGCTTCCCTGGTGGCGCAGTGGTTGAGAGTCCGCCTGCCGATGCAGGGGACACGGGTTCATGCCCCGGTCTGGGAAGGTCCCACATGGAGCGGAGCGGCTGGGCCAGTGAGCCATGGCCGCTGGCCCTGCGTGTCTGGAGCCTGTGCTCCGCAACGGGAGAGGCCACAACAGTGAGAGGCCTGCGTACCGCAAAAAAAACCAAACCAAAACAAAACAAAAAAGTTAGAATAAGTAAGTTAAAGCAGAAAGAAAAAAAAAGAAGTCAATATACAATAGTCTGAGTTCTTGGTTTCAAGCTGAAACTAACCTTGGCTAACTGAAAAGCAATCATATTAGTGATATAAAGTGCTAACTATTGGATAGATTAATCAGATATTCAGTAAGCACTAAATATACACTTACAAAAGTTAAAAGATTTCTCAAATAATTAGCAGCACACTATGTTCTATCAACAAAATGCATAATTGTTTATTCAGTAAGGGCATTCGATTTATGGACACAATAATTTTTAAAGATAAAACTTAGTATGTTGTGTTGCCATGGAAATTCATAACAGCATCATCACCTAAGCCAACACCTTCAATACTGATGTCTTAATTCTACTTGAGTTCTTATAGAAGTATATGAATGAAACACATTTTGCTCATATTGAGTTTTTACCTCAACAAAGACAGGTTCCTCTCCTCTTTTCTATTCTTCAACAGAGACTAAGGCACACAGAGGTTAAATAGCTTGCTCAAGTCATACAACTAGTTAATAACAAAGTCAAGCCTCCTGACTCCTGATCTAGGACACTTTACACACCACCATGGCCCCAAACTATGCAATCTAGACCACTGTGAAGAATGCCACACACTATCATGCCATGCTCAGTAAGAATTCAGGTGTTTGCAGGTTTAGGTTGAAGTTTCTCACAGATTAGTCCTGACCAGGGATCCTGTATTTAACACTGTGACTGATTCTCTATGCTTTGGAGAGGAGGTAAAAGAGAGCCCCAATATCCACAAAGAACAAATACGTTTTTTTCTCTGTGAAGTTATACACATGTAAAATATAGACACTTGTCAAAATTCTGTTTGATTTCCCTCATGTGCAAAAACAGTCCATCGCTGAAACCGGGTGAGATAGGGATATGATCTCTATATACAAGAGCCAAGAGAACTTTTTTTAAATGAAACTCTCCCCCAGTTCACACCAGCATCTATGCAGTTAACATCTCTTCTCACTTTCTGTATTTACATGATCCCTTTCTCTACTTCCTACCGAAAAATGTCTAACTTATTTCCAGGCTGTTTATTTTAAATTAGATGAATTTAAACAAAGGTTAATCAGTCTCAATTGTTTAAAAGTGGGTCACAGATTTTGTTTCCCCTTAAATTAAAATGCCTCATGACTGTTGATGTGAGAATACAAAAAGGACACCAGCTTTCTTCCTTTGCCTTTGAAAATAAAGAAGACACTGGGAAATTTTTTGACTAATTTATAGAAAAATTATTTATTACGCCTAAGATTATACATATTGAGAATCCTTCTCACATGTCATAATTTTTCCTTAAATCATTTTATAGCCTTAGAAATCCAGGTTAAATGCTGCCAAGAATAGGTGTAGCATCTTCATGGGCTCAGGCTGTGTTGTGACACGCGAGAAGAAGTTGGAGGCTGCTAGAGCCAATGGCATGAGCCCACCTGGGGGTTAACCATCTACACGTTAATGAAGGGCTTCATGAGAGGTTTTGCTTTAATGTTCAATATCAGCCTAGTATATTTTCTTCAGTTAAGTAATCACACACCATAGGATCACCTACGTCACCCTTAACCTAGAATAATACTCCTGCTATGCTATTGGGATCCTATACTATTTCCAAAATGTTAAGATACTTGCTAAATTTGAAGTAACTTAGTACTTCAACTTTCTAGTTCAATTCTACTAATTCAAGAATGATAAATGGAGTCCACTTAACTCTTTTTTTTTTTAATCCCACAAGAACATAACAAAGAAACCTTGGAGATCTGATTTCATAGATTTTGTCAAGTTGTGATGTTTTATGTACTGCAAGTGGTTAGGAAGAAATTTAACATTTTTCCTATGGTCACAGAAGGCTAATACAAGAACCATGTGTCCACACACATATCAGCACACTCTCAGAGTGCACCCACACACTTGAAGATAATGAGGATCTTCTCTCACAAGACACATCCTCCATTTTAACATTTTGGTCCCTATTCTGTGTGCACCACATACTGTGCTAAGCATTGAAGAAAGAGGGAATGAGGATATAGAGGGTCTATTCTTCCAGGAACCATTTAGGCTAGATAACTAAACCAACAACCATAATATCATGTAATTAATAGAATATGTAGTGGGAAGAGGGATTAGTCCTTGGAAGAAGACATGAAGAAGAGAAGTGGGGGAGAGGACAGTGTGGGATGGGGGATGTTTACAAGCTTTTGTATGAGGCAGTAGAGATTCAAGATGTATAAAGCACATTATAGGATATCTAACTGGAGAAATAGTAAGATTACAGGGCAAAATAGTAAAGGGTATAACCATATTTGGGAGAGGGTACAAGGGATGAGAAGAATACAGTTACATATGTACTAATATACACAATTTTTTCCATTTTTCTAAGTGGAAAAAACTCATAAAAAGATAACAGTGTTTTCAAAATCATCTGCTTCCCTTGTATAATAATGGGCACACTTGTTTCTCTTGCAACAGTGTAAAAATTAAGTTTTAGGGGGACCTACCTTTGGTCCGAGAAATGGATTGCCTTCACCCCAATGCTACCAACTAGTTTAGACACACTATACATGTACTAAACTGTACTCATAGTCAGATTGAGAATTAAAGTCCCTGGACTATAACAGCATAAAGCCAAGCAACACCTAGCTAGAGGGGTGAGAAGGACATAGAACCATAAGAACTTGTCTCCAAGTCATCAATGAAGGAGATGAGGTTAGAAAAGACAGAGCTTCAAGCACTACTGCTTGCCTCCTAACTAATACTCAATCAAGTGGGGAACTAAATTCATCTGGGTTTGAGAGTAGAGTGGGTACCAGCACTAAACTTTCCTTTCTAGCTCACTCTTCCAATAGAAAATTCATCTTTTTTACTTAAGATTCTTTAACATATCATAGTAATCATCAATTATTTTTTAGTTTTTATCTAAAAGTTACTTTTAAGTGATGCTTACCATCATCATTACTAAAGTTCTTTCCCATAATGTATTCGTAATCCTAATGTGCTGATCAAATGCTATGTGGTAGAAATGTGCTGGCTTGGATGACATATAGCTGAAACACAGGAGCTGTAAAAGAAATTGGTGTAGTATCTTTTTGAGGTTCAGTAAACCAAGGGGTCAATCATGGTAGGATACATTTTATGGGAGGAAAATGATGCCATATATAGTTGAGGAGGTAAAGCATGAAAATTAAAGTAAGACAGTATTGAGATTTAAAGTAAGAAACGATTGAACCATTAGCAAGAAGGAAAACATTCATGGAGTAATTAATAGTTAAAGAACAGAAAGGAAGCCATATTATTTTCCTGTGAGTTTCATGTCCATTCTGCAGGGTTGCAATAAAGAGCTGAGTACATACACACTGTGTCATATACTTTCACTCACATGCAGCCTGGCACAAAGTATTAATAGATGACCAATAAATGTATGTTGAACCTGGATGCAAGGAGCAGAGAGCAGTACAAAAGCAGGAGTAGGAAGATGAACATGGTGTTGTTATTTAAGTACTAACTACATTGGAGGAGCTATAAATAACTGAAACGATCTATTGTGGCAACTAGAATAAATTCTCTTTGTTTTTATGACACATACACCTTTCTGTGTGAGTTCTCACTTTAAAATGCTCAAATTTTCCAAGTTATTCAGATCTGAATTTATCTGTAAATTTAATAATATATATGACCAAATAGAGCAAAACTTTGTTTAAAAACATCCAATTGAACAAAACTTTTTAAAAGTAAAAGAAATGTAGGAAAAAATACTCATATAAAATAAAAAGGTGAAAGGCATATTTTCACTTTAGAAATTTTTCCTCGTTAAAACAGATGTTAAAGCTAATTTAAATAAAAAGGATTGAATCTTAAAGAGAAAAAAAACTTTTTAAAAATGAAAGTCAATATAATGTACCAAGACAATCCCATAAGCAATATTTGAAAATCAGTCTTACCAGTGCTAATATCCAAAGTCAAGAGACCTTGGGACAAAATTGGCCCTACTACTACTAATTAGCTGTGTCACCATGACTATATCACTTAAGCAAGCTAGACCTCAGTTTCAACATATATAGAGTAGTGCATGGAAGGTCTAATTATAATGTCTCAAGATCACTTAGAAAAAACAGTTCAACTTAATACATTTAAGTTGAACTTAACAGTTCAACTTAAAACATTTATAAATGTTTTATGTGTCCTTCATGGCTTATATTTAGCAGAGTCATTAAGGCACAGAAGAAATAATGCAAACTTTTGAACTAGAATAGACTTCAGACTAGTTTCTTTTTTTTTAGATAGATTTTATTCATTTTTTAAAATTTTTATTTACTTATTCATTTTTGGCTGCGTTGGGTCTTCGTTGCTGCACACGGGCTTTCTCTAGTTGCAGCGAGCAGGGGCTACTCTTTGTTGCGGTGTGTGGGCTTCTCACGGCAGTGGCTTCTCTTGTTGCAGAGTATGGGCTCTAGGCACATGGGCTTCATTAGTTGTGGCACGAGTTCAGAAGTTGTGGCACGTGGGCTCAGTAGTTGTGGCTCGCAGGCTCTAGAGCACAGACTCAGTAGTTGTGGTACACGGGCTTCGTTGCTCCACGGCATGTGGGATCTTCCCAGACCAAGGCTTGAACCTGTGTCCCCTGCACTGGCAGGTGGATTCTTAACCACTGTGCCACCAGTGAAGCCCCCAGACTAGTTTCTTAGCCTCAGGATAGTCAGTTTCCTTGAGTCTGATCACTTTTGCATGTTAACCTCATGAATACCCATTTTATAAGGTTGTTACAAAATTTAAAATAAATGTACTTAAAAATACATCTCACTAGTAACTCTCATTCATTGTTGGTGGGAATGTAAACCGTTACAGCCACTTTGGAAGACAGTTTCTTATCAATTAAACATACTCTTACCATATGATCCAGCAATCTCACTCCTTAGTATTTATCCGTAGGAGTTGAAAACTTATACACAGCCGAAAACCTGCACACAGATACTTACAGCCACTTTATTCATCATTGCCCAAACTTGGAAGCAACCAAGCATTCAGTAGGTGAATGGATAAATAAACTGAGGCCCATCCAGACCACAGACTATTATACAGCACTAAAAAGAAAAGAGCTAACAAGCCACATAAAGACCTGGAGGAACTTAAATGCATATTACTAAGTAAAAGAAGCCAATCTGAAAAGGCTACATACTGTATAATTCAAACTATATGCCATCCTGGAAAAGGCAGACTAAGGAGACAGTAACAAGATCAGTGGTTGCTGGGAGGAGGGGGGAAGGAAGGATGACTAGGCAGAGCGCAGAGGATTTTTAGTAGAGTGAAACTACACTGTATGATACTATAATGGTGGATACATGATATTATACATTTTCCAAACCCATAGAATGTACGGCACCAAGACTACAGATGTGGAGTGTTAAATATTTGTCAATATAGGTTCATAAGCTGTAACAAATGTAACCATCTGGTGCAGGATGTTGATATTGAGGGAGATTATGCGTGTGTAGAGGCAGGAGGTATATGGGAACTCTGTACTTTCCACTCAATTTTGCTGTGAATCTAAAACTGCTCTAAAAAATAAAGTCTAGGGCTTCCCTGGTGGCGCAGTGGTTGAGAGTCCGCCTGCTGAGGCAGGGGACACGGGTTCGTGTCCCGGACCGGGAAGATCCCACATGCCGCGGAGCGGTTAGACCCGTGAGCCATGCCGCTGAGCCTGTGCGTCTAGAGCCTGTGCTCCACAACGGGAGAGGCCACAACAGTGAGAGGCCCGTGTACCACAAAAAAAAAAAAAAAAAAAAAAAAAAGTCTATTTCTTCAAAAGCTACATTACACAAAGGGGGCTTCAAGAAAATTCTAACTCAGGCTCTTTTCAAAGGTGAACATGGATTTACCAAAAAAATACATTCAACAAAATAATTGTGTTGATGGCAAAAAGATGTTGGTAGTTGCTTCACCACTCTCGTGGGATGAATGTGGAAAGAAAGGGGAAAAAGTCAACTTGTCCAGCTACGTATTAAAATAAAAATATTCTAACATTAACCAAGTGTTTGTAATTATCAGAGAAGTCATTTAATAAAAAAATATTAGGCAGCATATAGAGAAGGGAGAGACAGAACAAAAAGTTTTATCCTGATTAAGCTCTTCATCTTGTCAAACAACCACAAACATCCTTTCAAATAAGCATGACAAGATCCACCCCATTTAGGCAGCTGCTTTCCAAACTGTGCAGCTGTGCTGTAATCTGGGTTATTGGAAATTCTCAAAACTGTGATATTATAGCCTATGAAAAGTAAATTAGAGCTGAGAAACTCCACTGATTTCCAACTTGAGGAAAAAGTACCTTGCATTTTCATATGATGAGTATTTTTCAGAGATAAAATCTCTCCAGAATTCTTTCAAATTATTAAAAGATCTCGACTGTAAGTCTGCAAACCTTTCTGTTATGTAAGAAGTCAAGGTCAGCACATCTTCAAATACCTACATGGGTGTTAGTCAGAATAGCATGGGCCTGTAGAGGAGACACGTGGGCTTACGGAATTGTATACATCACATAGTCATTTCTTTCAAGTCCAAGTCCTTAGCCAAGAGCAGCTTTAATTTCTCCACAGCCATAAGCACATAACAAGATTATCCCCTGTTCAGACAGGTCACTCCAGCACAAGTCAGAAAACACGAGGAGACAGGAATACAAATATTCAAAGACCAGCTTCAAAAAGAGATAGGAAAAATTCCTGAACATTTTTAGATTTTAAAACAAATATCTTGGACTTCCCTGGTGGCACAGTGGTTAAGAATCCACCTGCCGGGGCCTCCCTGGTGGCGCAGTGGTTGAGAGTCCGCCTGCCGATGCAGGGGATACGGGTTCGTGCCCCGGTCTGGGAGGATCCCATATGCCGCGGAGCGGCTGGGCCCGTGAGCCATGGCCGCTGGGCCTGCGCATCCGGAGCCTGTGCTCCGCAACGGGGGAGGCCACAACAGTGAGAGGCCCGCATACCGCAAAAAAAAAAAAAAAAAAAAAAAAAAAGAATCCACCTGCCAATGCAGGGGACACGGGTTCGAGCCCTGGTCCGGGAAGATCCCACCTGCTGCGGAGCAACTAAGCCCGTGTGCCGAACTACTGAGCCTGCTCTCTAGAGCCTGCGAGCCACAACTACTGAGCCCATGTGCCACAATTACTGAAGCCTGCGCGCCTAGAGCCTGTGCTCCACAAGAAGAGAAGCCACTGCAATGAGGAGCCTGCACACCGCAACGAAGAATAGCCTCTGCTCGCCGCAACTAGAGAAGCCTGCACACAGCAACAAAGACCCAACAGAGCCAAAAATAAATAAATAAAATTAATTAATTAAAAAATATATATATCTTGGCTCTACTCTACTTTTGGAATGAATCAAGTCTTTCCTGTGCATCTACCATGAATAAAGAACAATGACACTTCTACAAAATTTTTGGATAACTGCAGTAGTCTTTTCTAATTTCTTCCTTTCCTTTCTCAGGAACCAAATAGATATATGTCATCTTCTTAACAGAATTTGTGTGTGTGTGTGTGTGTGTGTGTGGTACACGGGCCTCTCACTGCTGTGGCCTCTCCCATTGTGGAGCACAGGCTCCGGACGCACAGGCTCAGCGGCCATGGCTCACGGGCCCAGCCGCTCCGCGGCATGTGGGATCTTCCTGTACCGGGGCATGAACCCGTGTCCCCTGCATTGGCAGGGGGACTCTCAACCACTGCACCACCAGGGAAGCCCTAAAATTTTTTTTAAAAAAGCAAACACTAGGACGTGTTATAAAAGCTCATCCAAGTAAACGGAATAATTATCCTAGCATCACTGTTTATTTTCCAGCTAGGACTAAAGATATATGTGATGGGACGATATGATATACTCAGGACCAGTAGATGGCTGGCTAAAGAAAAGTTGGTTGATGGGGACAATCACAAATTGATTAGTAATTTAAGCATTTTATCTAAAACATGAAAGTACACGTTTATTTAACCAATCTTCAGATATAAGGAAAACTATCGCAACATCACATTCAAATTCCCAATTAGTCTCAGGGCAGGAAAGAACACAGGGTCCCTTTTCAAGCAGTTTAAGTGAAAATGTTTTCTAGATTAGTATGATCCTTCCTTCTGATCTCAGTTCTCTCATTCACACCTAATTAGGCAGCAAGCACAGTGCCATGTTTTTATCAACATCCAAAGCATTCACCTTTGTTTTCCTAGAAATAATTCTCCTTCCAATATTTGTTTCATTGATGTATACAGTGTCTAATAAGATTATATAATTATAATATAATAAACATAGATTGTATAAAATTAAAAAACTGGGATAAAAAGATTTTAGAACAAACAATTTAATTGGTGGTAGCAGAAGTATACGGCTGTGATAGAAAGTAGCCTACAGGGCTTCCCTGGTGGCTCAGTTGTTGAGAATCTGCCTGCTAATGCATGGGACACGGGTTCGAGCCCTGGTCTGGGAGGATCCCACATGCTGTGGAGCAACTAGGCCCGTGAGCCACAACTACTGAGCCTGCGCGTCTGGAGCTTGTGCTCCGCAACAAGAGAGGCCGCGACAGTGAGAGGCCCGCACACCGCGATGAAGAGTGGCCCCCGCTTGCCACGATTAGAGAAAGCCCTCCCACAGAAATGAAGACCCAACACAGCAAAAAAAAAAAAAAAAAAAAAAAAAAAAAATAGAAAGTAGCCTACAGCTTATGTGAACAGGCTCAGTATGCTATCAGTATTGAAAACAGCCTTTAAGAGGGGAAAAAACTGCAGCAAATACAGAAAATTGGTGAATGAATGTCAATTGGAAGTGCTTCTATCAAATTAATTGGAAATCTGGATTATGACCAAGAGAAAACAGGCCTAATTTACACCTTTCCCAAACATTGTTCCAAATCCATCATTTGGGTGTTTCCAAAAGTCTTATTTTTCTCTGGGGATGGGGGTGGGGCAGGTGGGTTGGTGGGGGTAAGAGGATATTGTGTACTGTCTACAAGTGCTCTAGGAATGTTTTTAAAGCTTATTTTTTTATTTGGCAACTTTAAAAATTATGTGAATATATCCTGCATCATCCAAAAAGCCACCTCAAAGCTGGATCCTGCCTCCCCAAGAATAATGATCATGGGAGCACCAAGGACCACCTAAAGTCACAGAACTTAACTTTGTATGTGGGAATAAGTATGGCTAACTGCTATCGTTTGGTAACACCTAATGTCAAGCTAACTGTTCTGCCCTGTTTTTGTACTGAATTATTTTTATCAGTTATAAAGACAATTTCCTTTTACCAAGAGAATCTATAGTTGAAAGGCATGTCTTTCACAGAAACAGACTTCAGTTTAAGGTACTAACATTGAAGCCAATTTGATATAAGAACACCATAGTATGGTAAAGAAATGTACTAATTTAATTGTCACAAATTATGAGAAATAACATAAACATGGACTTAAGATCTAAATGTGCTCACATCCAGCAAGGGACAAATAGAAGTTTTCAACAGTTTAAAATTTCTAGTTAGGGATTAAGAAAAGGAATAGGGAAACCTGAGTTACAGTCATGTCATTTTTAAATGGGGTGTACAAATCACTTCCAGTATTTACAGATAGGCCTCAGTCTGAGAGCAGGCTCAGTGTTTGAACTATTACTATTTTAAACATCTGCAAAAATCAAGAACTTCAGATATTTTTCTTCTCCAGTAATTTGATTAGATGCCATTGTAATATAGAATTCAATAACAACACAATGCTAATCTTGTTTTGAATAAACATGGAAGCTTTAGAGTTAAAATGATATATTATTGACAGTGACATCTAGGATTGTTCCTTGGTGGAGTTTTGATGAAGGGTGAACTGATTATAATGAACTATTTTAAAAGCTTTGAAATGATTAACGCTATTCTGTACAACATACTTATATAAGCAGGCATCCTCTGCATCTGCAGAACTGAAGCTCAAACACACAAAGTAAATATATTACACCTAACAAAATGTAATTTAGTTTCAACAAAATATGCATATTAAAATAGGTCCTTGACTTATATTTGATCTTATAATATTATTTGCTTACTTGCAGATTTGTTTCACATTTCTGTAAAGAGTCACAGATACAAGGACTTGATAAATATGGACAAATATAAAATAGCTAAGTAATAGTAAAACACAGATAGTTTAAGTCCAGTGGGAGACCCTCCAGGTAGCTCCCATATCCTTTGGGGGTCCCACCTGTCATTGCACACATCTCAGCCTGCTGGCACCACAAGGTGTTTAAGGCTCACCTGTGCCCTCCTTTCCCAGGACTGTAATCAGGCATTTCTCAAAAGCAGGGATTCAGAAGACAAGATCTGGGCACAAGTAAACTCATTGTTACTATGGTGCTATTGCTTCTATGCCCTTCTACTGGACAGAATTAGGAAATACATTTTTTAAACATTATAAATTCATATTGATTAGTTCATACTTATATCTCCAATTCAACTTCATTAAAGCACAAGATTCTTCCTCACCTTCCCAATTCTACATTTGTCTCTCCCTTTTCTTACAGCAAGAACCCTTGTTCCCAACATCAATATTTTTACTCACTCTCTCAACGTGATACGCATACAAGTTTCAGAATTAACTCTTTAGTACTATAATAAACCTCAATACTTATACATAAAGTTCAAGATTTCTGTTCTGTCCTGCTCTCGCTTCTTCCCAAACACCTCAGTCCTAGAGTTATTAGATGGAGCAGAGTAAGACAAGCACCTCTATGAGATGGGGGAGCCATCATGGCTCAGTGTAAGGAGTAGAAGCCCAAGGTCCCTAAGACCTGTTCATGTGATCTGGCAGGTCAAGACTATCTTTAGAATAACACTGAGATATTATTTGCTTTTGCACTTTTATTGTCTGACAAGAATACTATGGAGTTCTTCAAAAGCTACAGGACTTCACAGACAGAAAAAGAGAAATATCATAAGATATCGCTTATATGTGGAATCTAAAAAGAAATGAAAAAAAATTAATTAAAAAATTTTAAAAATAAAAAGAAATGATACAAATGAACATATTTACAAAACAGAAACGGACTCACAGACTTAGAGAATGAACTTATGGTTACCGGGGGGGAAGGGTGGAGGGAAGGGATAGGTAGGGAGTTTGGAATTGACATTTACACACTGCTATATTTAAAAAGGATAACCAACAATGACCTACTGTTTGGCAAAGGGAATTCTGCTCAATGTTATGTGGCAGCCTGGATGGGAGGGGAGTCGGGGGAGAATGGATACATGTATATGTATGGCTGAGGTGATTTGCTGTGCACCTGAAACTATCACAACACTGTTAATCGGCTATACTCTAATATAAAATAAAAAGTTAAACAAAAAAAAAAAATAGGGCCTCCCTGGTGGCGCAGTGGTTGAGAGTCCACCTGCCGATGCAGGGGATACGGGTTCGTGCCCCGGTCTGGGAGGATCCCATATGCCGCGGAGCGGCTGGGCCCGTGAGCCATGGCCGCTGGGCCTGCGCGTCCGGAGCCTGTGCTCCGCAACGGGAGAGGCCACAACAGTGAGAGGCCCGCATACCGCAAAAAGAAAAAAAAAATAAAATAAAATAAAATAAAATAAAATAAAATAGAAATATGAGTCAAAAATAAAAGTAAAAATAAATAAATATCCATTTTTTAAAAAGCTACAGGACTTCATAACAGTATGAAGCCTAGATTTTCTTCATATATATATATTTCTCTATATATATGTAGTCATATGTATTTCTTCAATCAAATTAACATAATGCAGTAGTTTGAATGCAGAAGCAAATGTGGAATCTAGCTGCCTTCTAGTAAGCCAGACATTAGTGATTTGTAGAAGTGTAAAACAGTGCTATTGTACTTCTCACTAAATCAGCTTTGTTTTGGAAAATAATTATTTTTCATAAAACTGTTTTATTTATGTTAGCATGCAATGGGTTTACTATTATTTTTTAATGAAAAAATTATTTAAAATATTTTTATTAATATATTTTTAAAATTTGTTTTATTTTCTAATTGGTAAATATTAACTCAATAAATTAAAAACAAATTAAATTAATAAATAATTCACATAAATTACAGCTCTTTGGAGCCCTCCATAATTTTTAAGAGAGTAAAGGAGTCCTGGGGCAAAAAAAAAAAAAAAACAACCCACAAAAACTGAGAACCAGTGCCCTAACACAACACTGATAAGGAAAAAAAACACGGAGTCAGAACTCCGAAAGATAGGAACTTACATAATAACCAAATGTAGTGAATGTGTCTTGTTTGAATCCTAATTCTAAAAAGTAAAAAAAGACATTTCTGAGATACAAGGAAAATTGAACTATGTACTATTTATTTATTTATTTATTTATTGCGGTACGCGGGCCTCTCACTGTTGCGGCCTCTCCCGTTGCGGAGCACAGGCTCCAGACGCACAGGCCCAGCAGCCGTGTCTCACGGGCCCAGCCACTCCACGGCATGTGGGATCTTCCCGGACCGGGGCACAAACCCATGTCCCCTGTATCGGCAGGCAGACTCTCAACCACTGCGCCACCAGGGAAGCCCTGAACTATGTACTATTAGATGACATTAAGAAATTTAAATTTTGTTTGGTTTGAAAATGGCATAGTGATTATGAAGAAAAAAAAAACAGGTGAAATGAAATGATGACTAAAATTTGCTTTAAAATACTCCAGAAGAAAAAATGTAGCAGGGAGTAGAAGCAACAAAATTGGAAACTGTTGATAATTCAGGGTGATGGATATTTAAGTTAATGATAATACTCTCTACATTTGTATTACGGAAATTTTCCAAAATAAACTTTACAAAAAAGAGAAACAACCACAAAAACTTAGAAAATACTGATTTGAAGATTTCCAGGGGTACATATCATATAGAGATTGAAACTAATTTTTAACCGATAAAGTTCAATTTCTAAGTACAGTTAATGAGAATTTCAGTAGATGTTCAAGTACTCCTTCTTCTACTTCAAAAATTTTCCCAGATTATTCTGCAGATATCTCTGACTCTATGGGAAATCCCAGGAAACTCTGAAGTTGCAAAATAAATTTAGTTATTGGAATGTGAAATACCTAAACTAATTAGGGGATTCTAATAAGAAAAACAACCTAGAGTAAACTGGAAGTGAGTTTTTTTTATTCTTAACCAAGTAAGATCAGTTAACATTTTCTAGCAAGAAAGGGAAGCTTACTCAAGTATTAAAGTCTTCTAGCAACAGGTTAATTAATCAATTTAATTACACAACTGTCTTGGGCAAAGCAGAATTTTGTGAGGTAAAGTATGTATATAATAGTGTTCGCACACTTTAATGTAGTTAGAGAGCTAAGAGACAGGAAGATTTAACTATACAAAACAATAAAGTGTCCAGTGTGCAACAGAAAGGATAAAAAGTTTCCCATATGTTTGAGTAGGGGCTATTCAACCCTCAGCACTAACCTTACTCCATCCCTTGATCTTAAAGCAAGACAGGTGATGAAAACTACTCACTCCACATAGACTCTTGGTAAAAATGGCCATTCAGAGAAGACATTTAACTAGAAAATAAAGCTATTCATAAAATAATAAAGGAGGCACATGCCAGTTATCCTATACTTTAATCATGAATGTAAATGGAAAACCAAGGACTACCAGGTATATATATGAGGAGAACCAACATTATAAAACAGAAAGACCTCCCTGCCTCCCCCAAAAAAAGGGAAAAATATAACAATTTTAAGATCTTGGTAGAAACAAATAATTCAAGGTATAGAATAAAAAAAATTTTAAGACAAAAGAAAATTTATAATTTACTCAGAGTTAGAAATTACATCCATAACACTAAAATAGAAAGCAATGAAAAAGGAAGAGAACAAGAAAGTGCTTTTAGAAATTTTTTTAAATAGCCAAAATAAATATTTGGTATAATGACTGGAAAACAAAATTTTGGTAATCTCCCAGAATAAGAAGACCAAAACATGGACTCTATGAAAGACAGGAGACACGCAGAACAAATCCAGGAGATTCAATTAATGGGAACTTCAAAGCGTAAAAAGAAAATGATGAGAAAAAAGTTATCAAAGGGGATAATTTCAGGGTTTAGGGACAAATCTTCAGATTGAAAGTATCCACCAAGTATACATTAAAATTATTTCTTAGTAATATTTTTAAAATGTACCTAGATGCACCATTCTGAAATTTTAGGTCAAGGATAAAGAGTAAGTCCTAAACAAAAACAAAAGAATAAGAATGAGACTGGCAAAAGACTTCTCATCAGCCACATTATATACTAGAACACTGTAATAAATTAAGTGCATTACTGGCTCAAAATAATAATCTCACCATATCAAACCCTTTGCCTTATAAATTTGTAGTCTTCTCTCATCTGACTCTTAGCTTAACTACATGACTTGCTTTGACCAATGAGTTATTAGCAAAAGAGATTTGAAAAGGAGCTTGTATGTGTTCAGCCTTTCTCTTGGATCCCTGCCACTGTCATGAGAACATATTCAGGCTAACATGGAGGGAGAATAAGAGAGTGATATGGAAAATAGCTCAGTTACTCCAGATGAAGTCATCCTAGACCAGCCTACAGCTAGCCAATTCCCAAATATGTGATTCCACTTAAAATCAGCAGTCACAGAGCTACTCTTAACAGATCACACTCATAAGTATCCCAACTGAGACTAAAAGAATTGCCCAGATAACTCATAGAATTGGGAGCAATGATAAATGTTTGGACTTATTTAAGGTACTTTTTTATTCATCATTGTTGTGGCAATAAGTAACAAACAGAAACACAAAGGACCAATGCCCTCAAATTTTTTGAGGAAAAGCTTTAAAGCTAAAATTCAATACCTAGCCAAACTATCAATCAAGAGTGAAGGCAAGAACAAGACATTTCAAACATGTAAGAATACATACCTATTTCTTTTCACATATCACTTTCTTAAGAAATTACTTACAAAAGTTTTCCAGGAAAATGAAGGTTAAAGCAAGACAGACAAGGCACTGTATCTAGAAAACAGTGAATCCAATCCAAAATGTTTAGGATAAAAGCCATGCTGTAGGCCCAGGGAGAATGTCAGAAGACTGGATAAGGAGGACACAGACTCCAATCTTTAAGAGGGGTGCGGGGCAGGGACTCAATAAAACAGTAAATATGACTGAGAGATTAGAAAATGGTGAGAATGTAACATAGAAATAATAGTGCAGGGGTGACATCAGTGAAAATGGAAGAGTAAAGACATCTGAAAAACCTCTCCTTCATAAAAGCAATGAGAACACTGGTAAAACTTGCCAAAATCAACTTTTATAGAACTCTGGAAATTAACCAAAGGCTTGTAGCAATCCAGGGAGCATTTGTTCAAAACAAGTGACTGAATATCAGTAAATACAGTGAGTTCTGTGGCATTTTAATTTGTCCTATTCTCATCCCCCACTCTCTAGCTCTGTAGTGTCCTTGGAAGGCAACAACCCATGATCATGGTGAAAACCAGCAGCTTGGCAGCCACTCTATGGGGTTTCTCTTCCCCAGAACACTGCCATTATTTGACCTGTCTGGTCATCTCCTGGAAGACCCCACTCACAAAGATATCTTTATTTGATCTTCTTCAAATCTCATCCAAAGACAACCCACAGAATGGGAGAAAATATTTGCAAATGAAGCAACTGACAATGGATTAATCTCCAAAATATACAAGTAGCTCATGCAGCTCAATATCAAAGAAAACAAACAACCCAATCCAAAAATAGGCAGAAGACCTAAATAGACATTTCTCCAAAGAAGATATACAGACTGCCAACAAACACATGAAAGGATGCTCAACATCACCAACCATTAGAGAAAAGCAAATCAAAACTACAATGAGGTATCACCCCACACTGGTGAGAATGGCCATCATCAAAAAATATAGAAACAATAAATGGTAGAGAGGATGTGGAGAAAAGGGAACCCTCCTACACTGTTGGTGGGAATGTAAATTGATATAGCCACTATGGAGAACAGTATGGAGGGTCCTTAAAAAAGTAAAAATAGAACTACCATATGACCCAGCAATGTCACTACTGGGCATATACCCTGAGAAAACCATAACTCAAAAAGAGTCATGTACCACAATGTTCATTGCAGCACTATTTACAATAGCCAGGACATGGAAGCAACCTAAGTGTCCATCATCAGATGAATGGATAAAGAAGATGTGGCACATATATACAATGAAATATTACTCAGCCATAAAACAAAACAAAATTGAGTATTTGTAGTGAGGTGGATGGACCTAGAGTCTGTCATACAGAGTGAAGTAAGTCAGAAAGAGAAAAACAAATACTGTATGCTAACATATATGGAATCTAAAAAAAAAAAGGTTCTGATGAACCTAGGGGCAGAACAGGAATAAAGACACAGACCTACTAGAGAATGGACTTAAGAACACGGGGAGTGGGAAGTGTAAGCTGGGACAAAGTGAGAGAGTGGCATGGACATATATACACTACCAAATGTAAAATAGATAGCTAGTGGGAAGCAGCCACATAGCAAGGGGAGATCAGCTCAGTGCTTTGTGACTACCTAGAGGGGTGGGAGGGAGATGCAAGAGGGAGGGCATATGGGGATATACATATACGTATAGCTGATTCACTTTGTTATACAGCAGCAACTAACACAACGATGTAAAGCAATTATACTCCAATAAAGATGTTAAAAAATAATAATAATAATAAAAACTCATCCAGTGTGACAATTAGATCCTCACATGCAAAAGAATGAAGTTGGGCATCTACTTCACACAATATACAAAAACTAACTCAAAATGAATCAAAGACCTAAGAGATAAAACTGTAAAATTATTGGATGAAAACAGATATAATTTCTGTGACCTTGGATTAGACAATGGTTCCATAGATATGACACCAAAAGCACAAGCAAAGAAAAAAAATAGATAAGTTGGACTTCATTAAAATTAGAAACTTTTGTACTTCAGAAGACACTATCAAGAAGGTGAGAAGACAATCCATAGAATAGGAAATCATACATCCAGTAAGAGTATAGTATTCAGAAAATATTTTTTAAAAACTCTTAGCAACTTATCAATAAGACAACCCATTTAAAAAGGCACAAAGAATCTGAGTAGACAAGTCTCCAAAGAAGATATACAAATGTCCAAGAAGTGCATAAAAAGATGTTCAATGTCATTAGTCATTAGCAAAATGCCAATCAAAACCATGATGAGATACCACTTCACACCAACTAGGATGGCTATAATTAAAAAGAGAAACAATAACATGTGTTGGTGAGACTGTGGAGAAATTGGAACCCTCATACATTCCTGGTGAGGATGTAAAATGATGCAGCTGCTTTGAAAGCAGTTACAGTTACTCAAAGGTTAAACACAGAGTTATCATATGAGTCAACAATTCCAGTCCCAAGAGAAATTAAAACCTATGTTCACACCAAAACTTATAAAAATATTCATAGCAACAATGTTCATAATAGCCAAAAAGTGGAAACAATCCAAATTTCCATCAACTGATGAATAGGTAAATATAATATAGTATATTCATAGAGTGGAATATTATTTAGCCACAAAAAGGAATGAAATACTTATTCATGCTACAATATGGATGAACATGACAAAACATGGATGAAAACATTATGCTAAGTCAAAGAATCCAGACATATAGTATGATTCTATCTATATGAAATGTCCAAAATAGACAAATCCAAAGACAGAAAGTAAATTAAATGTTGCCAGCATCTGGGGTAGAGAGGAATGTGGAATGACTGCTAAACAAGTTGCTTTTGGGGAATGATGAAATTATTCTGAAATTAGATAGTAGTGATGATTGCACAACTTTGTGAATGTACTAAAAGCCATTGAATTGCAGAGTTTAAAAGGTTAAGTTTTATGATGTGTGAATTAAACCTTAATTTAAAAAAATAATGCAGGATAAGAATCCCAAAGCTCCATCTCTTCAAAAAGTCACTTTCTAAATATGTGGCAAACTGAAATGGGAAATAATGTTAAGCAATTGATACAGTATAAGAAAACAGAATTCAAGACTTCTGGTTTCTGGTACAACATAGGAGTTTAGAAGTCACCACTCCATACTAACAACAAATAAAAAGCAGACCACTCCATCCTAACAACAAATAAAAAGCGGAACAAATTGAAGTATTCACAACTTTTCTTAGATGCAAAAGAGAAGTAAAGTCATGAGACAAACTGCTGCCCCCCAAATTGGAGAGTCTGGTAAGTGAATTCAAACAGTCACAACCTACAAGGTAGAAACTCACAAGCTGAAATCTTTACAGGAACCACTGCTATGGTAGAAAAATCAGAACTATAATTGGTGAATTTTGGGAAGCTCAGAGTGAACAAATCTTACAGTAAAAAAACTTCAGGAAGACCTAGTTGTAGGAGAGCCTCATTCTTTTATGGCTTTTATCTCTAGGATATTGTACAGGTTCTTACAGTAAATATCAGAGAAAAATCCCCTAATGCTTCCAGCAAGGAACAGGGAAAGGAACTAATTTGAATACACTGGAACACACTGTTCTTCTTAAACAAGGTCTGCCCTCCGGAGAAATTATTTGACCAGAGCCTAATCTGCTAGAGTTTTATCAGAGTCCAGCTGACCTGGAGGAAGGGAAATGCACAACTCCAGCCCTTTCTAGCCTTCCATGTGGGAAAAGGGAAATAGCCATCTCCAGACCACTCAAGCCATACTGTTTCACCTAAGGTCGAGGGAAAGAAGACAGAAGTATTTGCGAAGTTCACAGTCCAGAGGGACAGACTGACTAAAAGACTGAGACGTCATCATAGGGCTGTAGAACACTTCCCCTTTCCCCATACATTATCCCCATGTTACTAAAGGCCTATTTACATAAGTTCCTTTCATCTAGTACATCTATGTTTGGCTATTTTTTAAAATTACAAGACATACTAAAATTTAAAAAAAAAGTTGGAAGGGACAGAGCAAGCATTAGAAACAGACATGGCAGGGATGTTGGAATTATCAGACCAGAAACTTAAAACCACTATGATTACTATGCTAAAGGCTTGTGATGAGAAAATGGCTATTTTGAGTTGCTGTGTAGGCATTTTACAGTATAACAACCATGCTCACACCCAGAGTCTGGACATTGAGATAAGGATCTGAGCTTAGGATTCCTGCCACAAGTTCCTACTTTGCTTTTCCCAGGGCACCTTTTAAAATAACTACTTAGAGTTGAGCCCACAAAAAGTTAGTGACCTCAGCCCCAACCCCCTTATAAATAATAGGTGCTGTCTTCTATCTCTTGCTTGCCTGTAACCTGGGATGGAGGACCACCCTTCTCCCAGCTCACTGCACAGACTGCCTTCCTTGTTTCTGGGATTTGTAAGTAATAAATCTTGTGACTTTACTTCCTCTATGTGAGTGTTTTAAACTGCATCTTCAATCAAAATGTCCCCATGGTTTTCACTTCCCCAGAGTGGGAGCCCAGATGATGAGGGAGTTACCTGTCATGTGGATGGCTTGTGCCTCCTCATTCAGCAGGTCATAATCTGTATATTCTTAATTTAATACACCAGCTACAGGCCTACCAATACAAGGCTTTAATGAATAAAGTAGACAGCATGCAAGAACAGATGGGCAATGTAAGCAGAGAGATAAAAATTCTAAGAAAAAAACAAAAGGAAATGCTAGAGATAAAAAACACTGTAACTGAAATGAAGAATTCCTTTGACAGGTTTATTAGTGTACTGAACATGGCTGAGGAAAGAATCTCTGAGTCTGAGGATATCTCAATAGAAACTTCCAAAATGAAAAAGAAAGACTGAAAAAAAAAACCCCACAATGCTCAAGGACTATGGGACAACTATAAAAAGTATAACACATGTATAATGGGAATATCAGAAAGAGAAGAAAGAGAGAAAGGAATAGAAGAAATATTTGAAACAGAAATAAATGAGAATTTCCCCAAATTAATGACAGACATCAAATCACAGATACAGGAAGATCAGAGAACTCCAAGCAGGATAAATGCCAAAAAACTATACCCAGGCATATCTTATTCAAATGGCAGAAAATCAAAGATAACTAAAAAGTCCCAAAAAAAGCCAGAGGAAAATATATCTTACCTGTAGCAGAAAAAAGATAAGAATTACATCTGACTTCTCCTCAGAATCCATGCTGGCAAGAAAAGAGCAGAGTGAAATATTTAAAGTGTTGAGAGAAAAGAATCAAAAACCATAATTCTGTACTCTGTGAAATTATCCTTCAAAAATGAAGGAAAATAAAGACTTTCTAACACAAACAAAATTGAGGGAGTTTGTTGCCTCCTTACAAGAAATGTTTAATAAAAAATTCTTCAGAGAGAAAAATTATACATCAGTAATTCAGATCAACATAAAGTAGCCACAAAAAACTTACAGCTAACATCATACTTAATGATGAGAAACTCAAAGCTTTCCTATTATGTACAGGAATAAGGCAAGGATGTCCCTTCTTACCAGTCTTTTTCAAAGTTATACTGGAAGTCCTAACTAATGTAATAAGAAAAGGAAATAAAAGGTATACAGATTGGGAAGGCAGAAATAAAGCTGTCTTTGTTGGCAGATGACATAATTATGTAGAAAATCCAAAAGAATTGACAAAAATCTACTAGAACTGATAAGCAACAAAGGCAAGGTTTCAGGATACAAGGTTAATACACAAAAGTCAATCACTTTCTGTATACCCACAATGAATAAATGGAATTTGAAATTAAAAATACAATACCATTTATATTAGCACCCCCAAAACTGAAATGTTTAGGTATAAATCTAACAAAATATTACAATACCTTATAAGGAAAACCACAAAACTCTGATGAACAAAATCAAAGAACTAAATAAATGAAGAAATTTTCCATGTTCATGGATAGGAAGACAATATTAGTAAGACACCAGTTCTTCCTAACTTGATCTATAGATTCAAGGTAATCCCAATCAAAATCCCAACAAGTTATATTGTGGATATTGACAAACTGATTCTAAAGTTTATATGGAGAAGTAAAAGACCCAGAATAGCCAAAAAAATATTTAAGAACAAAATTGGACTACTGATATTATCCAACTTCAAGATTAATTATAAAGTTACAGTAAGTATGCCTGTGTGGCATTGGCCAAGAATAGGCAAATAGATCAATGGAACAGAGTCCAGAAATAGAACCACCTAAATATAGCTAACTGACCTTTGACAAAGGAGTAAAGGCAATACAATGGAGAAAGAATGTCTTTTCAACAAACTGTACTGGAACAACTGGACATTCACATGCAAAAAAATGAATCTAGACACAGACCTGATACACTTCACAAAAATTGTCTCAAGTTGGATTAGAGACCTAAAATAAAATGTAAAACTATAAAACTCCTAGAAGATAAAATAGGAGAAAACCTAGATGACTTTGGGTATGGCGATGACATTTTAAAAACAACACCAAAGTTATGATACATGAAAGAAAGAACTGATAAGCTAGATTTTATTAAAATTAACTTTTTCTGCTCTGAAAATGACACTATCAAAAGAATAAAAAGACAGGGCCAGAATGGGAGGAAATATTTGCAAAAGACATGTCTGATATACAACAACTCTTAAAACTCAACAATAAACAGAAAACCCAATTTAAAAATGGGCCAAAGACCTTAACAGACACCTGATCAAAGAAGATGTACAAATGGCAATAAACATGAGAAGATGGCCATATCATACGTCATCAGGGAAATGCAAATTAAAACAACAGGATACCACTACACACCTATCAGAATGGCCCAAATTCCTGACTGACACTATTTTTATGTCACCAGATGCTGGGAGGATGTAGAGCAACAGGAACTCCATTCATTGCTGGTGGGAATGCAGAACGGTACAGCCACTTTGGAAGACAGTTTGGTGCTTTTTTACAAAACTAACATATTCCTATTACATAATTCAGCAATCTTGCCCCTTGGTATTTACCCAAATGATTTGAAAACTTATATCCACACAGAAACCTGCACACAAATGTTTACAGCTGCTTTATTCCTAATTGCCAAAACTTGGAAGCAACCAGGATGTGTTTCAGTAGGTGGATGGATAAATAAACTGTCAGACAATGGATTATTATTCAGCACTAAAAAGAAATGAGCTATCAAGCCATGTAAAGATGTAGAGGAAACTTAAATGCATATTACTAAATGAAAGAAGCCAATCTGAAAAGGCTACATACTGTATGATTCCAACTGTAGGACATTCCAGAAAAGGCAAAACTATGGAGACAGTAAAGCGATCAGTGGTTGCCAGGGATTAGGGAGGAGGGTGAGATGAATAGGAAGAGCACAGAGGATTTTTATGGCAGTGAAACTACTCTGTATACCATAATGGTGTATACATGTCATTATACATTTGTTCAAATCCACAGAATGTACAACACCAAGAATGAACCCTAACGTAAACTATGGTCTTTGGCTGATAATGATGTTTCAATGTAGGTTCATCAATCATAACACATGTACCACTCTGATGGAGGATGTTGATAACAGGGGAGGCTATACATGTGTGGAGGCAGAAAATACATGGGAAATCTTTGTACCTTCCTCTCAATTTTTCTGTGACCCTAAAACTGGTCTAAAAAACTAAAGCCCTTAAAATACAAATACACATATATATACTATTATACATAATTATATTAAATTATATAAATAAACCATATAATAGTATAAATATAAAACACTATAATATATACTATTATTTTTATTTCCTCATAATCATTTCTTCTTAACAAACAAACAAAACCCCAGAAAATTCAATAGGCCTAGAAACAAAGCACATGTTCCTTCAGGGCCTGGGGATCACAACATTGCATCTCTAGGGAAGGAAATGTAATGGGGATCCAGCTGTGGAGATAGATAG
The DNA here is from genome assembly GCF_964341445.2 of Mesoplodon mirus. Taxonomy (NCBI): domain Eukaryota; kingdom Metazoa; phylum Chordata; class Mammalia; order Artiodactyla; family Ziphiidae; genus Mesoplodon; species Mesoplodon mirus. The sequence goes on along the minus strand of NC_138982.1, from coordinate 98,726,870 downwards.
ATAGATATATAATAATGCTATAATAATATAGCCAGTATTTATTGGGTTTGAACCTTTAGAGATAACCAAACAGAAAACTTAGAAGTGGTTGCAGATAGAAGGTAACTGTGGACTACAATAAAGATAGAGGAAAGGGTAAGGGTACTGATATTCTCATTTTACAAGAGAAGATCAAGAAATAATACCAAAAGTTGAAGGACAAGAAATAGATGCTTACATAGATTAAAATTTCAAAAGTAAAAAAATAAAAGAATTACAAATATAAATACTGAAACATCAGAAGAAGAGGAGGGGTAATGAATCCAAAGACATATTATGTTTTATGTTGGGAAGTCAATAGACATGAAGTTGGTAGATCAATAAATACAGCTATAAGCACATTACCTATAGTTTTTTTTTCTTAAGTGGCCACTTGGAGAATAAAACACAGTTAAAGTATATTTCCTCTGACAACAGAAGTGCAGGTGGAGAAGGAATAAACAGAAAACTACTGCTTCCAGAAGTTGTTCTCTACTGCTCTGATGCCTTGTACTTGAAGTAGTTTAGTTAAAAGGAGTTAATGGGAGCTTCATGAGTTACTGGATCAGTGGTGAAGGAGAAAGGAATGAAGGCTGACCTTGTTAGAGCCCAAGTGATTGGGAAAGGGAAGTCAAAGACACAGAAAACCAAGATATGAAATTGGTAACTGATTTGAGGGAAGAAGATAAGGACACTGAGAGATGCAGTAAGAATACAAGTGGTTAAATAAGTGTCTAGAAAAAATCTGGAGTAAAATATGAATTTGAGAGACATTTACATATATGTAAGAGTTAAACTGATAACAACAAAAGTTTGAAGAGGAAAACAAAAAAGAAAGAAAAAATTTTAGAAGCATCTCAGTTAAATTTAGAGCACCCTGGTGAAAGTGCAGGAGGAAGAAGAAAGAGAAATGCTACAGTGTTAATGGGGTCCAAGGAATGAGAAAGTTCACCAAAATGTGTCCACAATTATAAACACTGACTCCATCAATGATAATCAAAAGAGCAGAAAATACAAAGATGCCTCTGGCATTCACAGACAATACTTAAAAAAGGCTCATGGAAGTTGAAAGCTGATCCATGGCTTTCCTCACTATTTATAATTGGCTATCTCACAACACAGTTGAAAAAAACTGCTATTTATGATTTTAACTGCATAACACATTAAACAAAACAAAACAAAAACATTCTGCTAACTCTATTCTAAATCATACTCATCTATTGTGATTGGCTCCAAAAGCATACCATTTGGGAGAACAAATACATGCAATCACAAAAAGCTTAAAGCTAATTTTTCTTCAAACCCAGTGAGGTAATCTTTGGGAATCACATCAGACAACATTGCTATGAAAAAAAAACTTGGAAATATTCACATTTTGCTTATTTTTATATGAAACTTTGTGCACCATTCACCTAGGATCTCCAGAGAGAAGGCATGCAATCATGAGTGTCATGGAGTTAGTATGAAAAGAATGCTTACTATGGTAAAGGTCTCAAGTTACAATCTACAGTTTGAAGGAAATGTGCATTTGAAGATGAAACCAGGGGGCCTTATGCATAAATTATAAACACAAATATTTTTGTTTCTCAGTGATCATATCAAAAGCTCTGTTTTTTGCTTCATCAATCTAAGCTTCACCAGATTAAAATTCTGCCATGCCCATCCTCCTCCAGCTATTGTCTTCTCTCTGTAAAGGCCACACATATTTAGAGCTGCCTAAAGTGGTCTCATTTTCCTACTTCTAACTGACTCCCCAACCCTTCCAGTTTTCTTCTATTCCATCACTCCATCCAAGTAGCTCTTGCTAATATGAGTTAAAGGCCCTGATGTTTCAGTGCTTCCTATTTCATCTATTATGCTACATTCAGCACCTTGAATCAGTCCTTCATTCTTGAAATACTTTCTTCCCTTTGTTTTCAAGACACAGCACTTCTCTGTCTCCCTTGCAGGAACATAGTTATCTACCAGGTTTCAATTACCCATCTATAAGCCCAATACTGTAAAATCTCACCCATATGTACAACTATCTCCTCAACACTTAACACTTGCATGACTGGGGCATCTCAAAATTGATCTTATGTTATTCACCCCTGAGCCTGATTCTTCGTTTCCTGTCTCAATGAATGGATCCACTATTCATTAAAGTATGCAAGCCAAAAAACCCAAAACTGTCTTTGACACCTTCTCCATCCCCTTGCTGTATTCAACGGGTCACTGATTTTGCTTTCTAAGTGTCTCTTGAATCCACACAGCTCTCTTTCTCCACTATCACCCATTAATCCAGGCTGCCATGGTCTCTTACCTGAAGCATGCTAGGGTAGGTTCCTTTGTTATCTCTTCCTATAGGCTTTTTCTTTCTTTCAGAGCATTTATCTCAGTTTGTAATTACACAGCTAATTTATGAATCCCAACCCCCTGCCCCCGCTATTGTTTACAATGCCAGCCTCCTAACAGCTCTTCCTACAATCACATAGTATTCCTTCCAAACTACAACATTTTCCCCATTTGCAGGGAGAGTCATCTTTTACAAAGTGTAAATCTGACCTTGCACACAACCCTAGTTCTATCAAGCCCTTGCTAAAACTCCTTCAGTGTTTTTGCAGTGTTTCTAGGCTGCAGACCAAAATTCTTAACACGTTCAACCAGGCCCTGCATGGTCTGCCCCTGTCTATTGCTCAGTCTCACTTCACAAAACCCTCCTCTCACTCTGAGCTCTGCCACGCTGACATTCTAATTCTTCAAATGGGTCACACTTGCCCCCACCCCACCACAGTGCCTTTGCACATGCTTACCCCTCCTCAGCCTTGTTTACCCAGTTACCTACAGAGTCTTCAGCTGTGGCTCAACTACTACCTTTCAGAGAAGCCTTTCCTGACATATGCTAGGGTAGGTTCCTTTGCTATCTGCTCCCGTAGGCTGTTCCTTTCTTTCAGAGCATTTATCTCAGTCTGTAATTTCACATTCAATCATGCAGTTATTTTATGAATGCCCTTCTTGCCCATTAGTCTGTAAGCTCCATGAAGTCAGGAGCTTCTTTGTTTGCTTGCCATCTTATCTCCAGCTCCTGGCAAAGCTCCTGATGTATAGGGTGCTCAGTAAATATTTGTTGAATGACTATATGCATGAGTAAATAGATTGGGCTTAAAAATAAGTATATGGCTCAGAAGTCAATCCCTCATACCAATTCAGACCTGACTTTCCCCATCTTTTAGCTTAAAATACGTTCTGTTTATTTTTTTCTTATACATCTACAGCCATTAAGATTGTTCACCAAAAAGAAATGTTACAGTGCCCATGAATATATTATCTTAATTTCAGACCAACAGAGAATAGTGATGACATGAATACAAGGTTTTTCATACAAATGTTTTAGATAATGCCAAATAGATCCTATAGCTAGACTAAGGGCCTGCTTATATGACTTTCAGAGACATCTGGGTAAATTACTGATCCTTGTTCTGGTCCTACTTCATAGAATTCAGGAACGCATTTGGGGTCAGTCCTCTTTTGCCTGGGGCTAGAGGAGGGAAAATAGAAGGTTTCAAAATAAAGGGTGAAATGTCTGTTATGACTTGAGTAAACTTTAGTCTGGCAATCAAATGTTCTAAAACTCCAAAACTGATGACCTATCCCCAGCCGAGATGCAGAGCCAGCACCATAACTTGTAAGGCCCAGTGCAAAATGAAAATTCAGGGACCCTTGTTCAGAAATCAAGATAAAAACGTTTTCTTTCCTTCTGCAGTCTCTCAATTGACCTGTCATTGTGGGCTTTTGTTGTTAGTTTGCTATTTAATGTTACTCTCCCTTGGACACAAAGGGGTATTTCTGGTGCCTAGGTCCCTCCCCTGTGACTGGGTGAGGCACAAATGCCCCAAACTGGCCTTCTCCACTCCCAGGTCTCCACCGGGGATGGAAGGCAACATCAGTCACTGAATGGGACAGGAGAGCAGGTGGCAGAGAACCCAATCTGGGGAGGCAGGGAGGTGACAGGAGATGGGACTTCACATGAGCCAAAGCTCCAAGTCCCCAATGCACATTTCATCATCCTATCCAACTTTACTTGTAACACACAAATTCAAAGATAAATTATTAAGAATTTTAAGATTGTGCCTATAGAGCATTAAATCCCAAGTGCAGAGTCCCATTCTGAGTGCGGGTCCCATGCAACTAACTGCACTTGTCACACACCCATGAAGCTGGCCTCTTGCCCAGGTGAGATGGTATCTAGCCTAATTCAACATTACAAAGAAGGGTGGAACAGAAGGGGAGGAGTGATGCTCCCAGAAAGTACAATATACCCTCAGACATTCAGACATCACCATCTGAAACTCTGTGCTCACAGGTGCTTCCTGCCACAGGACAAGAAGATTTGTGCCTTTTGGGGAAAATGTTGTGGATCTCTGCTGAGTAACTTAACTCTACTAACTTTGTCGTGTATCACTCAGATAAGTGCACCTTGTGTAATTTATCCAAGTGTTGTCAGTGTCTGGTGTTCCCTCAAATCTAGCAGACATGCAGCCAAGAACCTGTTTATTTAAGAATTAATCTAGAGCATATGCTCTCTTAGGGCAGGAATGATCATCATCTTAACTTTAATTTACAGTATTTTGCATAAGTTGATGTCCAATAAATGTTTCCTGAGTTGAAATAATGGTGACTGCTCTTCAAATTACTCTATACCTAAGATAAAAGTCAACTTTTTTAAAGTGGATGGTAACTAGAACTGTCAGACAAGTCAATCTATTTGGTGTATGAATGTGTATGTATGTGTGTGTGTACACACACACACACACAGAGTCTTAATTCTATACATTTGTTCTCAGAAGTTCAGTGTGGCTATCAGGACCAATCCTACAAATAAACAGATTGAAAACTCCCACAAAGTCTTAATCAGAAGGAAATCTATTTCAAGGAAGTCCTGGTTAAAATGCAAAATAACTAAAATAATATTTACAAAGAATATTTAAATAACATGGAGAAGAGTTTATGGTATAATTAAATGAAAAACCAAGAGGAGCTAATATAATACTTCAAGTCTTCAAAAGAGACCATTTACTTACATACACAAAGTAAAAAGATTGGAAGGAAATGTTATCCAACAATACTAGCATTTGTCTCTAGGTGTATAAGATTATGAGGGACTGAGGGGATTTTTTAAATTTATTTTTTGTATTTCTTAAAATACAAAAAATTTCTCCCTCAATAAGCATATGTTGCTTTTATAATCAGAAAAATATATAAAAAGCAAAGCTTTGAAAGAATAACTTTGTCATTTAAACCAGTAGCTAAAAAAATTTTTTAATAACAAAGGGTGTTTGTCATCAATAACATGGTCCCCCAATATATTTGAAAAACTAAGTGGAGACCAGCTTCCTTAGGCAATTTAAATCTTTATCACCAGGCAGAAAATACTTCATTGTTTGGAAGTAGTCCTGAAGTGTTGCTTAGAAACTAGCTTATTTGAGTCCAAATCCCATCCAGTGATTGTGAAATAGGCATGTAAAGTGGCCTTTTATCCCATTTCTCTGATTCATATTTTATTCAAGATATTGGTATTATTTAAGTAATTCTTGGTTGTGCCTCAGTAGCAAATAAATCCTGCAATCTCAGTGGCTTAACTGCAAGGGTTATTTATTTATTTATTTATATCAATCCAATGCAAATCGGTTGGGCAAGCAGTGACTTGGGGCCCCAGGCTCTTCAATGTTGCAACTCCAGCATCTTGGATTTCTCCAGTTACAGAGATAAAAGAGAGAAAGAGATGGTAGTGCCACATTGGTCCTTAACTGCCCTGGCCAAGAAACCATCTCTTTACATATATACTTTTTTGCCTGAAGGAGTCACATTGTTCCCACCCTAACTGCAGAGACTGGGAAATGTAGAAATGTGCAAGAATATTTGGTTATTATTAACAGTGTCTGTCACAATATTTAATTTTAAATTTCAAATAACGTTAAAAAAGGACATAAGATTTACCACAATACGACAAAGTTTAAGAGAGGTTACAAAACACTATATTAGCAAAAAGTAATTTTTTAAAGATGAATGTACTTGAAAAACTTCTAAGAGGATATGACAAGACAGATTATTGATATGAAGTGGGGTTGAGGGTGAGATTAAATAGAGTTAAAAGCATGAAACGATACCCTAAGATCTACTTACCATCCTCTGATTTCTAGAGGTTCTATGTTGAGACAAAAGAAAAAAAGTGGGGCTTTTAAAATGTCCCACCAGAAGCTGAGAGTTGCCACAGTTTGTTACAAGATTTTATTTGATTTATGCTGCTTACAATAAACTTCAAAGAGATTCATGCCAATGATTCCTAAATGTCACATAAACACAACTGTATATAAACATCAGTCTGGAACTCTAGCAACCTGTACAGATCTGGTGGATATTCAGCAGAACAAACTAGCAAAGGACTTTACTCTCAAGCCTTCACAACTGAGCATAACTTTGTCCATTTTTCTACTTATTTAGTAGAGTGCCCATTTAATGTTTCTATTTTCAGGCAGCAATGTATGTTCTCCATGGTTTTACACATCAGTTTAGATTTCTCAAGAACATTGTGAATTTACGAGAAAGACTGTTTTCCAATCAAGTACACTGTGCCTAGTATTGTGCTCTGTACACTCCGCGGTCTTCTATAAATGTTGGAGATGGATGCATAAGTATTGTAAGTAAAATCAATGGGAGACACACTTGAAATATGATTCTGATAATGTATGTGCATGAAATAATTTTTAAAATGTGGCCTCATTCCTATTACTTGGATTAAGTGCATTAGCGCCAAAATGTGAGATAAGTGGTTCCCATATCATACTGTCCTATAAGTGGCCAAGAAAGATTTAAGGTAGAATAATGCTTAACCAAGTTATATTTTTCAGATATTTGTAAAGGATGATCCTTGCTCTTCCACTTTAACAATAGAAGGGAGGGAGGGAGGGAGGGGAGGAAGGGAGGGAGGGAGGGAGGGAGGGAGGAAGAGAGGGAGAGAGGGAGAGAGGGAGGGAGGGAGGAAGGGAGGGAAGGGAGGGAGGGAGGGAGGGAGGAAGGGAGGGGAGGGAGGGAAGGGAGGGAGGGAGGGAGGAAAAAGTCTGTTTTGCACTATTTAAAGAGCAGTTGGTATTGTCTTTAGATCATGGGTCTTCAACTTTGTTCTCCTTATTGCCATCCAGACAGTATAAAACCATTGAGAGCAAACTACAGAATTCTTATTTGTTGTTAACTAGACAATGTGAAATCAATAGCTTTATTCATTAAGGGATGGAACCTCTGAATAAATGATTTTGTTTGGCTCTTATTAACTTACTAGCCTCTTGAAAAAGAATGAATCATCAGTTTACTTCATCAAGAAATCTCTAAGAAAGTTTAAGTTTAAATAGCTTTTGAACCTAAAATGGCCAAAGATGTAAGCCACCTGAGCACATCCTTTAATAATTTTATCTTGGTTCAGAATGACTCAAATTATTATATGAATGAAGGAGTTGCTCCATCATTTCAACTCCCTTATCTTGGACACACTGCTGAAACAATTAAATTTAACTTCCAATCGTGGGGAATTAAATAGGCATGATTTGGTAAGAGCCCTGCTCCAATTTTTTTCTTTCTCCTACAATAAGTCAGTGAAGTTTATAACTGAAATCAGTCTCACAGACCTTTGACTCTGCCATTTTCTCAGCACAAATGTTCCTGCACTATTGCTCCGCTGTTCTGGAACAGATGACGTGCCACTCACAGGACAGTCTTTACACTGCTAAACCTCTCATAACTGTGTGGCAGAATTAAGAGCTTCTCTGACATCCTAAAAGCAGAGAGGGCTGGGGCCAATTACATGCTTGGGGGCTGTATTTTAAGTGTCTGTTTACCAGTCTGTTTCCCACATTAAACTGTGAGCAACAAGAGAGAGTCCCTTGTAAGCATCATTGTGTTCTATTTCCAGCATGTATCTCAACACTGACAAATGTTTAATTCCTTCTTTTTTTTTATTTGAAAGGTGCTCATGGAATACTAAATCTTAGTTAAATCAATACATTCAGAAGTCATGGGGCAGAAACAAGCATGTAATTAAGTTATTTGAAGACTTTCTCTCTTCTATCCAAATTTTTTTCCAAATGCTAGTCATCTAACAAAAGGATCTCCTCCTTGTGTTCTTGGCCTTAGCTAATGTTGAAAAATAGAAAAGGAGATTATCTCAGATAAACCATTGCCATGAATTCAAGCTGCATGAAGAAAGCTAGGAGGAGCTGAAAAGACTTGGAAATTTTAAGTTATTTTACTCAAAAAAAAAAAAACTACTAATACGTGACAAACCACAGCAATGCATTTGATGCTAAAATTCCTACTCATATTTGCAACCCACATTTAGTTTTTGGATAGCAGTCCTCTCCCTCTCCTAGTCTCCTTCCTGTCACGCACTTTCCTAGATGCAACAAGACTTCTGTTTTGAAGTTTTCTACTATGGAAGGAGCTAAGTCCACTGAGCTGGGAGCATTAAAAAAAGAAGAAGAAGAAAAGGGAAAAAAACTGCCACAGCCTGTCACTCAAAACAGGAATGAAACCTGGAAGTGCGTTAATTAATTCTAGATGTCTGTTTCCCTTGAACATGTCCTCTTGGCCAGTTTCCACATCGTTCATACACATGAAATACATAACACTGTAAGATACGAAATAAGATTGACAGAGAAAATAAGAATTGAAAAAGAAAATATTTGTCCATATGACATTTGACTGGAAATAGGGAGACTCACCTCCTATTAAGAAGCTGCGGCCGTGATCTCAGCCTGGAGCGATGCCCGCCAGCACTCGACTCTAGCCCAGTGGTTACTGAACGCCACCACACATTAGACTCAGCTGGAGAGCTTGCTAAAACACAGTTAAAACACAGATTGTAATTCAGAAGGGCTGGGATAGGACCAAGAATTTGCATTTCTAACAGGCTTTCAGGTGGTGCTAATGTTGTTGATCCATGGACCACGCTTTGAATCGCACTGCTCTAGACTACAGAGTTAAAAATAACAAAACCAAAAACTATTTTCACTAAGAATCAAAAGGATATAACAATGCCTAGTTGTAAGGAATAAGATGCCAAATTTTTTAGCTTAATGGTGGAGTCATTGACCTGCTTGGAAATTAAAAAGAAAACCAGTAAGAAGAGTGAGAGATGAGTTTTGTTTTTATAAATGCTGGATTAGAGGTGACATCAGGATATCTATATGTCCGTGACCTGTCAGAGGGCAGGAAATGGATGGCTGTCACAGGCATAGAGTTAGAATTCAGGTTTAAAGATAAATATTTGTGAGTCTCATCAACTCAGTAGCTAAACCCAAGAGCCCATAAAGACTGGGGTCTGGGAAGAAACCAGAGAGCTATGCACAGAACCTCAAAGAATTCAATATTATGGGTTAGGAGAATAAAAGACATCAAAGGAGGGCTTCCTTGGTGGCACAGTGGTTGAGAGTCCACCAGCTGATGCAGGGGACGTGGGTTCGTGCCCCGGTCCGGGAAGATCCCACATGCCGCGGAGCGGCTGGGCCCGTGAGCCATGGCCACTGAGCCTGCGCGTCCGGAGCCTGTGCTCCGCAACGGGAGAGGCCACAACAGCAAGAGGCCCGCGTACCGCAAAAAAAAAAAAAAAAAAAAAGACATCAAAGGAGAGAGAAGGGCTGGTTACAAGGATTATGATGGAAGAAGAGGAGCCAGTAGATGAGTGAGTGCTGCAGGCATTTAAGGAAGGGAGTTATGTTTATTAACAAGTGGTCTCTGCTGAGTGTTTCAAAGAGAATGAGGAGGATGAAGACCAAAGAGAGACGCTCCAAGATTAGGCTTTATAGTCCCTGAAAAACTCCTGAAAGCATTGTATCAGCTGCCCGGAGCAGAATCCAAACTGCAGATGGTTAAGAACAAAACGGGAAAAGAAAAAGCAAGGCAGTCAGCACGATTAAAAGGGAGAATCGTATTGAACATAAACTTTGTTTACAGAACTAGGAGTCGGTGACATGTGTGATGTTTACAACTTCCTTTTTCTTTTTCATTTTAAATTTCCAAAGAGCCATGTATAGGTTGTGGTAGGCTAGAAAATGGTTCCTCGAAAGAGAGCCACATCCTAATCCCTGAAACCTGTGCATGTTACCGTCCATGGCAGAAAAGGGTCTTTACAGATGTGATTAATTTAAGGGTCTTGGGGAGAGTAGCCTGGATTATCCAGCTGTCTCCTAAATGCAGTCACAGGTATTGCTATAAGAGGGAGACAGAAGGACATTTCATACACCAGAACAAGAAAGTAATGCGACAAGCGAAGCCAAGATGTTATGCTGACAAAGGCTATGCTGATGAAGGAAGAGGCCACGCAACAAGGAATGCAAGGAAGCTTGCTCCAGAAGCTGGAACGCACAGAGGGAGAGTGGTCCTGCTGACAGGATGTCAGTACCTTGATTTCGGCGTCTGAGCCTCCAGAATTGTAAGGGAATAAATTGTGTTGCTTTAAGCTACCAAGGTTGTGGTACCTTGTCACAGCAACCAGAGGAAACTAATATACAGGTCAATACTCAATATTATCTGGCAATAAATTTAGTCCATTCAGTCACCTACTCAGACCAAAAAAAAAAAACCCACTCTGAGAAACTATGAGATATTTCTCAGTGGAGGGTCATGATATTTTATTCCTCTTCTCTCACCCAATTTGGTAAGAAATAGATTTGCTCTGTTGCATGAACTTGGAGGCTATCACTATTTAAATAATTTGAAAAATTAGAAGATATGGATTCTATCCTCTAAAATTTTAGCTTTTTAAAAAAACAGGGTAGCCAAAACGGGTTGTCCAACTAGCAATTTAATCAGAACACATGCCAGAAAGTACAGTCATCAGTATTTCATAACACAGATGATGAGATGAAAATCTCATTTTCCCAGGAACCATTTTTTTAAAAAAATCAATGAAAACAATTCTGACAGGAAAAAAAATGAATGCTCGCTTCGGCAACACATATACTAAAATAGGAAAAAATGAAATTTAAGCATAGCTAGGAAATTCCAGAAAATCAATGTTGTATGGCAACTGAGAGTTTTGTCTAAAAAAAGATACTTTGTATTCAATAGTACTCTTTAAAAAAAATCATCACTTATAGCAACTCAACAAAAAAACAACTCAATTAAAAAAATGGGCAAAGGAATCAGATAGACATTTTTCCCAAGATATATTAATAGCCGATGAGCACATAAAAAAATGTTTGACAGTACTGACCATTAGGGAAATGCATATCAAAACCATAATAAAATACTACTTCACACCCACTAGTTATTATTAAAAAAAAAAAGAAATGTTGGCAAAAATGTGAGGAAATTGGAACCCTTGTGCATTGCTCATGGGAACATAAAATGGTTCAGTCACTGTGAAAAACAGTATGGCAGTTCCTCAAAAAATTAAACATAGAATTACAGGTTAAGGCTCAGCCCCACAAGACTGCCCCCCACTTCAGATGCCAGTCACAAGTCTGGGCCTCCCCTACTTCTGGACGACTGGCTATAAATCAGAGATTCCCACAGCCCTTTCCTTAGGTCAATAATTTGCTAGAATGGTTCACAGAACTCGGGAAAACCCTTTACTTACTATTATAGGCTTATTGTGAAGGATAGAACAAGACAGCCAGATGGAAGAGATGCACAGGGCAAGCCACAGGGGGTGGGCAATACAGAGCTTCTATGCCTTCTCCAGGACTGCCACCTCCCAGCACCTCAATGTGTTCACCAACCCAGAAGCTCTCCCTTTGTTTAGGGGTTTGAGGCTCCATTGCATAGGCATGATTGATTAAATCATTGGCCATTGGTGATTAACTCAATCCCCAGACTCTCCACCCTCCCAGGAGGTCAGGAGTGCGGCTGAAAGTTCCAACCCACTAATCACTTGGTCAGACCCTCTGGCAACCTGCGTCCTCCTCTGGGAGAAACCTCATTAGTGTAAAGTTAGGTGCAGTGAAAATAACAAAAGCTGCTTCTCCTCACCACTAACACTCTAGAAGGAAGGGTTTCACAAGATTTGCTCCAGGAACTGGGAACAAAGACCAAATGTATATTTCTTATTATACATAATATCGAGAGGCAACCGGAATCCAGATGTCAGCACTATTGTCATTTACTCCCATGATTAAATCAATATTTCTCATGCCGGAGTTCTCCCTGGTGAGCATGATTTTGCCTGTCTCTGACAGTGAAAGCATTTAATGAGTGCCTGTCCTCTGTATATCTGAGTAAGATGAGATAATGATTCTTTCTAGGGTTTTGATCATTAAATGGGAGAACACAAGGCATACCATTAGAATACAAAGGCATTCCATAAGTTAGCTACGTGTATGTGTAAGGTATTTTTAAATTTAATTTTTATTTTATTGGAGTATAGTTGATTTACAATGTTGTGTTAGTTTCAGGTATATGGCAAAGTGATTCAGTTACACACATATATATACATACATATCTATCCTTTTTCAGTTTCTTTTCTCATATAGATTATTACAGAATATTGAGTAGAGTTCCCTGTGTATACAGTAGGTCCTTGTTGATTACCTGTTTTATATATAGTAGTGTGTATATGTTAATCCCTAACTCCTAATTTATCCCTTCCCCCAAACCTTTGTATAAGGTATTTAATTGGACATTTTCTGTGTGCAAAACTTAATCCCCCAGCAACCCTATATGAAACTTTTATCCCAATTTTACTGACAAAGAAACTGAGGCTTAGAAAGGTTAAATAGATTTTCCTAGGTCACAAGACTGATTTTATCCCAAATCTGTGGAATTCCATTCCTTCATTTACACCATCCTTTACCCTACAGCTAACAACCTGAGAAAGACAACACTGTTGGAAATATCTGATGTGCATTAAAACCAAAAATCTTTTAAATGTTAATATTACTTAAATGGAATAATAAATTGGTTTGCCCTCTACAAAGGTTATTTTAGTAATACATAGCAAAAGACTCAGAGTTTTGTGCTTTCTCTTTACCTGAATCCATTAATTGGAACCTAAAGAAAAATAAAAGATGTTTGTGAGGATTTAGGCACAAAAATCTTCACCAGAATTGTCAATAATTGTGAAATATTGGAAAGCAATCCAACATACCTAATAGGAATCGATTAAAGACTCTGACAGAATGTTATGCAAGTATAAAAGTCTTATAGACATATATTTGACACATCAACACATAAAAATAACATAAACAGAGTGGACTTCTATGCACTCATAAAATAATCTAGAAACATATATCCCAAAAAGTGAACAGTTATCTCTAGGTCAGATGGGATATAAGTGGTCATTTTCTCTTTTGCTTATCTGTATTTTCTAATTTTTCAAAAATAAATATACACTACTTATCTACTAAAAGCATGGCTTAAAATGTTTTTCCTAAAGGGATGACTAGTAAGATATTAAATAAAGAAAAATTGGGGGAAATGATCATTCTGAGAAAATAACTGATAGAATTATAAGTATTTATGGGACGTTTCTATGATCAATAAAATTCTATATTGACATTCTTTTGTTTGTTTGTTTTGGCCACACCCTGCAGCACTCTGGATCTTAGTTCCCTCACCAGGGATCAAACCAGTGCCTCCTTCATTGGAAGCATGGGGTCTTAACCACTGGACTGCCAGGGAAATCCTGATAAAATTCTAAAATGGAAATTATGGAAGGGAATTAACAAGGAAAGATCAATAGGGTGCAATTTGAGAGAAAGCTCAGAGATCTAAGTGGGATAAGTTGACAAGAAGGTGGCAGTCCTTCCCTAGCTTTACTTGACTTCACGTATAGCACAAGACAACATCCTAACCAATCCCTGAGCAGCAAAGTGGTATAAATCAGTATTTCCAAAGTGTTTCTGAGGAGAACACAAGTCCTACCAGACAAACGGGAGTGATAAGAGTCTATAGTCAGATAAGACTGTGAAGTGCTTGGCTTTAAAAAGTTAAACCACTTTCTTTACTGCAGGACTCCTCAAACCCTTGGATATGCTTTATGCATTGTCAGTCACCAAAAGACTGATCTAGCATGCATGCAGCATTCACCAAATAAATGGAATTACAGAACATTGTTTTTGTGGCTTCTTTCTCAAGAATAGTATTCCCAGAAACACTTTGGAAACACAGATTTAAGAAACAGGAAAAGGAGCTGCTTCAGTAAGAATAAGACTCACCAAGAGGAAAGTGAAATGGATTCATAAAGTTTAATAGAGATGTTTTCAAAAAGTGTCAGGCAAAACCCAATAGAAGAAATGAGGAGGCTGTGATTGTTAAAAAAGAAGAGAAAGATCCAGTGCAGGTTAAAACCATCAGATTCTGATGTGGTTCAGGGAAGACTTTATTGAGCTGGTTCAGAGCTTCAAAGCCTGTGTCCTTGACTGACCCGGACTGACCCTTTTCTTCTCTTCTCTCTAGGCTGTCCTTATTCAAATACCTAATACAAAGTAATATGATAAATATCCTGTTGTGTAAACAGGATATTAAAATAGGACTCCTAAGTCTGTTTTGGCTGACACCTCAGAGTGATAGGTGTCCACTATTGCCACACCCAAGCAATAGAATAGCAAGGTTGTGGGGGGCCTGAAAAGAGGTAACAAAGAACCAGTTGTGTAACACTTGGCTTACCAAACACTTCTAGCCTTTTAGAAAAGAATAGGAAGCTAAATGGCAAGAAGATGTCTTTAGAGAGAACTGTTGGTGGCTTATGAGCCTAGGGAAGTGGGTCCTTAACTTTCCTCAAACCACATGAGAGGATCTTCAAGACCATTTGAAGGGCTTGATATGGATGCCTTTAGTTTGGGATACAGTAGAGTCCCCAGCTAAGTGTCAGACACCAGGCTAAAAGTGCGAGGCTGTGGCTGGAGCCCCTGCTCTGAAGACAAAGCAGGCATGAGAGCTGCACTTAGCACAGTCTATCTTAGCTCATGCTGTTATAACATAATACCATAAACTGCATGCCCTAAACAATAGGCATTGACCTCTCATAGTTCTGAAGGCTGGGAAGTCCAAGATCCAAGTGCCAGCCCAGTCCAGTTCTAGTGAGGGTCCTCTTCCTGGCTTGTAGATGGTGCCTTCTACTGTGTCCCGACATGGCAGAGAGGAAGAGGAAGCAAGTTCCCTGGTGCCTCTTCCCATATAATCCCATCATGGCAGCTCTGCCCTCACAACCTCATCTAAACCTAATTGGCTCCCAAAAGCCCCGCCTCCTAATACCATCACACTTAGGGGTTGGGGGGCTGGGGGACACAAGCATTCAGTTCCTAGCAGTCTGCAATCCCAGTGTTAGCACTCCTCCTGGGCTAGAGATGGCCAGGTGTTAGAATCTGACCAAGAGGGCTGCCTGGAAGGATGAGGACTTCAGCACAAAAAAACTAAGGTTGTACTGCCAGGAGTTTAAAAGACGAGGAGGAATTTTACGTAACCAGCTGGAGAAAATGTATTGATGTTAGTTATTGAACCACAGATAAGGCGTTGCTAGCGTTTGGTGGGGAGGAGGTCCCTGAGACCCACAGAACTGCCTCCCCCACCCTGCCCCCATGAGGGGCAGCTTTATTCACCATGGCTAGAGGAAGCCAACGTCTTCATAAATCGGGACCAGTCAAGTAAAACCTTCCTTGCTCCTTACCCTTTTCTCCACTCCTCGTATTTCAAACCTGGAAGGATTCGAAGTCTAGGCTACAAAGTGAGGGGAAGGAAAAAGAAGCTGGCATGCAGAAGACAGAAACAAAAATGAACAGATCCTACCCCTCTGACTGAAGTCTGGAGCGGAGGTAGAGGAGAAGTTTTAACTTAGTTCTGACTATTTCATGACTCTCCGTATTTTATTCACTGAAATGAGATTCTTTGAATAGGAATAGAAGGCTTACTATCTGAGCATGAGATTTCAACTAGAGATAAAGAGAAAACTATCTTCACAGAATGGATGAGGGGTGGATAGTACACGAATAAAAATACTTTCGATTACACCTTAACTGTTTTGCTCCTTCAACGTACAAGTTCAACTTATAACCCTTAAGAAGGATTAAACTGGAAGTTCATTTTTATTCCTAACTTGTTTTGTAAGACCAACTGCCTCTGTCTCCTTACTACCCATTACTCCTTATAATCTTGAAACTCATTTTCTGTAGAAACTGCCAATACCAGTTATTGGTGGGGTCTGTCAAATAATGTTTAAATTCCATTATAATGTACACTGTTTCAGAAAAATCAAATCCAGCCCCATGTTAGAAGAATGATATACGGTGACACAGTTGGTTTTATCCAAAAAAAAAAAGCAAGAATGATTTCATATCAAGGCATTATTAATGTAATTCATCACATCAGGTGGTCAAAGGAGAAAAAAAATATTGTAAAATTCTTTAAATCATTATAGATTTTAGCAAATCTTGGAAAATGAAGAAGAGTAATACCTTCTTGTGATAAAAATCTCAAACTTTCCATGTCACCAACTTATTCAATGATTGAACACTAAAGTCATTTTCTTCAAAGTCAGAAACAACTTATGGTTTGGGAATCAATAAAAGATTAAGGATATAGAATAGAAAGCCTAAAAGAAAGATTCAAATATAAACAAAGAAATCTGGCCAGTATCATTTCAAATCAATGGGAAATTGATAGGGACATTAATAAATGGCATTGGAACAATGGCTAACTTTTCAGGGAAGAAAACAGAAGACCACTTCAAATACTTTTCCCACAGATTTAAGATATAGATAAAAAATGATCATAAGTACCACTAGAAACTATAGGTCCATATTATCTTGGGGCAGAGAAAGCTCAGCTAATAAAAGGTAAAAGTCACATACACATAGAAGGATATATTTGACTATAGAAATTTTTTTCTATACAACAAAAGCTACCGTAAACAAATGCCCACTAGGGGGCATTCCTATGAAAGAGGCCTAGGGACAAGTAAACCACAGCAGATCTATTCTCTGTCACAAGGTAGAATCCAACCATTTCAGACTCCATCACTCAAAGTAGAGGACTGAATAGTCATCGGATTCTGCATGTGGACCTGGCCGGGTGTTTTGCTTCCACCCACCTCTGATAAAGACTAGCGTCTGGGTTACACAATCATGAGATGCTGTGATAAAGAGCTGGCAACACAACACCCTAATTACTTCCAAGACAATTAAGTAAACATAGTATCATTTCATGGTGTAGCTGGGGTAGGGAAATAATTCTCTACTATGGTTGCACATTAAAAGCACCTAGAAGACTTTTAAGTCATGTGATATAGGAAGAGCAGGACCTACCCCAGACCTACCCCTAATCCAATTCACCTGAAGTGACACAAAGGCCCTTTTTTTTTGAAGTTTCCCAGTTATATAATCTTTCATCATAAAACAAAGGGGATGTATTTATTCCTCAGCAGCAAATCTGTGGCATAGGAAGCCTTTAAAAAAAATGATGATTTATTCTCTAATCAGAGATACACAGAGTCTTCTAACCTGAACAGCCCTACTCAATGATTCTGAAAGTAGAGACACACCTTCCTTCATGACAGATCTGGTTTCTGGTTAGAAATGACTTAAGAATCTGCAATTTAGAGTCCCCTGCACCCTAAAAACCTCTGACACTTCAACATCTTTTCCTCCTTGTAACTTCGTATTTAATTGTTATAATTTTAAATCTACCGTTCTCTGTAGTGAGAGACTGCAATGCAATGATTAATTAGCTAAAGAAGCTTCATATTTGTATTTTTGAAGACAGGCATAAAGGACTTACAAGATCAGACAAGACATATGGCACACATTCATGTTGACACAATGAGAGCTCTTGAGTTATTTTTCCAAGTCAATACATTTGCCAGGCAAAACAAAAACAGCAACAACAGAAACCTGTCAGGGAGGCAGGAAGACTTCAGCATGAACTCCTAGATATTTTGTACATAAGCACACAAACATCTTCACACGCAGTACATAAACCCTACTCGATTTCTCTCTGGAGAGAAAAACACGCTTCGATTTCAGCGTTGTCTCTAGTGACTGAGGAACGTGATCCCTAATCGTCACTGAAATCTAACAAATGCCTTGGGCTAGGTTAACATCCTACGGCATTTTGCTCAATTTCTTAGGTTTTGCAAAATTATTTGACCTTTTAGTATATTTATCCTACCTACACTAGATAGTTTGAACTAGTTTCTTAAAGGCCAGGAATGTTTCTTCTAAAAAAAAAAAAAAAAAAAAAAAAACTTTATCCTACAGCACCTGGTACCAATTAGCAGTCAAATAACAACTGAATAACATTTGTTTAAAATCTTCTTTACCCTAAAGCAGGAGTTCAAGTGCATGTGAATCCAAGTACACATCCTTGAGTAAGTGAAGTCTCCCCAAATTCTATTTGTCATACGGACCTGTCCTGTTAAGATACTCAGATAAGGGAGGAAAGGGGGACAGGCAGCTGGAAGTGGTGGCAAAGACAGCTTCTTGGCTTTGGGGTCTCAGAAGCAAGTTCCCTCAGTTTCTCCATTCTCCAACATTCTCCACTGCCATGGGGTGGTTTCAGAGGGCATCAGGGGCAGCAAACATCACCAAGGGAGAAGGCCAAGGACCAGAAGGAGAATAGGTTAGGGTAACTGTGGTTGTCATATTGATCTGTGGTCAAATGGGCACTCCTTTGGGGGAAACCCAGAAATATTGTACGCTGAAGGAGCAAAACAGTTAAGGTGTAATCAAAAGTACTTTTATTCGAGTACTATCCACCCCTCATCCATTCTGTGAAGATAGTTTTCTCTTTATCTCTAGTTGAAATCTCATGCTCAGATAGTAAGCCTTCTATTCCTATTCAAAGAATCTAACAAGGGAGAGGGTCCCTTGTTAGCAGGGGTAGGAAAAGTTCTACATAGGCAGTTGTAGGCACAAACAGAAACTTGAGCTTCCTGGTGTCCTTGTGCCCATTTGTATCCTCAGGCTGGTGAAATATGGTCATGCTGAATTGTTGCCATGTGAGAATGCCAGAGACGTGCCACGTGTGCTTTCTCCTGATGCTCCCAAGCCCTCCATCTATTTTTGTTGTGCCTCCCTGCTATCCCAGACCCCTCCTCTAACAGCACAAACCATATATGGATGAGGGTTGGGCTTGGAGAGTCAAGGTTCAAACCTTAGATTGTGTGAGATATTCAAAGCTCATGCGCTTTCCTCTACACCATGCCATGTGTGGGTCAGACATGCAAATAATGGAAACATAAAGTAGACGGTACCTTTTACAGAATTTACTACCATTAAGGAAAAAAGGTATCCAAAACAAAGAAATCTGGCAAAAGGAAACCTGCATATCTTTTCAAAGTCATCCTTGAACATCATCTAAGAGGCCCACTCAAGGATTATTTCTTTCCCTGGGAGAATATACCTGTCTCTAACTTACTATTTAATATGATTCTACAAGGTTATGTAAAAACTTGTCAACTTTTGCCCAGAAGAGATGCAAATCGTTTCTGTTCAATAGAAAAAAATAACCCCAAATATTATGATTTTATTGCCCTTTAGGATATTAACCAATTTGTCTCTAACTTAGCCAATTTATTTTAGCATACCATCCCCAATAAACCGTAAAATTCTCTGTTCATCAAACAGAATTTTTTGAACCAGCTTATCCTGCTTGTTCCCTCATTCATGAGTTAAGTAAATCTTTGACAAGTGCTCACTGTGTACTTACAGAGGTGTCATGATAAGTTTTTGAAAATCATGCTTTGATACTACAACACACTGTGAAGATCTAGCGTAAGAAGTGCTTTTATGCTGTAGCGGCCAAGACAAAGGAAAGGCTTCACAGATGAAATGGCACTGAGGTGAGCCTTGAGGCATAGACAAGATTTCACCAGTGGCCGTAGGAAGGAAAGCCAGTGCAGGCACAACTTCAAATATTAACAGGTTTACATGGAAAGCTGACAAAGAGGTTCTAACCTAGATCATTTAGAAATACTTATTTTAGACCCATTTTATGTAATCTTCTAAATTAAATATTATCAAATAGAATCCATCAATGAAAATAATACATTATGACCAAATAAAACTTATTCCAGGAAGAGAAGGGATGTTCAATATCTGAAAATCCATCTACATAATAAAGTATATCAAGAAATTATAGAAGAGGGCTTCCCTGGGGGCGCAGTGGTTGAGAGTCCGCCTGCCGATGCAGGGGACATGGGTTCGTGCCCCGGTCCGGGAAGATCCCACATGCTGCGGAGCGGCTGGGCCCGTGAGCCATGGCCGCTGAGCCTGCGCATCTGGAGCCTGTGCTCTGCAACAGGAAAGGCCACAACAGTGAGAGGCCCACATACCGCAAAGAAAAAAAAAAAAGAAAGAAAGAAATTATAGGAGAAACACCATGTGATGTCAATAAATGCAGGAAAAAAGACTCAAAATTAGACCACCATTTCTAATAGAGACAGTAAGTAAAATGGAAACTTAAATATAATAAAAGTTATTTATCAAAAATCAATGGCAGATATCATAAATAATGAAAAATAAAGCCATTTTTCTCTGTCTCTCTCTTTTTTTTTTTTTTTGGCCACGCCTCAAGGCTTGTGGCATTGTAGTTCCCTGACCAGGGATCCAACCAGGGCCCACAGCAGTGAAAGCGCATAGTCCTAATCACTGGACCACCAGGGAATTCCCTAAAGACATTTTTCTTAATACCAGTACTAGACAGGGTTGATGGCTATAACCATTATTATTCACTGTTCTGAAAATGTTAACAAATGCCACACAAGTTTTAGAAAAATCAAATACCATGTAAAAATCATTGGAAAACAAGTTTAATCCCTTTGCAGATAAGACTGTTTTTTAAAAAAGGAAAATAGAAAAAAGAAAGAATTTACATGAATTGGTGAGGTGGCTAGGTACAGGATAATTTGTTTAAATCAATAATTTTCCCTGTTTAGCAATAATCACTGAGAAAGGGAAATGAGAAAGAATTTTCCTTCTTTATGACAACAAGGAAAAATACATAGGAGTAGATTTAACAAAAATTTTATATGAAAAAATTTTTAAATCCTATTGAAAGACACAAAGTAAGATATGAAGAAATGGAAAGATGTGTACTATGTTCCTGGATAGGAAAAACAGTATTATGGGAACACAGATTCCTCCAAAATTAACATACAAATCTAATGGAACTTCAATTAAAAACCTACCAGAGATGATTAAATTATATATTAAAGTCTTTATAGAATCTTACTTCCCCTACAACCTATCTTGTGTTTGGAAATGTTCACAACCTCAGTGTATAGCCTTTTTTTTCCTCCACCAAATTTCCACCAAGGGGAGGGTTATGCTATAGTCCCAGGTTTTCAGCTATCTTTCTACCTCTTCTGTGTGGTTGCTGTCCTACAGAAAACTCTATTATGTACTAAAAGAGGCTGAGAAGGGACATTTGCTCTGGTTTAATGCATGGAGGAAGGCAGGGGGCAGAGAGGGAGGGATGAACTAGGACCAGTAGCGTTCCTCTTTGTACTAAAGTTTGTTTATTTTTTCTAAAATATTTCTCGGAAGGCATCTCACTCTTTACCATGAAGGCCCCGTCTCACTTACATGATAAATGTACACTCCTGTTAACATAACCTAGACCTCGTTTCTTGTGCACAAATAACTTTAGCCTAAAAGAGCATGTGCCCATTCCTGCCCTGGGCACTTCACATCGAAGTTTTCCTTCCTCAGTGAACAATGAAGAACACCTTGTTCACATGGGCTCTTTCTAATTCCTATTTTTCTCCTCTTGGTCCACAACTGGTTTGCAGCACGACAAGAGTGTGGCAGCACCTCAGTTCATGCAGCCTGAATAAAATCAGCTAAGGAGGAGAATGGATATTTGGAGGTCAAGTTGTCCCCAGAGGAGTTTAGAAGGACAGAAGCCGTGTGAAATCTGACACTGCCTTCTTCATACCCCAATCTGGGGCATCTTGCCCACAGCTCCTGGAGACCCCTCTGAAGTCCTCCCAGAGAGATCCCAGAACCTCTCAATGACAATATGCACTCTTCTTGCTTAGCTAAAGTAATGCCATGTTAAGCTCTATTTCCTCTCATGAACACATTGCTTTTTTTAATGGGTAGAAAACATTGTTTCATTCAAAGACTTCGCTGTGTTGATACTATAATTTAAAGTTTTATAGAAAGACAGCTACAATGAATTTATGATAAGTCTGTCATTTCAACTTCCTAAAACCACAAATAGTATACTCCCCTGGGCATCAATTTATTTAAATTGCAGGGATTTGTTATTGTTGTTTTTAAATAAAAGAGCTTCACGGCTTCAAGAATCTCTGTTGAAAATTAGTCTTTGGAAAATCAGCCATCTGCACAGAACAGTTAAAAAGAAGCCAGACCTCTTAATTTGCCTAATCAAGAACTTGAAACCTTCATCCTCAAACTCATAACATTTTCCAACTCATTAAAAGAGGAATTGCTTGTGCCTGTCATCTACAAACAGCACCACTGGACACGACAAAAGATAGCAATCTAAAAGCATCCTTTTGGGTAATAAAACCACAGCTGCTGTCCAGGCAACAATACTGTTTATTATATTCAATTACCAAAACAAAACAAAATATAAAGTGTTTAAAATGGGCCAGCTAATAAACACCCATTACTTACTGCATAAGCACTGTCAGGAAATATTTTACATCATAAACATCAGCTGACACGGAGGACATTTTTGTTATTCTCACTAAACACAAAGCTACTTCTCAGTCAATAGTTACTCAATTTGTTCTTCAAATCCCACTCCTCCTTCAACAATAATCATTTATGAGCATCTATGTGTCTAGCACTAATCCTTCCTAAATGATCTGTATTAGTTAGTGAGTTTTAGTTTTTCATATCCCAAAATGTACCTTTCACATCTGACAGTTTTAAGTGAAAGGCAACTCCTTGTGATGCTAAAAGGTTATTCTTTAAGTTTATGGTCACATTTTAAACCTAATCTCCTGAAGTGAATTCATTTTAAGCAAATATGAATTCACTCCTATGACAGATTTCTCTAGAATAGCTGTCTCCTGGAGTCTTCTATTAAAACTAACTCCAAACAAAGCTCAAGGCAAGAAAAAACTCCAAAAATCTTTCTACCATTCCAAAAGCAACTTTAAAGTTCCAATGAGTGAAATAGAGTTTGACTAGTTAATTACACTCTATTAAACACGCCAACAGCTTTATCAAAATATCTATGTTCACCAGCAAAGGAAGGCAGGTTGCTTACCTGCTTCTTGACTTTGACTTGCTCTGCCAGCAAGTTTGTTGGAAAGGTCAGGACTTTTAGCGATGACTCAGACGGTGACGGGATCATGTGGGCTCTGAATGGTCCCCCACTTCTTCATGACGCATTGCAGAAAGCCATGAAAGCTGTTCAACCACGGGAAATGACTGGGGAAAGAGGAACTCGGCTGACAAATGAATATCACTCATCTCACCCCACAATAGCGTGTCAAGCCAGCTTCCACTTCTAAGCTGCTTCGCCATCTCCTTGAAACCTATTGCAAGCTGAATTCATCTTTTTGAAGACAAACCTGAGCCTAGCCAAGTTCTAAATTCCTTGAAGCACAGGTTTTCAAAAGCTCTGGAGTGTATTAAGAATTACCTGGAGGGTCTCATCCTAGCTCCTCTGAATCAGTATCTTTGTGGGGCTGGGGACTGGGAATGTGTTTGTTTATATACTGCCCAGATGTTTCTGAAAGAGTTGGTATTATTTTAGGAACACTGGTTTAGGACAAAAAGAAAAGAAAAATCCACTCCCTAATGGACAAGTATAAGAAATGACTGCTTTACTTTATAGTGAAAAGAATTCAGATTGGTGTTTAATGCCTCCTGGAATAAAAAGCTACCAGGAAAAAAAAAAAAAAAGAGTTGAAGTCTAGCTGAGGCTGAGAGCTAGATCACATCTCACTTAAATCTAGATCAGGTTATATCAGTGTATCTTCAAAAGTGATACCATCCACTCTACTCAGATAAACCACAAAGAGATGAAAAGGGAAAGAGATGTCACCAGCATAACAGTGATTCCTACAGTATTAAGCTCTTTGTGCAAAAAGAGCTTGGACTAAGAACATAATTATGAGAAGAGCAAAGGAACTTGTGTTCCACAGAAGCAGGAGCTGAAGCACTTAAAAGCAAAGGCTCAGCACTCTCTCCAAAATGGGTGGGGTGAAGGCATGGATACATATGATGCCAGCTGTGTCTTTCATATCTCGGACCTCAGCTGAGTGCTTCTCTTAATGCGGGAAAGCCCGGTGCAGCAAGAGGCCACACAAATACACGCCTTCTGTAAACCAAGGGGACATGAGCTCACTGTGTAACCCTCCTTCACCTTTCCCAGCTGTCTTCCCCTTGATTAGCTCCTTCTTGGAAAGGCCTAGCGTAAGCCCATTGTACTTTGCTGGATGATAAAACTGTGAATGTATTGAAGTAGACGTAGGCATTAACTTCACTTTGGGGAATCTAATCCAAACACCAAACTGGCCTTCTAACAAGCATCTTAAGGAAGAGGTAAGACCAACGTTTCGCCCTTTCAGTCACCTTTCCAGGAATTCCCTTGGAGGCACACCAATGCTGAATCTCTATTTTTCTTCAACACTGGTTGTCAGGAATGGCATAAATCTCTGATTGGTCTGAAACCAAACCTGCACCAAGCTGCTATAAGATAAACCTGAGGCTTCTGAGATCTAGCTAAGACTTCTTATGAAGAGATCAGGAACTCAAAATATTAACCAAGGGCTTCCCTGGTGGCGCAGTGGTTGAGAGTCTGCCTGCCGATGCAGGGGACACGGGTTTGTGCCCCGGTCTGGGAATATCCCACATGCCGCAGAGCGGCTAGGCCCAGGAGCCATGGCCGCTGAACCTGCGCATCCAGAGCCTGTGCTCCGCAACAGGAGAGGCCACAACAGTGAGAGGCCCGCGTACCGCAAAAAAAAAAAAAAATTAACCAAAGCTGAGGCTGGGCCAAGGAGAAAATACCCAGGAAAGGGCTAAGCCTTGGCTCACCATGGGTGGGCAGTGACAAGGCAGTCACCTCAACATGTGAGAGGTCCTTGTCTATTAGAGGCAAGCCATCAGGTTGGGAGACATCTAGGAAGGACAGAGGGAACACATGATCAATGGAAGGGTTAGAAAACATTTTTAGGAGCATGTGATCCACAGGAGTCAGTGTAAGCAAAGAGGGCCTTGATAAAACTACCGTGTAATTACCCAGTAAAGCTCTGGATCCTTGCATTTGAAGAACAAGAAAGCTCAAATGGTGAGAGTGAAAACATGTTTTGGTATTAAGAAACCCCCACCGAAAGCTAACTTATAAAGTTATGTATCATCAACTAGGCCTATCACCCATACAAGACGAGTCCAAGGAAGGCAGTGGCCTTGTGTGTTTCAGTGTCTAATTAGTTGAAACATTAATTAATTTAGTTTTATCATACTTAGATTGATCAGTATAAATCTATGATGAGTGTCTATCCCATATTTCAGATACTTCCAGGAGTGATGAAACAGAGATTACGTCAACCAAAAGTGAGCTAGACAACACTGTATCCGAACTTACTGTAGCCCCCACTATCTTTACACTGACTCTAAACTTCTAGGCCTGACTTCCAGACATTTTATGAATTGACCCTTCTTTCAGTGTCCAAGGTTACTTCCCAGCATTGGCCTCTGCTCCAAGCATGAAAGCCTCATTGCATTTTTACAATATGTCACAATCTCCAGGTCACATTTCTGCTTCCCTCTGCAGAGTTTCCAACCACCTTCCAAGTCCTCCTTGAGACCTGCTTTGCCCACATTTGGGGGGTTGGACTGTATTGTGAATATCATAGTTGGAAGTGAAACTGGGTCCTGACTCTCTGCAAAGGCATTGTTATCTATCTTAACCAGTTCCTTGAATCTAGTGTGCACCCAGTCCCAGCGTACTTCCCGTTCCTGGTATTTCCATTAAATAGAAAAAACAGACAATTGACGCCAGGTCTCTCTCTCTCTCTGTCTCTTTCTCCTACAACTAAAATACTTACACCAACTTTTCCAATAGTACATTTTATTGAGCAATGGGAACAAACTGTTAAACCAGTGGGAGATCACAAGAAAACCCAGGAACCTAGTAGCCTAAGTTACTTGGACGGCAGATACAGGTCCCAGACATTATTTGTATCTTTTGAATCTCTTCGGAACTTGAAAATACTATTTAAGCATATTAAGCTATTTTCTTAAGTGTTAATGATGATAGGGGATCAAATTGCAGATTGAGTAATGAAATATTTGGAGATTTAGAAATAAAGAAGAGGGAAGAACTTCAAGATGGTGGAGGAATAAGATGTGGGGATCACCTTCCTCCCCACAAATACATCAAAAATACATCTACATGTGGAACAACTCCTACAGAATACCTACTGAACACTGGCATAAGACCTCAGACTTCCTAAAAGGCAAGAAAATCCCCACATACCTCGGTAGGGCAAAAGAAAAAATAAAAAACAGAGACAAAAGAATAGGGACAGGACCTGCACCTCTGGGAGGGAGCTGTGAAGGAGGAAAAGTTTCCACACACTAGGAAGCCCCATCATTGGTGGAGACGAGGGTTGGGCAGGGGGGAAGCTTCGGAGCCACTGAGGAGAGTGCAGCAACAGGGGTGCAGAGGGCAAAGCAGAGAGATTCCTGCACAGAGGAATGGTGCCGACCAGCACTCATCAACCTGAGAGGCTTGTCTGCTCACCCACCAGGGCAGGGAGCTGAGGCTCGGGCTTCGGGGGTCAGATCTTAGGGAGAGAACTGGGGGTGGCTGCGTGAACACAGCCTGAAGGGGGCTACTGTGCCACAGTTAGCCAGGAGGGAGTCCGAGAAAAAGTGTGGAACTGCCTAAGAGGCTAGAGACCATTGTTTAGGGGTGTGTGAGGAGAGGGGATTCAGAGCACCGCCTAAATGAGCTCCAGAGACATGCACAAGCCACGGCTATCAGCTTGGACACCAGAGATAGGCATGAAATGCTAAGGATGCTGTTGCAGCCACCAAGAAGCCTGTGTGCAAGCACATGTCACTATCCACACCTCCCCTCCTGGGAGCCTGTGCAGCCCATCACTGCCAGGGTCCCGTGATCCAGGGACAACTTCCCCAGGAGAACACACGGCGTGCCTCGGGCTGTTGCAATGGCATGCTGGCCTCTGCCACCGCAGACTTGCCATGCATTCCATACCGCTCCTTCCCCCTGGCTTTAGTGAGCCAGAGGCCCCCAAGCAGCCGCTCCTTTAACCGCCTCCTGTCTGGGCGGGGAACAGACACCCTCAGGCGACCTACATGCAGAGGCAGAGTCAAATCCAAAGCTGAACCCCAGGAGCTGTGTGAACAAAGAAGAGAAAGGGAAATTTCTCCATGCAGCCTCAGGAGCAGCGGATTAAATCTCCATAATCAATTCGATGTACCCTGCATCTGAATTCCTGAATAGACAAAGAATCATCCCAAAATTGAGACAGCAGAATTGGGAGCAACTGTAGACTTGGGGTTTCCTGCATGCGACTGAGCAGTTTCTGATTTTTATGTTTATCTTAGTTTAGTTTTTAGTGCTTGTTATCATTGGTGGATTTGTTTATACGTTTGTTTGCTCTCTTCTTTTTTCTTTTTCTTTATTACTTTTTTATTTTAACAATTTTTTAATTTTTTATTTTAATAACTTTATTTTATTTTATTTTTCCTTTCTTTCCTTTTTTTTCTCCCTTTTCTTCTGATCCGTGTGGCTGACAGGGTCTTGGTGCTCCAACTGGCTGTCAGGCCTGAGCCTCTGAGGTGGAAGAGCAGAATTCAGGACATTGGACCACCAGAGGCCTCCTGGCGCCACATAATATCAATTGATGAGAGCTCTCCCAGAGATCTCCATCTCAACGCTAAGACCCAGCTCCACTCAGAAAGCTACAGTGCTGGACACCCCATACCAAACAGCAAGACAGGAACACAACCCCACCCATTAGCAGAGAGGCTATCTAAAATCATCATAACCTCACACATACCACAAAACACACCACCAGATGCAGTCCTGCCCACCAGAAAGACAAGATCCAGCCTAATCCACCAGAACACAGGCACCAGTCACCTCCACCAGGAAGCCTACACAACCCACTGAAGGAACCTTACCCACTGGGGGCAGAAACCAAAAACAATGGGAACTATGAACCTGCAGCCTGTGAAAAGGAGACACTAAACACAGTAAGCTAAGCAAAATGAGAAGACAGAGAAATACACAGCAGATGAAGGAGCAAGGCAAACGCCCACCAGACCTAACAAATGAAGAGGAAATAGGCAGTCCAGCTGAAAAAGAATTCAGAATACTGATAGTAAAGATGATCCCAGATCTTGGAAAAGAATGGAGGAAATACAAGAAACGTTTAACAAGGACCTAGAAGAACTAAAGAGCAAACAAACAGTGATGAACAACATAATAAATGAAATTAAAAACTCTCTAGAGGGGATCAATAGCAGAATAACTGAGGCAAAAGAAGGCATAAGTGACCTGGAAGATAAAATAGTGGAAATAATGACCACAGAGCAGAATAAAGAAAAAAGAATGAAAACAATTGAGGACAGTCTCAGAGACCTCTGGGACACATTA
The DNA here is from genome assembly GCF_964341445.2 of Mesoplodon mirus. Taxonomy (NCBI): domain Eukaryota; kingdom Metazoa; phylum Chordata; class Mammalia; order Artiodactyla; family Ziphiidae; genus Mesoplodon; species Mesoplodon mirus. The sequence continues at coordinate 98,698,274 of NC_138982.1, read as the reverse complement.
AATACACCAACATTCGAATTATAGGGGTCCCAGAAAAAGAAGAGAAAAAGGGACTGAGAAAATACTTGAAGAGATTATAGTTGAAAACATCCCTAAAATGGGAAAGGAAATAGTCAGTCAAGTCCAAGAAGCACAGAGAGTACCATTCAGGATAAACCCAAGGAGAAACATGCCGAGACACATAGTAATCAAACTGGCAAAAATTAAAGACAAAGAAAAAATATTGAAAGCAACAAGGGAAAAGCAACAAATGACATACAAGGGAACTCCTATAAGGTTAACAGATCGTTCAGGAGAAACTCTGCAGGCCAGAAGGAAGTGGCAGGACATATTTAAAGTGATGAAAGGGAAAAACCTACAACAAAGATTACTCTACCCAGCAAGCATCTCATTCAGATTCAACGGAGAAATTAAAATCTCTACAGACAAGCAAAAGCTAAGAGAATTCAGCTTCACCAAACCAGCTTTACAACATATGATAAAGAAACTTCTCTATGCAGGAAACACAAGAGAAGGAATAGACCTACAATAACAAACCCAAAACAATTAAGAAAATGGTAATAAGAACATACATATCAATAATTACCTTAAATGTAAATGGATTAAATGTTCCAACCAAAAGACATAGAGTGGCTGAATGGATACAGAAACAATATCCGTATATATGCTATTTACAAGAGACCCACTTCAGACCTAGGGACACATACAGACTGAAAGTGAGGGGATGGAAAAAGATACTCCATGCAAATGGAAATCAAAAGAAACCTGGAGGGCTTCCCTGGTGGTGCAGTGGTTGAGAGTCTGCCTGCCAATGCAGGGGACATGGGTTCGAGCCCCGGTCTGGGAAGATCCCACATGCCGCGGAGCAGCTGGCCCCGTGAGCCACAATTACTGAGCCTGCGCGTCTGGAGCCTGTGCTCCGCAACAGGAGAGGCCGCGATAGTGAGAGGCCCGCGCACCGTGATGAGGAGTGGCCCCCGCTTGCCGCAACTAGAGGAAGCCCTCACACAGAAACGAAGACCCAACACAGCCATAAATAAATAAATAAAATTTAAAAAAAAAGAAAGAAACCTGGAGTAGCAATACTCATTGCAGATAAAACAGAATTTAAAACAAAGAATGTTACAGGAGACAAGGAAGGACACTACATAATGATCAAAGGATCAATCCAAGAAGAAGATATAACAGTTATAAATATATATGCACACAAAATAGGAGCACCTCAATACATAAGGCAACTGCTAACAGCTACAAAAGAGGAAATCGACAGTAGCACAGTAAGAGTGGGGGACTTTAACACCTCACTTACACCAATGGACAGATAATCCAAACAGAAAATTAATAAGGAAACACAGCACAGATTCAATGCAATCCCTATCAAATTACCAATGGCAGTTTTTATAGAACTAGAACAAAAAATCTTAAAATTTGTCTGGAGAGGGCTTCCCTGGTGGCGCAGTGGTTGAGAGTCTGCCTGTCGATGCAGGGGACGCGGGTTTGTGCCCCGGTCCGGGAAGATCCCACATGCCACGGAGCCGCTGGGCCCGTGAGCCATGGCCGCTGAGCCTGCGCATCCGGAGCCTGTGCACCGCAACGGGAGAGGCCACAACAGTGAGGGGCCCACGTACCGCAAAAAAAAAAAAAAAAAAAAAAAAAAAAATTTGTCTGGAGACACAAAAGATCCCGAATAGCAAAAGTCATCTTGAGGGAAAAAAATGGAGCTGGAGGAATCAGACTCCCTGGCTTCAGACTATACTAGAAAGCTACAGTAATCAAGACAATGTGATACTGGCACAAAAACAGAAATATAGATCTATGGAGCAAGATAGAAAGCCCAGAGATAAACCCACGCACCTATGGTCAACTGATCTATGACAAAGGAGGCAAGGATATACAATGGAGAAAAGACAAGTGTCTTCAATAAGTGGTGATGGGAAAACCAGACAGCTACATGTAAAAGAATGAAATTAGAACACTCCCTAACACCATACACAAAATAAACTCAAAAAGGATTAGAGACCTAAATGTAGGACGGGACACTATAAAACTCTTAGAGGAAAACATAGGAAGAATACTCTTTGACATAAATCACAGCAAAATCTTTTTTGATCCACCTCCTAGAGTAATGGAAATAAAAGCAAAAATAAACAAATGGGACCTAATGAAACTTAAAAGCTTTTGCACAGCAAAGGAAACTACAAACAAGACAAAAAGACAACCCTCAGAATGGGAGAAAATATTTGCAAATGAATCAATGGACAAAGGATTAATCTCCAAAATACATAAACAGCTCATGCAGCTCAATATTAAAAAAAACAAACAACCCAATCCAAAAATGGGCAGAAGATCTAAATAGACATTTCTCCAAAGAAGACATACATATGGCCATGAAGCACATGAAAAGCTGCTCAGCATCACTAATTATAAGAGAAATGCAAATCAAAACTACAATGAGGGGCTTCCCTGGTGGCGCAGTGGTTGAGAGTCCGCCTGCCGATGCAGGGGTCACGGGTTCATGCCCCGGTCCGGGAAGATTCCACATGCCGTGGAGCAGCTGGGCCCGTGAGCCATGGCCGCTGAGCCTGCGTGTCTGGAGCCTCTGCTCCGCAATGGGAGAGGCCACAACAGTGCGAGGCCTGCATACCGAAAAAAAAAAAAAAAAACTACAGTGAGGTATTACCTCACACCAGTTAGAATGGGCATCATCAGAAAATGTACAATCGACAAATTCTGGAGAGGGTGTGGAGAAAAGGTACCCTCTTGCACTGTTGGTGGGAATGTAAACTGATACAGCCACTATGGAGAATAGTATGGAGGTTCCTTAAAAAACTAAAAGTAGAATTACCATATAACCCAGCAATGTCACTACTGGGCATATACCCAGAGAAAACCATAATTCAAAAAGACACATGCACCCCAATGTTCACTGCAGCACTATTTACAATAGCCAGGACATGGAAGCAACCTAAATGCCAATCAACAGACAGATGGATAAAGAAGATGTGGTACATATATACAATGGAATATTACTCAGCCATAAAAAGGAACGAAATTGGGTCATTTTTAGAGATGTGGATGGATCTAGAGACTGTCATACAGAGTGAAGTAAGTCAGAAAGACAAAAACAAATATCGTATATTCACGAATATATGTGGAACCTAGAAAAATGGTACAGATGAACCAGTTTGCAGGACAGAAATTGAGACACAGATGTAGAGAACAAATGCATGGACTCCAAGGGGGGAAAGTGGCTGTCGGGGGGCGGGTGTGATGAATTGGGAGATTGGGATTGACATATATACACTAATATGTATAAAATGGATAACTAATAGGAACCTGCTGTATAAAAAATATATTTAATTTAATTTAAAAAAAAGAGAGACGTACCACAATATTCATTGCAGCACTATTTACAATACCTAGGACACAGAAGCATCCTAAGTGTCCAATGACAGATGAATGGATAAAGAATATGTGGCACATATATACAATGGAATATTACCCAGCCATGAAAAGAAATGAAATTGAACTATTTGTAGTGAAGTGGGTGGACCTAGAATCTGTCATACGGAGTGAAATAAGTCAGAAAGAGAAAAACAAATACCATATGTTGACACATATATATGGAATCTAAAATGAAAAATCGTTGTGATGAACCTAGGGGCAGGACAGGAATAAAGACACAGACGTAGAGAACGGACTTGAGGACACGGGGAGGGGGAAGGGTAAGCTGGGATGAAGTGAGAGAGTGGCATGGACATATATACACTACCAAATGTAAAATAGATAGCTAGTGGGAAGCAGCAGCATAGCAAAGGGAGATCAGCCTGGTGTTTTGTGACCACCTAGAGGGGTAGGATAGGGAGGGTGGGAGGGAGATGCAAGAGGGAGGGCATATGGGGATATAAGTATATGTATAGCTGATTCACTTTGTTATACAGCAGAAACTAACACAGCAATGTAAAGCAATTATACTGTAATAAAGATGTTAAAAAGTTTTTTAATTAAAATAAATAAATAAAAATAAGAAAGAATGACCTCATGTGTATTCTTTTTTATCATTTGGAAAATGTTTACCTAATTCCTGCTGTATGTAAGGCATTGTGATAAGAGCTGGGGCTACAACAGGGAGCCAGTCAGGCATGAGGAGTTGCCCAGGTAGTAAAGGCTTTATCCGGAGAGCTCAGAAAACAAGATACACTCTCTCATGCCCAGCATGGGTTTGAGCTGGGTAAACACACTAACCCTTCAGATTCTTGCTGGAGCCATGACGTTGAAGTACCCACACACCCCAGGCCCAGATCCACCACAGCGCTGGCCTAAAGAAACTCCTCTGGCACCATAGATTGCCATCAATGACCGAGGTCCCTTTCCAAGTTTTCAAGGGTGACAGCTTCAGTTTCAAATCAGATAAGGCCATAAAGTGGGACATTTTTAGGGGAGTTTAATTTGTCAGACTGCAATTTTCTGAAGGACTTGCCTCACTGTTAAGATAATATCTGATAAGTGTGTTACTGTCTTCAGAAGAAAAGTATAAATATAAATACCAAACTCCTGGTGTGGTTTTTTTCTCATTGTCTATATTCTAACTATTTGAGTTGCCATTCTTAGACTCTTTTGATTTGCAGCATCCTGCATTCTTGCCATTGGTATGTAATCTGTCTACAGAGCTGGGGGAGGGGGGCAATTTTGCCATAAGGCAGGGGTCTGAATGCTGCATTCCTTCCAGTTGCATGATTGGATGAGGAGCAGACTGGATATGGGGAATTACATGTAGCTGAAACAGTGTCCCATGACATATAATTTTCCCTCAGGGAGAGTAGCACAGGCCCAGCATAATGGTAGTGGGATTCTGGGGTCCAGGCCTTTATCGTGTCAATAAGTGACAAATCCTAAGGTGAGTTCAAATCCCAGGAGATGGATCAAAACCAGGAAAGCATCACAAAAAGACAAATACTATATGATTCCATTTATATGAGGTACCTGGAGGTAGCAAATTCACAAAGACAGAAAGTAGAGAGGTGACTGCCAGGAGTTGAGGGGGGGTCGGGGAGTGGGGAGTTATTGTTTAATGGGTAGAGTTTCTGTTCTGCGAGATGAAAGGAGTTCTGGAGATTGGTTGCACAACAATGTGAATGTACTTATCACCGATGGACGGTACTCCTAAAAATAGTTAAGATGGTAAATTTTACATTATATATGTTTTACTACAATTGAAAAATGAAACAAAACAGGAAAGCTAAGTCTACTGGTAGATCAAAAATGTTTAGTAAAGACAAAAATGGATAGCAAAGCCCCAAAACAGACAGGATTAGGACAGACATTGGCTCAGAGCAGGGGCTGCAGGGAAGGGACAGTGTCCAGGACTGTTTTTGAAATCAGAGTTTTATATTCAAAATTTGCTTTTGTTAGAAGCTGACTATGCAATGCCATCTGGTTGTCCTGGTTTAGAGGCACCAGTCATGGTGAGCCTATCAGACAGTAGTAAACACCTCCCAGCTGGAAGTAGACAGCAGAGGAATATACCGCAGAGATACAGGGTCCTGAACCTTTAGATCCAGCTTAAGAACGGGGCAAAACTTTTCAAATTGTACCTAACATATTGTCCCTTTGGACCTCACCAAATTGGGCAAAAGCCTCAGAAAGGAAAGCATTCCTTCCCTGGTTAATGGCCTTCAGGAAGCAGCAAGAGGAGAAGGAAAGGATTCGGATGGCGTGGCAAAAAGAATCAAAGAAAAGTAATGAGGGTTATAATGTCCCATAAAAATTTTACTACTTGTTTAGAAAGTCTTTGTAATGTTCGCAATTTTGCCACTCAAAAATAATCTGGTCACTCCAAATTTAGACCAGATGAGATTTTCAGGCTGCAACCCATAATATCACATTCCAGAGGGCCAGATTCAAAGTTCCAACTGCCCGTGGGCTATGCACACTTAGTTGTGCCCTCTGAACTTCAAGCTCAATTTGCAAAATTGAAGACAGACCAAACATGCTTTTCCTTTGAGTCCCCTTTCTCAGTAATGGCACCAGCATCCTCAGAGTCACCCAAGTGTGAACTATTGGCGTCAAAGGAATTCTCCTCAACCCACACCAATTTGGTTACCAAAGCCCTTCAACTATGCTTCAGTGATACTTGCTCCCCACCCCATCTCCTCCTATCCCCTGCCTCCACCACTGCCGTAATCTGGCTCTTAAAATTAATCTTTTGCTTGGTGTGTTGCTAAAGCTTCCTAACTGGTCCCAGCTTAGGCTCTTGCTTTCCACTCCAACTTTAAAATAGCCACCTGGGTTACATGCTTATATTCCCTCTTTTAAATGCCTTCAGTGGCCCCCAAGTGTTCACAGACCAAAGTGAAAACTCCTCAGCCTCAATTTCAGGTTCCCACACAACCTTTCTAAAACTCCTCCTTAGCCCTATCACTCACCATGTCTCTTTAGGTACCTATGTTGTGCCATATCCAGCTAGTCACAATTACCCAAACGTGTTAGGAAATTTTACATGTCCATACTTTAAGTTGTTCCCTCAACTAGAAAGCCCTTATTATCTTCCCCATCTTTTTCACTTGTTGAAATTTTACCCACCTTTTTCAATTCAGCCCAAATACCATCTCTTCCATAAAACTTACCATATGTCTTTCCATTAGAATGAATCATTTCTTGTTCACACTCAACTGTTATTAAATACCTAATACTATGCGTTGGGTATCAAGCCACAGATCCTGTTCCCAGAAAGCTTACAGTGAGCTATAAAAATATACACTCTAGTCTCTATGCTATTCTTGCCTATATTTTTATTTACATTTATTAACATTTTATCTTCCCAGCAAAATCATAAATTTTTTAATGGTAGAAATCATGTCTCATTAATCTCTTTAAGCACCATTGATTGACCTAGTATTAGTGTTCTGATGTTAGCAGGAACTCAATAAAAGTCAATTAAATGAATGATAAAAATAAGTAAATAAACACCTGGAATAATTCATCTTACCATGCCAATTTACCATATCATTACATTCTGGCCTTTAAAAGCAACAAAACAAATATTTTCACCTCTGGGTTTAATCCTCAACCAGGAACTCAAAAGTTACTCATTTTCACATTTTAAAAATCCAGTGTATTTGCCAAGTTATATTTGAAATCCAGGCATATATGCATCCCAAAATTTCATGTACCTTCCTAAAAGGTCCTTTTTATTTTTTAACAGCAGTGCTAGTGGATTTATTTGCCAGCTAGAGAATATTATATGTGTCCATGTGTTGTGGACATTTCCAAGAAGAATGCAGAAAAAAAATTGCTCTTCTCCTGAGTGTTGAATTATATTTTAATTTAGGTTCTGTGGAGATACTGAATGTGCAGGAATTAGCAGCAGAATCTACTAATATATTTAATCTGCTATATAATATATTTATATCTGCTAATATATTTAATTTTTTTAGGTAGATAACTGTATAGCTTTGAGGAGAGGCAGTGCTAGAGAAAATTCCACAAAATCCATCAGAGAATTTTCTATCATTTGTGAACATTTCCCTTAACCAATATTCAAAAGGTTAATAAGAGGAAAATCACATGCTTTTTCTAGCCCAGATTGGCCATGTGACTTGTTTAGACCAATAGAACATTTTGAGGCATGACATGACTAAAAGCTTGTAAAGCACTTGCACAATTGGCCTTGGTCCCTTGCATTTCTGCCATCTCTGTGGGAAAAGCTTCCATGGGGGAACTTGATTGTCTCAGGAAGTAGAGACACATGGAACAAGCTGCTCCAGTCAGACCGCCCCAACTGGGCCCAACCTTGAAAACGCACAGACGCATAAGCTAAGTAAATGCTTGTTGCTGTAAGCCACTTAGATTTTGTGGTTGTTTGTGATGCAGCAATAATATAGTGAGTTAATAACTCCCTTCTCCATATCCCTCTAATCTGGCAAACAGCCATCTTCATCCTCACTTTTTAGACTCAGTCCCATACCTGATGTCTTGTGCTGGCCATCTTTTATTTCTCCTCCAAATCCACTCTCCATCCTTCTGCATCCTGCCTTCTACCCTGGGACACTGACCTGGATGAACTGTTATCAACAGCCTTCCTTCTCTCAGACTTCCAGTTGTGATGAGCCAGTGGAGAGCCACAAAAAGAGATTGCTGGGAGGGAGGAGAGTAAGGACAGGGCATTTATTCCCCTGAATCCCTGCCTGGCTGTGCCCCTTGACCAAGGGTCACTTCTCTCAGGAAGGCCTCCACGACATAACCCTTTCTGAATTCTGGGAACAGTTCCCACCCTTATCTATTTGGGCCGACAGTGGTAACAGCCCAATTGCCACGAATCCCAGGTTATTGCACCATCTCCTGTGGTGCCCTACACTCCAGAACATTCACCTTTACAGACAGTCCCTTTATAAATAAATCTTTGTGGAAATATCCTAATTTGAGTGTTCTGTCTCTTTCCTGTTAGGGTCCTGACTGATATATGTCTCCTCTGGGCCTCTTACACCTTCTGCCAAGCATCACTTTTCTGAGGGCAGCTTATCGATTGGATCCTTCACCAGCTGTCGTCATTTAGACCCCTGCTTTATTGGTCCACCCTGTCTGATTTAAATTCTCTGATCTTGGACATTGTCGATGAGTCAGTCATTGAACCAACGTTGACTGAGTGTGTATTAAGCATTACTAGACATTAAGAAATCCCCACCTTAAGGACTTTATCATGTAGTGGGAAAGACAGGCAAGTCAAATTAAAATTCAGTGTGGCAAGAATGTGATAGGGACATGCATAAAATGCTTTCAAAGCCACAGAAGAAGGGAATCTAACACGGGATGTCATGAGGATAAAGAGCGCTAAGCTTGGAAGATCAGAGTTAGAACAGAAAATGAACTCTGCAATCACACTTATACAAGGATAGACAGAGCTAATGGAGATTGTTTGCTAACAGCTCAGTCTGGCTATTTAACCTCACAGCAATGATCTATTATTATCTCTCAATGTTCAGTGGATTGCTAGAGGCAAAATTTAACATGTATCAGAATCACCTGGAGAGCTTCTGAAAATACAAATTTCTGAGCCCCATCCTTAAAAATTCTGGTTCAGTTGGTCTTGGGGAATTCTTGGATCAAGAATTCCCATTTCTAAGAAATTCCTAAGTGATGCTTGGAGGGACCACACTTTGAGCACCACATCTTAGGGGTTCTGGGGAGGACTGAGTAAAGGAAGAGAAATGCTTGTAAAGGAAATCACAGGAAAAAATAATATTTTTCTGAGCTGAAGAAAAACTTCAGTGTTCAGAGCAAAAAAGCACCTTGATAATCAGAAGACATAGTGAAAGAAAATATATCTAGAATATGTTCTAGTGTGATTTCTGAATTTCAAAAATAAAGAGAAAAACCAAACAAATGAAAAGACAAAATAAACATATTACTGAGAGGAAATGAGCAGCTACATAAAACTTACTACTAGGCAGAAATGGTATAATCTCTAAAGAATTTATCAAAGAATTGTGACCTTAGAATTAAATATAGAACCAAATTGTCATTTAAATGGGAGGACAAAGGAGAAACACTTTTGAATGTGTAAGGACTCGAAAAATTCACTCATTCTTTCTGAAAAAATATTACTTAAGGGTGTCTCTCAGAAAAAAAAAATGATTTAAAATTATCAAAAAGTTTTTAAAGGGCAAAACGGTATATAGTAAATAGCAGAGAACAATGAGACCAGTGGGGAAAAAATACTTAATTCTAAATAATTATTGAATAATATGGCTATAATTTTAATATAATGAAGAAAGGATACCCCAATCTAAAATATGACACAAATGAACTTATCTAAGAAACAGAAACAGACTTGCAGACATAGAGAACAGACTTGTTGCTGGTGGGGAGGCGGGTGGAGGAGGGATGGATTGGGAGTTTGGGATTAGCAGATGCAAACTATTATATATAGAATGGATAAACAACAAGGTCCTTCTGTATAGCAAAGGAACTATGCTCAATATCCTGTGATAAACCATAATGGAAAAGAATATGAAAAGAATGTGTATATATGTGTATAACTGAATCACTTTGCTGTATAGCAGAAATTAACACATTATAAATCAACTATACTTCAATAAAATAAATTTTTAAAAAAAGATTCCCCCAATATACAAGGCACAATATTTTTTAAAGACCCAAACTGAAATTCCAGATGATTTCAACAAAACTTTAGTGAGGGGTGGCAGTGGCAGGGAGCTTCTTAAAGCTAGAGGTTAGCTGCATGCTACAAATCAGATGTGCCCACTCTGGACTTTAAATTGAGAGATGGTGAGACAAGGGAATAAGATCCATGGGCAACTCTCCCTCATGGAGTGGCAGTTGAAGAAAGATGGACTTTCTGGGGTAGGAGAAGTAGTGGTACTGGTTTTGATATCCAGAGTCAGCAACTTTGGTGCTGCTAATAGAGATTCAGTGCTTAAAGCTTGGCCCTCATGATGATGGAGCAATATTCTCACTGGGCCTCTTTCTCAGACATAATTCAGGGGCATTGTCCTTGACTGCTTAGCCTCTGATGACCTAAATAAAGAGGTAAACTGAGGCAAGCTCAAAATTATCAAAAAGATAAGTTTGGGAATAGCAGAGGAATTGCAATATGTTAAAGGTAAGGTAAAAGATGGTAGGAAAACTAGGGAAAGGACAATTGAAGGCCTGATTGACATGATTTAATTAGAGTAAAAAGAAAAAAAAGATTTTAAAAATAATGAAATTTACACAGGCCCTGGATATCTTGGGTAAGCTGTCTACTATAGATGCTGTCTACATCAGTCCCTAGAAATTTTCAGTTTCAAGTCACCAGTTGGTACACAGGACCTATCAGTTTTTAGGACTTGCTTTAGATATGATACATGAATCCAGGAGTCTATTCCTTGAAGACTGGCTGCACAGGGTTTAGTTAATAGCAACTGGTAGGGGCCTTTCCAGTGCGGTTGAAGAGAGTCTTTTTGGAGATGTGTTTTCCAATAGATGAAATGTCTGGCTGTGAGGTGTAATGTTTGATGTCTTCATCTCCTGGGAGCACACTGTGGAAAGCTTGTTCTACCAAAGCATAATTATTTTCTATGGACTTGATCAGGTCTTTGCAAAATTGAAGTATATCCCCCTTTATTAGCTGTGGGTGAAAAGAAGCAGGGACTAAGTGTATCGGCCCTCCTGTAATTATTTCAAAAGGGAAAAGTTTATGTATCCTGAGGCAATAGATCTAAGATTTAGAAGAAACAGTGGTAATGCTTTTGGCCAGGGTAATTGGAGGGTTTCAACTAATTTAGCTGAGTCTTAATAATTCCATTTATAACATTCGATCACTCCTAAGGACTGAGGAGGATAAGCACAATGCAAGTGCTGCAGAACTTGCCAGATGGCACAGAATTGCCAAGTTTTGATCAACAAAGTGGGTTCCTCAATCACTATGAAGTTCAAGGGGGTGTTCCCCAAGTGGGAATAATTTTTTAAATAGGATTTTACCTACAGAAGATGCACTCACCTGTTTACATGGGAAGCCTTCAGTTCAGTGTGAAAACATGCAAACCATTAATAAAACATACTTGTATTCATGAGATGGGGGCAACTGTATGAAATCCATTTGCCAAACCTCAAAAGGTCTATTAAATGGTAAATTAAAATATCCAGGGGCAGTACAAATAGGTTCCCCTGGGTTAACTTCAGGACAGATAGAACAAGCAAGATAAGTACTTTTTGCAGCCTTGCAGTGTTGGTTTCCCCACCAACATTGATTAATGAACATTATCACTTTATCAGTTGACCAATGATTTAACTCATGTATGGTAAGTAATAATAAAAATTTTAGATTTTCTGACAGCACCAGTTCATTATTGGGTCCAATCTCCAAATTTTAGATCTCCAATTTTGCTTTTTCCTTTTCAGGGGCTATTTGTTGGATTTCCCTGGTTAATTCTCTTATGTTGTTGCCAGAGGAAATAGTTTTCTGGACCATAACAAAGGTTTGGTCCATGGATCCTATAAAGCAGCATTTTCTGCACAGACATCAGCGAGGTGGTTTCCTTTGGTTTCCAGAGAGTCAGACTTAGAATACCCAAGAACGTTAAATAATAGCCAGAGCTGCTGGCAGGAGTACAGCGTTTAATAAGTTTGGGACATAAGGGCCATTTTTAATTTTGTCTCCACTGGAAGTAAGAAAGTCTTGTTTCCATAATATTCCAAAATCATGGGCTACTCCAAAGGCATATCAACTATCAGTATAGATGTTTGCAGTTTTACCTAGCTAGAATACATGCTCAAGTAAGAGCATATAATTTGGCTTTTTGGGCTAAAGTGGTCAAAGCTAAGGGTCTTTGCCTTAGTGATTTCAAAAGGAGTTGATGTTGCATATCCAGCATGATATTTACCATTTTCATCTTTCAAGTAAGGGCTATCAGTATTCCATGGGAAATTAACATATGTTAAAGGGGGTTTCTTGTAACTAGGGGTTACTAGGTGATCCATCAAAGTTAAACAGTCACGAGGGGTTTTGTCCATGGAAGAAGGAGGAAGGGTAGCAGGGTCAAGATTGTTACAATGAACAAGGGTGATATGGGGGACATTTAGCAAGAGAATTTCATAAGAAGTAAGATGGCTTGCTGAAAGGTGTTGGGTGTGGTGTGAGTCCAAGAGAGCTTCGACAGCATGAGGTAGAAAGACGGTCAAAGAGGGAGGATCCCTTGACTATTTCTTCAGTGGCCTTTAACAGAAGGGTAGTAGCAGGGATAACCCTGTGGTATGGAGGGTAAGCTCAGGCTACAGGATCTAAGATTTGTGACCTAGAGGTCAGTGGTAGCCCCCATGTTTTACAGTAAGTACTCCAAGGGCATCTCCCTCTTTTTCATATACAGAAAGAACAGGATAGCTTGGATAGCCAAGAGCAGGTGGATTTATTAAGCTTTCCTTCAATGTTTTAAAGGCTAAGTCATCTTGGTCTTCCCAGATAATGGGATCAGGTTTAGTGGTTTTTAATAAGACATTCAGGGGCTGGGTAATTAAGGAGAGGTTTAGAACCAATTGTGACAATAACCAGCTAGCCCAAGAAAACCCTGTAGCTGACTTCTGGTTTTAGGTTTTGGGAAGCTCAAGATGCTATGAAGCTTATCAGGATCTAGGTATAATCCTTCTCCTGAGATTAAATTTCCTAAATGCCCAACTTGAGTTTGAACAAATTGGAATTTTTCACTTGAGACCTTGTGTCCCTTAGTGGTTAAGAGTTTTAAAAAGTGAATACTGTCTTCTTATGAGGAGGCTTGAGAGAATGAGCAGAAAAATAAATCATCTACATATTGTAGTAAGGTGGAGCCTCCAGAAAATTTTATATAATCCAGGTCAGCTCTTAAAATTTGTGAAAAGTAAGAGGGGTTTTCAGTAAAACTCTGGAGCATTACTGTCCAGGTATATTGTTGTTCTTCCCCAGTAAAGGCGAAAGGATATTGGCTAGCCTTATCAATTGGAATACTAAAGAATGCACTGCATAAATCAAAGTAAAAAATTTGCTTTCAGTAGGGATGGATGCTAAAAACACCACATGGGGATTAGGAACAACAGGATGGTGAAGAATAACAATATTATTTATTGCTTGGAGATCTTAGACAAATCTCCATCCTTGACCATTAGGTTTTCTTACAGGTAAAATAGGGGTTTTACAAGGACTGATGCAAGGGATAGTAAGTCTCTGTGCTTTATGAGTCTTCTATGATAGGTCTTGTGCCCTGTAAAGCTTCTTTGTTTATAGGGTATCAATTCTGGGGAGAGGATTTAAGGAATGAATTTGGCTTTTAACAGGGAGACTCTATAAATTCTGCCCATGTCTGTGGAAGAGTTTGCCCACAAAATAGGGGACACTAAATCTAATAATGGGGATAAGTCTGAAGTTTGGGATTCCCTGGTTTGTAAAGTAATATGAAAGAAAAATGGTTTGGATTTTCTTGGGGATGAGATTCTGAGATTCAAGGGCTTTGAACTCAAGAGTTATATCTCCTTTCAAGAGAAAGAAATAGCAGCATGATATTTTTCTAGGAAATCTCATCTTAGTAAGCGGACAGGAGATGATTCACTGAGGAGAAATGAATGTTTATCTTACAAAGATCCCAAGCAAAAGGGTATAGGTTTAGAAATAGGGACATGTTTTCATTTATTTGAGGCCACCACTATTTGAATAAATGTTCTACTCTGAGAAGAGACTGTTTAATTGTAGTAGGGTTGGAGCACAGAGAGAGCAGCTACCTGTGTAGATGATTATTGTAAGGGATTCATCCCCAATCTAGGGAGTAGTTTCCCACGGCCTATGTAACGGTAGGATGGGAAACAGTCCCTGTGTTTCCTCGGAGTCCCATCATTGGGATGAGTCTGACCCTCGGCTCTTGGAAAGCTGCAACCAGCTAGACCTTTTTGATCTGTAGCAGTCCTTTTTCCAATGGCCAGTTTTTTTTTGGTTTTTTTTTTTACAATAATGACAGAGCCCAGGAGGGAAAGTTTGGGAGATTCCATTTGTTGAAGTTGAAGATTTAAAATTTTAGTTGCCCTTCTTTTGGAATCATCTTCTAAGGTGCAGGCTAACTGATTAGCTAGATTGACAAGATCAGAGGTGGGCATTGTTTCCCATTCTATGCGAGTTCTCTTGACTAACAGGGATAGATCTGTTTAAACCATTTATAAACATTGATTTAAAGGCTACCCTGGTAGATTCAACATCTATAGCAAGTCCAGAATTTTCTCTAAAGACAATTTGGAGTCTGCTGTAATAATCATAAACAGATTTGGCAGGCTTTTGGGTACATGTCTGAATTTTGTTCCAGTCTACTGGTTTAGGGAAAGCTCTTGGGATGGCAAGGTGTCACCTTTTGGGTATGGCATGAGCTTGGTCATATAAAAGAGCCAGTGGTTGACTTACTTGGAATTCTAAGGATTGTTTGGGGCTTTCTCAATTAGCAGTTTTCATCCAATGCTGGGCTTAACCTTTTCCAGAAAGCAAGTGCATGAATTGATAAAGACTGGAGAAGCCAGGTTGGTAAGTCTGAATCACAACATTGAATTCTTCTGCAAATCTATGAGGATCTTCAGTTACCTTAGGAAAATCTTTTATTATAGCTCAGGATTCAGCTTTGGTCCATGGAACGTAAGAAATTAATGGTTTAGCAGGATCCTCAAAAAACCTAATTTTTGAAGGGAGAGTTGGTAAGTTTCAGCATTAGAGAGGAAGGAAAGTTCAGATAAAGGAAGGGGGTTAGAAGAGAGGAGGTGGAGCAATAGGGTGAGGGAAACCTCGGCTCGTGCTGCGCAGGAAGAGACCTCAAATGATTTTTTATCTCCTTTCAGTTGTTTATTTGCTTCAGCTAACTTAGAAATAGTATTTTGTAAAGAGGCAATTTTTGAACCCTGAACACATTTAGAAGCCTCTATGTACCAATTAAAATAGCTATCTCATTAAGTTTGTTTAGTTCTATTGCCACAGTCTTCTAATTTACTCTGGAGAGAAACAAGTTTGGGGAGATCAAAAATTCCCCAAAATGGCCATTGAATTTCTAAATTATCTTTACTAAGGTTGGTCCATTTAGTCAAAAATGCACGTGAGGGGCTTCCCTGGTGGCGCAGTGGTTGAGAGTCTGCCTGCCGATGCAGGGGACACGGGTTCGTGCCCCGGTCCGGGAAGATCCCACATGCCACGGAGCGGCTGGGCCCGTGAGTCATGGCCGCTGAGCCTGCGCATCTGGAGTCTGTGCTCCACAACGGGAGAGGCCACAACAGTGAGAGGCCCGCGTACAGAAAAAAAATATATATATATATACACGTGAGGAGAGACCATAATTCTGTAACGTAAAACTGGCTAAAGTCCCTGAAGGAGGGCCACCCTTAGAGCATTTAAATGACTGGAATCCCATACATCATTGGTTTTTTTGAGAGCAAAAGAAAAATTCCTAAATAGCTTGATAGGTATGCTTTCAGACTTGAGAGTTATGTTTTGTTCTAGAGTGTGCCTTTCACAAGATTCTTTAGATTTTTCTTCCAGGGGATGGCCTTTGTCCTGTTTATCTGACCCATGACCAGGTGCCCCTTGTTGCATGAAAATTGTCTTGCAGTTGGGGGGTGACTTAATGTCAATCCAGCCTTATCCTCTCACGGGAGTCTTTTGTCTCAGAGACCAAAGTCTGTCATAAGGAGGTGGAAGTGTTCTAATAGCATTTATTTGCTCCACTCACATCCACTTATATTGTTTTTAATTGTTGCTCTCAAGAATTCCAAAGGAATTAAACCGAAATTCTAGCGTACTTCCAGTAAGAAAACAAATGAGTATTCATCAGAGGATAAAGACTTCAAACAGATCCCAAATAAAGTCAGAAAGCTCAGCCAAAGGGGGGGGGGCGCTCAGAATCTGAGAACAGACTTTCCAAACAGAAAGTAGATGGTAACTCAGCGGAGTGATGAGGGCAAGGGGCTTGGTGTGGGCACCTTGGTGTGGCAATTTTGAGGCCAAGGAAAAGCTGCCTGTACCTTGCTATGGTTTGCCTGTCCTGATTTGTAATTCCTCTCTGCTATTCCTGAATAAACTCATCTTTTTGACAATTTTGAGCTTGCCCCAGTTTCCCACTTTATTTAGGTTGACATCTCCAAGCCTGGTTCTCCAATCCTCATTACAATTCTAGAAGACGCCCAATCTCATTTGTAAATTAGACCATTAAGTTGGCAACAGAGACTGAAAAGCACCAGAAAACAAGTGTCGTAACATTCTGAAGTGAGAAACCAAATCAAATCGCAGAAGTTTCCAAGCAGGCAGCAGAGAAATGTTTCCTCTGCTTAAGTTAACCAGATTTAATTTCTACTCTTTGAAGTTAAGATACCTGACAGATACAATCTTAACCCCTGACCAAAGTTGATTTGTCAAAGGATAGAAATCTCATCCCAGCTTGACTTTCTGGTTATGCAGTTTTGAAAACAAAACCTAGTGGCCTTAAACAATAATTTATTTCCTCTCAATGTTCAGGTGGTTGCTGGACTCAGCTGGAAGTGTCACTTGGCATCTCTCATGCAATTGCAGTCACATATCAGCCAGGCCTGCAGTCATATGAAGGTTTGACTGAACTAGACGTCTAAGAAGTCTCACTTATATACCTGGTAATTGTTACTGGCTATCAAGGGGAGCTCAGCTCAGGCTTTCAACCAGAGCCTCTGTACCTGGCATCTCCATGCGGTTTGAACTTCTCACAGCATAGGGGCTGAGTTCCAACAGGGAGTATCCAAAAACTAGAATTGCAAGAGGCCCAGGTAGAATTATCAAGGCTTCAAAAGCCACATACCATCATTCCTATTTAAGATAGAGTCACAAAGACACCTCAGATTCAGAGAAGGGGCTTATATAAGGGCATTAGGATATGCAGCAAAAAGGCCCTCCAGTGATGTATTCTAATCCCTGGAACCTGGAAATATGTTACCTTACATGGCAAAAGAGACTTTGCAGATGTGATTAAGGATATGGACATTGAGGGACTTCCCTGGTGGTCCAGTGGTTAAGACTCCATGCTCCCAATACAGGGGGCACATGTTCGATCCCTGGTCAGGGAACTAGATCCCTCATGCATGCCACAACTAAAAAAAAAAAAGAAAAGAAAAAAGAAAAAGATCCCTCATGCTACAACTAAGACCCGGCGCAGCCAAATAAATAAATAAATATTTTTTTAAAAAAAGGATATGGACCTTGACGTAAGGAGATTATCCTGTATTATCCAGGTGTGCCTAATCTAAGATACGAGTGCTTCAAACTGGAGAAACTCTCTCAGCTCCAAAGAACCAGAGAGACGGCAGTATGAGAAGGACTTGGCCTGTCATTGCTCACCTGAAGATGGAGAAAGGGAGACATGAGCCTTGCATGCAGGTGACCTCTAGAACCTGGAAAAGGCAAGAAAATGGATCCTCCCTTAGAGCCTCCAGAAAGGAGCTCAGCCCTGCTGACATACTGATTTTAGCCTAGTGAGACCTATGTTGGACTTATCGCCTACAGAACTGTAAGATAATAAATTTATGTTGTTTAAGCCACAAAATCGGTGGCAATTTGTTATTAAGTATAATAATAAGAAACTAATATAATACAGCATGGGACTTCCCTGGTGGTGCAGTGGTTAAGAATCTGCCTGCCAATGCAGGGTTCGATCCCTGGTCCGGGAAGATCCCACATGCCGCAGAGCAACTAAGCCTGTGTGCCACAACTACTAAGCCTGCGCTCTACAGCCCGCAAGCCACAACTACTGAAGTCCGCATGCCACAACTACTGAAGCCCGTGCACCTAGAGCCTGTGCTCCACAACAAGAGAAGCCATCACGATGAGAAGCCCGCGCACCACAACGAAGAGTAGCCCCCACTCGCCGTGACTAGAGAAAACCCGCACACAGCAACAAAGACCCAACACAGCCAAAAGTAAACTAAATAAAATAAATAAATTTATTTTTTTAAAAAGAAACTAATACAGTGTGAATATCAGGAAATATAGCTCATTGGGAGATCATCTTTGGACACCAGCTCCCTCACCTGATCTATGAGTCCTTTCTTAGGAATGTAGAATTAGAACTATAAGACCGCTCACCCTCTTAGATGAAAAATACCTAAATCCAGAAATTGCTGGTAGTAGCCCATTTTCTAACATGCACTCTGTAATCAGAATACACCATTTAGTGTTTAAAAAATGAATTGATGATATCAACACTAATTGAAAAGTGAAAAATCTCAGACCCTTAACATTCTGTATTTCTTGTGTTGTGCAAAAGAGGTTTTATTGATTTATTTAAACAATCAGTCTATTTCCTTCAACAATGAAATCATTTAAGCCTAGAAACAGTCAATTTTGCCTCCACTAATAAGTTCCTTGGGCAAGAAAGAAATGTATACACATGACTTGGTAGATATAAAATGAATATTCCTTAAGCAGGAGCTAGAATAGAAAGATATCCTGTGCTCTTGGATTGAAAGAATTAATATTTTTTAAATGGCCATACTGGGGCTTCCCTGGTGGCACAGTGGTTGAGAATCTGCCTGCCAATGCAGGGGACACGGGTTCGAGCCCTGGTCTGGGAAGATCCCACATGCCGCGGAGCAACTAGTCCCGTGTGCCACAACTACTGAGCCTGCGCATCTGGAGCCTGTGCTCCACAACGAGAGGCCACGAAAGTGAGAGGCCCACACACTGCGCTGAAGAGTGGCCCCCACTTGCCACAACTAGAGAAAGCCCTCGCACAGAAATGAAGACCCAACACAGCCAAAAATAAATAAATAAATAAATAATTTTTTTAAAATACTGTCTTAAATGGGCCATACTACCCAAAGCAATCTAAAGATTTAATGAAATCCCTATCAAAATACCCATGACATTTTTCACAGAGCTTTACTTATATTGAATCTTGGTGAATAACTTTTGCTGGATTGAATCCCAAAAGGCCAAGCTAGAGAAAAAACGGTTTGGGGCAGGGGAGTGATATTGTATTAAAATAGAAGGTTAACATTCTTAATTTGACAAATTCTACAGTCATTTACACCACAGTCTACCCAATAGCTACTAAGTAGGCAAAAGAAAAGTGAATCTCTAAGCCGAAAAGGTTAATGACAAAACCAATTCTATTCTTTTCATAATTTTTATTTCAAAATCTTTGGTTTAACCTCCTGAGATTTTGCCAAGCAAAAGCTGGAAGACTGGCTAAAACCGTGTCACGGTGTCCACATGCTTGATCTTTAGCACACTGTCCAAGGCAGTATGAACCAGAAATATCCATGCACATGCCATTAGCCACAGAGAGCCTACTTGTGACTCACCTGCCATGAGCTGACAGTCTGAGAGAGGGACAAGAGGAGCTGAGGTCACCATGTGACCGTGTTGATGATATCCTACGACTTCCATTCCAAGAATATCACGCAGGAAATTTATTCTATTTATTATCATCCCCTTGACAATGTCCACTATGGATCTCCACAGTATGGCAGCTGACAATACCCATACAAGCCAGGGGTAAAAAACACCATGTGCTTTGCCCACAAGTGAATGGCTATACAGCCTAACGGTGAAGGGAACATGCTCTGGATTTAAATCCTGACTATACCTCTTACTAGCTGTATAACCTTGGGAAAATGACTAAACTTATCTGTGCATCAGTTTCCTCACCTCTTCTAAGGGGATAATAATAGTACTCACCTTGATTTTCCCCACTATTGTAAATATCTTAAGGATATTACTCTATTTACATAAAATAGGATAGTTACTGGCCACCATGGTAGTAAGTACACTAAATAAATGTTAGTTTTCACTGTTATCATTATTACTGTTTTAATTAATGAAGAGACATATGCTGAAATCAACAATACCAAGAAGACAGACAGATACTCTAATTGGGACTATCTGCACACATAATCATGGAAACTCAAATAAAAGTAATAAAATCCAGATCTGTACTTACCAGATTCATCTGGCAAAAGTTCCAAATATCTTTATTCGTAAAAGTTAATGTATGACTTTTCATGTCACCCCCAAGAAGAGCTCTTTAACATTTAATTTATCTAGTATTTTCATCCTCCATCATACTCTGGACAGGCTAATTAATATAATATCAATGGCTGGCCTGGCATATTCTCCTCATTATACCAACAGTCTTTTAGGGAAAAATGAAAAGGTGAGAGGGGAATATTGGGGCTCAGAAACAAACAGTGGTAAGTATGGGCAAACGATGAACACCCAAAACCAAGCAAAACCACAGATAATTGTCACCTGATCACTTTCTAAATAATTGTGGGTTGAGTTTAGTGAACAAGAATATGAAGATATATTTAAAGTTGTATGTTTTCAACTACACAGCATAAGAAGTGGTGATTTGAATTTCGTGTAGTTAAATTTCTACAGCTCTTGAGACTATATCTCTATGCCCAAATGGTAAAATAATCAGCAGATTCCATAAAATAGTATTGCAAGAAGTCATTTGATTTCTAGCAAAAAAATATATATATTCTTGGCTTTCATAGTGGTATTTGGAAGGCTGTTTTAGAATAAATTTTATTAGCCTAGAAAAGACAGTAAATGAACATCCCAGCTGTTATTCCATGAAATAAAGCAATGTGATTGTCCTTCTTGGGTTTTTTTCCTGCTTCATTATATATATATATATTTAATTATAAAATGTCAACTAGTCCTTCCCAAAATTCAATTTTTAAACTATATTAACTTTAAAGAGTTGGACCTGAGGGGAAAGTGGCAGTGTTCCTAAAGGGACAAGATATAGTAATACATCTTATTGACTG
Organism: Mesoplodon mirus; assembly: GCF_964341445.2. Classification (NCBI taxonomy): domain Eukaryota; kingdom Metazoa; phylum Chordata; class Mammalia; order Artiodactyla; family Ziphiidae; genus Mesoplodon; species Mesoplodon mirus. The sequence continues at coordinate 98,676,989 of NC_138982.1, read as the reverse complement.
TCTTCACATGGTTGATTTCCAGAACTATTGTTTTTCCACTTCTGGAATTCATATCAGCAATGTGGATCTTCTTAAGAAAACCATTTTTTAAGCACAACCAAAAAATTGCCTGCTGATTCTCTAGGTGTCTCACACTGACTGTGCCTTTGTCTTGTTTGGGTTTATACAAAAATTTGGCATGCTGGCAATATTTATGTGCAGAGGGTTAGAGCTGAACAACCTTGAGTTAGAGATGAACAACACTTGAAAGCTTGTAGCTCATGTTTGATGCACTGTCACACCTTTATGACCTCCACCCCAGCAAGCCACAGGAATATGAAGAGTCAAGGAATCTGTGCTCAGTAATTCATTATTACCCAAGGGGTTATGAATTATATTTCATCCTCATCAGGTGAGATGATACAAGAAGTGTCAAGGTGTGCACTAGGACACAGGTTTTCTCCATGTCTCCTCATATTTGGGATTTCCTCATACTCTCAACGCTGAGCCCCACTATGTTAGAAAAAGCTAGATTCCAGGGTTTTTCAACATGGTAAACATTAAGTAGTTTACAAATAGTGAGAACTGAAAACTCCTTAATTTGTTTTCTAACTTGTAATGTCTAACAATATGAAATTGAGCAATTAACTTATGCTTGTCTGGCTGCTTTACTTTTTCCAGGAAAGAGATATTAGGAAAGGTTGTGAGAGCTAATAAAACCATGATAGTCTACTTGGGAATGTTTATGAATTATCCCTTCTCTAAACGCAAAAATTCTACTCACATCAGACTCTAATTGTCCATTGCACAAAAAAATGAAAATATTTTGAAATTTTTATCAACTTAATGTCTGCAAATATTTTCTTAAAAACAAGCAGCTCACACATACCTGTAATGGTGGCCAAATGATTTTTCTAGTGTCAATTTTGTCAGCAAACCCTCTAGAATAATCTGGGACCAGAATGTTCATGACAAATGACCTCATATCCTCTTCTTTATTTCTAAGAACAGGACATATGTGTGTGTACATGTTTAGGGCCACAATACAGTACTGTCAGCACATGAAACAACCTGAGATTTCTTAATTTTGCTGAAATGTGATGATAATTACAAAAAAAAGATGAGGAAGGGAACATGGTGTTCAATTTTACTTTTGATCTTCTAGTTAAACATCAAAGCAACTCTGTACATGTTAGAACTTTACTTTCCCTCATGAGCTAATAAACTCCTCCTAAGACGTGGAAATTGCTCTGCAAAGCATACTATGAAACACTTACCAAATCGAAGTAGCAAAAATATTTCAATAACTCAACATCCTTAGACACTTTTAGTGGGAAAAATAGTTGGAAATGTCAAGCCACAGTATTGCCAGGCTTTACACGTGGACATAAACATTTGTTCTAAAGTCAGAGCTATTTATTGAAGCTGTGGAATAAAAATGAAACACTTTTCATATTAAATGCAATGAATCATGTACATGTACCTAATGGTGAAAATTCTAAATATTGTGAAATGCAAATTCCCATTCCAAATTTAAAAGATGTGTATTAAATATTACCTTGTTTGATATGTATGTTTTAATGTATGATTGTTTTATACAATTCTATAGAAAACACAGTATTGAGTAGTAATAGGACAAGAATTAAAATATATTTTTTCCATACTCAATGAATTTGCTAAGTTTTTATTTCACTCAAATTGTATTTGAATTGAATTCTAAAACACTTCTAGAATAGGGGAAAAAATCCTCCAGCCCTTAATAAATATTTTGTGAATAAATGAATGAATAAACAAAATCTAAAAATGAAAGTTAAAAAATAATAAATCTAAAATTTTAAAATAAAAGAAATCAAATCTTTATATTTGTTAAACTAGTTAAGAAGGAAGATGTTACAGTAACCTATTAATGTGTCTCATAATCTTCCTCAGTCTCTCTCCAGAGGCTGTGAAGGAGCTGAAATTAGGCTATACTCCAGAAAGGTGTATCAATTTATAATCCACCCCAACCTACATGAAATGGAGCATATCCCTGAAAACTCACTTTACTGTTACAACTGACATAGAGTATATTATAGAGAAAATTTGAAGGCCCTGGAAATAGTATTTCAATTAAGATACTGCCAAATATATGTAAAATAGATAGCTAGTGGGAAGGAGCCGCATAGCACAGGGAGATCAGCTCAGTGCTTTGTGACCACGTAGAGGGGTGGGATAGGGAGGGTGGGAGTGAGGGAGATGCAAGAGGGAGGAGATGTGGGGATATATGTATATGTATAGCTGATTCACTTTGTTATAAAGCAGAAACTAAAACACCATTGTAAAGCAATTATACTCCAATAAAGATGTTTAAAAAAAAAGATACTGCCAAAATTTAATTAATAGCCACTTAATGAAGACAGAGTACTTAAAAATTCATCTTAGGGTATACTTTTACTCAATTACATGATAAGAGGAGAAGGAGCATCATGTGCATCTAAAAGAGTCTGTGACTTGACTTAAAGGAAATCTTCCTCTAAATTTCAATAAAAATACAGTTTCCTGACCTTGAACAACAGGGTTTGAACTGAGCAGGTCCACTTATACTTGTATGTTTTTTAACAGAAAGACTGAAAAACCACACAATCTGCCATTGGTTGAAGAGTGAATACGGAACTATGGATATGGTGGAACTGTGTATACGGGGGATTTTCAACCATGTGGAGGTTCACCACCCCTATTTCCCCACGTTGTTTAAGGGTCAACTGTACGCTTTTAAACAAGCACTTTTCAAATTTTATTGTGTTTACAAATCACTTAGGGATCTTGTTCAAATGCACATTCTTCTTCCTGCAGGTCTGGGAAGTGACCTAAGTTTGTTTGTTTGTTTTTCTTTTGAACAAGATCCTGGTGATGGTAATGCTGATGGCCCTTGGACCACACTTTGAATAGCATTTTGAATAGCTGACAAACCACTTTAGAGTCTCTTAAAATCACCAGTGTCTCTAGAAACTTTTACTTCAACTCAAGATCCTGGTTTCTCAAGTGAGGGAACTAAATTTTTATTTCTGATTCCATTAACTCTATTTTATAAAACCAGTTATTCATGTAAAGTACCAGAAAGACAGACCCAAGACATTTAGCAGGTTTTCTACTAAAAAAAAAAAAAAAAAAAAAATGGGAGCTCTGCCCACCAGAGCAACAGCCAGCTCTACCAACCAATAGTCCCTCCCATCAGGAAACTTGCTCAAGCCTCTTAGATAGCCTCATCCACCAGAGGGCAGACAGCAGAAGCAAGAAGAACTACAATCCTGCAGCCTGTGGAACAAAAACCACATTCACAGAAGGTAGACAAGATGAAAATGCAGAGGGCTATGTACCAGATGAAGGAACAAGATAAAACCCCAGAAAAACAACTAAATGAAGTGGGGATAGGCAATCTTCCAGAAAAAGAATTCAGAATAACGATATTGAAGATGATCCAAGACCTTGGAAAAAGAATGGAGGTGAAGATCGAGAGGATGCAAGAAATGTTTAACAAAGACCTAGAAGAATTAAAGAACAAAGAAACAGAGATGAACAATACAATAACGGAAATGAAAACTACACTAGGAGGAATCAATAGCAGAATAACTGAGGCAGAAGAACGGATAAGTGACCTGGAAGACAGAATGGTGGAATTCACTGCTGCAGAACAGAATAAAGAAAAAAGAATGAAAAGAAATGAAGACAGCCTAAGGGACCTCTGGGACAACATTAAACATAACAACATTCGCATTATAGGGGCCCCAGAAGGAGAAGAGAGAGAGAAAGGACCCGAGAAAATATTTGAAGAGATTACAGTTGAAAGCTTCCCTAACATGGGAAAGGAAATACCCACTCAAGTCCAGGAAGTGCAGAGAGTCTCATACAGGATAAACCCAAGGAGAAAAATGCCAAGACACGTAGTAATCAAATTGGCAAAAATTAAAATCAAAGAAAAATTATTGAAAGCAGCAAGGGAAAAATGACAAATAAAATGCAAGGGAACTCGCATAAGGTTAATAGCTGATTTCTCAGCAGAAATTCTACAAGCCAGAAGGGAGTGGCAGGACATATTTAAAGTGATGAAAGGGAAGAAACTACGGCCAAGATTACTCTACCCAGCAAGGATCTCATTCAGATTGGATGGAGAAATCAAAAGCTTTAAAGACAAGCAAAAGCTAAGAGAATTCAGCACCACCAAACAAGCAAACAAATGCTACAACAAATGCTAAAGGAACTTCTCTAAGTGAGAAACACAAGAGAAGAAAAGGACCTACAATAACAAATGCAAAACCATTAAGAAAATGGTACTAGGACATGACTTATCAATAATTACCTTAAACGTGAATGGATTAAATGCTCCAACCAAAAGACACAGGCTGGCTGAATGGATACAAAAACAAGACCCATATATATGCTGTATATAAGAGACCCACTTCAGATCTAGGGACAAATACAGACTGAAAGTGAGGGGATGGAAAAAGATATTCCATGCAAATGGAAATCAAAAGAAACCTGGAGTAGCAATACTCATAGCAGATAAAATAGAATTTAAAACAAAGAATGTTACAGGAGACAAGGAAGGACACTACTTAATGATCTAGGGTTCAATCCAAGAAGAAGATATAACAATTATAAATATATATGCACACAAAATAGGAGCACCTCAATACATAAGGCAACTGCTAACAGCTAGAAAGGAGGAAATCGACAGTAGCAAAATAATAGTGGGGGACTTTAACACCTCACTTACACCAATGGATAGATCATCCAAACAGAAAATTAATAAGGAAACACAAGTTTTAAATGACACAATAGCCCAGATAGATTTAATTGATATTTATAGGACATTCCATCCAAAAACAGCAAATTACACTTTCTCCTCAAGTGCGCACGGAATATTCTCCAGGTTGGATCATATCTTGGGTCACAAATCAAGCCTCAGTAAATTTAAGAAAATTGAAATCATATCAAGCATCTTTTCTGAGCACAACACTGAGATTAGAAATCAAATACAGGGAAAAAAAGTTAAAAACACAAACACATGGAGGATAAACAATATGTTACTAAATAACCAAGAGATCACTGAAGAAATCAAAGAGGAAATAAAAAAATACCTAGAGACAAATGACAATGAAAACACAACAATCCAAAACCTATGGGATGCAGCAAAAGCAGTTCTAAGAGGGAAGTTTATGGCTATACACACGTGCCTCAAGAAACAAGAAAAATCTCAAATAAACAATCTAACCTTACACCTGAAGGAACTACAGAAAGAAGAACAAACAAAACCCAGAGTTAGCATAAGGAAAGAAATCATAAAGATCAGACCGGAAATAAATGAAATGAAACAAAGAAAACAATAGCAAAGATCAATAAAACTGAAAGCTGGTTCTTTGAGAAGATAAAAAATTTGATAAACCATTAGCCAGACTCATCAAGAAAAAGAGGGGGAGGATTCAAATCAATAAAATTAGAAATGAAAAAGGAGAAGTTACAACCAACACCACAGAAATACAAAGCATCTTAAGACACTACTACAAGCAATTCTATGCCAATACAATGGGCAACCTGAAAGAAATGGACAAATTCTTAGAAAGGTATAACCTTCCAAGAGTGAAACAGGAAGAAATAGAAAATATGAACAGACCAATCACAAGTAATGAAATTGAAACTGTGATTAAAAACCTTACAAAAAACAAAAGTCCAGGACCAGATGGCTTCACAGGTTAATTCTACCACACTTTAGAGAAGAGCTAGCACTCATCCTTCTCAAACTCTTCCAAAAAACTGTAGAGGAAGGAACACTCCAAAACTCATTCTAGGAGGCCACCATCACTGTGATACCAAAATCAGACAAAGATACTACAAAAAAAGAAAACTACAGACCAATATCACTCATGAATATAGATGCAAAAATCCTCAACAAAATACTAACAAACAGAATCCAACAACATATTAAAAAGGATCATACACCATGATCAAGTGGGATTTATCCCAGGGATGCAGGGATTCTTCAATATATGCAAATCAATCAATGTGATACACCATATTATCAAATTGAAGGATAAAAACCATATGATCATCTCAATAGATGCAGAAAAAGCTTTTGAGAAAATTCAACACCCATTTATGATAAAAACTCTCCAGAAAGTGGGCATAGAGGGAATCTACCTCAACATAATAAAGGCCATATATGACAAACCCACAGCAAACATCATTCTGTGAAAGAGAAAGGTGAAAAACTGAAAGCATTTCCTCTAAGATCAGGAACAAGACAAGGATGTCCACCCTCACCACTATTATTCAAAATAGTTTTGCAAGTCCTAGCCATGGCAATCAGAGAAGAAAAAGAAATAAAAAGAATACAAATTGGAAAAGAAGAAGTAAAACTGACAATGTTTGCAGATAACATGATACTACACATAGAGAATCCTAAAGATGCCACCAGAAAACTACTAGCGCTAATCAATGAATTTGGTAAAGTTGCAGGATACAAAATTAATGCACAGAAATCTCTTGCATTTCTATACTTTAATGATGAAAAATCTGAAAGAGAAATTAAGGAAACACTCCCATTTACCACTGCAACAAAACGAATAAAATACCTAGGAATAAACCTACCTAGGGAGACAAAAGACCTGTATGCAGAAAACTATAAGACACTGATGAAAGAAATTAAAGATGATACAAACAGATGGAAAGATATACCATGTTCTTGGAATTGGAAGAATCAATATTGTGAAAATGACTATATTACCCAAAGCAATTTACAGATTCAATGCAATCCCTATCAAACTACCAATGGCAGTTTTTACAGAACTAGAGCAAAATAATCTTAAAATTTGTATGGAGACACAAAAGACCCCGAATAGCCAAAGCAGTATTGAGGGAAAAATATGGAGCTGGAGGGATCAGACTCCCTGACTTCAGACTATACTAGAAAGCTACAGTAATCAAGACAATGTGATACTGGCACAAAAACAGAAATATAGATCTATGGAGCAAGATAGAAAGCCCAGAGATAAGCCCAGAGATAAACGTATGGACACCAAGAGGGGAAAGCAGGTGGGGGTGTGTGTGATGAATTGGGAGATTGGGATTGACAGATATACATTGATGTGTATAAAATGGATGACTAATAAGAACCTGCTGTATAAAAAAGTGAAATAAAATTCAATAATTCAGAAAACATAAAACAAACAAACGTTTAAATGTCACATTGCATTCAGCTCCTCCTAATTGATCTTATTTAGAGATTTCTGCAGCCCACAGTGTATCACAGAAAAATCAAAATGAAATATTATGATGGATGTGTGTTTTTTTGTTTTTTTTTTTTTTTTGTGCAGTACGCGGGCTTCTCACTACTGTGGCCTCTCCCGTTGTGGGGCACAGGCTCCGGATGCGCAGGCTCAGCGGCCATGGCTCACGGGCCCAGCCGCTCCACGGCACGTGGGATCTTCCCGGACCGGGGCACGAACCCATGTCCCCCCACATCGGCAGGCGGACTCTCAACCACTGCGCCACCAGGGAAGCCCCCGGATGTGTGTATTTTTATGGAGCAGGGAATTAGGGTGTCATATTCATCTCCTGGACGACATCCATTGCCAGTTGGCTAAGCTTAAGAAATTCTGAACACTAGTCTTGCCAGAATTCTGCCCCCACAACCTGGCTGACAGCTTTATCAACAACCAGGAGGCAGAACAGGCCCCAGTCTGGTTTCCCATCTCTGTAGTGCCAACTGCAGTTCGAATGTTTGGGCTTCAGCAGTAACAGAAGCAGACAGGCCCTAAAGATCTAAAGTGAACAGATACTGCTTTTACTAACAACAATAATGAAAAAACCAATCTCTGACATTCAGAATGTGCATGCACTTTTAAGGCAATGATGGCTTAAGCACTCAGTAATATAAATTCCTCAATGATATTTACTGAATATTGTATTTGAAATATCAATAATCATTACATTAGGAAACAAAAATCACCTTCAACAAGTATACCTTTTAAGTTTCTAGAAGGTAAACCACACCAAGAAGAAGAGAATAATGAACACAGCAATGGATCAGGCCAAATATGTCAAATCCCTCTTCACCTGCATGAATAGTCAAAGCTGAGTAAGATGACACACTATAGAAAGATCCTGTAAAGAAAGTTGATGCAAACTTATTATTCCTTAACTCTTTTTGTTGAATGAAGTAATGCTAGTTATTCCAAGTTGTCCAACAAGCTTCTCTATTATTCATCCATCAGTTTCCCAAAGAGGTTGGCTGGAGGTGACAAGAGGGAAATGACATCAGCAAAGACCCCCCAAAGAGACAGCTAAGCAGTTCAGTCTCGGCAGTTCTGCTTCAGGGGCAAGGTTGTTCCAGAGGCAAGACTGGCCAGAAAGTTACAACGAGCTGCTTGTAGGAACAAGCTAGTAAGCAGTAAAATATTATTAAATTTATTGTTATTTAATAATGAGACTTGGCTAAAAGATAGGTAAGACATCCATTAGGTAGCAATCATAAAAAAATACTAGAAAATAACAAGTGTTGGCAAGGGTGTGGGGAAATTGGAATCCTTGTTGCATTGTTGGTGGGGATGTAAAATGGCATATCCACTGTGGAAAACAGTATGGCAGTTCCTGAAAAGTGAAATATAGAATTACCATATGATCCAGCAATTCCACTTCTGGGTATATACCCAACAGAACTGAAAACAAGGACTCAAACAGATACTTACACACTAATGTTTATAGCAGCATTATTCACACTAGCCAAAATGAGGAAACAACCTAAATGTCCATCAACAGGTTAATGGATAAACAAAGTGTGGTATACATGTAAAATGGAATATTATTGACCTTTAGAAAGGAATGAAATCCTGATACATATTACAATATGGATGAATATTGCAAACATTATTCTAAGTGAAATAAGCTGGACACAAAAGGACAAGTATTATATGATTCCACTTACATGAGGTGCCTGAAGTAGGTAAATTCATGAAGACAGTAAGAAGAATAGAAGATACCAGGTGCTAGCGCTGGTGAGTTATTATTTAATGCCTATAGAGTTTCTGTCAGGGATGATAAAAAAGTTCTGGAAATGGATAGTGATAATGGTTGCACAACAGTGTGAATGTTTTTAATGCCACTGGATTGTACACTTAAAAATTAAAATGGTAAGTTTTAAGTTATATGTATTTTACCACAATAAAAAAATAGAAAAAATTAATCTATTGAATATTTAAAGAACCTGATTTAAATTTTCCTCTTTTATTTCATTTTTCATTCTTCCCCATAAATTAAAATTTTTAACAAGAGCTAAGTATAGCAAGTGGATCTTAGAAGACAGGCACATGTACTTGGTACCATTTTCTTTGTTTTCTTTGCTTTATTTGATTAGTGCCTGTGCTAATACAAAGGATTAGACTCACACAAATCAAGATCTTACCCAGTATCAAGCTTTCATAATGATGTAAAAGAGTCAGGTAATCCATGGGTTCAGACAAAGCAGAGAGGATTTGGGGACATTGAGGTGGCCCCCCTTCTTATGATGAGCACTCACTCTCTGGTGCAAAATGATAGATGAGCTCTCCAATGGAGGATATATGGGGTTATCTCACAGAGTAAGGGAACATTTTATTTATGATACATCTCTGTTTTATACCCTAGCTTTCATGTCAGTTTTCAAGGACATCTTACTAAGAGCACTCCTGCTAGCATAGATCATTAGCCTAATTACCTAAAGGTCCAGAATCACAGTGTCTAGGATTGGGTGACCTGCCTTCTTCCCTCTCATCCTAGGTGAAGCATCCCCTGGTAGTCAGGGGCAAACTGGGTCACAGTCCAGTTACATTAACTCCTTCCTCGTCATTAAAAAATTTATTCTGATTGCACACATGAACTAGTATGTACATATTTGTCTTTAGAAATAATCATGTAATGTACAAACCTGCTATGATATTTTCATGGGAGTTTCTACTCCTAAAGCTTGATGTCTAGACCTCTACATTAGGAACACTCGCCAGACAAGTGCATCAAATATCCCCTGGTGAGGGTGAGAAGGAAAAGACTGGGTTTCTAAGTACTCACATAGCTCAACAAGGTCTCAGATCCAACAATTCAGAGGTAAGGAGCTACAGGCAATGAAAACCTAAAGTAAAAGGAACATTGCTTTCACATCAATCACATTTCAGGCCAAAAGGCATTGAAGGAATGGATGCTTTGTTGTCTCAGAAGGGTTTTCCAGGGTCTGCATAGTTTATTCCATCTTTCCCATTCTCTGCTGTTAACCTTTCACATCAGAGTTTTTGTTCTCCACCTCCCTGCTTGGACTGCAGGATTCAGACATTTCTTTGTGTCCCAGGTCAACCTTGCCTTTAACAAGAACATAAATTTCTCCTTGCCCACAATTCTTGGTTTGGCCTCAGCCCATTCTATCCAGGTCCCACCTCTCGAGACATAAGGCTGGGTCAGAGGACTAGGTCTCCCACAGATCTGGGAAGAAAACCTGGATAAAACTGGTGGCAGGAGCAGCTTCCACCCCAACCTGACCACCATGCAGAAAACTTGACCCTTTCACCATCACTTGCCCTCAGTACAGGGCTTCTCTCTGCTCTGTTTCTCCTACTGAACCAAATCTTTTGCAAATGTAGGCAAAACAGCAGTAGCAGGGAGAAGCCTAGGCCCTTAAAACTCTCCTCAAAGTGTCTTAAAACTCTCCTCAAAGTACCCTGATGGTGGTGCCGGGTCTGGACTCTACCATCACTACCTAAAATTCTGAGATTAATAGTGGCACCAGGGAGCCACAGGAATGGAACCAAAGCTGGTGCCTCTGTTGTGAAGAAGAAGAATTGGCTTTAACTGGGAAGAAGAAAGAGTTAAGATACTCCCTCTCACCAAGAAATAACAGGGGAAATAAATAAGAAGACAAACAACTAACCTAAGACCAAACTTCAACATCAATTTTATATGTGCCCCTGTCAAGGAGACTACAATATGTAGTCCCAACATGCTTTGTGGTAGGATTCATCTGGGTTCAGGTATTTCTGGAATTCTGATTATACAGGCTTTTCAGAAACTTATACTGCCAGACAATTCACTCATGGGAAGAAAACGATTTGGTTTAAGCTATAGAATATGTTTTCAAGAACTGCTATGTTGTGATCATACCTGTCCCTTATAATCTTTACATTTCAGTTTCTGAAGAAAGAAAAGCAGGATTTTCACTTTATTTATATGCGTCAGAGAAGTGCAGGAAAACATTTCCATGAAACTTACTGTGGCTGACAATCTGCTCAGTTGCAGCAATGTGTTTGATATGGGCTCTGGACACAAAGCAAACCCCCATAGTAGAAAATAACAACTGATGCTCTTGCCAAAGCCTGCCAGTAGCTGGTGACCATGACCTGCCTAATCCTGAGTGCTTGTCTCTTAGTGGTGGTTCCCTGTGTATGTGTGTGTCCACCAGAGTTATCTGGGTGGGTGGTCTATGAAATATTTGGAATTTATGGACAAGCTTGCCTACAGACAGGCTACTACTTTAAATGCTATTGCTTTCTGTTTGATTGTGGAGTGGTACCTGGTTAATTCTCCCCAGAATCAAATCAAACACTAATAATGCTATGAGATTCTGGTTACTATTAGTATAATTCATTTATGTGCAAGGGTAAGACTTGCCAACACATAAAACATATCCTTCAGAGCCAAGGTGAAAAGGGAATCATTCTTTGCCACTTCTTCAGAAAAGAAGAGGAAAGAAGAAAGTGAGATACTTTCTTTCTTTCTGTGTAATCCCATAGATAGCTTCTCTTTTCTGCTAACAGTTATATTCTCTCTCCAGAGTTCTAATGTACGTAAAACCACTGCATAATATTTCTCAAAATTTTAAATGTCAATAAGAATTTCAAAACAAAACAATCTATTTTTGAAAAAGAAATATTTTCTCATTGTGAAAATAATTATTCAAATGCCATACTAAGCCATTATATCTTCAATTTAGAAAATGTAAATACCCTTGGAAGAATAATACCATAATGTATTTGACATTATTTACACTTAGTATGAATGAAGGCTATGAGAATTGGCTTTTACTGGGAAGAAGGAATTAAGACACTAACTCATCAAGGAAGAACAGAAGACTGAAAGTAAAGGAATAGAAAAAAATAACCCATGCAAATGGAAATGAAAAGAAAGCTGGGATAGCAATACTCATATCAGAAAAAAACAGATTTTAAAATAAAGTCTGTAGCAAAAGACAAAGATGACCATTATATAATGATAAAGGGGCCAATCCAAGAAGAGGATATAGCATTCATAAATATATGTGCATTTAATATAGGAGTACCTAAATATATAAAGCAAGTATTAACAGACATAAAGGGAGAAATTGACAGTAATACAATAATAGTAGGATACTTGAATATACCACTTACATCAGTGGACAGATCAACCAAACAGAATATTAATAAGGAAACAGTGGCCTTAAATGACACATTACACCAGATGGTCTTAATAGATATCTGTAGAACATTCTACCAAATAAACAAACAAAAAACCCCAGCAGAATACACATTCTTTTCAAGTGCACATGGAATTTTCTCCAGGATAGATAACATGTTAGGCCACAAAACAAGTCTCAATAAATTTAGAAAGTTGAAATTATTTATATTAAACAACTTTTCCAACCACAACAGTATGAAACTAGAAATCAATTACAGGAAGAAAAATGGAAGAAACACAGACATGTAGAGACTAACAACATCTTACTAAGAAAAGAGTGAATCAACAAAGAAATGAAAGATGATATCAAAAAATACCTTGAGATGAATGAAAATAGAAATGCAACTTTCTAAAATCTATAGGACACAGCAAAAGCAGTTCTAGGAGGAAAGTTTATAGTGATATAGGCCTACCACAAGAAACAAGATAAATCTCAAATAAACAACTTAACTTTCCATCTGACAGACTTAGAAAAAGCCCAAAGTTTACAGAAGGAAGGAAATAATAAAGATCAGAGCAGAAATAAATAGAGACCAAAAAAGAAAAAAAAAAACACAATAGAAAAGATCAATGAACCTAAGAGCTGTTTTTTTGGAAAATATAAACAAAATTGATAAACCTTCAGCCAGAGTCACTAAGAAAAAAAGAGAGGCCAAATAAACAAAATTAGAGGTGAAAAAGTAACAGAAAAAGCCACAGGTACCGTAAAGTGGCCAGTCCATCATGGTGTAGTTTAAGGCTGTCACTTAGTGGAAAGGTTTATAGAGCAAATGTTCTCTCAATACTTAAAACACAACCTGAATGTCATTACTTTCTTTTGATTAAATCTCCACTAAATGCTCCTGAAAATAGAATATACTACTGAAATATGGTTTGAGTACTTCAGTATTCCAGGATTGTACATAGCCATGCAGGCTGTGCTTGCATTAACAGCATCCTGAGCAACAAGACATGTAGGAAAACTGATAGTGACTGGTATTAAGATGCTGTCACTCCTGTCCTTTCTGTGGCTACAGGACATGTGATTGGCAGCGGAGGTAAGCACATTCCAGTCACAAGGTGAGCTGTACTGTATTTCATTCAGCAACTGCTGAGAGGCCAAGAAGTATGAATTCCTCTAGGGCAATCCCTGGAAACAGCTATGGAAGTAAAGGAGTGCTACAGTTATGTCTGCCCAGATTTAGTAAAAGAATTTAACAAGTATGACACAGAGGGGCCAAGCAGATTAAACAGTATACTAGAATCAAGGCAATCTCAAAGAAAGAATTTTCCATTGACATTGCTTACGACAGACCCTTGGAACCTGAAATCTTTTTTCATCCAGAATTTGCTAATCTAGAATTTACCTACCTAACAGGTAGTAAATGAAGTAATTCAGCATTATCTTATTGGTGTCAGAGTTCTCTCTACAAGGATACTGACCTCACTTAACTGGATGTGCAGAGACTTTGTCACTCTTATATTTTGAAGGAAAAAAATGACCAAGTAAAAAGTACATTTCAAAAAGTAGCTTCAGGGCTTCCCTGGTGGTGCAGTGGTTGAGAGTCCGCCTGCCGACGCAGGGGACACGGGTTCGTGCCCCGGTCCGGGAAGATCCCACATGCCACGGAGCAGCTGGGCCCGTGAGCCATGGCTGCTGAGCCTGCGCGTCCGGAGCCTGTGCTCTGCAACGGGAGAGGCCACAACAGTTAGAGGCCCGTGTACCGCAAAAAAAAAAAAAAAAAGAAAGAAAAAAAAGTAGCTTCATACACAACAATGTGACTGTATTTAATGCCACTGATCTGTACACTTAAAAATGGCTAAAATGGTAAATTTCATGCTATATGTTACCACAATAAAAGAATTTTAAAAAATTTCTAACTTTAAGAGGCTTCATGACACTTGCCCTTACTCATTCATGGGCCAAGGAATTCCAGTAATTAGGAAATGCTACCCTCCACACAAAAAGAAAATTGGTTTTTGTTGCAAGTGTTTTAGAACTAAGAAACTAGTACAGTTGACCCTTGAACAACAAGGGTTTGAACTGTGCAGGTCCACTTATATGTGGATTTTTTTCCGATAGTAAATACTACAGTTCTACACAATCTGTGGTTGATTTAATCCATAGATGTGCAACCACGTATATGGAGGAACCACATATACGGAGGAACTATGAAGGGCTGACTATAACTTATACACACATTTTTCACTGAGTCGAGGGTCCACGCCCCTAACCCCACATTGCTCAAGGGCCAACTGTCTATTGGATTAAGTTTAATTCCTTGGACTCTTTTCCTTGATTAAAAAAAATTTTTTTTTTAATAAAAACAGCCTGTTGGATCTTCTTTTTTTCTTTTAAAGAAATGCTAGGGAGATCAGCTCGGTGCTTTGTGACCACCTAGAGGGGTGGGATAGGGAGGGTGGGAGGGAGGGAGACGCAAGAGGGAAGAGATATGGGAACATATGTATATGTATAACTGATTCACTTTGTTATAAAGCAGAAACTAACTCACCATTGTAAAGCAATTATACTCCAATAAAGATGTAAAAAAAAAAAATGCTCACAACATTCAGGTATTACCACACCAGTTTCAGCCTCTGTTTATTGAAATTTCTTCCTGGTTCACATGTCTAAGCACATGCCACTGACCCAACCTGTGAGAGGCAGATACAAAGTGGTGTTGCAGGTGCAAACGGTTGTCTACTTTGACTGCTCTTCTAACCCCTCTCCTACGACAGAAATCACTGGCAATGCCAATTAAATCTCTATCAGCTGATTTTCGGGTGGTTCTAATGCACCTGTTCCCTCTTTGTTCTTTTTTTCTTTTCTCTTCCTTTTTTATTTTTTTGGTGGGCTTTGTGTCTGGCTTCTCTCACTTAACAAGGTTTATCCACGTGTAGCATGTATCAGCACTTCATCCCTTTTCATGACCTTAGTCATTTCAGGTAGCTATAACAAAACACCATAGACTGGGTGACTTTAACTACATTTATTTCTCATCGTTCTGAAGCCTGTGAAGTCCATGAAAAAGGGGCTAGCAGATTGGAGATTTGGTTCTTGGTGAGGGCCCTCTTACTGACTTGCAGATGGCCAACTTCTCACTGGATCCTCACATGGCAGAGAGAAGATGGTTTAATGTCTTTTGCTTTCCTTATAAGGATACCAAGCCTATTATGTGGGCTCCACTCTCATGAGCCCATGTAAACCTAATTACCTTCCAAAGACCTCCTCTCTTCATATCATCACATTGGGGGTAATGGCTTCAATATTTGAGTGGCGGGTGGGGGGGAGTAGGGGAGACAGAAACATTCAGTCCATAACATGACCCAATAATATACCATTGTGCAAACAATACTACATTTCATTGATTCATTCATTAGTTGACAAGCATTTAGGTTATTTCCACTTTTTGATTATTATGAATAATGCTGTTATGAACATTTGTGTACAAGTTTTTTGTGGCCACATGTTTCAATTCTCTTGAATGTGTACCTAGGAGAGGAATTGCTAGTTCATATGGCAACTCCATGTTTAACCACTCAAGGAACTGCCAATCCGATTTCCCAAATGGCTGCACCATTTTACAATCCCAGAAGCAACATACGAGGGTGCAATTTCTCCAAATCCTCACCAACACTTATTGTCTGCCTTTTTTATTATAACCATCCATCCTAGTGGGTGTGAAGTGGTATCTCGTGATTTTTGATTTGTATTTCCCTAATGTCTAATGATGATGATCACCTTTTCTTGTGCTTGTTGGTCATTTGTATATCTTCTTCAGAGAAATGTCTATTTGAACTCTTCATCCATTTTTAATTGGATTATTTGCCTCTTTTTTATTGAGTATAAGAGCTCTTTATATTTTAGATAAAAGTCCCTTATCAGATATATGATTTGCAAATATTTTTTCCCTTTTTGAATTGTCTTTTTATCTTCTTGATAGTGTCCTTTGAAGCACAAAAGTGTTGTTTTTTTTTAAAATTTTGATGATAAATTGCTTTTTTAAAAAGCTTTTGGAGGTCTGGATCCAGAATAATGTTTTCCTAACACCTAATGAAAAGTTTCATAGAATTTTATACCAGGTAGGAAGGTAATCCAGGTGTATAGTACAAGAAGAACAAGAGAGTTTAATTGATAATTAATTAAAGGGGAAAATATTTTGATGCATAGAAAATTAAATTTCACGTAGTTAATATATAAGAATAAAGGCTCTGTAATATATTTTTACTTCTTTTCATATGTGTAAATGCACATTTTGGGGTGGTGCATTAGAACCACCCCAAAAGGAGATATTAATCTCCTTTCACAGAAAACTGATTGAAAGGAGTTATTTTATAAACACAAGCCAGAGGAAAAAGATCTATGCTTGCCCCTAACACTGACTAACTGAAACTGAAGGGAAAACAGAGTTGTTTACTCAGGTAAATATGTTGGTGATCTATAAATGATGAATAGATTTATTAAAGAAGTTATTAACTTTATATCCTGAACTACTGCTAATGACATTTTAATAAAAGTTGCTTTTGAAATAAACTTTTCTGGTTAATTTCTCCACTCTCTTTGGAATCTTTGGTAGGTAAAAAAATAAGCTAAATTCACATCTGAAAATTTTATGACAGTTTATGCAGAGCATACAAAGTTAACAGCTTATAAATTCTCCTTACCTCAAGAAAGGAAATGGGCAGAAGTAACCATGAACGACTTCTGTAGTCGCTCCTGCTAAAATACTTCTCCAGTGTACTTTTAGCTATTCATTTCCTTCTTTTTTCGAGTTATAACAGACATATAGCATTATATTACTTTCAGGTGTACACATAATGATTCAGTATTTTTATATATTGCTAAATGATCACCACAATGTCTAATTAATATCTATCACCACACATAGTTACAAAAAAATGTTTTCTTGTGATGAGAACTTAAGATCTACTCTCTTAGCAATTTTCAAATATACAGTATAGTATTATTAACTATAGTCACCATGCTATACATTGCCAGGACTTTTTTATTTTATAAGTGGAAGTCTGTACCTTTTGACCATCTTCATTCATTTCACCCACCCTCCACCACCCTGCTTCATCCACCCACCAATCCATTCCCTGTATCTATGAGTTCAGTTATCATTTTTTTTATATTCTACATAAAAGTGAAATTATATGGTATTTGCTTTCTTCTGTCTGACTTATTTCTCTTATCATAATGCCCTTAAGGTCCATTTGTGTTGTCACAAATGGCAAGATTTCATTCCTATTTATGGCTGAATAATATATAAATCACATTTTCTTTATCCATTCATCCACTGATGGACACAGTTGTTTCCATGTCTTGGCTATTATAAATAATGCTACAATGAACATAACGGTGCACATATATCTTTTCAAGCTAGTGTTTCGTTTTCATCAGATAAATACCCAGAACTGAAATTGCTGGATCATACTGTAGTTCCATTTTTAATTTCTTGAGGAACCTCCATATTATTTTCCATATTGGCTGCACCAATTTACATTCCTACCAACAGTGCACAAGGATTCCCTTTTATTCATCTTCTCACCAATACTTGTTATTTGTTGTATTTTTGATAATAGCCATTCTGACAGGTGTGAGGTGATATCTCATTGTGGTTTTGATTTGCATTTCCCTGATGATGAGTGATGTTAAGCACCTTTTCATGTACCTGTTGTCCCTTTGTATGTCTTCTTTGGAAAAATGTGCATTCACATCCTCTGCCCATTTTTTAATCAGATTGGTTTTTTGCTATTGAGTTGTATGAGTTCTTTATATATTTTGGATATTAACCCCTTATCAGGTATGTGATTTTCAAATATCTTCTCTCATTTGGTAAGTTGCCTTTTCATTTTGTTGATGGTTTCCTTTTTTGTGCAAAACCCCTCTGCTCTTTAATGATAATATTAAACAACAAGATGGCACAATTTATGGACAAATAATTTTCATAATAAAAAGTATCCTTTGTATTGCTCCATTGTTGCAATAATATGAAATTTAATTTTGAGAAAGATGCACTTAGGTTTTGGTGGTACTTTCAAGAAAACACTAGTTCTCAAAAAAATTGTTATTTCTAGTTATTCCCAAGAAAAATGCTGAAACATTAAATGAATCTAAATATTAAGGGCTCCACGTGAAGCCGCATGCTAAGCCTCAGCTCTAGTGAGGCTGTGCAACACCTTGATTTTAAACTTCTAGCCTCTGTGAGAGAATACATTTCTATAGTTTTAAACCACCAAGTTTGTAGTACTTTGTTACAGCAGCCCTAGAGAAAAATACTCTAGCTAACAGTCTCCTCATTGTTCATGAAATACATCAACCTGTTTCCCACCTCCACACCTTTGCTTAACTATTCCATCATCCCAAATGCCATACCTTTCACCTTTCCACTTATCCTTCCTAGCCTTCGGGACCTCTCTCAGTCCTACTTATTCCAAGCAATTTTCTCCAGCTCTTCCTACCCACTTATGCTCTTAACTGTTCATCGCAATATATATTATATACACTCTTCTCGTACTACTTAAGGTTCTATGTCTTGTTTCCCTAAACAAATTGAAAGTTCCATGAATGCAGATTCTTATGTAACCTTAAACTTAGCAAGCATGAAGACATATTTAATTACTGCATAGCGTCGGATAAACCAAGATAATGGGCCTCACAGCTGTAGCACCACCGATATTAAAAACCAAATCTCAGTGACCTTGCTGCAGACTCCTCCCCAGATTCTACACCTCACAGGCTGAACTGCTATAACGCAGTTAGAATGGAATGAATGAGAGCCCAGGTCATTCCCCTGTTGTGCTGTTCAGAGCTAAAATTCCACCCGAAAAGCTATTACTGTCACCTTGTCGTTGTTTTGTGAAATAAAAAGGGGATCTATGAAAGGTTACCACAGCAAAGCTATAATTCCTACAGCATTATAGTAATAGTGTTATCAAAGATCTTTGATGCATTTAGGTTGCAGAGGTCTGAGGTTGCTGATCTTGATATTAATCGAAGAGAAGACTAATAGTAAAATAAAATGAATGAAACAGACCTCAGGAAAAATATTCCAATCTTCCTTTGTAATCCAAGCATGAAGGAAACATTTTCTCAAAGTGGAATGGCCTTGAATGGATATTTGCAAATTATCTTTCTTTTCTTCCTTCTTTGTTCCCAGCCAATGGCTTTAGATAAACTCTGTTATCATATCTGCTTATGTACCTATTTTCAGGAGTCTCAGGTAAGAACCCATGACCCAACGCCTTGCAAAATGTAGGAAAGCTAACTTGCTGCAGGGAAGAACCTTGAATGCAGTTATGGACCAACTGTCAAAGATGCTGTTAGGACAAGGTACACACAAGACACTTCCTCCTCTGGCCTCTCTTAATACAATATGAGTTTTAATGGGACTAAGTGGGTGGAACTGGGAAGTTACATTATCAAGACAAAGTCTTCATGGAAGTTCCCCTCTCTGAGTCAGACTTGGGCCAGGACATTGCCTGCCTCCCATGGAATAGTGGAATCCGTGTGATCAAAAAAATCTTAGGGATTCTCCAAGCCAAGAAGTCATTGCCTCCCCTAAATTATCCCAAAATCCAAAGGGGAATGGCCACTAGATACTGATGAAACAACTCTTTAACTTACCACCAACACTAGCTGAGCAAAGATTTCACACCCAGCCACCATGAGTCCCATAGAGAGGACTCCACAATTCATTAACCCTCTTCCGCTATCCTCCCCATCACGGGTCACAGCCACTGGAGCTACAGAACTGCCACAGTGAGAGTTTTCCCTCTCTTCTATTTTATACTTGGTCAGCATGATTTCCCAGAAAACTGAGTTTCAAAAGACTCTCACAATTTCTCCCTTTCCCTCCCTCTCCTTCTCTCTCTGTGTCACACACACACACGCACGCACGCATGCACACATGAATTTGAAGGGCTTGGTTTGGCTCATTATTTCCTTTTCCATAATTTCCATTCATTCAATAGGTTACCAAGTATCAAAAAAAAACAAACAAAAAAACTTTTCTAAGACACTGGGAAAAAAGCTTTGGCTTCATGGTGTGTCAATGTTTATGATATGCAGGGCCCTCTTGCTCTGTCTGTGGGTACAGCACACACACGCACAGAGCTGGCCAGATGGCTGACAGGCACAAATGCCACCAGCCACCACCATGCTGGGCCTTCAGGCCTTCACAGTGAATCGTCTCTCAGGGACCTACAGTCTTTCCTGAAGTCTGATCGCTATTGTCAACACTCCAGGTCTACAAATAATTCTGTACATTCTAGAATAGTGGTTCTCAACGTGGGTGCATGTTAGAATCACCTGGAAATTTTTATTTAAAAGGTGATGTCTGCCCATCCTAGAGATTCTGGTTTGACTGGCTGGGAATGGTCTAGGATCAGTGGATTAGTCACCAGGAGGCTATGATGTATGGCCCAGGTCAAGAGAACCTGGGGAGGTGGGGAGTGAGTCAGTGTTCCAGCCTCTTTTTCCAAAAGGCCCACAATCTCTATATAAATTCATATTTGCAAATAAATTTGGGAGGAAAGTGAGATGCTAATTCCTCTCACCATAGGGATTTTAACCCTCTCTGCCCACCTATTACAACTATTTCCCTTTCAATTATAGCCAAAAGCAAATATAAAGAATTTTGTTGTAAACAACATTGTTTCTCCTTCCATTTACTGCCTCAGTAGGAAGATGTAACTGTTGGCATTGCATTATTATAATAAAGAGAGAAAATACACCATTCCAAGTGACATTAGAATGTGTTGATCGTGCAATCTTGTCCTCTATTCGCTCATTTTTATCTAAATTCACAGCAGGAAAAGGGGTCATAATTTTCCTATTTTGTGCAACTATAGGCTATTTTAATAAGAAGCAAGCATAGATAATTATCTGAAAGGTCTTCTATTATAAGAAGCAAATCACTTCTCCTAAAAATACTAGTAAATAACACCCTTATGTGACATATAGTCATAACCCTGCCTCAAGGGAGGACAAGGCCAATTTATCAGATTTTCATCTGCCTCATTAAATTCTCCACTCGTTTCAGAGCCTGCAATTTAATTGCAGAGAGAAACTATAAATGACCCTGCAGAGTGCATGTGGAAGAGTTAGCCATCACCTTTATTTATAAGTTATTCTAAACAAAGAAGCTAGCAAATATGAACACAGTCGATATCTCCCAGGCCACACCAACTGGGGGTAAAAATAGGGTCACATATGTTATAAACAGGAGTTGTTGATTTTGTTCTCCATCAACTCTGCCAAAACTCTGGTCCCCTCAAAATAACTCTCAAAGAATTCTGGGAGTCTTAAGGGGCTATGGGAACTAAGGCTTGTATTTGCTATGGATGTCTGCCCTTTTCCTCTGTCCTGCTCAAGCTCACTAAAGTGAAAGTGTCTCAGACGTAGAGAACAAACGTATGGACACCAAGGGGGGAAAGTGGGGATGGGATGAATTAGGAGACTGGGATTGACAATATATACACTAATACGTCTGAAATAGATAACTAATGAGAACCTGCTGTATAGCACAGGGAACTCCACTTTGCTGCACAGTAGAAACTAACACAACATTGTAAAACAACTATACCCCAATAAAAAATAAATTAACTAACTAAATAAATAAAGTGAAAGTGTCTGTTTCGGAGGACTCCAGAGTTGTGAGCTACACCATCACCACCTTTATGCCTGGAGCGGTTACTATTACACAGCCGATGCTGACTGACACACTCTATACCCGTGGAGGTTTCTCTTTTGACTCTTTCTTGGAGTCACCTTGTCATAGGACTTAAGTGTGACTCCATGGAGTCTGAGCTGGAGAATTATATGGATGAAAGGCATTTGCTCTGTGTAAGATCATCCCTCCTCTCTGGCTTTGCACCATTCTCCCAGAATCAAGCATTTTTGTCTTCATTTTCTCCTATGAATTTTTTTATTGGAGACTCTTCAGTTTACCTATTCACCCCTCCCCACCCCAGTCCTCCAGATGTATTCATTCATTCATTCACTCAACAGTTAGGCACTGTTGAGGACACAACAATGGCCTGGACGGGTACAGTCTTCTCCTCATAGACCAAATGCCATAAGCAGGTTCTCTGGTGGGGAAGTTGAGGATTCTGTGTGCATGCAAAGGACAGGCGCTTCCTCCCATATGTGTGTAGTCAAGGAATGGTTCTCAGAGGAAAGAAACGCCTCAGAACGGAAACTAAAAGAAGGAGTGGGAGCTGGGCAGGCAAGGCAGAGCAAGAACCAGGGCGCAGAGAGAGAGTACTGGGAGGTGGGACAAGGAAGGCGCAACTCCAGACATAAAGAGCATCATGTACAGAGTCTCAGAGGGTAGGCAGAACATTGCAAATTCCAAAGATAATCCCAGAAGACTCACTTCCATCAGAAGTTTTACCTTTCTGCGCCAATAACTTGTAATCAGAAAGGGGAAAAAACAGCTGATTGGGCTTGCTCTTCTGAGTGGTTTTTTTTTTTTTTTTTCTTTTTTTGCGGTATGCGGGCCTCTCACTGTTGTGGCCTCTCCCGTTGCGGAGCACAGGCTCCGGACGCGCAGGCCCAGCGGCCATGGCTCACGGGCCCAGCCGCTCCGCGGCATATGGGATCCTCCCAGACCGGGGCACGAACCCGTATCCCCTGCATCGGCAGGCGGACTCTCAACGACTGCGCCACCAGGGAGGCCCCTGAGTGGTTTTTTTTTTGAGGTGTTAATTAAGTAGGGACAGGCTCTGAAGTCAAATGGAAATAGAGTTGCCAGATAAACTACAAAATGCCCAGGTAAATTTGAATTTCAGATGATATATATACATATGTATGTGTATATATATACATATATATATATATATGTATATATATACATATATATTCAAAAAATAATTTTTAGTACAAATACCTCAAATATTGCATGGTATATACTAAAAGCTATTTGTTGTTTATCTGGAATTCTAATTTAACTGGATGTACTATATTTTTATTTGCTAAAGCTGGCAACCATAGACCATGAAAATGACCAAAAACTTGGTCACATTCACTGGAAAATCAATTGGAAAAAGAAGAGATAAGATTACAAAAGCAGACATCAATGGTAAAAACATAAAAAAAAATGCAACTCACAGAAAAAAAGATTACAGCAGGTCAAGCAAATTTCCTTGTCTGAATTCTAAATAACTAAAACCCATGGAGAATGTCTTACAATAGCATATAGAGGGTTCTTTGCCACAAGCACTTTATAAGAACAGGATTGCAGAGGAAGGACCCCTAAGACTGAGTCCCCAACTCACTAGAAATTATCATCTAGCCAATGAAACTGACACCAACAGAAATGAGACCTGCAGTCATCAAGCATCAGGGTCAGCCATCTTTGGACTCCCGGTCACACACAGACAAGGTGGTGACCTCATCATGGTTCTTGAGAATTCTGGCGGATGAAAGCACATCTAAATGCATGTGTGTTTGTCTTCTGGCAGCTCGTTATAATAGAGCCTTGTGCCCATGTCTTGTGGTCCAGTCTCCATACATAGGCCCCACCTCTGACTCTGAAGGAAATGGATGAGAAACAGCATGTCCACTGGGAGGAAGAAAGTTTACAACAGCAGAAAACAAACAAAATAGACCGGGAATGGGAAGCAAAAAGGATTTCTGCTTTCTTAGTCCTGATATGAAGAACAGTAATGTTTGATGAAGAAAATGGGAAGAATAAATAAATTTATTCATAAATAAATTTTCCATAGATAGGCTTGTAGCAAATCTGAGTTTTTAATGGACACAAGAGAAAGACTGAAGATAGAATATTTTTCTTCTTTTGCAACTTGAATAAACTGTTGACCTTAAGTGGAAATACACTAAGTTTGAGGACAGATGAGAACAAAACCAATAAATTTCATAAGACTGTAGTGAACAGCAGATGGTGAAAAAGTCTTACCAAACCAGACATCTGCTTTCATCTCTAAGAGACAAGAGAGATGTACAAAATATTTTTAAAGGATACCAAAAGAAGAGGCATTAGAGATGACAGAGTGCAAAGGCGCAGCCTCAGATTTCAAATCTAGAGGTACCCGCATGGTCATTTGTCCATATACTCCTTACCCCCAGCCTTCTGCCCCAGACCCCTGAGCTTCCACAGTAGCTGGTAGTCTCAGTTCTTCACATTCAATCCCAATCTGAAATTGTAGTCTAGAGTCCAGCTTTGAACTATTCAAAGCTGAAACGCCTAAAACCCCCTCTTCCTATTCCCTACCACTTTCAATCCATCCTCCCCTGCAATAAAACTAAGTATACTCATTCCGGGTTCCAAGATGGAGACAGCCTCTTCTTTCCAGAAGCAGGCACAGCAGTGGGGTGGGTCATGTAGGTTGATCTTCCCACCCAGTTCTTTACATCAAGTTAAAATAAAAAGTAGTTTTCACTCATGAGGTTCATATGCTACACTAGACTTGAATATATATGTTGCATTTTTTTTGCAATTAAAAAGTAGGGTTATTTGGAGACATTCCAAAACATATAATCAAAAAAAAGGAGAGTTAAGCTTTGCTTGTATGAAACAATGTACAATAGAAGTGAGCCATGTTAAAAATAATCTCAGTTGGATGTTCTTATGAACCAAAGCTTTATTAGAAACCATGCTTTCGGATCAAATCATCTGCTGCAAAGTGAACACAGCCTTAAAACAGGTGATTAGTTCCTATTCTTTCTTCTTTTTTAAGAAACAGTTTTTTTTATTTCAAAAATAATATCAAGGGACTTCCCTGGCAGCCCAGTGGTTAAGACTCCACACTTCCAATGCAGGGGGCACGGGTTCAATCCCTGGTTGGGTAACTAAGATCCCACATGCCCTGTGGTGCAGTAAGTAAGTAAGTAAGTAAGTAAGTAAATAAATAAATAAATAAATAAATAAGTAAATAAATAAATAAGAAAGAAAGAACAAAAACAAAACAATATCAAAAGTTTGGGAAACCAAAAGCACAAAGAAGAAATTTTAAATCACTCATAATCCTATTACTTAGAAGTAACCACTATTAATTTATATGTTGTTATTTAGCCTCCTAGTCTTTGTTCTGTATTTACAAAATGTTATTATAAAAATGAAATCATCCTGTGATTATTGTTTAGTAACAAATTTACCAACAAACATATACAGGCAACACGCTTACATCATTAAATATTCTTCTAAAACACATAGGTAATTTTTTTTATTAAAGTATAGTTGATTTACAATGTGTTAGTTTCAGGTGTACAACAAAGTGATTCAGTTATACATACTTCTTCAGATTCTTTTCCATTATAGGTTATTACAAGATATTGAGTATAGTTCCCTGTGCTATACAGTAGGTCCTTGTTGTTTATCTATTTTATATGTAGTAGTGTGTATCTTTTAATCAAGCACCGTAAAATATTGTACACTGAACGTAAGTGAAAAGGCACTAAATTTGAGAAGAGATGAGACAATACATTGATTTTATCTTACAGATGTGCCTTAATTTATTTAACCAATCCTCCTCATTTACCAAGAATTTAGATTATTCCCCACACTAGTTCCCTCGCTCTCGCTCTCTCTTCCCTCCCCATTAGCAATAATAAATATGACATCCTTGTAGCTAACCTTTTTGCACATCTAGTTATTTCCTTGAGATAAATTCCTAGAAGTGTAAGTGCTGGGTCAAAGGGAATTTACTATGCTTCCTGAACCAAATGTTTCTGTTTTCCTCCTGAATTTTTCTAGAATTAAGCAAGATCTCCACATGGGCCATTTTGGTGATGTATGCAGTTTACAAGCATATTTCTTCTTGCATAATTCATTTACAATTTCTAATTTCATTGTACCAAGTGGCAGATGTTAAACACATGTCTATTAAACTTTTAAAAAAATCAGTCACCGTAACTTTCTTATGCTGACAACTCCAGTCATTTCCAGTTCATTAAACTGTGTCGCAAAATTAAATCAATTCACGAAAGCAACTAAACCTTGTAAAAGCAAGAAAGAGCTCATTTCTGTCCAAAGTAGTATAGAGAACTGTATTATTCTTAAATCTGAAATCACTGCAGGCACACACAACAACATGAATAAATCAATAGGCATTGTGCTGAGCAGATGAAGCCAGACACAAAAGAGCACATATTTATGATTCTGTTTATGTAAAGTTCAAGAATAAGCAGAACTAATAGTGAGGGAGAGAAGTCAAAATAGTGGTGACCTCTTGAGGTCATGGAAGATGACTGACTGGGAAGCAGCCCAAGGGAGCCTTCTTGGGTCCTGGAGATATTCTATCTATTGGCCCGGATGACAGCTGCACAGGTATATGGAAGAAACTATTGAAATGTACATATAAAAAATTAAACAATATATTTAAAATTTGTGTACTTTTACTTTATGTACTTTACTGTTGTATGTTGTACTTTGATTTTTTTAAAAAACTCCAAAAAAATCAAGTTCTAAATCAGTGGTTTATGTATTCGGTTCCTAGGGCTGTCATAACGATGTACAACAACTGGTCAGCTTAAAACAATAGAATTTTATTCTCTCACCGTCCTGGAATCCACGAGCTGAAAACAAGATGTCAGCAAGGCCATGCTCCCTCTAAAACCTGTAGGGGGAACTCCTTCCTTGCCTCTTCCTAGCTTCTGGTGGTTTGCCAGCAATCTTTGGCATCCCTTGACTTACAGATGCATCACTCCAATTCTCTGTCTTCATATGATGTCCTTGCTGTGTCTCTTGCCTTCACATGGCCGTATTCGTATAAGGACACCAATCATATTGAATTAGGGGCCCACTCTTCCCATTTGACCTCAACTAATTACATTTGCAACAGCCCTATTTTCAAATAAGGGCATATTCTGAGGTACTGGGGGTTAGGATTTCAACATACAATTGGGAGGGACATGATTCAACCCATAAAAGTTTACACTCTTTTACATTTTCTTCCAAAAATTTAAGTTCTGCAAAAGGAACCAAAATGAAGGAAATGCTGTCTGGAAGGTTTTATATCAGTCAGCAGTAAATAAACTCTATTTGCAAGGAGATTCCTCAGGAAATCCTCAGTCAGGGCTACAGATCTGTTCTTAGTTTCCAGAGTATGCATCAGAGGGAGGGAAGACACTTGTGAAAAATTACACAAGGGGAATTTGAAGATATGAAGAAAGAGCTCACAGGCATAGCAATTCAGTGCAGTACTTCTGAAATACTAAGATATGTTATGGTTCATTGTTGTCCCAGTATCCAGCCAGCTGGCTGCCTCAAGGAAAGTTTTTTGGCAGCATAGAAAACAGCAGTAGAGAGTCAGCCTCTCTGGGTTTTGTATTCCAGAGTGAGAAGAAGATTAGGTGTGTAGCCACAATAGCTTGGGCAAAATTTTGGAGGCAGAATCTCATCTCTGCCCCTTAGACGTGAGAAGGATTCTTTTGGCATTGGGATGGAAGAAAAAAGAGAAAGGGGGCTTACTTTCTGATTCCTAGTAGACCTGCTCAGGTTGGGAGGGGGTCAGATGCCGGTGAGGGAAAAACTGCAGCAGAAAAGACCATGGACAGCCTCACAGGTATTTCTGTCCCAGGTTTGGCCCAGCATCAGCAGAGGGCCCAGGGCCATGTGAACAGCTAAGGGTCACCTCAACAGAGACCTACAAAAGCCAAGAATTGAAGGGGCTTCTTGCCCACACGCAGCAACAAAAAAAAGTGATTCATTACATTGATTACTAAATCTGACATAGTTTGTCCCCATTTATAAGACATTTCAAATAAATAAATGCACAAATCAGAAAAATACATCCCTTGTCAGATCACAAATTTCAATTTTGGGTTCAGAGATCATAGTCACCAAAAAAATCCAGCAAAAGGGAAAATTATTCAGTGTTTCTAAGAGCACCAAGAAGGACAGGAACTAAAATTGAATTAGAGCTGAAACTTGGAACCAATGATTCAACTTTTATCAACTGTTTAGTTGATATCTAAAGAAGAAACCAAAAGTATCTGGCATGCTGTCCAGGATATAAGAGCATAAAAGGGACTCAGACCAACAAGAGCTGGTCAGTCTTGCCCACAAAAAGGAAACTGGCAGAAGAAAGCAATAGGTGGGAAGCAAAGCGAGATCCATGAAAAGGATTCCAATGGTAGCTGGGCACGCCTTGCTGCTTCTCTTAAATCCATCTGCCAATATTATCTTAACCATGAGCGGCTCCCCAGCTGTAAAAAATGTACTCTGCTAACAAAACCACTTTTAGAAGAACATCGACCAAAAGCAGACGTATTTATACATACACAAATTGATGCTGTCTTTGCAGACAGGACTGGCCTGTATCCATTTGATATGTTCATTGTTAAATAGTTCTACCTACGCATTTTAGCAACACTGAGTATTTCTGCCCTTCACCTGACCTCTTAGATGACCGGGATTTCTGAACCAAATTTGGAAAGTCTGATCTGACAAGGGAATCTTTTTTTTCTGACCTGTGAATTTATTTGTGTAATGTATATATATATTTATAGTCTTATAAATGAGGATCAATTATGTCAGATTAAATTAGAGGTTTATTCATTTTACTGAAAAGAATAAAATTACATGAAACTGAGTCTTAGCAAGAAAATCCAGGACATATGGTCATCAGACGAGGAAAACTGGGCTTTGTAGAGGAGAGAGCAGCAGTCATCTGGAAACTGTCCCTTGTTTCTGGCAGCAGAGGAGTTTACCTCCAGAAAATTGATCACTCTGTGAGTGCAAGGTCCAGCTCGGCCTCATGTGCCAAGGAAGACCTAACTATCATCTGGTGATGATAATGAGAAAAGAATGATTCCACAGGCTGAAGCAAAGCATGTGCTCGGATCCAATTTCCTTTGACTGCATTCAGACAGTCCCTGGTCTACTGTCAGCAGGCCCCTATGTGCTCCTTTCCAAGCTAAGCATACTTGTGCTGCTCCATGGATGTCTGAGGTCTCTTTCTAACAGACCTAACCACGAGATGGACTTTCCTGCATGTTTGCCGATTCTGTTAGTTACATCTCATGCTTTGCATCTCAAATTAATTCACCAGCAGATGAATATTTTGGCCAGAGCCAAAATAGTGAATATTTCCATTTCTAAAACATTACAGAAAATAAAAATTACTTCCATTCATTGATTATTCTCCACCATGGACCTATACATTTAATCTTTAAAATAAATAAGCTGATATCTTGGTTGAGGGTAAACGGATGACAGTTCTGAAATCATGAAAAAAAATAAGTGAAATTGATTCTTCTGATGCTATGCAGGAGACCTGACATCTAATAAAACACGCTCTTCTATAGATGAGGACCTTGACTCACAAAGCGCTTAAGGCAACAGCTCTCGAACTGAACGTGTATCAGAATCTCCTGGGACATGTCAACTCCAGCATCAGAGATTGCTGCAGTGGGTCTGGAGGGGAGGGCCAGGAATCTGCCTGCAGGAGGGTATAACCTACATATTTAACGATCACCCCAGGTGATTCTGTTGCAGGTGATGTCCAGAATGCACTATGAAAAGATATTGAAACCAACCCCAGAGTCATGAAAACAAAACCAGCAGAGTCTGAGCTTAGAATGTGGGGACTGAGATGAGGGATAAGGAAGGTGTCCGGGCTCTTGGGCCTGACTCTCCCTCCTCTGCCCTGCTCCTCACTGCCAGGCTGCCCTTGCACTTGCCCTGAAAGCTATCTAAGTTAAGATTATATTGGAATTAAAATTTGAACGACATGGTGCAATATATACTTCAATGTATACCACTAGATTATTATGCCCCCATAATAAACATCAGGTAATTTTATTACCTTTATATCACAGGAGATTGAAATGACACTCAAAATAGTTAACTGTCCAAAATCACATAGCAAGAAAGTAGAAGAGCCAGACACAAACTTACTCTGTAGGCACACAATCCCACTGCTTCCCTGAAGGGTCCAAGGGGGATGAATCAGCTTTTCCTACTTAAAAGTTTGCCACCATCAAGTGGCTCCAATTTCTCTCCTAGTCCTTCCATCAGTCAGTTAGTGACATTTATTTGGCACCCGCTGTCTTCAGAAGGCCAAATACAGGAACTCAAAGGCCCCCAATTGCTCTTACAGGAGCTCAGGACACTCTAAGGCCTGAGAGTACTTTTCATTTGTACCAGTTGACTTTTTCACTTCTGCAAGAGCACATCTGGCCTTCTGGATGGAGCTAATAGTGGGTTATAATAAAACTTTTTTCCAAATTGCTTCCTGATTTGTATTCAGTTTTTAAAGCACAACATGGTCTGGAGTATTTAACTCTTACTAAAAGCAGAACTGGGAATTCTCTTGAAAATAGAACTGCCACTTGTAACTTAAGCCCCAATGCAAAATCCAGAGCCTTTAGAACTGACTACTGAGTGACCTCAAACTTGAGAGAAAAGATATTCTGTACCCTTGAGGCACAAATGCCCTCTCCACGGCCAATCCTGTTACCCTCAGCCATCAGTCCAGTACCACTCCCTTCCTGTGGGTATAAAAAGACAGTTGGGAAGGAGTGGGAATTTTCTAGAAGTCTATGGAGAGGTTTTTTGGCTTTTCCTCCCCTTCCTTGAGAGGTAGGAGTAGTATTGCTAAAAGTGAATGTCCTGTAATACGAGGATTAACCTCAGCAGTCTTCACACTGTGGGCCCCTGGCTGTCTCCTAAACATTTTCAGGGGGTTCACAAGGTCAAAACTCATTTCATAAGAAGCCTAAGATATTACTTGCCTTCTCACTGTTTTGATTTTTGCACAGATAGTACAAAAGCAGTGGAGAGTAAAACCCACGGGTGCCTTAGCAGGAATCAAGGCAGTGGCACCAAACTTAATCATTGTATTCTTAACCTCCACCACTCACAGTTAGAAGGAGAAAAATGATACCCACAAGTAGTAAATGATGTAAATGTAGTAGTAAATGATGAAGTAGTAAAAGTTATTAATTTTATTATACCCTGTCACTTGATTACCTGTCTTCTTAATATCCTGCAAGAAAATGAAGGGAAGTACACGTAAAGCACTTCAGCTGCATACTGAAGTACCCCGTTGTCTTCAGGGAAAGTATTATGTGATGGAGTTGTGAGCTGACGTAGCTGCTCTTTTCATGGAATACTGTATTAGTTTCCTATTGTTGCTATAACAAAATGCCACAAACTTAGAACAACACAAATTTACTATCTTACATTTCTGGAGGGCAGTAGTCTGATGTAGATCTCACTGGGCTCAAGGTGTCAGTAGTAAATTCCTTCTGGAAGCTCTAAGAAAAAAATCCCTTTTTTTGTTTTTCTGGGAGGCCTTTTCCAGCTTGCAGAATCCATCTGCTTTCTTCAGCTCATGGCTTCTTCTTCTAATTTCAAAGCCAGCAGGAAAGCATCTCCAAATTCCCTGCCTCCCTCATTCACCTATAAGGACACCTGTGATTACACTGGGGCTCAGACTGGTCATCCAGGACAGTCGCCCTGTCTTCAAATTCTTACCTGAATCACGCCTTCAATGTCTCTTTCACTAGCAAAGTAACATATTCACAGGTTCCAGGGATTAGGACACAGACACCTTTGGTGGACCATTATTCTGCTTTCCGTAACATTATTTTTACTTGAAAGAATGAATAATAGACAAACTATCATTTTTCAGACTTGGGTATTTGGCAGATACTTTCTCAAAATCAGCAAAGTAAGCCTCTCACTTCTAGGAAAACAGCTCATAGTATTTGTTACCAAAAATAAAATTCAAGTTCTCAAGTGAAAATTAAAATTTTGGAAAATTTGTGTCTACCACAATGACCCTGAAAAATTCCTGATACTAAAGGACTTTTCTAATGAGATTGGTATGTGACACTTTGGATATTGCATAATGAAATATGTTCACAGTTGGAAGATCTGATTAGGTGAACCAATATTTTTCAAATAGTCACTGCATATTATGAAATCATGCATGGCTTAATGATTATTCAATGTGCAAGAGGGATCAATAGATTTTAATGCAACATAGTATGAAAAGTTTGTTGATATGGTTTTAAATTCCACATTGCAACCAACCTCTAAGAAACTACCACTTTCAAATTTTGGTATAGTATTTAAGAAGATTACTCACGTCTGTAATAATCTATATGGGAAAAGAATCTGAAAAAGAATAGGTATATGTATAACTAAATCACTTTGTTGTACATCTGAAACTAACACAACATTATAAATCAAATATACTCCAATATAAAAGATAAATAAAAAAGAAAAAAAAAGAAGACTACTCACAATTACCTGAAGACACTATCAGAATATTCCTCCCTTTCCAAATGTGTATCTGTGTCATGCCAGATTTTTTTTATATCTCAATTTTAAAAAGATCACAACTTTAAAGACTAAATGCACAATAAGATATTAGAATCCAGTTATAATCTATTAAGCCAGGCACTACAGCTATTTGCAAAACTGAAAAACAATGCTACTCTTCTCATTGACGCTTGTTTGGGAAAATATAGTTATTTTTCATTAAAAATAATCAAGTTGATAACAGCCCCAGACGCACTAAACATTTGGGGACTTCCGGGGAAGATGGCAGAAGAGTAAAACGCAGAGATCACCTTCCTCCCCACAGATACACCAGAAATACATCTACACTTGGAACAACTCCTACAGAACACCTACTGAATGCTGGCAGAAGACCTCAGACCTCCCAAAAGGCAAGAAACACCCCTCGTACCTGGGTAGGGCAAAGCGGAGAGATTCCCGCACAGAGGATCGGTGCCGACCAGCACTGACCAGCCAGAGAGGCTTGTCTGCTCACCCGCCGGGGCGGACGGAGCTGCGAGCTGAGGCTCGGGCTTCGGTCGGAGCGCAGGGAGAGGACTGGGGTTGGCGGCGTGAACACAGCCTGAAGGGGGTTAGTGTGCCAAGGCTGGCCGGGAGGGAGTCCGGGGAAAAGTCTGGACCTGCCGAAGAGGCAAGAGACTTTTTCTTCCCTCTTTGTTTCCTGGTGCGTGAGGAGAGTGGATTAAGAGCGCTGCTTAAAGGAGCTCCAGAGAAGGGCGCAAGCCGCGGCTAAAAGCACGGACCCCAGAGACGGGCGTGGGACGCTAGGGCTGCTTCTGCCGCCGCCGCCAAGAGGCCTGTATGCGAGCGCAGTTCACTGTCCACGCCCCCCTTCCGGGGAGCCTGTGCAGCCCACCACTGCCGGCGTCCGGGAATCCAGGGACAGCTTCCCCGGGAGAGCGCACGGTGCGCCTCGTGCTGGTGCAACGTCACGGCCGGCCTCTGCAGCCGCACGCTCACCCCGCCTCCACGCCCCTCCCTCCCCCCCGGACTGAGTGAGCCAGAGTCCCCGAAGCGGCTGCTCCTTTAACCCTGTCCTGTCTGAGTGAAGAACAGACGCCCTCCGGCGACATACACACAGAGGCGGGGCCAAATCCAAAGCTGAGCCCCGGGAGCTGTGAGAACAAAGAAGAGAAAGGGAAATCTCTCCCAGCAGCCTCAGAAGCAGTGGATTAAAGCTCCACAATCAACTTGATGTACCCGGCATCTGTGGAATACATGAATAGACAACGAATCATCCCAAATTGAGGAGGTGGACTTGGAGAGCAAGATTTATGATTTTTTCCCCTTTTCCTCTTTTGTGAGTGTGTATGTGTATGCTTCTGTGTGAGATTTTGTCTGTACAGCTTTGCTTCCACCATTTGTCTTAAGGTTTTATCCATCCGTTTTTTTTTTTTAATTTTTTTCTTCATAATTATTTATTTTAATAACATTTATTTTATCTTACTTTATTTTATTTTACTTTATCTTCTTCTTTCTTTCTTTCCTTCCTTCCCTCCTTTAGACAACAAATCATCCCAAATTGAGGAGGTGGACTTTGAGAGCAAGATTTATCATTTTTTCCCCGTTTCCTCTTTTTGTGAGTGTGTATGTGTATGCTTCTGTGTGAGATTTTGTCTGTATAGCTTTGCTTCCACCATTTGTCCCAGGGTTCTATCCGTCCTTTTTGTTTGTGTGTTTGTTTATTTGTTTGTTTTATCTTAATAATTATTTTTATTTTAATAACTTTATATTTTATCAAACTTAATTTTATTTTACTTTATCTTTCTTTCTTTTTGTCCTTCCTTCCCTCCTTGCTCCCTCCTCCCTCTGTTCTTTCTTACTTTCTTTCTTCCTTTCTACTTCTACTAATTCTTTCTTTCTACTTTTTCTCCCTTTTATTCTGAGCCGTGTGGATGAAAGGCTCTTGGTGCTGCACCCAGGAGTCAGTGCTGTGCCTCTGATGTGGGAGAGCCAACTTCAGGACACTGGTCCACAAGAGACCTCCCAGCGCCACATAATATCAAACGGCGAAAATCTCCCAGAGATCTCCATCTCAACAACAGCACCCAGCTTCACTAAACGACCAGCAAGCTACAGTGCTGGACACACTATGCCAAACAACTGGAAAGACAAGAACACAACCCCACCCATTAGCAGAGAGGCTGCCTAAAATCATAATAAGTCCACAGACACCCCAAAACACACCACCAGACGTGGACCTGCCCACCAGAAAGACACGATCCAGCCTCATCCACCAGAACACAGGCATTACTCCCCTCCACCAGGAAGGCTACACAACCCACTGAACCAACTTTAGCCACTGGGGACAGACACCAAAAACAATGGGAACTACGAACCTGCAGCCTGCAAAAAGTAGACCCCAAACACAGTAAGATAACCAAAATGAGAAGACAGAAAAACACACAGCAGGAGAAGGAGCAAGATAAAAACCACCAGACCTGACAAATAAAGAGGAAATAGGCAGTCTACCTGAAAAAGAATTCAGAATACTGATAGTAAAGGTGATCCAAAATCTTGGAAATAGAATAGACAAAATGCAAAAAAACATTTAACAAGGACCTACAAGAACTAAACATGAAACAAGTAACAATGAACAACACAATAAATGAAATTAAAAATACTCTAGATGGGATCAATAGCAGAATAACTGAGGCAGAAAAACAGATAAGTGATGTGGAAGATAAAAGAGTGGAAATAACTACTGCAGATCAGAATAAAGAAAAAAGAATGAAAAGAACTGAGGACAGTCTCAGACACCTCTGGGACAACATTAAACGCACCAACATTCGAATTATAGGGGTTCCAGAAGAAGAAGAGAAAAAGAAAGGGACTGAGAAAATATTTGAAGAGATTATAGTTGAAAACTTCCCTAATATGGGAAAGGAAAGTTAATCAAGTCCAGGAGGCACACAGAGTGCCATATAGAATAAATCTAAGGAGAAATATGCCAAGACACATATTAATCAAACTGTCAAAAATTAAATACAAAGAAATCCTATTAAAAGCAGCAAGGGAAAAACAACAAATAACACACAAGGGAATCCTCATAAGGTTAACAGCTGATCTTTCAGCAGAAACTCTGCAAGCCAGAAGGGACTGGCAGGACATATTTAAAGTGATGAAGGAGAAAAACCTGCAACCAAGATTACTCTACGCAGCAGGGATCTCATTCAGATTTGATGGAGAAATTAAAACCTTTACAGACAAGCAAAAGCTGAGAGAGTTCAGCACCACCAAACCAGCTTTACAACAAATGCTAAAGGAACTTCTCTAGGCAAGAAACACAATGAAGGAAAAGACCTACAAAAACAAACCCAAAACAATTAAGAAAATGGTAATAGGAGCATAAATATCAATAACTACCTAAAATGTAAATGGACTAAATGCTCCAACCAAAAGACATAGATGGCTGAATGGATACAAAAACAAGAACTGTATGTATGTTGTCAACAAGAGACCCACTTCAGACCTACGGACACATACAGACTGAAAGTGAGGGGATGGAAAAGATATTCCATGCAAATGGAAATCAAAACAAAGCTGGAGTAGCAATTATCATTTCAGACAAAATAGACTTTAAAATAAAGACAATTACAAGAGACAAAGAAGGACACTACATAATGATCAAGGGATCGATCTAAGAAGAAGATATAACAATTGTAAATATTTATGCACCCAACATAGGAGCACCTCAATACATAAGACAAACACTGTCAGCCATAAAAGGGGAAATCGACAGTAACA
This sequence comes from Mesoplodon mirus, assembly GCF_964341445.2. Taxonomy (NCBI): domain Eukaryota; kingdom Metazoa; phylum Chordata; class Mammalia; order Artiodactyla; family Ziphiidae; genus Mesoplodon; species Mesoplodon mirus. The sequence goes on along the minus strand of NC_138982.1, from coordinate 98,640,519 downwards.
CAATCATAGTAGGGGACTTTAACACCCTACTTTCACCAATGGACAGATCATCCAAAATGAAAATAAATAAGGAAACACAAGCTTTAAGTGATACATTAAACAAGATGGACTTAATTGATATTTATAAGACGTTCCATCCAAAAACAACAGAAAACATATTTTTCTCAAGTGCTCATGGAACATTCTCCAGGATAGATCATATCTTGGGTCACAAATCAAGCCTTGGTAAATTTAAGAAAATTGAAATTGTATCAAGTATCTTTTCCAACCAAAATGCTATGAGACTAGATATCAATTACAGGAAAAGACCTGTAAAAAATACAAACACATGGAGGGTAAACACTACACTACTTAATAATGAAGTGACCACTGAAGAAATCAAAGAGGAAATCAAAAAATACCTAGAAACAAATGACAATGGAGACACAATGACCCAAAACCTATGGGATACAGCAAAACCAGATCTAAGAGGGAAGTTTATATCCTACCTTAAGAAACAGGAAACATCTCGAATAAACAACCTAACCTTGCACCTAAAGCAATAAGAGAAAGAAGAACAAAAAAACCCCAAAGTTGGCAGAAGGAAAGAAATCATAAAAATCAGTTCAGAAATAAATGAAAAAGAAATGAAGGAAACGATAGCAAAGATCAATAAAACTAAAAGCTGGGGCCTCCCTGGTGGCGCAGTGGTTGAGAGTCCGCCTGCCGATGCAGGGGATACGGGTTCGTGCCCCGGTCTGGGAGGATCCCATATGCCGCGGAGCGGCTGGGCCCGTGAGCCATGGCCGCTGGGCCTGCGCGTCCGGAGCCTGTGCTCCGCAACGGGAGAGGCCACAGCAGTGAGAGGCCCGCATACCGCAAAAAGAAAAAAAAAAAATAAATAAAATAAAAATAAAAAAACTAAAAGCTGGTTCTTTGAGAAGATAAACAAAATTGATAAACCATTAGCCAGACTCATCAAGAAAAAAAGGGAGAAGACAAATCCATAGAATTAGAAATGAAAAAGGAGAAGTAACAACTGACACTGCATAAATACAAAAGATCATGAGAGATTACTACAAGCAACTCTATGCCAATAAAATGGACAACCTGGAAGAAATGGACAAATTCTTAGAAATTCACAACCTGTCAAGACTGAATCAGGAAGAAATACAAAATATGAACAGACCAATCACAAGCACTGAAACTGAAACTGTGATTAAAAATCTCCCAAAAAACAAAGGCCCAGGACCAGATGACTTCACAGGCAAATACTATAAAACATTTAGAGAAGAGCTAACACCTATCCTTCTCAAACTCTTCCAAAATATAGCAGAGGGAGGAACACTCCCAAACTCATTCTACAAGGCCACCATCACCTTGATACCAAAGCCAGACAAGGATGTCACAAAGAAAGAAAACTACAGGCCAATATCACGGATGAACATATATCCAAAAATCCTCAACAAAATACTAGCAAACAGAATCCAACAGCATATTAAGAGGATCATACACCATGATCAAGTGGGGTTTATTCCAGGAATGCAAGGATTCTTCAGTATACGCAAATCAACGAATGTGATACACCACATTAACAAATTGAAGGAGAAAAACCATATGATCATCTCAATAGATGCAGAGAGAGCTTTCGACAAAATTCAACACCCATTTATGATTAAAAAAACCCTGAGAAAGCAGGCATAGAGGAAACTTTCCTCAACATAATAAAGGCCATATATGACAAACCCACAGCCAACATCATCCTCAATGGTGAAAAACTGAAACCATTTCCACTAAGATAGGAACAAGACAAGGTTGCCCACTCTCACCACTCTTATTCAACTTAGTTTTGGAAGTTTTAGCCACAGCAATCAGAGAAGAAAAGGAAATAAAAGGAATCCAAATTGGAAAAGAAGAAGTAAAGCTGTCACTGTTTGCAGATGACATGATACTACACATAGAGGATCCTAAAGATGCTACCAGAAAACTACTAGAGCTAATCAATGAATTTGGTAAAGTAGCAGGATACAAAATTAATGCACAGAAATCTCTGGCATTCCTATACACTAATGATGAAAAATCTGAAAGTGAAATCAAGGAAACACTCCCATTTACTATTGCAACAAAAAGAATAAAATATCTAGGAATAAACCTACCTAAGGAGACAAAAGACCTGTATGCACAAAATTATAAGACACTGATGAACGAAATTAAAGATGATACAGATAGATGGAGAGATATACCATGTTCTTGGATTGGAAGAATCAACATTGTGAAAATGACTCTACTACCCAAAGCAATCTACAGATTCAGTACAATCCCTATCAAACTACCACTGGCATTTTTCACAGAACTAGAAAAAAAATTTCACAATTTGTATGGAAACACAAAAGACCCCGAATACCCAAAGCAATCTTGAGAACGAAAAATGGAGCTGGAGGAATCAGGCTCCCTGACTTCAGACTATACTACAAAGCTACAGTAATCAAGACAGTATGGTACTGGCACAAAAACAGAAAGATAGATCAATGGAACAGGATAGAAAGCCCAGAGATAAACCCACGCACATATGGTCACCTTATCTTTGATAAACGAGGCAGGGGTGTACAGTGCGGAAAGGACAGTCTCTTCAATAAGTGGTGCTGGGAAAACTGGACAGGGACATGTAAGAGTATGAGATTAGATCACTCCCTAACACCATACACAAAAATAAGTTCAAAATGGATTAAAGACCTAAATGTAAAGCCAGACACTATCAAACTCTTAGAGGAAAACATAGGCAGAACACTCTATGACATAAATCATATGACAGCAAGATCCTTTTTGACCCACCTCCTAGAGAAATGGAAATAAAGACAAAAATATACACATGGCACCTAATGAAACTTAAAAGCTTTTGCATAGCAAAGGAAACCATAAACAAGATCAAAACACAGCCCTTAGAATGGGAGAAAATATTTGCAAATGAAGCAACTGACAAAGGATTAATCTCCAAAATTTATAAGCAGCTCATGCAGCTCAATAACAAAAAAACAAACAACCCAATCCAAAATTGGGCAGAAGACCTAAATAGACATTTCTCCAAAGAAGATATACAGACTGCCAACACACACATGAAAGAATGCTCAACGTCTTTACTCATTAGAGAAATGCAAATCAAACCTACAATGAGATATCATCTCACACCAGTCAGAATGGCCATCATCAAAAAATCTAGAAACGATAAATGCTGGAGAGGGTGTGGAAAAAAGGGAACACTCTTGCACTGCTGGTGGGAATGTGAATTGGTACAGCCACTATGGAGAACAGTATGGAGGTTCCTTAAAAAACTAAAAATAGAACTACCATATGACCCAGCAATCCCACTACTGGGCATATACCCTGAGAAAACCATAATTCAAAAAGAGTCATGTACCAAAATGTTCATAGCAGCCCTATTTACAATAGCCCGGAGATGGAAACAACCTAAGTGTCCATCAACAGATGAATGGATGAAGAAGATGTGGCACATATATACCATGGAATATTATTCAGCCATAAAAAGAAACGAAATTGAGCTATTTGTAATGAGGTGGATGGACCTAGAGTCTGTCATACAGAGTGAAGTAAGTCAGAAAGAGAAAGACAAATACTGTATGCTAACACATATATATGGAATTTAAGAAAAAAAATGTCATGAAGAACATAGGGGTAAGACAGGAATAAAGACACAGACCTTCTAGAGAATGGACTTGAGGATATGGGGAGGGAGAAGGGTAAGCTGTGACAAAGTGAAAGAGTGGCATGGACATATATACACTACCAAACGTAAGGTAGATAGCTAGTGGGAAGCAGCCGCATAGCACAGGGAGATCAGCTCGGTGCTTTGTGACCGCCTGGAGGGGTGGGATAGGGAGGGTGGGAGGGAGACGCAAAAGGGAGGGGATATGGAAACATATGTATATGTATAACTGATTAAATTTGTTATAAAGCAAAAAAAAAAAAGCTGTAATCAACAGATTTATTATCAAAGGATATAATAGGAATGTTTTAATTGAATCATTATAAACTAGCTTTTAATCAAAAAAAAAAACCTACAATGAGATATCATCTCACACCAGTCAGAATGGCCATCATCAAAAAATCTAGAAACAATAAATGCTGGAGAGGGTGTGGAAAAAAGGGAACACTCTTGCACTGCTGGTGGGAATGTGAATTGGTACAGCCACTATGGAGAACAGTATGGAGGTTCCTTAAAAAACTACAAATAGAACTACCATATGACCCAGCAATCCCACTACTGGGCATATACCCTGAGAAAACCATAATTCAAAAAGAGTCATGTACCAAAATGTTCATAGCAGCCCTATTTACAATAGCCCGGAGATGGAAACAACCTAAGTGTCCATCAACAGATGAATGGATAAAGAAGATGTGGCACATATATACAATGGAATATTATTCAGCCATAAAAAGAAACGAAATTGAGCTATTTGTAATGAGGTGGATGGACCTAGAGTCTGTCATACAGAGTGAAGTAAGTCAGAAAGAGAAAGACAAATACTGTATGCTGACACACATATATGGAATTTAAGAAAAAAATGTCATGAAGAATCTAGGGGTAAGACTGGAATAAAGACACAGACCTACTAGAGAATGGACTTGAGGATATGGGGAGGGGGAAGGGTAAGCTGTGACAAAGCGAAAGAGAGGCAGGGACATATATACACTACCAAACGTAAGGTAGATAGCTAGTGGGAAGCAGCCGCATAGCACAGGGAGATCAGCTTGGTGCTTTGTGACCGCCTGGAGGGGTGGGATAGGGAGGGTGGGAGGGAGACGCAAGAAGGAGGGGATAGAGAACATATGTATATGTATAACTGATTCATTTTGTTTTAAAGAAGAAACTAAAAAAAAAAAATTCACTGAAAGCTGTTATACACATGGTTTTGTTTTGTTAGTGTTACAGTGTTAATGCAGATTAAAATAGCATTTTAATAGCTATTGAATAGATGCATGGGACAAAGTCCAGGAAATCACACACAGAGCTTCCAGTTGTCCCCTCCAGTGCATTCACAGACATTAACTTTCCCATTAATAATGTGTGACAATACACACTGAGTATTACCAACAGGCAAGCTCACCCAAACCTTGGTGACCAGAGCCTTTACTGAGCCTCACATGGCTGACCTCCACCTCCAGCCCCTCTCGAGAGTGAGCTGATACCACACAACCCAAAGTCCCCACTACAAACTACATTGTTAGACTATCTGGTGTGGCCCAAGGTCCCCAGACAAACAAAGCAACTTTTATCAGGCAGAATATTTCAAAGGCTTAGAGATTACCTCCCAGGAGTCAAGGTCAAAGGCCAGACCTCTCTCTGAGCAAAGTTAAATTCTTTACTATACAGCAGGGAAGGGAGATTCAATTCAATGAAGCTGGTGGAAATGATGGGCAAAAAGTAAAAATATTTCTTGTTTGTGCTCCACCCACTGACCACAGGGATGTGGCCTTACCCTTCTTACCCATGACCTGAGCTTTCCTCCTTTGAGCCTCTCTTGGCACTGGTATGAGTGACTGTGCATTGGTGTAGCCTGTATATACCCCTCCCCATCTGAGAACAGAAAATACCAACTAGACAGAATCAGGCAGGAGTTAATAAAAAAAACACATGGGATGGAATTCTAGCATAACATCCTCTCATTTTTATTAGCTCTTTTTAAAATGCAAATATAGTGGGAAAGTTAGGACATCGGTATCTATCATTCTAGCTTCCATATGCATTAGTTTTATCCTACTGCCTTGCATCCTGAAAGCTGAATTAAAAGAGTTGTTTGGGAGAAATAGAGATTAAAATATGGTGAGTCATGGAAGGCCCTTCATTCAAGCAGATGAGTCTTTGAAGCCACTTCTGTTGCTAACTTTTCTTGCTAATAGTGTCCAAAACTCCTAGAATTTCTCAAGAGTTACCCAGAAAGAAACTTCTCAAGTGATCATCATTTACTAGTGTCTACCCAGAGCATCATATTGAGAAGGATTCTGAAGCCACACCTGAGCTCTGTTAAAAAAGAAAGTGTGGTAATCCATTAGTAAGGTCTGTAAGACCACAGGAGAGGAGAGTAGCAGGATCTGTGCCTCATATTTCTTATCCTGATCTAATCCTTTGACTTCAGCCCCATATGCTGCTCTTGAGGGAAGCAGCACCATTTGTAGATCCTCAAACTAAAGACTTTGATGCTTCATCCTTTCCCCGCTCACTGACCAATCCAGCCATCTGGTCCAAGTTTCTCTCTTTGTGATAATGTTTAACTCCTAGTGACCCAGAGACTATGTACCATCCAGCAAGCACCACTGACTCTGAATTCAAGAGCAACAATTGTCTCTTCACAGTTGTGCTTAGGGCTAATTCCTCAGCATGTTCTGAATGCCCAGACCCAAAAAGGAGATGGCAGAAGTGGGCTTAATTTCTCCAGAGCAGTGCTGCATATCTACCCCTTGTGACTGAGAAGCATCAAGTTTTAGCTCCAAAGCTCTGACCATATCAACAGCAGCAGCACAGCTAAAATTTGTGTATTTACTATGTGCCAGACATTAAGCTAAGCACCTTTAATGTTCTACAAACTCTGTAAGTTGCATATGACTATTAGCCCCATTTTATAGAGGAGGAAACTGAGAGGTAAAGAGGTTAAATAACTTGCCCAAGGTCTAGCAAGGTTTTAAGTGGTTCACATGAGTCCAGAATTTCTACTCTAAATATTACATTTTATTGCTTATATCTTGGAAAAAGCAGTCAGTCACAATTGTGTTCTATGGTTTTAAGTCATGCAGATTACATATTCTACTCCATAATAAATCTGAGTGTTTTAATATAAAAATTATATTATTTCCCAAACATCTTAGTAAAGTTGATACTCCAACAAGAGATGACATATTTATCCTGAGGCTCTGTTCCCTGAGGAATTTCCTCCAGGAGTTCGGGTACAGTGTGAGAGAAACAGCAACAGGGCATTTGATTTTGCTCTACCTATACCAAATGATAAAATCTGTGAACTCAGAAAGCGGATGACGTGATGATGTTCTCCATCCATCCATCCAACCATCCATCCATCCATCCCACATGCGTTTCTATGAACAGTGGGGTGGAGGGTTCAAAAAAGAAAGAAGGGCTAGGATACTCTAGGCAAAAAGAAAAAGAGAAATAAATATTTTCACTTGTAATAAATATACAGATTGACAGCATTCGAAAATCACTTCCTACTTTCACAGAGAAAATAAAAGAAATAGTCATTAATTATAGGGAGCCATTAAGTTGGGTCATATAAATGGTCATGAAAGTAAATAGTTTTTTTAGAGCTCTAGGCCTCACTTCTTACTCCTCAGTTCAAGACCCTCGAGCCTTTGTCCTGTCACCTTTCCTAACATCAGTGACATGTTTCACATCTAAGTACTTGGAGGTAAAAGTTCTACATCATCTCAAATCCCCATAACCCAAAATGTTTAGGGTTAATAGCAACAAAGCATTGTGTAGCAAATTACAGATAATTACAAGCATGAAATAACACAGAGCATATGTCAGTAATATACTCAATACTGAGGCCAAATTCCATAAAGATCAATTCCCTGGAGATTTCTGGGTCAACTCTCTAGAACTGTGTCTGCCCCATGATACAACATTGCATACTTTCAGTTATGTGTCATCTCCTAAAGTATGTGATCTTAAACTCCAGTATTTGATGAGTAAACTTCTGAGATGTATATAATTAATCCTATGTGAGAAACTTGGCCAATATAAACTGAAAACCTAAAGGCTGACCTTTAGTTGGCTTTAGCAGGTGATATTCTATATATAGACAAAATAATCAAATAAACCAACTAACCAACCAGAATAACATTTTTTTTCTTTTTCTGTATCCAAGAGTGCAGGAATGTTGTCCCATGAACAGACGGTAGCATTTTGACTGTCATACCAGCAACATATTGTTTACATGTGGTTTTGGTCCTCCATCCAAGTGCTGAGCCAATGCCAGACCTACATAAACCTGAGGCCTACAGCAGGAACCCAAGCTTGCTCACATAGGAGTAAAGTAAAATGACATGTGGAATCCCTGCTCCCAGCCTTTGACCAGCTGCAGAGGCCAGGCCTGAACACCATCACAAAGAGAGCTGGCTATCAGCTTTGACCATCCTCTGGTGCCTTGTCAGCAATGGGCAAAGGCAGGCCTGCCACCAGGGAATGCAGAGGAGGAACAGGGAGCGACAAACTCAATACTAACCAGGTTGTTCCCAGGCAGAAGTAAAGAAGAAAATGCAGGTCTTCAGGTCACACCTGCACTCCTACCAGCCCCTTTACTACACCACTTTCCACTGTTGGAGACCAAGTAGCACTTGACCAGTAGATAATTGAATACCTGACATCTACCTCTAATACAGTGTATTCGTTTGCTAGGGCTGTCACAACAAAGTATTACAAACTGAGTGACTTAAACAACAGAAATTTATTGTCTCACAGTTCTGGAGGGTAGAAGTCTGAGACCAAGGTGTTGACAGGGTTGGTTCCGTCTGAGGACTGTGAGGGAAACTCTGTTCCACGCCTCTCCCCTGGACGCTGGTGGTTGGCAGTTCTGTTTATGGATCCATCATTCTGATCTCTGCCATGATGTTCACGTGGTATCTTCCCTGTGTGTTATGTCTGTGTGTGTCTGTGTCCAAATTACCCCTTTTTATAAAGTTGTATTAGATTAGGGCCCACCCGAATGATCTCATTTAAATTTGATCATCTGCAAAGACCTTATTTCTAAATAAAGTCACATATTCAGGTGTGTTAGGACTTCAACATCTTTTCGGGGACATAATTCAATCAAAAACATGCGAGAGGGGCTTCCCTGGTGGCGCAGTGGTTGAGAGTCCACCTGCCGATGCAGGGGACACGGGTTCGTGCCCAGGTCCGGGAGGATCCCACATGCCACGGAGCGGCTGGGCCCGTGAGCCATGGCCGCTGAGCCTGTGCTCCGCAGGGGGAGAGGCCACAACAGTGAGAGCCCTGCGTACCGCAAAAAAAATAAAATAAAATAAAAAATAAAACATGCGAGATAAAAATATCTCGTAAAGAGATGAACTGGACTCTGTGACTCAGCCTAGAGCCTAAAGGCTCCCTTCTCACAAAATAGAGATAGCCTGCAAACAGGAAGGGAAGAGTGAGCCAGAGCATGGGTTAAGGTGCAGTTATCTGCCCTCTGGTAGTAATAAGTGACCCAGTCAATGCCTGGGTTCTAAAAGGCAGGGTGAGGATTCTTGGGAACATGTTAAATTAAGTGGCCACATCAGAGAAGACGTTACCCATCTCAAGTCACAAAAACACTCGTTATTTGTTTTGTTCAAATGGCAATGACCAGGATGCAAGGATGTATATATTTTTGTGCGAGTCCTGGACCTTTTACCCTCACTTCTATTTTTATCCCTTCCACTCCTCTACATTCCGTCTCAGGGGGCTGACTCTGCAGGCTTTGTTTCCCAGGATCCTATGACAGGTGGATTCTGGCCAAGTCAGGCCAACGGGAGGTACTGAGAGTAGATGGGAGTGGAAGAGGAAGGGAAAGACCTCTCCTCCTCAAGTGGCTTCTCTTGTAGCAGCTGCACATCCTCCATGGCTCAGGTTCCCTCCAGACAGTCCAGTATTTCTCAAACTTCTTCCAGATGACCTGACCTCCTGAGCATACTACATCCCCCTTTTGGCCCTCTAGCCTAAGGGTGTTAGTGGTTTCTCTGGGTTGCCTTACTGACCCCTATTTGTCTCCAGCTTCCCCATCAGCAGTTTAATCTATTCCCTGAATTAAATCTCCTCTGTTAGAATCTGAAAGCAGCAACACCCCAAAGGCAATGAGCACACTCAGAGCCAGGTCTTGATCTCTATAAGTCATTCTCCACTAAAAGGAGTCAGAGATATTTAGAGATATGGCTGACTTCAGCGCTGTGGTAGGGAAAGATTAAGACGAGCCTGGAATATCTTTTGGGATCATAATGTAAGAAAGTAGTCAAATAATAAAGGGGTCATGTCAAAAGGACACAGAAGCCAGAATGAAGTGGCTCCCTCTGGACAAAATAGGGACAATTTGAACATCAAGGTAATGATAGTAACATTATAATTCATTAAACAAATTATGAAAACAAGATTTTGTACTGATATGAATGTATTAATTAAAGTTTGATGAGGAAAAGGATATTCACATAGTCTCAAAGTAAACTATCTCTTCAAGTAGTAGCTATAAAGGGGGAAAGATTAGCTTTATGGTAGAGAAGTCTGACAGACTACAAGAAAGTGATCAAAGGGAACATGATCAATAACAGGACAAACCAAAAATGTGTGCCACCTGATGGGATGCATTGAGAACACAGCATCACTCCTATGTAACCTGAATCTAATCATGAGGAAACATCAATGCCAAATTGAGAGATATTCTACAAAGTAAATGGCCTAGAATCTTCAAAAGATCATAAAAGTTTATGGTTGTTTCAAAGTAAAAAGAAATAAATAAACCCCTCTGTTGAAAGCTTAAAGTGATTTCTGTTTTCTGTACACTTGATTGACATCCTTACCTTCTAAATAGTAAGCTCTGATAGGCAGAGAGCTTCTTTATATCTTCCACAACACAAGCCCAGTGGCATGCACATAGTTAATACCAAACACATATTTGTTGATTTGACCAATGGAAGAACTCGATAGTCCATTTTAGTGAATTTGTAAACTTCAACTGGCAAAGCTAGTCAGTCCAACTGACTAAATTGGTCTGAAGGCTCCAAAGTCAATTATCCATCCTTATGATCTGTGGTAACATGCTGACTGTTGGGCTTCATTTTAACCCCAGCCTAAGCATTGGTTATTTGGGTTTAATAGCATGCTTTTATTTAAACCCTCACATTGTCTTTTTGCCTACACAGCAACCCTGTGAGACAGGCAGGGTTGGTATTTTACCTCTACTCTATAGATGAGGACAAAGGAGAGAGAGTGAAGTGATTCAGCCAAAATTACCCAGTTAGGAAGTAGCAGAGATTTAAACTCAGCTATTTCAACTTCAAATCTTCCACACACATCTCTGAGCGTGTAAAGAACTAGGAAAGGAGTGTTCCTGTAGGTGACTCGTCCAGCCAATTGTTCCAAACAGGATTTGAGTGGCTAAGGGTGTCAACAGCTTCAAATCCACATATGAAGGGTCACATGGTTAGATGATAATGTCTACCTCTTAAAGTAAGCTCCCTCTCTCTTTGACAGAGAATTTGAGTAGCATCTTACCAACACAGACGTAAAGACCCTTCAGATGATATAGGCAATAACACATTTTTAAATAATTGTACTGTAAAACCTCTTAGACATCAGAAATGTGGGGCATAAAAAACTAAACAGTGATTTTCAAATGCTTAAAAAGGCATATTGCTAATAAATATTCTACAGATTAACAGTACATAAATCAAGAAACACAAACACTAGGCTTGATATTGAAGCATGTTAGCTACATAAATATTTACATTTTGAAAAAAGAATGCATGGGTACAAATACTTAAACTAAATTAGGTTCTATTTTACACTTTGCTCTGTTTTCCAAATTTTTCACAGTGAGCAACTTCTACTTAATCATATGCTTTATCATTGCTATATTCCCAACACTAAGTAGATTACTAAGTGGATCTTTGTTAGATTAATGAATCAATAAATCAATCAAAAACAATAATAAACTAAAATGTGGAGTCAAACTGTCTATAGTATTAAATTTTTACTTCACATACTTCTCTTCATGTTTACATTTTGGAAATCAATACTGCTTCAGATTACCAGACATTCCAACAAGATGTTAAAAGGCAAAATTGTAGACATTGCTGAGTTAATATTTAGTACAACATTTAATAACTCTACTGCAAAAAAAAAAAGAGCTTGTCAAAAAAGGCAGGTATAGGAATGTAGTCAAAATGGAGACTTCAAAACAAGAAAAATATAGTCCTGCTTAGCTAGAGTTAGGAACCTAAGCACTGACCTTATGCTTTCCCTTTTTCTCTTAAGTGACATTAACATAATTTCTAAGGACACGTAGGTGTGGCACCAGACTTCCCTGATGTATAGTGCAAAGTGGCCCAGTCATCTGACAAATCCTGTGGGATTAAAAGTGGAGCCTGGAGAACATAGACCAAGAAAAATGATGCCCCCATAAAACAACTTGTTCATGGGACTTCCCCTTCCATGCTCCCAATGCAGGGGGCCTGGGTTCAATCCCTGGTTGGGGAACCAGATCCCACACGCATGCCACAACTAAGAAGTCCACACACCGCAACTAACAGCCCACATGCTGCAACTAAAACATTCCCATATGCTGCAACTAAAAGATCCTGGGTGCTGCAACTAAGATCTGGCACAGCCAAAATAAATAAATAAAGTAAATAAAATAACAATGATTCTTTAAAAAAAAGAAATAACTGTTCATTTAAAAAAAAACTTTAAAAATAAAACAACTTGTTCACTATATAGCATATTCATGTAAGAACAAAGGCAACCAAAAAAGTCATAGAACTCTGGAGCTGGAAAGGATCTTAGATGTTACCAAGTTCAACCTCCCCCACCCCCACCCCTACTTGCAGATGAGGACTCTAGGGCTAGAAATGGTGAAAGACCCACCCAGGTAGCAGAATTAGGAATAGAAAAATAGTTGTTGAAAGTCCCAATCCAGGACTCCTTCAGCTTCTCCATATTTTCCATAATTTAAATTTAAAATGCAAATATGGTGTAGAGTAAGGTTAGGAAACTTCTTCTGTAAAGGGCAAGACAGTAAATAATTTAGGCTTTGTAGGCCATATGTTCTACTATGGTCACTCAAGTCTGCCACTGTTGCATGAAAGACACCAAAGACAAAACATAACGAATGTTGTGCCTGTGTTCCAATAAAATTTTATTTACAACAACAGGCACTGGGCTGGATATGCCCTGTGGGCAGTAGTTTGATGACCCCTCCTGCTCTAGAGGAACAGCACTGCACTTCCTACAACTTTGGATTCACTGTCTTCAGATTCATTGTTCAGTCTATGCATGTGTGAGTGGGGAATAAGAGTTGCATTTTGACCCATATCCCCAAAGCGTCTAGAAAAGACAAAAGACTCTCCCCAACCAATGTCATAAATTATTAAAATCACATACTTATACACATATCTCAGAGAAAGTAAGTGTGAAAGGGTGGGGAGATAAGCCAATGAGTGAAAGTTCTGGTTATGAATCACCTGACTCTTTTTCCTCCTAGCCATTTAATTAATGAGATCAAATCAAGTGGCCAAGCTTCTGTGTTTTTTGGTATTTAGGGTACTCATTAACTACCTATAAATCTCTGCTGCTCTCTGGTGGTAACATGAAACTGTTAGAAGACATTCCAGTTAAGTTGAGTACAGTAGAATTTAGAAACTGAATTTATAAAATACTCTAGGAAAATTAAAGAACGAAATAAGAGTGAGATGGAGAATTTTCAAACTTACTAGACAGAATTATAACCAAATCCCTAAAATACTTCTATAAATGGTCTTCCTTGGTCTTAAATCCTGATTTTTTACTATCAGGACAAGAACCAGTTTTTCTGACACCAGAAGTTTCTGTATTTTTTTCTTTCTCTAAAGCAGGAGCATCATAATTGATAAACCATGGCTCAGAAGCAACTTTAATTCTTTCAGAATTTTTGGATAGGGCACAAAAAAGTACAGCATAGAGTCAAAGGAGATTAAGTGTCTACCTGGCAGTTGGCTGACAGCAAAGGAGTTTTTAATGGAAATTACAATTCCAGGTGACATGTAGCTAAACGACAGCAGATTCTACTTCTCTTTAATGCTGAAAAAAAAAAGATACCTTATTTCTAATGGCTTAATCACACCAGAGGAGCAGAGAACCCACCTGCAGTTTTCTCATCACTGAAAACTGTCCTTTGGTGAGGGATTCACATTTCATATCAGAAAACAAAGTCAGATCACTATATTCATATCAGCACGTTTGTGGTTCCTAGTGACTCAAGCCAAACAAGGAGGAAAGGGATTGCAGAAACCAGGGATAAGGAATAGTAGGAACAGGATAGCTTGAATAATCTGAGCACCAGGGTCATGCTCTTCCACACACTGCAGTTAATGCATTCCAGCTCCGGCACAGAGACTAATACATTGTAGGGACTCAATACACTATTACTGAATCGGTGGAGAAATAAATGAATTAACCATTAGTGTTTATGAGAGTGGTTTATAAACTACATAGTACTCTACAAATGATCATTTTATCCATATTAGAAGTAGAGAAGAGGTAAATAACAAATCAGGACATAATGACAGAAAATGGCATGGCTAATATGGAAGGAAGTTCTTTCCAAACTCATAATTCCATGACTCATTTCTCAGTATCACAGTATCACAGAACATTGGAGTTGCAAGGGATTTTAAGGCTTTTCTTGTCCAAAAATCCATCTGATGGTCTTTATTCACAATATTCCCACCAAGCATTGGTTACCCAGCCTCTGCTCAAACACTTCCAGAGACAGGGAACTCAACACCTGCAAATACATTTTGTATTTTGGGTGGGAAAGGGAGTTGGAGCAGCCAGCAAGGGTAGAAAAAGAAGATTCCGGAGCTGTGCTGTTTAATATGGTAGCCAGTAGCCACAAGTGGCTATTGAGCATCTAAAATGTGACAAGTTCGAACTGAGGTATGCTATGATTTTGAAGACTTAGTACAAAAAAAAGGATGTAAAGTATTCCATTCATTCTTTATAATGATTACATGGTGAAATCATACTATCCTGTGTACCTTCAGTTAAGTAAAATACATTATTAAAATTAATGGCACCTGTTTCTTTTTATGTTTTTAATGTGATTGCTAGAACACCTAAAAGTACATATATAGCCCACATTATATTTCTACTGGATAGCACTGGTCTAAGAAACACATTTTGTCTTTCTCTCAGTTTAGCCAAATAAAAGTAGTGGCTTTAGGAGACACTGATTTGGAAACTCTGGTCCACTTTTACTATGGAAATCAAAATCTTTACTTTACAATTTAAATCCTGTCCACACTTTTGTGGTGCTTTTGTCAATGTATGTTCCCTTGGCTATGAAATAGAAATAATATTTTCTTCTCTACCTCCACAGAGAGCCATAGACTCATTATGAGCCTCTCATAATTATAGACTCCCATTATCCTGGAGATGGTGTATAAGAAGAATTGCCTCAGCTCAGTAAAAAGAAGAATCTTGTAACAGAATAAGAATGGTCAACTTGGCTAGACACTATCCCAGACAGCAGGCAAATCCTACATTTTATAGTATCTAAAATGTCATAGCAGCTAAAAATATAAAAGGAAAAAAAAGTTCTTAGAAGCTCCACGATAGAATAAAACAATAAATCTTAATCAGTTATTATAAAATGTACTGTTATTTTACTATATGACTATAGCTTATACATGTAATCACGAGTAATAACCCTTCAGTTAAAAATGCATATGATATTTAGGACAAGCATAATCCTTAGGTAATACAGTGATAATTCAGTTCTTAAAAATCCATTTGAGTATCATTTGACAGCATACCTGTACTTTAAAAGTTTAAGCCCTTTAATTTATTCCAGGGATGCAAGAATGGTTCTATATCTTCAAATCAATCAATGCGATAGACCACAGTAACAAAAGGAAAGGTAAAAATCATATAATCATCTCAATAGACACAGAAAAAACATGTGACAAAATTCAACATCCATTCATGATTTAAAAAAAAAACCTCATCAAGGTGGGTACAGAGGGAACGTATCTCAACATAATAAAGGCCATTTATGACAAACCCAGCTAGCATAATACTCAATGGTGAAAAGATGAAAGCCTTTCCCTTAAATTCAAAAACAAGACAATGATACCCACACTTGCTATTTCTATTTAACATAGTAGGGCCTCCCTGGTGGCGCAGTGGTTGAGAGTCCGCCTGCCGATGCAGGGGATATGGGTTCGTGCCCCGGTCTGGGAGGATCCCATATGCCGCGGAGCGGCTGGGCCCGTGAGCCATGGCCGCTGGGCCTGCGCAACCGGAGCCTGTGCTCCGCAACGGGAGAGGCCACAACAGTGAGAGGCCCGCATACCGCAAAAAGAAAAAAAAAAAATAATAATAATATTTAACATAGTATTGGAAGTCCCAGTCACAGCAATCAGACAAGAAAAAGAAATAAAAGGCATCCAAATTGGAGGAGGAGAAGTAAAACTGTTAATATTTGTAGACGACATGATACTATATATAAAAAACCTTAGAGTCTCTACCAAAAAAAAAACTATTAGAAATAAGTGAATCTGGTAAAGTTGCAGGATACAAGATTAATATACAGAAATCTGTTACTTTTCTATACACTAATAATGAATTATCGCAAAGAGAAAAAAAATCCCATTTAAAATTGCATCAAAAAGAATAAAATACCTAGGAATAAACAACCAAGGAGGTGAAAGATCTATACTCTGAAAACTATAAAACAATGATGAAGTAAATTGAAGATGACACAAAGAAATGAAAAGATATCCCATGTTCATGTGTTGGAAGAATTAATATTGTTAAACTTTCTATACTACCCAAAGCAATCTAAAGATTTAATGCAATCCCTATCAAAATACCCAGGACATTTTTTACAGAACTAGAACAAATAATTCTAAAATTTATATGGAACCAAAAAGACCCCAAATAGCCAAAGCAATCTTTTTTTTTTAATATCTTTATTAGAGTATAATTGCTTTACAATGTTATGTTAGTTTCTGCTGTACAACAAAGTGAATCAGCTAGATGTATACACATATCCCCATATCCCTTCCCTCTTGAGCCTCCCTCCCACCCTCCCTATCCCACCCCTCTAGGTCATCACAAAGCTTTGAGCTGATCTCCCTGTGCTATGCAGCTGCTTCCCACTAGCCATCCATTTTATATCTGGTAGTGTATTCCAAAGAAATCTTGAGAAAAAAGAACAAAGCTGGAGGTATCATGCTCCCTGACTTCAAACCTAACTACAAAGCTACAGTAATCAAAACAGTATGGTACTGGCACAAAAACAGACATATAGATCAACGGAATAGAATACAGAGCCCAGAAATAAACCCACAAACTTATGGTCAATTAATCTATGACAAAGGAGGCAAGAATATACAATGGAGAAAAGACAGCTTCTTCAGTAAGTGGTACTGGGGAAATTGAGCAGCTATATGTAAAAGAATGAGATTACAACATTTTCTCATACCATATACAAAAATAAACCTAAAAGGGATTAAAGACCTAAATGTAATAAGACCTAAAACCATAAATATCTTAGAAGAGAACACAGGCAGAACACTTTTTGACATAAATTGTAGCAATTTTAAAAAATCTGTCTCCTCAGGCAAAGGAAACAGAAGCAAAAATAAATAAATAGGACCTAATTAAACTTAAAACTTTTGCACAGCAAAGGAAACCATCAACAAAATGCAAAGAAAACATACTGAATGGGAGAAAATATTTGCAAATGATATGACCAATTAGGGATTAATACACAAAATATATAAGCAGCTTATCCAACTCAATATCAAAAAAAAAAAAAAATTCAAAAGTGGGCAGAAGACCTGAATAGACATTCTTCCAAATAAGACATACAGATGGCCAACAGGAACATGAAAAGATGTTCAGCATTGTTAATCATCAGGAAAATGCAAATTAAAACCACAATGAGATATTACCTCTCACCTGTCAGAATGGCTATCAACAAAAGAACACAAATAGCAAATGTTGGCAAAGATGTGGAGAAAAGGGAACCCTAGTACACAACTGGTGGGAATGTAAGTTGGTATAGCCACTATAAAAAAACAGTATGGAGATTTCTCAGAAAACTAAAAATAGAACTACCATATGATCTGGCAACTCCACTTCCAGGTATATATCCAAAGAAAATAAAAACACTAATTTGAAAAGATACATGCACCCCAATGTTCATAGTAGCATTATTTACAATTGCCAAGATATGGAAGCAACTTAAGTGTCCATCAACAGATGATTGGATAAAGAAAAAGTAACATATATACCATACAATGGAATACTACCCAGCCATAAAAAAGAATGAAATTTTGCCATTTGCAACCACATGGATGGACCAGGAGGGTATTATGCTTAGTGAAATAAGTCACAGAAAGACAAGCACTGTATGTTATCACTTATATGTGAAATCTAAAATTGAAACAAACAAATGAATTTAATAAAACAGACACAAACTCACAGATATAGAGAACTAGTTATTACCAGTGGTGAGAGGGAAGGGGAGAGGGGCAAGATAGGGCTGGGGGATTAAGAGGTACAAACTACTATGTATAAAATAAATAAGCTACAAGAATATATTGTATAGCACATGTAAGATAGCCAATATTTTATAAATTTAAACAGAATATAACATGTAAAAATATTGAATCACTATGTTGTACACCTGAAATTAATATAATATTGTAAATCAACTATATAAAATTTTAAAATACAAGAAAACTTACATATTTTTTAAAAGTTTAAACCTTTTAAAATGGTTTGCTGAATAGTCTGGAGACAGTGAGTTAAATATGAAATCATTTCACTTTACTCATTTTACTCCATCATGAATGTGTGTAGGCTTTATGAGTGACTCCCACTAGCTTTAGAGAGGAAGCACCACCTGCTTACACATACACATACACACACACACACACACAGGCTAATGACCCAACTCCAAGCATTTCCTCTTTCCCACTATTCAGATTAAAGAGATTTGGGTTGGGACGAGAGGGGTATATACTGATTTGGGAAGGGTCACTCCTCCCTCTTCATAAACTCTGGAGGGTTATCTGCTCCCAAGCCTGGAACAACAGAATTTGGCAACTGATGTGTCAGAACTGCCAAGTGTGAAAAATGATTTTAGACAATATTTGAATTGCCATGTGATCCTAACATTACTTACATAGGAAATGTAAAAATGCATTTTCTGACATTTATGGCTATTAACTTCAAATTTAATAACAAAATGATAATCAATTGTGACTATCTTTGTCTTTGGAGGTCTTTAAGATCAGAGAAAAACCTTAACTATTTGAGCAGAATATTCCTTTTTAGGGCAATGAAATAAAAGTTCTCCCAGCTCTATCCAGCTACTCAGACTTAGGTCACTAAGCTGTTTCATGCAGCCCTTCAAGGGTAAGAATTTCCTCATCTTCGGGGGTCTTTTCTTGGGGTATTTCTCTTTATTTTAGGTCAGAGAGTTTGACTGAACTACCGAGTTAAGCATTTTTCTATCAGGATAAGTTCTAGGCATTCCAGGAAATCTAGTTTGATTTCCTAAAGAAAGAGAAAATAATTCATTCTTTTATATGAGTGAGGGAACAAAACAGCAGTGAGATTTCTCCTTGCCATTCACACATCTCTTATATGGACCAAGTTCTCTGACCACTTGTAATAACTGCAGTAAAAGTAGAGGCTTCTCCTCATTCCGTTCTAACAGAATTTGGCCATCACATGGAATATTGAATAATTCTACAAAGCTTGAAACAATCTAGATCAGTGGTTCTCAAATTTAGCAAGCACCAAAATTAGCTAGAGGACTTGTTAAAACACACAGTGTGTGATCCACTCTCCTAGTTTCCTATTCAGCAGGTTGGGGGTGGGGGGATCTGAGAATCTGCATTTCTGACATGTTCGTAGGTGGCACTAAAGCTACTGGTCCAGGGACTACACTTTGAGAATCACTGATCTAGAACAGATTATTCCAATAAAGAAATGCAAAAACAAAAATGAGCAAGAGCTGTTCTTTCAGAATTCAGATAGAAAGCTCCCCTCTAAAATACTTTCAAACAACTTATTAAGGTCATTTTTCAAATTATTAAACCTAAGCATCAAAATCTGCTTCATAAAGATGGTTTTCCTATGCTTGATTAAATAACTTGTGAATGCAGAGCATAACATTTGATATGAAATATAGTCATTTTCCATGGTGATTATTTCTACTAGGGAAAGCCCTGGAAAAATGAACTATATTCCTTAAATTTTAAACAGTGTAAAAAATTGCCATTTCATTATTACATGGCTTTTTTGTTGTTGTGCTCCTAATACACACTTTCATGCTTAAATCCACTCAGTTTCAAGTAACTGTAAAAAAGTCTTTGAAATATTATCAAACGCACCTAGAGTTTATTTAAAATCTAGTTCACCTTGAAAAATCTAATAATTTTCTAAATTATCTAAACTTTTCAGTGGCACTTCAGGATTACCAGAGGCCCCGCAACTTTTAAAAGACTAGATATCCAGGTTTTCAAATATTAATTACCACTAAAACATTTATACAAGCCACTAATGAACATTAAGATGACCGAGGCCACTAATTAAGCCTCTAATGAATGGTTAAGCGATCTTTCTAAAATAGTATTTGGACCAGGTCTTTTAGAACACTTAGCCAAGTTCTTCCTACCAGAAGAACACACTCCCTCATCCTCCAGCTGCCCTATTCTCAAGGAGCTCAAGAAGACAAGATCCCATGGGACAAGA
This sequence comes from Mesoplodon mirus, assembly GCF_964341445.2. Taxonomy (NCBI): domain Eukaryota; kingdom Metazoa; phylum Chordata; class Mammalia; order Artiodactyla; family Ziphiidae; genus Mesoplodon; species Mesoplodon mirus. Next base: position 98,620,016 of record NC_138982.1, on the reverse strand, counting down.
GGAAGAGCCTGAGCCATGTGCCTGGGGAGAACATATCCTCTCCTCCCTGAAGAGCACAATGACCCAGGCTCTCATCAGGAGTCGACTGGATGCCCTCTTGTATGTGAGAAAAACTCACGGGGGTCGAGGGGGTGAAGGAAAGCCCTTGCAAACTGCTTGGCCACCGCCTCTTTGGAGTGTACCTACCCAGCTTCTACCTATGTGAAGACGAAATATTTCTGGCTGTATCTCTTTTCAGATCATCATGTGACCTGAGCACCATTCAAAAAAAAAAAAAGAGCTGCAAATGAGGCATGGTTATAAATAAATGTAATTAAGGCCAAAAAGGGGGAGAAAAATAGACCTATGAATTTTATGGACAACAAACGAAGCCTGAGCCATAAAAGTGATGCAGCTGCTGCTAATATGAATACATCTCAGGTAAAGAGATGTCATGCCTATCTTCCTCAACAGGAGACAGGCTACTTCTGCTTCTACTTCTTCTACTGCTGCAGGAATGCTGTGGTAATGCTGCAAACTCCATCTTAGGAAAGTCATCAACACACAGGAGAGCCCCCAGAGGTGACCAGGATGGTGGAAGGTCTGAAAAGCATGTCTTTGGGGGAACATCTGAAAGAACTTAGAATGACAGGAAAAGAGTTGGATGTGGGGGGAAGGGACACAGGGACACATACACGTCCTCTGGAAATATCTGAAGAGCTGTCACAAGGAAGAGAAATTACACTTGATCTTTTTCTCAGCAGGTGAAAGAATAGGAACCTACAAGAGTATCAGGTAGATCAAGAACACAGATTTGAAGTCAGGCAATAGATTTAAGACCTTGTTCCAGCCACTGCTGAACATATAAACTTGGACAAACTGGTTAATTTCTGTAAGCCTCAGCTGTTCATCTGAAAAGAGGGATATTAGAAGTACCTACTCCTGGGTAAGGATTAAATGAGATAACAGGTACAACAGACTCAGCACAATGCCTGATAAGTGTTCACATAATATTGGTTTGAATCAATTAATTAAACAGAGATGCCTGAAAATGCAATGAGCTGCCTCTAGAGGGGGGTTTGAACACAGGCTAAATGACCATCTGCCAGGGAAGCAGCGGTGAGAATCCTGCATTGGGTAGAACTAGGTAACCCGTAAGGACGGTTCCAATGCAACAATTCTTCACCGTTATTAACTAGCACTTCACTTTCTCTCTCCTGTGCCATGCAGCACTTCATTCATAACCTTATTGCAGGGTTGCTCAGTTTCTCATCATTAGTTATAAACATATTCATCACCCACCTAGTGTGTGAGTGCCCCAAGGTCAGACTATGGCTCATCTGTCTTTGTTCCCCGTGCACCTCGCCCAGCACCTGGCATAGAGCAGGCATTCCATAAACACCTGCTGAATGAAGATACTCAGGGCTAGGCCTGTTCTGGGCTCGTGGCTCCTTCTCTACCTGTGTGGCAATTCCTCCAGGAAAGGGCCTAGCTAATAGTTAGTCCTGCAAGTTTTAGAATTCTTGTGATTATACTGGAAACATCACTCAGTGGACCTTAAGTTTCTGGGTGAATACAGTATTCTAAATGCACAGTATCAAGTTTGGATAAGTTCCTCGTTCCCAGCATGTGACCTCCCCTCCTAGGCTCCTAGACCATGGCTCTATGAGTTCTCCTGCACATTCTCCACAGCCACATTTTCCATATGAACTACTTTCCAGTAGTTCAATTCATACCCATGGAAGAGGCATAATACTGCAGTCCAGCGTGGTATGTCAAAATTAACAACATCTGCTCATTTATCAGAAAAGCATGTTTGCGTAATTACCAACTCTGATTCTTCTAGTGCCTAAGCTCTTCCCTGGATAAAACTGAGGTATCTTTCAGAACCCCACACTTATTAACCTTTAATATATTTGTCCAAGTACTTACCAAAATATTAATTTTCCTTTAGTTACTCAATAAAAACTTGATGAGCAAGTAAACAGTAACCTGATGGCACAACAGAAATAAGACAGCTTCCAAATGTGCTTAAATTATAGCCATGAAGTAGCTTAGGCAATTAGAGAAAGTATGTCAACTATCATTTGTTGCAGGAGAAAAGTTTTAATACTTTATACTCTGAATAAAACCTGTTCTGAAAGAACCAAAACTCTCCAAACCACCTAAAAACTCACAATGTGATATAAATAAAAGCAGTCCACGAACTGCCAGTCCTGTTAACCCACAACACATTGCCATGTGATCCTAAACATCCTGCCAGTGGGTTGGTTCCAACACCACACGCTCTCTGCCCTGGAATGTGGTGAAGGAAAGTCTAAAAGCAAAGTCAATCTTGGCAAAATCTCTTGTTCTTCCACGTCTTCCAGAGACATGAGGCTCCGGGAGTACTCAACTCCCCACCCCTGCACATGACTAAATCTGACTCTTTTAAACTTCAGAACAACAATTTCCTTCTGCTTCAAACAGTACGTGCAGTACCCAGAGCACAGAACCTACCCAAACTGCAAAAACAAGAAAGCATATATTTTCCATCAGGATTAATTTCCTCAGCAATAATTTGTTATTTCCTTATGATATTCTTGAAGCCCATTCTTCTTCTATAAACTGTGTATGAGGTTTTTGGTGAGGAGATGAGAAAAAAAACACTTTTCCTAAGACAGTGTCTGTCTAGATCTCCATATAACTTTCTAATTCTTTGTGTCATTTGTTGTAATTCTTTGTCATTTATGTCCTTACTGAGGAACCATCTACACCCACATGCGTATCTATATATAGTCTGTTACATTTGGCCAGTGACAATCAAAAAATCTTTTATATGCTTTTCTGACAATTACTGAGAGAATAAGTTAGGAAATGTGAGACAAAATGGTAACCACTCTAGTACCTATTGACTCTGTTGATGTTTATTACTTATTATTACTGTGATATATGTGGTGAATCATTAGTAGGCTCAATAGTTTTGTGTTTCTGTTCCTCCGTGCCATGAGTTTAGGGTTGCATGGGTTCAGAGTAATTTTGCAAAATGAGAAGAATTTCCTAGATAACATGGTTAAGAGAGTATCTTGTACACAGAGTTCATTAGTCAGGACCACTTGGCAAAACCAATTTGACAATTGTAATGACCAAAGGAAAGGCCTGCACAATCATTACACCTCACAGAAAGTAATGGGGAAAGACCTGACATAAATGCTGCCCACAAAAGCCAGCAGGGTGAGCAGAACACAGAGTATCTGAATATCATTTAAGAAACACCAACCCTCAGTCACACTGAGCAAGGTCATACAGTACTCTGCTTACATATGCAAGGAAGTTTAAAAGAGGAAGGAAAGACCTGACAGAGGTATGCTCTTTACAGTCACCAAAATAATGTCAAGAATTTTCACAGCCCTTCACCTGGCAGTGAGGGATCTTGAATGTAGCCAAGCAGACTGCCTAACATAAAGCTGAATTTGGAACAGTACTTATAAATGTCCATAAGTAAAGTGGAAGTCACTCCAGCAGTGATAAAACCACACTCAATAAAGACAACTTTTACAACATTTTTTCATAAACCTGTATATCAAAGATGCTAAGATCACCAGCCATTTTCTTTGTAAGGGATTACAAAGCTCTTACTGTTCACATGGCTAAAACCAGAGGTGAGATTATACAGTATGGCTCCTCCAGATGGAAAAGACCCCTTATAAGAGGTATTTCCTTGAGAGAAACAATTACACAGTACTAGTAATTAGTGCTGCTCTGTGCATAATAGTGAAATAGTCTAGCTATAGAAGCTGTTAACAAATTCCCCAACATATTCTAGAAGAATTCCAAACATACAAAAGAAGGAAATGGTGTCAGCCTACCTGGATCAAGCCTTTTCTTCAATTCACTTAATCTTCTCAAAAAGAAAAAGTAAGGGAAGGAGGGAGGGAGGGAGGGAAGGAGGGAGGTTGGTTGAAACAGAACCTGGATATCAATTGTATGTACCCAGAGGATCACACTGGTTACACCATGAACAAATAATGATGGTAAGCAAGACTGAGGGGAAATGAGCCATGAGAATGAGGCCCTAAAGTAGTATATATTCCTAATGCATCCACTCTGTATTGTTCTTCTTAAGATCCTTGCAAAGTGTGACCATGCCCAAGTAGAACAACAAATACAGGACACTATAGTGAACACACAAATATTTCTCAATCTGTGAAGAGCATTCCCAGTTAAGGAATTCTTCACTTAGAAATTCCCTTTGTCCCTTAAATATTCTATTGCTTTATAGAAACCTTGCTAAGATTCCAGATTTGCTAATGATATAATCAATAATTACTATTATATAGTTTTTGCATTTTGTGATATAATTTTTCATAAATATTATCTCATTTAATACCTGTGAGGTTGGTCTTACCATGATTCCCAACTAACAGATGGGGACACTGAGGCTCACAGGGGCAAATTATCTTCCCCAATATCATGCAGCCTATGAAGAAGTCAAGACTTGAACTTGGATTTTCTGAGTATGACTTCTTTGACCTTTTTTCTACATCATGTTCTCTGACCAATGATGAAGAGATCAAAGTTTAAATTTTAGAGGCAGCCATACAATATTTCAAAATACAAGTGAAAGCAAGAGATATATAAAACCATAACTATGCAACTTGTACTCATTCTCTCAAAACAAAACTAGTTTTCAGGCTTCCTGCTGCTACTTTATTTCTACTGTATTCTCCTTTCATAAAAGTCAGGTACTGCCAAGTCATCATTACCTAACAAGAAAGGCTCTCCTTGGGAGATCTTTGCTGGAGGATGATTTCCAAAATGTCAAGAGACTTTTAACTTCAATTTCTGGGCTAGCATATTAGTATGAATATAAATTTCTATTTCTTACTACTGACATTCCATCTAAAAATGTTGGAACTGAGCTTTGCCACAAAATACCAGCTGTCATGGAGCCCTGCTCATAAATAATGTCCCATACCGAAAAGAACTGCACTCAAATTGACAAAGGAGCTTTTGTGGTTATCACAGAAGGCAAGAATTTCCAAACTAATCTTAACATCATGCCAAGCTGTTGGTAGGTCTTTTCTCTAAAAATAAGCATTTTCTGTCACTTCTATTACTATGGAGGCTACTGTGAGTCTTTTATTCAGTACCCATGACCCCTACTTACATATAAACCTCAAAGGACAGAATTGCTCGCTGATACCACTAACATAACCATATTAAGTGCAGCCCTTTGCTGGAAATTTTTATGTAAGAAAAACTATCCAACTCACCTTTGCAAGCTGATCAAATCATTAGTTAATTGTCTCATATCTTAAGCTGGGTGTGGATAGAAAAACGGTGGAGCAATTTAAATTTTGACAAAGACTGAGCATGAATCACCTTTCCATAAAGGATGTCTTTCACGGGAAGTTACATAGTTATCCAAAAGGCTGTTGTTTCTAGCCCATTTTGAAAGTGTTCACATGAATATATTACCTTCAAACTACATCTGCAGACCTGACATTGATTTTGATACGAAAAGACTATAAATCACTATACAACATGCCAGGCCACTCAGTATAGCCCATGAAATACACATACATTTCTATGTAAATTGACCAAGGAAGGATAATCAAGAATGTAATATTGACTTGGAAAAATCATTCCATGGAAGACATTTTTGATGGCATAAGACTCCTACTCAAAACAGCTTGAAACAATCCTGGCTCCATCTTGCAGTACTAGAAAATGAATCACAGACTTTAGAATACAAGAGACCTTATCATCTGGTTCAACCTCCACAGTTTAGTTGGATGGGAAGGAGGCAGGATGACATTTGTGTCTTTTTTATGTGCGTTCCAACTTTTTTTTACTTTTTATTACATTTTTTAAACACACTTAAAGGTAGGGAGACAATAAACTCTGTTGTATGAGTACCAATCAATCTAATTGAGTTGCCAATCTTTTAACCTTCTTACCTTTTTCCATGAGGAATTCAAACCCAAAGAAGTGACTTGACCAAGGTCACTTAGTTATTTTGTGGCTGATCCATGGCTGAAAGTTAAGTCCTAACCAGCCCCATTCCCCAACTAGTGCTTTTCCCACTCTTTCCTCATAACTCTTGCCATTTGTAATACATGGATTGGTCAGATACTTTCATTTCTATTTTTATCACCACACACACAAGGAAAGTACCAGTATGAATGAATGATGTAGAAGATGAAGGACATCCTGGTCTGGACTGTGAGAACACCCTGGCCAACTAAGTTATTCAAAATGCCTCTCCAGGGGCTTCCCTGGTGGCGCAGTGGTTGAGAGTCTGCCTGCTAATGCAGGGGACACGGGTTCGAGCCCTGGGCTGGGAGGATCCCACATGCCGCGGAGCAACTAGGCCCGTGAGCCACAACTACTGAGCCTGCGCGTCCGGAGCTTGTGCTCCGCAACAAGAGAGGCCGCAATAGTGAGAGGCCCGCGCACTGCGATGAAGAGTGGCCCCCGCTTGCCGCAACTGGAGAAAGCCCTCGCACGGAAACGAGGACCCAATACAGCAAAAATAAATAAATTAATAAATTAATAAACTCCTACCCCCAACATCTTAAAAAAAAAAAATGCCTCTCCATGTTCAGCAACAGGAAGAAGTTCCACTGACTTACAATGGAACAGTTTTCAACAGCTATGGTAACTACCTTCTCCCAGATCTGGCTGAGAACGTTCCACAAACTATAATATACTGTCTTAGTTTTTGGCTACATCTACTATTGGCTTACTTTCAACACAAGAGACCAGAATCAAATCAGTGTAAAGCTTTATCATTACAATTAAGTTGCCAGATTCTGTGTCATCCACTCTATCCTTTAAATCAAACCAAACTACCCATGCAGCATTCAGCCGGCAGTCTATAAAAACAAGTCACAGGTGATCCTACTCTATAAACCTGGTATCCCCTTGTTTTGTTCCTTAATCTTGCTCTTGCTCCACTCTATCCCAGTTTGGGCATTTCCAACCCCTCTCTTACCACTTGTACTCTGTGATTAACTTTGTCTTAACCAATTTGGTATCTTTGTTGCACTTTAAAGAATCAATTCACTGCTTGGTTTCTCTTAGCCCTAAGTGCCTTAACTCACCCTTTCTCTTGCCATTCCTTTGGAATCCAAACCCCTACAGAGAGGGATTTAGGAATATATCATATGAAGCCAAGGCTGCTGACAGGTATGTGGCAATTCCATGTTTATGGGCTGGGAAGTCATTATTCCCTCCCAGGGAAACTTGGCTACCATTACTATTTGTTGATACTTTTTCACATAGACCAACCAAGAGATCATCTCACCCACAAATGTGAAGAAAGAAATCATTGTTTTCTGCCTTTTACAACTGGTGACGGTAATAGAAATACTATACTCATCTGATAACCTAGGAACAGCCTCAAAAATAGATTCCAACAGGCTTATTAAAAGAATTAATCTTATTACTTAATTTCTTTGCCAAGGAGTTCAAAATTTCTTTTAAGTGTGTGCAATCATTTGTTATAATGTTTGAGGTAAAATTCCCCAGAGTAACGTCTGCAGCAAAAGAAGACCTGTTTATCTCTATCCCATGCTCCACAACCCAACCCAACCCAACCTTTTAAACATTAAGACACTATTCTATTCATTTCTAAGGAAGGAACATTCTAAGGAGTGTTTCTTATTCCTTCTTTGACATCTATCGTTGAAGAGTAAATAAGTTAATAAAGAAATATATGGTCAAGGCTCTAAAAAAATACACTAACCCACTATAGGTAAGGCATAGATCTGGATTTGTGTATGTATGTGTGTATGTGTACACGCATGTAGTGCGTGTGCACATGGGGGTGCATGGATGCTCACATACATGTTTTGGAAGCAAATTAATTTACATTTATTCATTCTCTTAAACTCCCAATTTCCCCCATTTCAACAGCATAAATTTGAAATTGGTGAGTTCACAATTAGAAGCAAAGTCTGTTGCCAAAGAGCAGAGCAAAGCTAACCGGTTCACATGGGAACAACACAAAAAACAAAACTCATGATGTTTGTCTTGGTAACATTATGAGGCTGGAACATAAATAATTCATTAATCTTAGAAGAAAGCCTTATATTCTTCAAGACTAAACTGTTAACCTACCATTTATTCTCTTCTCACCTTTAAATTTGCCACCTAGCATTCTAATATAAACAAAACCAAACCAAACCTCAAAAGAATGGGCTGATGGACAAGCAGAAACCATTTCTAAAGCTGGACATATAACCCTTTCTGCCATAAAGTAGTACAAAGTCTAAGCATTTCTGTTTCTATTTAAAGACTCCATAATGCTCTTTGTGCCTAGAACTTGAAATTTTAGTCACCTGACTTTTATTTTTCCTTTTCCTCTACTCCATATCCAACTATTCTTTAAATATTGGCAACTTTGCCCATATAAAATTTCTTCAATGCATTCTTTTTTCTAAAATATTCCACATCCCTACCCTCTTCACATTATGCCTAGACTATGGCAACAGCCAATTAACTGTCCTCCTTGCCTCTATTCCTTTTCTATTCTAATAGAAAGGGAAAGAAAGTCCCAGGAAAGGGAAAGAAGAGTCCCCCAAGTGCTGCCATCAGCATGTTTCTTACTTCCAAAGGCTTCCCAGTGTCTGTCGGAGTAAGTTTACAATGCTCTGTCTGGTGCTCCACATCTTATAGCCACCGCCCCTCCTACCCATCTGAATGTATCCCCCCCAGCTTCCCAGCCTAAATGCTCTGCCCAGGTAGGCCAGTCTCCTCACCTGCCCTAAAGAGCTACTCTTGTACTACTCGCCCACAATGTCCACTAGAACCTAAATTCAATCTAGGGCCATGTTCAGGACTATCCTCCCTGGTTCAGCCTACTGACCCCACAATGAATTCTTTCTTCCTCTGACTCTCCTGAGCACTAGAGGTAGTCTGCTCCACCCAATCTTGTACTTGATTTTATTCTGCGTTTGTGCCCTGTCTTCCCAACTAGATTGCAACTCTTTAAGAGCAAAGGTTGTGCTTCATACATCTTTGCCTATCCCACAACAATATGCTGAGTGTGTAGAAGTATTTAATAAATAGTTGCTTTTAAAAATATTCTTGAAGCAATGAGTTGGGAAAATCTCTGAAGAAAGGTGAGTCTTGAGATATAATCTAAAGTAATGGAGATGAACTGAGGGAAAGAGATAAACATAGTTTCTCCTTTAATAAAAGTATCAAGATCAAATGAATATAATTCATCGCTCTATACTGATATTTTACATATAATTTTTACGGGGTTCTCATTTTGTATAGAGTGTTTATAAATCCTAGTTCAATACAAAATTTTATTAAATAAAACATATATTTTTCTAAACATTAAAGTATGGCCATATACTCAACACCCAAAAGTTCGTAACTCAGAATAAAAAATTAAGAATATTTTTAAATAACTGAAGTAAAAATGCATTTTTTAACAATGATCTTGGGACTTCCCTGGTGGTGCAGTGGTTAAGAGTCCGCCTGCAGATGCAGGGGACACTGGTTCGAGCCCGGGTTCAGGAAGATGCCACATGCCGCGGAGCAGGAAGATGCCACATGCCGCGGAGCAGCTGGGCCCGTGCACCACAGCAACTGAAGCCTGTGGGCCTAGAGCCCATGCTCTGCAACAAGAGGGGCCACCGCAATGAGAAGCCCACGCACCGCAGCAAAAGGTAGCCCCCACTCACTGCAGCTAGAGAAGGCCCCTGCACAGCAAGGAAGACCCAATGCAGCCAAAAATTAATTAATTAATTAACTTTTTAAAAAAAGATAACTAAAAAAAACCAATGATCTTATATTCAAGTAAAAAGTAAGTCAATATCACAAAACTGACTTGTACTAATTCACCTCTGATTTTAAAAATAACAGATTAAAGGACGCCCTGGCCAAATTAGCTTGCACCAAGCTCTTAGCAAAGAGGTGAATGGAAAGTCAGGCCTGGACATGCTCTCATGCTGGCCACGGAGAGCCCCTCCATGCCAGCAGCAGGCCCAGCCTGGCCAACGCCCATGCAGTCAGTCCAAGACCCTGCTTACAGACACGAGGAGACTGGTCAATGGAAAGAACGTTCTGTGTTTGATTGCCAAGAAAATGTGATAAGAAAAGCCTTGAAACCTCAATGAAATAAATCTACTTCTAAAAATCTTTCTTAAAGAAACATTCAGAAATACAGAAAATACAATGGTATTCCTTCCATTATTCATTCTGACAATTTTAAAAATCAGAAATAATCTAAAAGTAATCACAATACGTGAATGAATGGCTAATGTAAGTTTTGGTAAAGCCATCCGAGAACTCTCAAAGCACGTGCTGAAAGTGGCCAGACAGGTCACCTAGACAAGTGAAGTAGGCTAGGTGACGTGAAGTCTCCTGATTTTAAAATATATTGGCAAGTAATTCAAATATTTGTGAACATCACAAAGGCCAAACAAAATATGTCTACAGGCCAGACTTAGCCACACACCACCAGTTTGATCTCTGTGGTGAAATGTTTTTGAAAATTATGTGATTAAAGAATTTTTAATGAAAATGCTCTTTGTATAATATTAGGTTAAAAGGAGGAAGGGGAGTGTAGTCCTAATTACTTAAGAGACATGGGAAAAAAGACCAGCAGGGAAAATATCAAAATCACGATAGCTGTGTCTGGAGAGAGACTGTGGGATGATTTGTTTTCTTTACACTTTTCTGTATTTTAAAAATTCTCTTCAAATAAGTATTTATTACTTTATAATATTTTTTAAACTATCTTAAAAAAACAAAAACATGAATTTTCTCAGCCTTTCTTTTGGTTCAACATTAATGTTGCATCACTAATTGGGCAATGTCCCTAAAAGGGGGGGCAACTCAGAAAGGTTGACATTTCTTCTTTTTCCCAACCCATCATGTTAAATTTTGTATGTAAAGGGCTGTTTGTGAGGCCCTAAAATTTTGAATTGCTATAATGCTGAATAATTTAATATCATTAATGGGTTGGAAATACTGCTGAAGGCAGTTATGAAAATAATGCAAAGAAATAATACATATAAAGCACTCAGCCCAAACACAATCAGTAAATGGTATTCCGAAATACCTGCCTTTGGTATTTGCCAAATACCTCGTCTTGCTTGTATGCTGACCTCAGCTCACCCTGATTCTGAAACCATTATCTACGGCTCAATTACTAGCTTTTCTGAACATACTCCTCACCTCCTTCCTCTGCCCCCATCACCACCTGTGTTTCAGATTCTCATCATCATGAGTGACAGGAAACCATGTTCCTGATCCCTTCCAGGTTCTCCTTGACCAAGCCCCCAACCCCTGGTTATCATAATCCAGTAATAAAAATGTGATTCTAACATCTTTAGGGAAGCTTCGTTCAAATATTGGCTGGAAGTTTGTAAAGTGTGTGTTTATCATAGCCTGCTTTCCCTTCTTCCCTTTTTGCCCCCAATTAGCCAATGTTTATGACTTATTCTAATCTTTATTTTCCACTCTGCACCATTCTGGAACTCTTTGGAGAAAAGGTGTTTGGAGATTTAGAAGAGCATGTTCTCTTATCCTCAGGAATAAATGAGATGAGACAGTGGATTAATCCTGAGACAACCAGGTGACTTTTCATGAAGCAAATTCACCTACATTTACCTTTCTGTTTTGATTAGACAAATATAGAAGTTATTTTGCATTTTCCAAACCCATGTCAGGAAGGTATAAAATTTTACCATGGGTCAATGAGGGTTGCCTGTGGTCATATTTTTCAATAATTCCAGAATCACATAGGACCCTCAAACAAGTAGTAGACCTTCAAAGACAGGCATATCAAAGAGAACCACAATATTGTTACAAAAAACTTAATTCCTTTGGGAATGTAAATTTGATGATAATATTCACGTGTAGACCAGCTGATTTTTTTTAGTGTTCATCTTAAGAAGAGTGTCTAGTTTAGGGGCTAGGAGGAAAGATGTCATTATTTATCTGCCACATCTTTACTCACCACTTTAACAACAGAATGTACTTTTAGCCTCTGTTTGCAGCCACTTAGCCCAAACGCTCTCCCATCTACCCGACACTGTGCTGCACAGCCTCAGACACAAGTTTTCTGTGAAGGTGATGACTTTGAAGCACAGATGCTGAGCTCACATAGTAACCATGAGTACACACAGGTCACTACAGCCAGGGCAGAAGAGGATGCCAGAGCTACAAGCCATCAGAAACTCAAAACATGTGGAGGGACAAGAAAGCACATTAAGGGGAAGGGCAAGGTAGAGACATTCCATGTACCCATCAACATAAGAGCACCTCCCACCCCACTGATGGCTGAAACAGGAGTTAGGTTTCCAGGCCCGGGTGGCTTGTGAGTTCTGTATGACATGGTCTAAGTTTTGGCAAGTAGACTAATACTAGAAAATCGAGTCTCATGACACCTTTGTTGGCTAGAATTACTGTATTTTCCAGTCTCCTAGAAAATAAAAAGGCAACTTGAAGCAGGAAAGTTCTCAAGATATTTTACTTGCTGTTTCTGCTTCTGATGAATAGTTTTATAACTTGGGAATGAGATTATCTGCCCCTTAAATCCGTATAAAAGTTGAGAGGTTAAAAACATCATCTTTCGATCGACATAGTTTAGTAATAAAAGATGGCCTCAACAATGAACATTTTAGGTAATAATTTAACCCAACCATCCATTCTAAATCAAACTGTACCAGGGACAAAACTTTCTAAGACAATTAGATGTAAACCCTGGAGCAACCAAATTGCAAGTTAATGTGTTTGTCTCTGCAAGTTGCCATGTAACTCTCATCTTTCCCCAGTGAGTTCTGGAACAGACAGCAAGGACCTGGCCCTCACTTGGTGCACTGCTGAGCCCTCCCAAGTGGGGGTCAGTGTGAGGTCCTGATGTAAACGTGTACATGGAGAGCAGCACAGTGTGTCACAGGCCAGGGACAAGAAGAAACAATGAAATGCCATCAATCAGTGTGGCTCCCACCTCAGCACTGAAGAAATACCGCCAAAGCCAGTGTTTTTATAACATGTTCACTAACATTATCATATACCTGCTCTCTCCATCTTGGTTTAATAAAACTGAAAAGAATCACCTGACTTTATAGACCTTTCCAAACAGTCAATTTTATATTTTAAGCCAAAATTAAAGACTGTCCTCAAAATAGAATAATGTCTAAACCTGTTCATTAATGGAAAGTCCATTTAAGCTTGCAGCTTCGCAATTCCAAGTTAAATTCTGATCTTGAAACATCACTGGCAAATATGAAAGTAAAATAAGAAAAAGTGGAGCAATGGAAAAAAATCTTCCCTGGCTCAAGAAGGTATTTCCAATCCTCAACATGTGTTTTTGAACTTTCTTTTATGAGGAAGAGAGATCATTCAACTACTGTCATGGACAGCACTTCATAAGGAAAATAAATTTCTCTAGAAATAAGTTATATTTACATTTACATTTTTAAAAGAAACAGGCAGCATTTTAAAGGGGCAATTCCAACCCAACAGTCTCCTTATCTATATACTTTCAAGAGTATCATGTGCCCTGGAAACAGGCCATTAAATCCATTTTCCCGGTAGTAACTGCAACATGAACTATTGATGGATTATTCATCTAAAATGAAATTGTCACTAAATGGTAGAATTGTCTACTAAATGGTAGAATGGTAGAATGCTCATTTTATCTGTGGCATTCCAAATCCAAACAGTATTAAAAGAGAAAAGGTAAAGAACTATTCTTTCTTTAATTTAGATCATCAACCTTCTCTCATAAGGTACTAAGACACCAGAAACCACAGATTCTTTAAGAAAAAAAATATTTCACAAAAGCTTTCTGTATAAAAACTTTAAAAACGTGTCCATAGCAAAATAAAAAAGGCAGGGAGAGGTTCACCTTGACCAATTATCGCTAAAAAGCAATTAGAAATTAAATCAGTATCTGTTTTTAGATCAGTACAATTTAGTCTTTCCTCAAACTTTGAAATCTTTGTAACCTATTTCATTTTTCTGTACCTTCCAAGCAATAGCAATTTAAAATCTGAATCAAAAATGAGTTTCCCTCATTCATGATAGGAAAGAAAATATTTAACATTTGTTTTGTTATCACATAAACTTTTTTTTTTTTTTTTTTCGGTACGTGGGCCTCTCACTGTTGTGGCCTCTCCCGTTGTGGAGCACAGGCTCCAGATGCGCAGGCTCAGCGGCCATGGCTCACGGGCCCAGCCGCTCCACGGCATGTGGGATCCTCCCGGACCGGGGCACGGACCCGCGTCTCCTGCATCGGCAGGTGGACTCTCAACCACTGCTCACATAAACTTTTGATGGTTTCATAGTAGCAGCAATACCACCCTCACTGAGTATTTGACAATTATGTGACACTGAGCAAAACTAATACCCATCCCCTAGGAGCATGGAGCCAAATACATGCTTCCAAGCACCTACATCACAGAAGGGGAAGGATGGAACCTTCATCCTGGAGGAACCTGGCGTGATGCCTTCTCTTTTCAGGGCCTTTCCTTTGGGGCATAGGGATACCAGTCACTCTGCTGGGATTAAGTTACTTAAATAGGAAGACAAGCAATCTTCCCCTCATGGTAAACGTTGGGAAACTGAGAGGTAATACCAACATTGGTTGCTGCTATGTACAGGATGAAGAAGATCAATTTTGAAAGTGTATCATCTCTAACTTTCACAAAACTTAATTACTAGAACTTAAATAAAACGGACAGGTTTAACCAACTACTCATCCTTCTTCATGGTAGTGTTTTTTTTAAAAAATGGGAAGAACTGAGTCACACCTTCCTCTGTGCCCTGCTCCCTCATGCCTTTATTTTATTCTGCCCTGCACAACAAAGAAATAAAAAAGGAATAAAATTACTTTTTTTAAAAAAAACTGTTTTTTAAGATTAAACGATGCCTTCTATACGTGTCATACTCCCCACTCCAAAAGAAAGTAGAGTTGAATTTGTTCCTACAAACCCACCTGTCTGCACAAGCTTCCCAGTCTTCGCTCCTCTGCCAGCCACAGCACCTGAAGCTTTCTCTACCATCCAGCACCATTCCCCACACTATTCCACCTCTTCATCCTGCCTTCCTCCTTGAGTCTGTGGTTAAGAAATGCAGACAGTTTATTACATCTCAATGTAGCAGTCCATACATTCTAATAGGATTTTGTAAAACGCTTACTACTTTATGATCTGCGAATTACTCAATGAGAATAAGATTGATATAAATGTACGAATCTGATCTCTTGAAACATTTAGGGTTCTTTTTAAATCTCTATAAACTACTTCTTTAAAAATGGTTTGTAATTTCCGGGGAAGATGGTGGTAAGAGTAAGACGCGGAGATCACCTTCCTCCCCACAGATACACCAGAAATACATCTACATGTGGAACAACTCCTACAGAACACCTACTGAACGTTGGCAGAAGACCTCAGACCTCCCAAAAGGCAAGAAAGTCCCCATGTACCTGGGTAGGGCAAAAGAAAAAAGAAAACACAGAGACAAAAGGATAGGGATGGGACCTACACCAGTGGGAGGGAGCTGTGAAGGAGGAAAGGTTTCCACACACTAGAAGCCCCTTCGCGGGCGGAGACAGGGGTGGCGGAGAGGGAAGCTTCGGAGCCACAGAGCAGAGCGCAGCGACAGGGGTGCGGAGTGCAGAGCAGAGAGATTCCCGCACAGAGGATCGGTGCCGACCAGCACTCACCAGCCCGAGAGGCTTGTCTGCTCACCTGCCAGGACGGGCGGCGGCTGGGAGGTGAGGCTCGGGCCTCGGTCGGAGCGCAGGGAGAGGATTGGGGTTGGCGGCATGGACACAGCTTGCAGGGGGTTCGTGCGCCACAGCTAGCTGGGAAGGAGTCCGGGTAAAAGTCTGGACCTGCCGAAGAGGCAAGAGACTTTTTCTTCGCTCTTTGTTTCCTGCTGCACGAGGAGAGGGGATTAAGAGCGCTGCTTAAAGGAGCTCCAGAGACGGGCGCAAGCCGCGGCTAAAAGCGCGGACCCCAGTGACGGGCATGAGATGCTAAGGCTGCTGCTGCCGCCAAGGCTGCTGCTGCCGCCACCAAGAAGCCTGTGTGCGAGCACAGGTCACTATCCACACCCGCCTTGCGGGGAATATGTGCAGCCCGCCATTGCCAGGGTCCCGGGATCCAGGGACAACTTCCCCGGGAGAACACATGGCGCGCCTCAGGCTGCTGAAACGTCACGCCGGCGACGAAGGCTCGCCCCGCACTCCGTACCCCTCCCTCCCCCTGGCCTGAGTGAGCCAGAGTACCAGAAGCAGCTGCTGCTTTAACCCCGTCCTGTCTGCGCGAAGAACAGACGCCCTCCTGCGACCTACACGCAGAGGCAGGTCCAAATCCAAAGCTGAGCCCCAGGAGCAGTGAGAACAAAGAAAAGAAAGGGAAATCGCTTCCAGCAGCCGCAGAAGCAGTGGATTAAAGCTCCACAATCAACTTGATGTACCCTGCATCTGTGGAATACATAAATAGACAACAAATCGTCCCAAATTGCGGAGGTGGACTTGGAGAGCAAGATTTATGATTTTTTCCCCTTTTCCGCTTTTTGTGAGTGTGTATGTGTATGCTTCTGTGTGAGATTTTGTCTGTATAGCTTTACTTCCACCATTTGTCCTAGGGTTCTATCCGTCCTTTTTTTTTTCCTTAATAATTATTATTTTAATAACGTTATTTTATTTTATCTTACTTTATTTTACTTTATCTTCTTTCTTTCTTTTTTCCTTCCTTCCTTCCCTTCCTTCCTTCCTTCCCTCTGACCGCCCTCCCTCCCTTCTTTCTTTCTTTCTTTTTCTCTCTACTTCTACTAATTCTTTCTTTCTACTTTTTCTCCCATTTATTCTGAGCCATGTGGATGAAAGCCTTTTGGTGCTGCAGCCAGGAGTCAGTGCTGTGCCTCTGAGGTGGGAGAGCCAACTTCAGGACACTGGTCCACAAGAGACCTCCCAGCTCCACATAATATCAAACGGCAAAAATCTCCCAGAGATCTCCATCTCAACAACAGCACCCAGCTTCACTAAACGACCAGCAAGCTACAGTGCTGGACACACTATGCCAAACAACTGGAAAGACAAGAACACAACCCCACCCATTAGCAGAGAGGCTGCCTAAAATCATAATAAGGCCACAGACACCCCAAAACACACCACCAGACGTGGACCTGCCCACCAGAAAAACAACAACCAGCCTCACACACCAGAACACAGGCACTAGTCCCCTCCACCAGGAAGCCTACACAACCCACTGAACCAACTTTAGCCACTGGGGAAACACACCAAAAACAACGGGAACTACGAACCTGCAGCCTGCAAAAAGGAGACCCCAAATACAGTAAGACAAGCAAAATGAGAAGACAGAAAAACACACAGCAGATGAAGGAGCAAGATAAAAACCCACCAGACCTAACAAATGAAGAGGAAATAGGCAGTCTACCTGAAAAAGAATTCAGAAGAATGATAGTAAAGATGATCCAAAATCTTGGAAATAGAATAGACAAAATGCAAGAAACATTTAACAAGGACATAGAAGAACTAAAGATGAAACAAGCAATGATGAACAACACAATAAATGAAATTAAAAATACTCTAGATGGGATCAATAGCAGAATATCTGAGGCAGAAGAACGGATAACTGACATGGAAGATAAAATAGTGGTAATAACTACTGCAGAGCAGAATAAAGAAAAAAGAATGAAAAGAACTGAGGACAGCCTCAGAGACCTCTGGGACAACACTAAACACACCAACATTCGAATTATAGGGGTTCCAGAAGAAGAAGAGAAAAAGAAAGGGACTGAGAAAATATTTGAAGAGATTATAGTTGAAAACTTCCCTAATATGGGAAAGGAAATAGTTAATCAAGTCCAGGAAGCACAGAGAGTCCCATACAGGATAAATCCAAGGAGAAGTATGCCAAGACACATATTAATCAAACTGTCAAAAATTCAATACAAAGAAAACATATTAAAAGCAGCAAGGGAAAAAAAACAAATAACACACAAGGGAATCCCCATAAGGTTAACAGCTGAACTTTCAGCAGAAACTCTGCAAGCCAGAAGGGTGTGGTAGGACATATTTAAAGTGATGAAGGAGAAAAACCTGCAACCAAGATTACCCTACCCAGCAGGGATCTCATTCAGATTTGATGGAAAAATTAAAACCTTTACAGACAAGCAAAAGCTGAGAGAGTTCAGCACCACCAAACCAGCTTTACAACAAATGCTAAAGGAACTTCTCTAGGCAAGAAACACAAGAGAAGGAAAAGACCTACAGTAACAAACCCAAAACAATTAAGAAAATGGGAATAGGAACATACATATCAATAATTACCTTAAATGTAAATGGACTAAATGCTCCCACCAAAAGACACAGATTGGCTGAATGGATAGAAAAACAAGACCCATATATATGCTGTCTACAAGAGACCCACTTCAGACCTAGAGACACATACAGACTGAAAGTAAGGGGATGGAAAAAGATATTCCATGCAAATGGAAACCAAAAGAAAGCTGGAGTAGCAATTCTCATTTCAGACAAAATACACTTTAAAATAAAGACTACTACAAGAGACAAAGAAGGACACTACATAATGATCAAGGGATCGATCCAAGAAGATATAACAATTGTAAATATTTATGCACCCAACATAGGAGCACCTCAATACATAAGGCAAATACTAACAGCCATAAAAGGGGAAATCGACAGTAATACAATCATAGTACGGGACTTTAACACCCCACTTTCACCAATGGACAGATCATCCAAAATGAAAATAAATAAGGAAACACAAGCTTTAAATGAGACATTAAACAAGATGGACTTAATTGATATTTATATGACATTCCATCCAAAAACAACAGAATACACATTTTTCTCAAGTGCTCATGGAACATTCTCTAGGATAGACCATATCGTGGGTCACAAATCAAGCCTTGGTAAATTTAAGAAAATTGAAATTGTATCAAGTATCTTTTCCGACCACAATGCTATGAGACTAGATATCAATTACAGGAAAAGAGCTGTAAAAAGTACAAACATATGGAGGGTAAACACTACACTACTTAATAACGAAGTGATCCCTGAAGAAGTCAAAGAGGAAATTAAAAAATACCTAGAAACAAATGACAATGGAGACACGATGACCCAAAACCTATGGGATGCAGCCAAAGCAGTTCTAAGAGGGAAGTTTATATCCTACCTTAAGAAACAGGAAACATCTCGAATAAACAACCTAACCTTGCACCTAAAGCAATTAGAGAAAGAAGAACAAAAAAACCCCAAAGTTGGCAGAAGGAAAGAAATCATAAAAATCAGATCAGAAATAAATGAAAAAGAAATGAACTAAATGATAGCAAAGATCAATAAAACTAAAAGCTGGTTCTTTGAGAAGATAAACAAAATTGATAAACCATTAGCCAGACTCATCAAGAAAAAAAGGGAGAAGACTCAAATCAATAGAATTAGAAATGAAAAAGGAGAAGTAACAACTGACACTGCAGAAATACAAAAGATCATGAGAGATTACTACAAGCAACTCTATGCCAATAAAATGGACAACCTGGAAGAAATGGACAAATTCTTAGAACTGCACAACCTGCCGAGACTGAATCAGGAAGTAATAGAAAATATGAACAGACAAATCACAAGCACTGAAATTGAAACTGTGATTAAAAATCTTCCAACAAACAAAAGCCCAGGACCAGATGGCATCACAGCCGAATTCTATCAAACATTTAGAGAAGAGCTAACACCTATCCTTCTCAAACACTTGCAAAATATAGCAGAGGGAGGAACACTCCCAAACTCATTCTACGAGGCCACCATCACCTTGATACCAAAACCAGACAAGGATGTCACAAAGAAAGAAAACTACAGGCCAATATCACTGATGAACATAGATGCAAAAATCCTCAACAAAATACTAGCAAACAGAATCCAACAGCACATTAAAAGGATCATACACCATGATCAAGTGGGGTTTATTCCAGGAATACAAGGATTCTTCAATATACACATATCTATCAACGTGATACACCATATTAACAAATTGAAGGAGAAAAACCATATAATCATCTCAATAGATGCAGAGAAACTTTCGACAAAATTCAACACCCATTCATGATAAAAACCCTGCAGAAAGTAGGCATAGAGGGAACTTTCCTCAACATAATAAAGGCCATATATGACAAACACACAGCCAACATCGTCCTCAATTGTGAAAAACTGAAAGCATTTCCATTAAGATCAGGAACAAGACAAGGTTGCCCACTCTCACCACTCTCATTCAACATAGTTTTGGAAGTTTTAGCCACAGCAATCAGAGAAGAAAAGGAAATAAAAGGAATCCAAATCAGAAAAGAAAAAGTAAAGCTGTCACTTTGAAGATGACATGATACTATACATAGAGAATCCTGAAGATGCTACCAGAAAACTACTAGAGCCAATCAATGAATTTGGAAAAGTAGCAGGATACAAAATTACTGCATTCCTGTACACTAATGAAAAATCTGAAAGTGAAATCAAGAAAACACTCCCGGGGCTTCCCTGGTAGCGCAGTGGTTGAGGGTCCGTCTGACGATGCAGGGGACGCAGGTTCATGCCCATGTCCAGGAGGATCCCATGTGGCACAGAGCGGCTGGGCCTGTGAGCCATGGCTGCTGAGTCTCTGCTCCGCGGCAGGAGAGGCCACAGCAGTGAGAGGCCCGCATACCGCAAAAAAAAAAAAAAAAAGAAAGAAAACACTCCCATTTACCATTGCAACAAAAAGAATAAAATATCTAGGAATAAACCTACCTAAGGAGACAAAAGACCTGTATGCAGAAAATTATAAGACACTGATGAAAGAAATTAAAGATGATACAAATAGATGGAGACATATACCATGTTCTTGGATTGGAAGAATCAACATTGTGAAAATGACTCTACTACCCAAAGCAATCTACAGATTCAGTGCAATCCCTATCAAACTACCACTGGCATTTTTCACAGAACTAGAAGAACAAATTTCACAATTTGTATGGAAACACAAAAGACCCCAAATAGCCAAAGCAATCTTGAGAACGTAAAATGGAGCTGGAGGAATCAGGCTCCCTGACTACAGACTATAATTACAAAGCTACAGTAATCAAGACAGTATGGTACTGGCACAAAAACAGAAAGATAGATCAATGGAACAGGATAGATAGCCCAGAGATAAACCCACGCACATATGGTCACCTTATCTTTGATAAAGGAGGCAGGAATGTACAGTGGAGAAAGGACAGCCTCTTCAATAAGTGGTGCTGGGAAAACAGGACAGGTACATGTAAAAGTATGAGATTAGATCACTCCCTAACACCATACACAAAAATAAACTCAAAATGGATTAAAGACCTAAATGTAAGGCCAGACACTATCAAACTCTTAGAGGAAAACATAGGCAGAACACTCTATGACATAAATCACAGCAAGATCCTTTTTGACCCACCTCCTAGAGAAATGTAAATAAAAACAAAAATAAACAAATGGGACCTAATGAAACTTAAAAGCTTTTGCACAGCAAAGGAAACCATAAACAAGACCAAAAGACAACCCTCAGAATGGGAGATAATATTTGCAAATGAAGCAACTGACAAAGGATTAATCTCCAAAATTTATAAGTAGCTCATGCAGCTCAATAACAAAAAAACAAACAACCCAAACCAAAAATGGGCAGAAGACCTAAATAGACATTTCTCCACAGAAGATATACAGACTGCCAACACACACATGAAAGAATGCTCAACATCATTAATCATTAGAGAAATGCAAATCAAAACTACAATGAGATATCATCTCTCACCAGTCAGAATGGCCATCATCAAAAAATCTAGAAACAATAAATGCTGGAGAGGGTGTGGAAAAAAGGGAACACTCTTGCACTGCTGGTGGGAATGTGAATTGGTACAGCCACTATGGAGAACAGTATGGAGGTTCCTTAAAAAACTACAAATAGGGCTTCCTTGGTGGCGCAGTGGTTGAGAGTCCCCCTGCCGATGCAGGGCACATGGGTTCGTGCCCCAGTCTGGGAAGATCCCACATGCTGCGGAGCAGCTGGACCCGTGAGCCATGGCTGCTGAGCCTGCGCGTCCAGAGCCTGTGCTTTGCAACGGGAGAGGCCACAACAATGAGAGGCCCACATACCGCAAAAAAAAAAAAAAAAACTACAAATAGAACTACCATATGACCCAGCAATCCCACTACTGGGCATACGCTCTGAGAAAACCATAATTCAAAAATAGTCATGTATCAAAATGTTCATTGCAGCTCTATTTACAATAGCCACGAGGTGCAAACAACCTAAGTGTCCATCATCGGGTGAATGGATAAAGAAGATGTGGCCCATATATACAATGGAATATTACTCAGCCATAAAAAGAAACGAAATTGAACTCTTTGTAATGAGGTAGATAGACCTAGAGTCTGTCATACAGAGTGAAGTAAGTCAGAAAGAGAAAGACAAATATTGTATGCTAACACATTTATATGGAATTTAAGAATAAAAAAAATGTCATGAAGAACCTAGGGGTAAGACAGGAATAAAGACACAGACCTACTAGAGAATGGACTTGAGGATATGGGGAGGGGGAAGGGTAAGCTGTGACAAAGAGAGAGAGGCATGGACATATATACACTACCAAACATAAGGTAGATAGCTAGTGGGAAGCAGCCGCATAGCACAGGGAGATCAACTCGGTGCTTTGTGACCGCCTGGAGGGGTGGGATAGGGAGGTTGGGAGAGAGGGAGATGCAAGAGGGGAGAGATATGGGAACATTTGTATATGTATAACTGATTCACTTTGTTATAAAGCAGAAACTAACACACCATTGTAAAGCAATTATACTCCAATAAAAATGTAAAAAAAAAAAAAATCCTCTGGTGTTGAGACACCGTTTTTCGAGGCAGAAGCCCAGTGTGTCTCCCTTTGCCTGGCAGAGTTTTGAATTGTAAAGCTATTCTTTTCTACTTCACCCCACCCCCCAAAAAAATGTTTGTAATCCACTCATAGTTGTACCTAATCTGCTTGCTATTCATTAAATACATATGACCCATTATCTCAAACTAATTGAATAAATATTGTAGAACAACTCTGCATCAAGCACTCTTTGGTTTCATGAATAGTAAATGAGCAAGATATGGCCACAACATCAAAGAATTCAGTTTAGTGGGAGGTCAATGACATAAATAAAAAATTACAACACAGCCTTGGTGAATAGCAGAGTGGAAGCATATAAATGGTACAGAAAAAGGCGTAAAAGACAGGGGGTTTTTGTGGAGGCTTCTTCAAAGGCCCACCTGCTTAAAATATGCAGATTCCCCAAACCTGCCATGGTAAGTGCAATACTGACAATTAGAGTTATTCATTTGGAATAATAAATTACTCCCAGAAATCCTACATACAATATTCATATTACTAGGAAAAGCATGATTCCTTAATATTGATTATTATATTAGCATAGCTTCATTTGTACAAAAAAAAAAGTGGAACACAATATATGTGTGTGTTTTGGTGTGAGGATAACTTAAACGTCATGGGACACAGTCCATCAAGGACTAGCTCAGAAGAGACATACATTCCAAAGAACCTAGAAAGTGGACCAGTGTGGTGAACACATGACCTAAGAGTAACTCGGGCTTGTCCTGACTAGACTTATTAAAAACAGGGTTATTACTCACTGTTTCTTCTAAAATTAGGTCACTAATTAATCTATCAATAGGTATTTATTGGACACATTTCTCCAACTTTGTGTTTTTTTAATACAGTCTTCAGAGTCAAATCAAGACCATCCTTCTCTTTCTTAAGACTGATTTAGGACTTCCTCACGGCCTCTTGCCAGCAAAACAACATGTAAACGTAGGGAAAAAAACAGAAAGTTGAGGTTTCTGATGCTGATGCTTAAGTAAGTGGTAGCTGACCCTCCCATGCAAATTTGCATCATACTGCTGTTATACCATGTTTATGTCTTCTTGTTCTCTTTTAGACAGGTCACCAATTCCATCTCTTGTTACAGGACAGCTGGTGCTAGCTACTCACCCCTAATCTTTCTTTAATCAACTCCATCAGCTTTCCTTCCACCCCTGCCTTAAGCAAATGAGGAAAAAATGAAAGTTTCTAAGACTTTAAAAGACTAAAGTTCAAGAGAGGCCAAATAATAACTCAGCATTATTAACTATCAACAA
This sequence comes from Mesoplodon mirus, assembly GCF_964341445.2. NCBI lineage: Eukaryota > Metazoa > Chordata > Mammalia > Artiodactyla > Ziphiidae > Mesoplodon > Mesoplodon mirus. The sequence continues at coordinate 98,595,852 of NC_138982.1, read as the reverse complement.
AATTTGGGGCAACAATCGGGCTCTGGGTTTGTCTCCAATTCTCCAAGATCCTCACTACACAAAGGTTAATCAAAGAATGATTACCTTTCCCACACCATGCTCATATTGGGTGGGTGTATCTTTGAGTGGTAATTACAACTGAACTACTGCTACAATCTACAATGTTTTATTCTAATTGACAAAAAAATGTAGGGAAATTCTTGAAAGAGAAGTTTATTAATAATGAAAATGGCACAGTTATATACATGAGAAAAAAGACCTTTCATATACATAAAGACTGTTAAATTTTTATTTCTAATTAGCTAGTATTAAGACTAGAGCATTTCAAGCAAACAGTACAGTAACATGAGCTTATCTGACCCATACTTTATGTACAGTATCATTATAAACAAGATGAAAAAGAAAAATCCTTCATTATCCATACTCCACACTGAACATATATTATGGTCACTTCAGAATCATCACATAGTCTGAATACATAAATAATTATACCTTTATTCTCTGATATCATGGTTACATTTTTCCTATTTATTCCCTTAATCACTAAAGAACCAATTATATATAAGTGAAGAAAAAAAAGTCAGGATAAGGAATCATTTAAACCTGGCTGTAGCTACAAATTGTGTGTTCTAACTTGTGTCTTATTACCCTGAGGGGAGTGATTTAACCTGTATCTTGTTAACTCATAGGGATAGTATAAGGTTTTACAAAATGCACAGCTCAAGGAAATTTCTAGGTAGATTCGTTACTTCAATTACTTTCTAGTACCCTCCCACCTTCCCACCTCCAGCCAGGATCTTCTGTGAAACACAATGCAACTGATTTTAGGATTGCGACCTTCACATCATTTTTCTGCATTCATTGCATGCTTGGGAATAGTATAAGCTAGGATGCATAACTCACTGCAGCTGGATTGTAAATCTGAAAGGCTGGCCCCACCCATCTTACTGGGAATTGTTACAAACATTTTAAGAGAAAAAAAAAAGACCCATATATTTCTTGGCTAAAATATCTCATTTAATAAAGATGTTATTCTCCTAAATCAGCAGTTTTCTTATGGAGTAAATATGTTAGCTTCTTTTCCCATTTCAAAATGAAAATTCAATTCACGGGCTGATAGATGTCAAAGTATCCATTATTGAAAACATGGCAATGACACGAAGACACCAGCTGCCTAAAACTCATGAAATGGAAGAAGGCAAACTTGTAAAACAAGCATGCAAGTAAATAACTAAATCAGGTATCGTATTTGAGCCAACATGGTTTGAGAGCCTATAAAGAATATTTATGCAATTTTCATCTTTTTGTCAGAAGTAATATTGAGTCAGGGTCGTTCAACTATATTAAAATTTACTATGTGGTAAAAAGCGGGGGAAGGGGAGCAGCCAAGCCATGATGACCAGATACTGCAGGGAAAAAAAAAAAAGAGGTGGGAATAAAATCATGTAAAACCTGCACTTGTTTTATTATGTAAAGTAAATGGGACTTTAGGGCACATAAATGTGAACAAATACCCTTAAAACATTGCCATGGTGGAAATGGAGTCCTATTTATCAAATAAATTCCCCATTATCCACAACCCATGAAAATAAGAATCAGGTTGTACACTCAACTATAAAGGTGATATCTATGAATCCAAAAAAAAAAAAAAAGTTTGAGTTCTTCACCATGCACTGCATTATATTATTTTTAAATAAGGTGACAATTGTCTTAAATATTATATTGCTAGATCAATAAGAATGTCCTAATAATCAGAACATTTCATTCCTCAATCACACAGCCTAAATAAGAGCTTATCCTAATACTTTTAGATGACTACATGCCATTAAATTACCTTGGGGAAAGCTTTTTTACAAAGCTCTTAACCCTGGAGGCACAGTGGTTAAGAATCCGCCTGCCAATGCAGGGGACACGGGTTCGAACCCTGGTCCAGGAAGATCCCACATGCCGCGGAGCAACTAAGCCCGTGTGCCACAACTACTGAGCCTGCACTCTAGAGCCCACGAGCCACAACTACTGAGCCCATGTGCCACAACTACTGAAGCCCACATGCCTAGAGCCCGTGCTCCGCAACAAGAGAAGCCACCACAATGAGAAGCCCACGCACCGCAATGAAGAGTAGCCCCCATTCACCGCAACTGAAGAAAGCCCACGCGCAGCAACAAAGACCCAATGCAGCCAAAAATAAATAAATAAATAAAACAAAAAGAAGCTCTTTTGGGGTAGTTTGTCCTGTCAGACTGATAGCTCTTTTAGCCCTTTAAATGTGTTCATCTGTGGACCTTCACCATAGAAATGTCATTCTCTGATGTTTCTCACTATGGTTCAGTTATAACAAAGTTGGGCCAAAGTCTTTATTCCTGAACTGAGGCCCTCAGGTCTCTCCCTGAGAGTTCAGGAGTTCCTTCCATTTAATAGACGTGGAGCAGACATTCATATAGGGCCAAGAGATTTGCTCTTGCATGAAAAGTTCATACAAACGGAAATTAGAGACAGAGATGTGTCAGCATTCTCAAATTCCCACTACACTGCTTGGCTTCTGGAAAAGAACAATCCTCCTTCAGCCCAGTTTGTGCTTCTCCTAAGTGCTCCACGTGGTGACCTGCTCCATATCCACTTTATGTCAATCTAGAACTCTGCCAGCAAGCATTCATTCAAAAGGTTGCCTTCTAGGGTTAATTTATGATAAAAACAAATGTTCTTTTTCATCTAACACAAATAAGTTTAGGGGAAAAAGTTTAGAAACTTCAACAGAAACCTTAGGAAGTTTTACAAATAAAATTAAGCATTAAGTAGTGACAAATGTCATTAATATTTACGACGCTTTAAAGATAATTATCAATTCCCTTTCAAATGGGCCCAGTAGAAAATGCCCCAGCAGTGGCTTGTACCTATGCTGCACTTTTAAAGAATCCATTATATGAGTAGGGAATGAAAGAGAATCCTGGGAAAAGGGAACTACCTACCTATACAAACACACAATCACAAAACCTGTGACCCATACATACTTTGCAAAATACCTGGATATCTTCAATACTTTTCAATAGCTTTACTGTGGCATGTACTCATCCCAGAGATTTAGTTTCTGGTGTCTTCATAATGAGTGAAATTGGCAGTCATCAAGTTGAGGAAAAAAAAAAAGTGAACCAAGTATTTTAGCTTATGGTCAATCTATCCCTGGTTAGTTATATCTGGTCAGAAAGAAATCAAAATGTGTAAGATTGTCTTTGACTAACACGAAGATATCTAACATAAAACAGCTGTATCAATAATAACCTATTTGCATACACGACTTAATATTAGGAGTGATAGTCATTTTACCCTCTCTGTGCCCCCTCCAAAGCTACCATTCAAAAAGTACAAGGAGGGCTTCCCTGGTGGTGCAGTGGTTGAGAGTCCGCCTGCCGATGCAGGGGACACGGGTTCGTGCCCCGGTCCGGGAAGATCCCACATGCCGCGGAGCGGCTGGGCCCGTGAGCCATGGCCGCTGAGCCTGCGCGTCTGGAGCCTGTGCTCCACAATGGGAGAGGCCACAACAGTGAGAGGCCCGCGTACCGCAAAAAAAAAAAAAAAAAAAAAGTACTAGGAAAGAGGAAAACTTCCATTTTCAGTTAAAATTTATATGAGATATGGCCTTTTCCAACCTATAAAGGAAAAAAGGAAAAAAAAGTTTTTAATTGCAATGAAAGTCCTGCCATGTTTCATACAAGCAGGAGTGAATTTAGACACAAGGTATTCACAATGGAGAAGCTAACCTATACTACATGAGGAAATTCAGTGCTGTTTTCAAAATTAATACACCAGGAACTAGAGGAGAGCCAAGATTTGCCCAGGACCTGGTCAGGTATCAGCAGCAGAGTCAGGGAACCCATTAGTTCTGACTCAGCCCACCCATCAATCAGCAAAGTATATTCTTAGCACTGTGCTCTTGACCCGATACCCACTCCTTCCCTGTCCACTTGATTAAATTCATCTGTAGTCTTAAGGAGAACCCTCTAAACTTTATACATACGTGTTGACCTTCACAGCTAAAAAAATAGGAGATTAACATGATTAACATAATAATGTGGTTTTGATTAATAGGCTCAGAAAATTTTAAAACTCTGGTAGAAGCACAAAGCGCAGGCCTAAATCTATCCTCCAGCAAAAAGGTTGCTTTTTCTTCAGCAGTTTGATCCAAAAAAGCCTTAATATTTTAGTTAGGTGAATGTCTGACCATAAACTATGTTAAAACTACTTCAAAGTCTTCTCATTCCACCTGAAAATAACAAACATGCTACAAAATATTCAGCTACTAAGCCTACCTCCTCCTGTAAGAGTCTCACCTTATCTTCCTGCTGGGAAACCTGAGGCGCAGTTATTAAGAGACACCCTTAGAGACTCAGAAGCAGACAGCATATGCAGCCCCAACGCCCAGGCCTGGCTTTTTCCTTATAGAACACTTTCCAGAATTCATACAGTTTTTTTTTTTAATTTATTTCTTTTATTTATTTATTTTTGGATGCATTGGGTCTTCATTGATGCATGCGGGCTTTCTCTAGTTGCGGCAAGCGAGGGCTACTCTTCCTTGCGGTGTGCAGGATTCTCATTGCGGTGGCTTCTCTTGTTGCGGAGCACGGGCTCTAGGTGCGCGGGCTTCAGTAGTTGTGGCACATGGGCTCAGCAGTTGTGGCTTGCAGGCTCTAGAGAGCAGGCTCAGTAGTTGTGGTGCACGGGCTTCATTGCTCCGCGGCACGTGGGATCTTCCCAGACCAGGACTCGAATCCATGTCCCCTGCATTGACAGGTGGATTCTTAATCACTGTGCCACCAGGGAAGCCCCATACAGTTTTGATTCCCTTTAAGAACTGCTTTTGGTCTTTGTGGGTATAAAAACCATCACATCTCTTACTATATTCTAAAATTTTAAACTAGAAAAAAATATTTGTGTCCCAAATTTAATTTTTTTGATAGAAAACGCTTCTTCCAACAGAGTTCCAAACTCAAGTTAATTATATGACATAGGGAATGAGTGATCTCCATCTTCTCTAGGCTTCTAATCAGTTGCAAAATAGGAGTTTTGGTTAAAGCTCTTCCCTGCCATGAAAAAAACAAAGAGCAATTAATTGAAAAAAATCCAGAATGTACTGAAATGCCCTTTTGTCATATTATATCATCAAGCTATAGTCCTAAAATCACCAATACCTTCTTTCTTTGCAGGAAAGCTGTCCTGTGCTTTGCTAAGTTAAAAAAAAAAGAATCCAATCTACAGAGACTATGTAATACTTTTACTGAATCCTAAATCAAGTCCATTAATATTTTCTTGAGCTACTGGTAGATGAAAACTCCAGACTATGTGAAAACTGAAAATGTTGTATGGATTATGTACCTTACATTTTTTCAATGCCATCTTCCCACTATGAACACCCCCCTTATAGTGTCTGTGTGAACATTCTTTTGTTTCACTGGATCTTCTTGTTTAAATCTTCTTTGTTACATGAATTTTTTAACATATATTTTAATGCCAAACAGTTTACCAGAAGAAAGTGAAACATTCAGTCCATCTGTCTGTCCCTAATTAGGCTCTCCTGGATCCTCTCTTTGGATTTCTTAGCCTAGATGAGATGCATTTGTAATTCATGGAACGCAGATGGCTCTGAGGGGCTTATAAAAGGGTCTTAGGAAAGATAAAAAACATCAGTCATGTTCTTTCTATTGGATACCACAGAAGTGGAGCCATAGGCCATCTGCTGGCTAGAGATGCAGAGATTAGCAGGTATCCTGGTCTAAAGGGCAGAGTCCCAGTAATATTGCTCTGATAGCATTCAAGCAAGGTTGGCAGCAACTCCCATGGGCTAAGTCAGATGTTTAAAGGAGTCTCTACCATGCAAATGGAATTAGAAAAGCATCTTCTTTAGTTTCCTTTGATGTCAATTTGTCCCTTCCTATCAGAGGAACCATGCGTGAGGGGCTGCTTATCAGAGAAAGGGGATTTGGAGCAAAGGGGCAGAGGCTCCAATCAGAACCACATGTGTTATCCTGACCCTTTACCAGTTTCTTCTATAAGCAGGCATGAATTGCTCTGGTTTTTCTCTTCTAAAAACCTGGTGCCATCATCTGGCCTGGGTGAGACCCATCCATGAGGAAGCACCTTTGTGAGGTCAGCTGTAGGACCAAATATCAAAGCCAAATTATAATCCCACCCACTACACTCAAGTAACATCTATAAATGTTCTCTTTACAAGATTATTGTATTTTTGTAACCTAAGCCTGGTCATGGATCCTGAGGAACAAGGGAAAAAAAACTACAAACATTTGCCCAAAATGCATGCTGAAAAAAGTAATGGAAAAAGGTAGATTGAAAAGTAAGATGAACCTGCTGTATAGCACAGAGAACTCTACTTCACTTCGCTGTATAGCAGAAACTAACATAACGTTGTAAAACAACTATAGCCCCCCCAAAAAAATTTTTTTAAAAGAGAAGATGAACTTAATAAAAGCAAGAGACACACTTTAATGAGATTTGTCTCATTCAAAGCATACTTAAAAGTATCTACAGAGATGGAAAAGGAAGTATATGTTAAAATATGTGAGGATTTATGGCTACTCAAATGGGTGGCATCTATATTAATAAGAAAATATGACAGAGCCAGGAAGCTCTAGGCCAGAACAGAGTGTCTTTGTTTTCAATCTTCTCCGGCATTTGCCGTCATCGTGATCTTGAGTAAGTCCCTCCATCTTTTTGAGGTTTCCTTTCCTCGTTCATAAAACTTAAATAAGAAACATTCAACTTATAAAGGTATTAGGAGGAACAAATGAGGTAATCTGTGTGGATGTGTATGAACTGAAAAGAACTCAACAAACATTGGTTACCAACAAAACCCATGTCACAGGGACAGGAATTAAGTATTCATGCTTGTGGCACTAACTCTAAGGCAAACTTAAGAATCTGGGTAGGGGCCCTCTCTCAAACGCTTACATTTGATGTTCTCTCACAAAAGCTGCAAATTCAGGATCCCTGGAATACAGTTCCAAAATTCTCATTCTTTCTTGAATTTCCTTTAAAAAAAAAAAAGAAGAAGAAAAGGAAAAGAAAGTTTTTCTACATTGCATTAGAAAAACTTTAACAGCTTTTTAAAAAAGAAGTCTAATTTTTATAAGAGATTGTGGCTTTCTGAACTATCCAGGGGAGAGCTATAGAAAACAATGGCCTTTTCAGAAAAATGGAAGGTGTGGCTACTACATGAACTGCTCTGAATAACCCAGACATATATTTCTAAGGAGGTGGGGGGTGGAGGGAGAGAGCATTTGCTATTAATGATAAAGGACCCACTGGGTGGGAAATAAGGTACAGCGCAGAACTGTATACCCTCTACATATCACATCGACTGGGAGATAGCATGAGGTAAAAAACTAATCATGAAATAATTTTCAACCTTTTTTGCAACCTACTGTACACACATGAAAACACACACACACACACACACACACACACACACACACACACACACACACACACACACACACACACACACACACACACACACACACACACACACACACACACACACACACACACACACACACACCCAGCAGAGCAGCAACAGAAAAACCAAGTTTCCTACCTCTCTGGAAAGCTCACTGTTCTCATACATTTGTCTGATTTCTTCCCTGCTCAGACCAGCAATCATCTCTCTGCCTGTGGAGCTGTAGAAGGGCCGCGGAGGGTAGGGTCCTTCGTACTGCTCGAGATCAGCCCCGTGACTTTCAAACACGGGGTTGTGCTTTACAGCTCTTTCCATAGATGAGAGGCTGTCAGACTGCCTACTGGAGCCACAAAAAGAAAAGTATGATTGAATCAGGCTCTTCTTTGGATGCTTAACTACTTGGAAGACTATTTACCTGGAGCAAGATTTCTGTTGAGGAAGAAAAAGAGGCTAACTGGATACAAATGGGGGACGAGGAGAGGTGACTGCGAAAAATATCCAGATCAATCTCAAAAATTATTTACCACGTGTTATCATTATTATCTCAACTATCTGGTAAGTGCCTGTGGAACTGTTCCATGTCTCCTTCATCTTTATTTGCCCCACAGTGCCTGGCACCCAATAAATGCTGATGGGGAAATATGTCTGCCAATAGTATTTCATTAAATGAATACAGCTCCATTATTCCCAGGGTAGACAAATCAAAATCAGTGTGTAACCACACAAAAAATCTACTAGAAATAAAAATACAGGGGAGAATGGGCTTCAATTAAATTCAATTCAGGTCTACAAATATGTGCTGAGCATTGATTATATGCCCAGGAACATTCTAGATGCTGATGATACAAAGAATTGTTGGAATCTCTCCAGAATGAGACTGCAGTCTAATGCAAAGTCAGACCCAATAAAAAGTATAAGAACAATATGGAATTATGTCCCAGGTGCTCTAGGAACCTAGGAGAGGTGCCTCCTGGGCCTAAGCCAGAGGATGAGGGGAGGTAACCTAGACCTGAAGCAGACCTGGAAGCACAGAAGCAAAGTACAGCCCTGGATTGTGACCATATTACAACCCAAAAGGTCCTTGGATCGCTAGTCTAGCAAGTAGAACCAGTTTTATTTCCTTTGTTAATGAAGCTATGCTTAACTAAAAAGAGAACCAGATTCCATTTCTTGTCAGATTCTTATCTAGATTTAATGTCTGGCTAATTACCACTGGAATGAGCCAAAGGGGAACGAACTAACAGATCTGGTCCTCACATAGGGCCTCCCCTCATCCCTATCACCCTTCCAACCCCTCCCCTACCGTGACCTTCAGTGTGCAGTGAGATTCATGCATGCCTCCCTGACCGTGCTAATGTTCATTCAACTAGCTAGAAAGTTTCCCACCCACCCCCTGCAGCAAACATCTACTTTTTGGTCCAGCTAAATACCATAGCCATCATTAAAACTTCTAAGATGTCCTCCCCTAGGCAAAACAAATTCATTCTTCATCTAGGCACCCTAGCAGCTTGTTCAAACTGTTGCTTATGTTTGTTTCCAATCTGACACACTTTGAGGACAGGGACCCTGTCTTTATTCAACTTTATAGCCCTCTCCCCTCCACACTGATCCTTTCCAGTATTTGGCACACAGGAAGTACAAAATGAATGAATAAAAGGAATATTTTAGTCCATCAGAGAGCAATTGTCCTTACTTACCTGAAGAGTCTCTCTCTTTCTCTCCTAACATATTGAGCTTGAAGAGTCCTGATGAGGAAGAAGACGAAAGCTGCAGAAATGAGGACAAGTCCAACCATGGAGGCGATGGTGATGCCTATCACCAAGGGCTCGGACACAAACTCCTCACAGTGCTCACCTCGATACCACCAGTTCTCACCCACCCGGCACCTGGAACGAGAAGTGACCAAGCCCCAAAATGGAATCACTCTGATGGAAGTACCAAGTAACAGCAGAACCTACAGTGGGACTGGGAACAGGCAGAGAAATAAATGCTGACCACATGAATCTTCAGTAAAGAGGTAAATATACAGGTTAAATGGTAAGATTTAAGGCTATGCATGAGACCTGGCACAGACCCAGGAGGTCCTCAATGACTACTTGTAAAGACTGAATAAAAGGCTGACTAGACTTAAAGAAAGTCAACTTCCTTATTTATGGATAATGAAAATCAGGCCCGGGAAGGAAAAGGACTGGTGTTGGATCACACAATTAGTCAGCAACAGAGCTGGTCTAGAACCCAGGTCCCTAGACTCCTCACGTCCTTTCATCACACTGCAGAGATCCTCCAAACCCCAAGGCCACTCACTTGTGCAAAAATATCTTCAGTTCCCAGAGCAGCAATCACTGCTTTTCAAAATCATATTCATTTCTCTGGAAATCAAGAGACTATTTTTCCTTTTAGTTTTCTAGCTAAACTTTACACATAGAAAAGTGTGAATCATTTCCACCTATTTCTTCTCTTTTTGGCATCTATACCAACATTTGCCCTTTTTGAAATTCACAAATGGTCCTCTTATTGATGTTTCCCCGGCTTATTCTCAGCATTCTCTCCTTTCACACCATGTGACTTCGGTTGGATGTGGTTGGGAGGTTGATTTGCTCTGCTCTTTTTAAGGGGAGTGACCAGGGAAGGCTACCTGTATCTGCTCATTTGCCTGCTGCATTTTCTTTGGTTCTACCTTTAAAAAATAGATCTTAGATACTTAAAATATATTTGTCACAATTTTAAATACTTGCTTTTCTTTATTTTTGAATATTCAGTAGGACCAAGAGCAGCCCAAAGCTGTTAAGGACATAATTCAAATAGAACAATAAAACTCCTCTGTTTCAGATACAGTGTAAAGTGTCGATCATATGCCTAAACCTAATTTGATCACCAATTGCCTTGTTATCGCCACTAAAAACCATAACACAAAAATCCCCAACTCCTCTAAGTACTCTCCGTAGGACACTAGGCAATGTTTTTCTTACAGCTCCCTAAGAGCATAAGATAAAATAACCCATTGAACTGTGTATAATTCAGGCCTATGAACTGACTCAGTCCTCACAGGAGGACTAGATGGCACCCATCTATTTCCTAGATATAACTGCTATAATAAATATTGTTGTGATCGTCCTAACATCATAGGTGCAGATCTCTTTTCTTCAGAGGAAGTATTTCTAATCTTGTGAAGCCAAAATCTCTAACTATAGCATACCTACAAATGGCCCCATGCCCAGGCATGATGTCACACTTTCCATCATTCAAGCAGAAGTCGGGCTGTAGGTCACAGAGACTCTGACAGGGCAGTTCTTCCACACTCATGTACCCAGGGTAGCATCTGCACTCTGCTTCTCCACTCCAGGTGTTGACCAAACACTCGGAAAATTCATTGCATGCTTGAAACTTGCAAGGGTTGGCTTGATCACCTAAAACATCAAGCAAACCAGAAAACGATACAAGGAAAAGCAAAACACAGGAATTGGGGTACATGAAACCCCTCCACTAAGGCTCCCCCATCCAAAGTACCGTGAACATCCAATCCCCTTCCTGAATCACTGAAATACAACACCACCATCCACACCACAAAAAATTTCTGATTCATCCTTGATTGATGAGCTTTTGTCAAATTTCTCTGAAACTCAGAGCCAAACCATAAAACCCAATGACCTGGTGAGCCTCTACCTGTTTTACGTAGGAAGCATGTAGAAGCTTTAAAATCCATGTAATTGTAGATCTAAATTAAACAGTTTTCATGTACCATTCATTTCCACCAACCCTATCCTTCTGTCATCCTCCTCCATGCTGCACATGATGCTACATGCCCCACTCCCAGCCCACCCCACTGAGAACATGGATGGAGAGACAGTATCCAGAGAAGAACTGGTGGAAGCCTCAAGGATGGGTATAGCCCAATAAGAGCAGCCTAAGAACACTGGAGATTAGCAAAAGCTAATGTCAGAAAAACAAATCAGCCCTGCACCTCTTCATCAGGCCACCCCCAACAGTATTTTAGCTTCAGTAATTTCATTTTTCATTGATGGGATGAGAGAAAGTGACATTTTTTTAAATTAATTAAGACACAAACCAGTCAAAAATGATAAAAGACATTGACCATGGATGGGCCTTCCATCCTACCATGGTTCCACTGTATGTTCTTCACTGGTGAATGACAATCTCTGAATTGCAAATGGTGACAAAGATACCACAAATAGAGGAAATAACTGTAAATGACCCATAAAATCATCTGTATGAAAAAGCATAAGAATTAGCCAGAAGACAAAGGGGAGGTTAAAAAACAAAGAGCATAGTCTCTTAGTTTCCAGATAAATTAATATTGCTCTCAGAGTCAATGATTTCCTTGCTACTGTGAAAATTAAAGACGTTTTGCACAAATCTGTGGCCTTGCAGTTTGTAGGATCTCTGCAGCTGATCTTTCTTAGCCCTATGTGAGAATGGGGAGAGATACTGGGTTGAATAGTATCCCCCCAAAATTCATGTCCACCCGGAACCTCAGAATATGACTTTCTTCGGAAATAGGGTCTTTGTAAATGTAGTCAAGTTAAGATGAGGCCATACTGGATTAGGTTACTGCTAGTCCAATACCTGGTGTCCTTATAAGAAGAGGGAAATCTGGACACAGAGACACAGACACACAGTGAAGAAGGCCGTATAAAGACAGAAGCAGAGATTGGAGTGATGCATCTATAAGCCAAGGAGTGTCAAGGATTGCTGGTGAACACCAGAAGCTAGGAAGAGGCAAGATAGGATTCTTTCCTAGAGCTTTCAGAGGGAACACGTCTCTGCCAACACTTTGATTTGGATTTCTAGCCTCCAGAACTATGAGAGAATAAATTTCTGTTGTTAGAAGCCACCCAGTTTGTGGTCCTTTGTTATAGCAGCCCTAGGAAACTAATACAGGAGACCAATAATAAGATGCTCATATAACAAGAAGAGCACACAAATGTGCTGACAGATGGCAGTTTCTACAAGGGAACTACACAGCAGGATTCGACTGTGTAGTTCCTAAGTCTTCACATCCTTACCCTGGTATTCATTCTGTGACTTTTTAATCAGAAAATAATCTAATCCTGGCCCAGCAGTGAGGTATAGAAGTGTATATAGGGGGTGGGAAGGATGATATTGCACAGTCCCCCTTTGTTGATGGAAATTCAAGAATTTCTGAAACACTACATGTTAAAACAAATTAAGCAAGAGACAAGTCAATCTTATCTTTAGCCAACCTTCAGATAAAATAATAGTTTAATCTGAAGGCTTTTAACTAAAAATATACAAGAAATAGGAAAATTCTATTAAAAATTCTAAAACTTTGTGACCATTCCATGGGTGTGGGTGAGTGTCTAGGGAAAGGAAAAACAGAATCCATAAGAGGAAAAAGATACATGTTGCTCCCTTTTGATTCCAGATCAAGGAGAGAGGCCAAGACCAATATTTTAATCATGTGAATAAAAGACTGGAGTTTTAAAGTCGATTTAAAGTTTTAAAGTCTTTTGTGCAGGTTAAAGGTGGAGGCCCAGAATAGATAGCTCTTTGTTTGGAAGAGTACTTTAATGACTTTATGGGAAAACAAAGGTAGACTTGGAGCTAATCTTGGGATGGGAGACAGGGATCTAAACTGTAGAATGAATTACACTCTGGTTTTCCAGGGACAGGCTAAGAGAAGGATTGATGGGTCCCGGAGAATGAGAGTAGAGGAAATGTGAAGAAGGTCTGGAAATACAGCCAGAGTGGCCAGAGTAACATGGTAGCTGACTTAGTCCTGGAGAAAAAACTGGCCATTAAAAGACACCTTTGAAAGGGTGGCTGAGAAATTTTTGGATATTTACGCCTAACAGTAATATTTTTAACCCATCTCCTGTGCTACAATAAAAATTCCTCCATCACCCTCATATCATCAACAAATATCTGATGGAATCAACTGCCTTGTGTTAGAGGTACTTTGGGAAAGTAAAAACATGGGACCATGATCTGTGTTGGATTAACATAAAGAACAACCACAAGGGTCAAGACAAATGTGAGACTGGAAATCCAGCAGAAGGAAATCAGAGCTGGAGATGATTAAGAGACAGTTAAGTTCCCTGATAATTCCTAGAGATATTAGGGGTTGAGGGCCATGGATGCAGGTTTAACACAGCACACGGGAGGGACTAATGTAAATTCATTTGAATATTAAGGAAAAAGGTGACCCTATAAACCTGGATGATTTGGCATACAGCTGACATGTGAGTTACATACAAAACTGAGGTAAATGCACTTATTTATGTACTTCCCTTTAAAAAGAAGTGGGTAGACTTTTGCAAAAGTTTTATAATCATCACTGCTTGCATTTGTATGGCTAGTCAAATGTTTTTATACATGCTATTTGTTTAATCCTTAGAATAGCCCCATGAAATACACAGGCCAGGTAACATTATCCCCATTTGCTATATGAGGGAGTAAGGCTCAGAGATAAAACAGCTCATCTAGGATCACACAAATGATAAATGGCAGAGCAGAGGCAAGGAACCAGGCCTTCCAAATTACAATTAATTGCTTCTTCCACTACACCACATGGCAAAGAATGTGCAAATGTCCTTAAAGAACTCAAGTGGCAAGAGATTTGGCTATAGGGGGATTAGCTAAATCATTTTCCTCACTTTCAGTGAATAACAGTCCTTCAAGGATTTCAAAGGAAGGAATGTTTGCTTCTTTCCCGGTTAAAGAATAGGGCTGACTTCCAAACCAGTTTGAGAGTGAAAAGCACTGGAGAAATACAAACCCAGACATTCCACCTTACTCCTACTCAAAATCACTGTCCTCCGGTATATAGAAGGTAAAAAAGAACAAAGGTTTGAGGATCCAGCAGTACCCTCTGCATCCAAGTCTTCCAAACAAAAACAATGGTTCATTTCACTCATTCACAGTATTTTTGAGTATCTTCTACATGCAAGACACTGTGCGAGGTTTTGGCTACCAAGTGGTTAATAAAACAGACAAAGTCTCAGTCCTTGTGGATAGTTCAACTGGGCAAAATAGCTATTTAGCAAGTATGTGCATAAGTTACCATGACTACAATAGTTATAAACTCTACAGAGGGAAAAGAACCAACCTAGATTATGGGTGAATCAGTGAAAGTCCTGAGGAAGAGTCATTTGAACTGAGGCATAAAGGGTAAGCAGAAGTCAGCCAAGAGGGGAAAGAGATTCAGGCAAAGAAGACAGTATGCGTAAAAGGCTTCAAGTCAAGAAAAGTTTTGGAAATCTAAGGAACCCAAAATGAGCTAGTTTGACTAGAACATAGTGAGGAAAGAAGTTAGTTTCATTGGACGATACTGGGGAAGAAGATAGGGACCAGGCCTGTGGCTACTGAACCAGGCAGCCATTGAAAGTATTTCAAGCAGAAAAGTGAAATAATCTGATTATTTAGAAAGAGCACTCTGGCTACTGTCTGGAGAATGAATGGGAGGGTATGGGAGTGAGAGAAAAAGAGAGGTAGTGGAGAAACTGGTCCAAATGAGAGATGATGATGGCTTGGCCTAAAGTAGGGTAAGTGAAGACAGAGAAAAACACATAGATATATATACACATATATTTAGAAT
The DNA here is from genome assembly GCF_964341445.2 of Mesoplodon mirus. NCBI lineage: Eukaryota > Metazoa > Chordata > Mammalia > Artiodactyla > Ziphiidae > Mesoplodon > Mesoplodon mirus. Next base: position 98,580,811 of record NC_138982.1, on the reverse strand, counting down.
TCAGAATCAATGTAAGTTTGGTGAGTGACTGAAAGTTAGGGGTGATGGAAACTGAGATATCAGAATGACTTTCCAGGTTTCTGGCTTCAGTAGCTGAGTGGATACAGCTTGCATTTATCAAGATAGTAAAGCTGAGAAAGGTAGATTTAGTTGGAAGTTACGGAGATATGGAAAACAAGGGCTCAGTCTTAGCCTAAGGGCTTAGTCTAAGCTTGATATACATAGAATATATCCAAGTTGAGATAATCAAGTACATAGTTACATATTGATTCTGGAGCTCAGAATATAAGTCTGATCTGCATATAAAAATGTGGAGAGTTATTGACATTTATATTAGGCTTACAATAATGGAAATTGATGAAACAACGTAGGAAAAGAACATAGAAGGCAAGAAAGGCCAAAGCTATTGGGCTTGGCAGCATAGAGATGTAATAAGAACAGATCCATGGATAAGTAAAATAGAGAGCCAGATACAGCAGGTGGAAAAGGAAATGGGAGGTAAACATGTAAAGACAAGTGTGGACAATCCTTTTGAAAAGAGAATGATATTGACATCCTTGGAAGAGATATTTTACTAATTATCAGGAAAATTTGTCAGACATAGTACTCTTTTACCTATAAGTATTGAATTCATCTTGACTCAGTGTAGAAGAAAATACACAAGAATAATAACTAGGTTCCACTAAGAGACCACCATAGTATTTAATATCATTACCTGATTCCACATCGAGGGAGTATTTATCAATAGCCAAGTTCATGGTTTGGTAAGCAGTGGTGCAAAAGTCTTCCAGAATCACGTATACAGCATTGGTGACATTAGGAGGGACAGACTTGGCGAACTTCATTCGGCTGTTCACCACAATACTGCCATTTCTGAAGTTCAGGATTTCTAAATTCTGGAACCCTGTGAGATTTGACTGGAGATAGGGAACCAGCTACAATACACAAAAATTGGTCAGTTTATTGACAAAGTTTTGCATTTTGTTCAATACATACTGAAAACAAAGATGAACCCCTCCACTTTTCCAAATTCTATTCTATTTACGTTATTTAAACTGTTCATCAACAGAAGTATGAATTGTGAATTATTTGTGAGTCATGAGGTTTCAGTGTTATTTAGGAACCCCATGGAACTCACAGACAGTTTTAGACATCAGAGAGTTTATTCTCTCTGTTTCACTAAAGGATCGTGACAGTGAAGGCATTACAGGTACCCACAAAGCACTGGTCTCACAATAAAATGTGAATATAAATCTTAAACTTGTATCAGTCCCAGAAATTATAGAATACAATATCCAGTATCTAAGTTACAATATCCAAGAATACAATATCCAAGTGTGGCTCATACCATTTTGTGTTTTCTTGTATCCACCTGTCTCATTATTTTCCTATGAACCCTAGGCCATTACAGTATTTGTAGATGATAGGAAATGAAAATCCATAGCAGACCACACTTTTCTTGGCTCAGATCTTATGCTCTGGGGGGAAAGAGGGGTGGTTCATACACAATTATTCACTAATGCCTGTATTTCATTTCTTATGCTTACCAGTTCTAAGAATCTTTGCTCCAGGGCTTTATACTCCAGAGAGTTTTTATTAAACAGATCTTCTGAAAACATCATGTTAGTCACTCTGAGGCTGAAGAAAACCACCAAAGCTCCTGCGGCTTGGGTATGACTCAAGTCATCACTTTTTGTTGGCTGAGCCACAATAGCCATCTCTGTGGAGTGAATACTTGTAGCCATTTCCACATAACCACCAACCTTGCCATTTTCCTCTGGGATTAGCTCAGGATGATAGTAATCTGTGCCTATCTGGTCCAATTCTAATGAAATATCCTGTACGCCCATAACGACTTCATCTTCCAGCAGGGTGGAACTTGTGGTTGAAGGCAATTTGGTAGACTGTGTCATGGAAGCTTTCAACCAGAGCTTGTCAGTACTCTGTGGTGTACTTGCCAATGTGTCTCTGGGCAGTTTCCCTAGGGAAGAAGTTCTTACCCAAACTACATCTGATTCTGGCAATATGGTCCACAAAGTTTGCACATCTGGCTTCACTACTGCAATCTTGCTGTCAAACCATTCACGGCTGGATGATTCTGTAGTTTGTTCCATATCCTCCTTTAGAAAGGGTTCTTCTTGAACTGGTTTATCAGTAGAAGCAGAGATTGCTGCAGGTGTCAGTAGAGGAGGTGATTTGGTAATTGAATAATAGTCAATGTCAGGTACTTCTGATGTGTGCTTGGATAGAACTGGAGATGCAGATTGAGTTGTGGTCTCTGCAAAGATGGACACAGTAGGTCCACCAAGGGTCTCATCCTCTGCAAAGTTTCTGGATCTATCAAAATGCCCATATGTTGAATGCTCAGTCCTTTGATCTATGGAATCTATTCTGTCATCTATAACTAGTTTCTCATCTATATCCTCAGTTGGCAAAAGTAAATCCTCTGAATCCTCAACTTCAAGCCATGACTTGGACAGTGGTTCAGTGCTCTTCTCTAATGAAGTCTTGCTCCATGGCCAAGTAATCAGACCTACCTTTTGCCCAGACCCTGAACCTAAACCACTCTCAAATATGAACCCTTTCTCCATAGATGTGTCTGGCATCCAAGTGTTCACTTCTAATTGGCCTTTGACTTTGGAGGCCAAAGAGTCCATGCCAAAAGGTGTAGTTACTTCTTTAGCAAGAATATCGAATGTGACAGAGGAGACTGGATATGATGAAGATGTCAGAGACACCCCAGAGTCTTCCACGGATGGTATTATTTCTTTTGGCACAGGACGACTAAATGGGCTTGAAGGCAGTGGATCAATAGAAAGAAAATCTTCTGACCCTTTAACTTTAGTTAATCCTAAAAATAGAGTTTTCCATTAATTAATCTATATAGATGCCAAAATATATTCCCAGTCCTCCTAATAAAACCAGCTACCCATTTTTCCCCATTAGATTACTACAGACAGTTGCTGACTTTTACTTTGCCAAATCCAGCAAACAACAAGAAGATATGATTATGTTTTTGTGATATGGTACAGTCACTCATGATTATAACCCCCTTAACTGAGGATAACAAGACAACAGGTACTGAAAAAATTCATCTTCAAACACGTACTTTTTTTTACTCCCTGAAAATAAAGAACTGCTGGTAGCCATACTGACAACAAAGAGTGAATCTAGTAAAAACTTAGGAAGAAAATTCCCTAGGAAAATCCCCAAGGAATTCCCATCTCCTTGTTATGTTTATTTTTTTTATTTTTGGCCTCGCCATGCAGCTTGTGGGATCTCAGTTCCCCGACCAGGGACTGAACTCGGGCCACAGCAGTGGAAGTGCTGAGTCATAACCACTAGGCCACCAGGGAACTCCCCCTTGTTATGTTTATTATCCATCAGCCTTCAGGTTCACCCAATGTTCAAAATCCTAGACTCATTACTTATATCTTTGTTCATCTTCCTCTTTCACATATACTCCATCCCTGAGTTACATCCCACAACAGCTAAATCAGCTTCTTGACTTTCATTTCTTTTTTTTTTTCTTTTTTTTTTTTTTTTTGCAGTACACGGGACTCTCACTGTTGTGGCCTCTCCCGTTGCGGAGCACAGGCTCCGGACACACAGGCTCAGCGGCCATGGCTCACGGGCCCAGCCGCTCCGCGGCATGTGGGATCTTCCCCAACCGGGGCACGAACCCATGTCCCCTGCATCGGCAGGCGGACTCTCAACCACTGTGCCACCAGGGAAGCCCTTGACTTTCATTTCTTAATCTCTGCTGTAGCTGCCCTAGTTCAGGTTTTCCCCTTCTCAAGTCTGATGAAAGCTAAAAATCTCTACTGGCCCCCAATTAATCCTATTTAAAGATACTGGAATAATCTTCTTTGAGGCTGTTTGTTTACCACTCAAATATTCAAGTAAGTAGAGTAGTTCTTAAATAGTAATATAATTAAATTATAAATTCTTTAACAGGACCTGCAAAATATCTATTAGGTGATCCCATCCCAGTCCACAAGTTCATTTCTAATTATTTACCTATTTGGACTCTCCCTTCCAACCAATTAAAGCTGATTGTTCCCTTTCTCACGCAACTTTCCCAAGACATTTCCTCCTAATGAATGCTGCCATGCTTTTCTCCTAACCCTAGTCTCTCACTCTCTTCAAAACCTTTGTCATCTGATACAATAAAGAAGTACAAAAAGTCATTAGAATTCCTTACCATCTTCTAATGAGTGAGACCCAGAAGTCCTTTCTTCAGAAGCCACAGGCAAGCCAGTCTGAAGCACTGCTGGGGTGACAGAATGAAGAGTCAAGCTGCTAACCTCTAAAACCTCTGGGGGAGAACTGAGGCTCACCTTCGAGGGAAAGGCTAATTTGGGTGCAGACACTAAATCACCCAAAGGGCTTTCTGACCAGAGTTCCCTGCCAGTGGTTGAAGGAGGACCAGAGCTGAAATCAAGTGGTGAAATACTGCTCATGGTGAATTCATCTGCTGAGGGCCATTCAGCTTGAGGGGTATTATCCTGGAGGGGCAAAAAGAGGCTAAATCATATCATAGATAAAAGAAACACATAAAAATAATTTCAAATACCATCTATCTATCTACATTCCTGGATTTTCTAGGGACAAAAAGGCAATGTAATATTGGGGGAGGGAAGGGGAGTATAGGCTCTAGAATCAAACAGATCCATAATTAAATCCTAATTCAACCACCTACTGGTTGGAAAATCTAGAGAAAAATCATGTATCGCTTGAATCTCACCTGGAAAGTGGGAATAGATGAGATAATATATTTAAAAGATCCCAAACAAAGTGAGTTTGTGAGAGAAAATATTGTTTGCCTTGCTTTAGATGGCTCCTTTCCCTCTGTCTTATTAGCTTAAATACTTTAAATACATAGATGTTACTAACACCTGTAATTTGTTGTCAAAGACCTAAGCACGTTGCCCACAGAAGAAAGAACAATCAGTAATTTTATTCATCATTCTGAAAGGTATTAAATTAAGGTCTTTTATTTTGATAAGAAATTAAACACAGCAAAATGTGGTCTCTTACCTCGAGCAAATAGGAACATCTGTGAATTGGTATCACACTTACAAAATAAAATTTTCTCTTTCCAGTGACTTTTTACTAACGTAGTACTAATCGTATCTTAAAGTTTAGCTTCAGGAATAGAAAAGTAGACACAAACACAACCATTGAACATAGTAATTATTTAATCCTGTGAAGGTTAGTCCATGTAAAAAAGTTTAATGATGTTAATAGGTAAAACAGCCATAACACTGGATAGGAGTTTATATATTCCAACCTATGCTGAATAACAAAAAATAAGAAGTGTCATATGCATAGAAGGAATTCACAAAATATTTCCTAGATAAAAAATGAAAAAGGAAAATAGAAAATATCAATCATTCTCTACTCTAAATAGCATTAAAATCACATGCAAGGACTTCTCTGGTGGCGCAGTGGTTAAGAACGCACCTGCCAATGCAGGCGACACAGGTTCGAGCCCTGGTCCGGGAAGATCCTACATGCCACGGAGCAACTAAGCCCGTGCACCACAACTACTGAGCCTGCACTCTATAGCCCGCGAACCACAACTACTGAGCCCACGTGCTGCAACTACTGAAGCCCATGCGCCTAGAGCCTGTGCTCTGCAACAACAGAAGCCGCCACAATGAGAAGCCCACGTGCCACAACGAAGAGTAGCCCCCGCTCGCCACAACTAGAGAAAGCCCACGTACAGCAACGAAGACCCAACGCAGCCAAAAAAAAAAAAAAAAGTAAATAAATAAATTTTTTTTAAAAATCACATGTAAGCTTTTTAAAGACACCAATGCCCACGCCCCACACCTCAGAGATTCTAACTTAACTGGTCTGAGGGTAGGACCTAGACATGGTACTTTTAAAAGCTCCTCAGTAGAAGATGCAGCTTGATCATGTGTTGGTTGTATTATTCCAGCCTGGGTTTCTAAAATACTTCTTTAGTTGTTAAATCATTATATTTCTCATCAACTGGAACCTTTAAGAAATTTTCCACAAGCATAAACCTGCCTGAAGACTAGAATTCATGGAATAGCTATAAACAAAATGAAGCCCATGAAAACTAAGAAACTCTGAATAGAATCCTCTCCCTGCTCTTCCAGGAGATTCCTGCCAAGGGTAGTGAATTTCCACTGGCATATACTCTCAAGCCTAATGAGATTTTTAAACAAAAGCACACAATTTTAAGGTGGCTACCTACACTTCAGTCCACGGCCAGGAACTAAACAACCTACTAGCCTACGGAGGGACTCAACCCACTGTCATGACCTAATTAGTCTTTTATGCTTTGCCTACACACTTCCCCTTGTCTCTCCATCAAGGGTCCATGTGAGGAAGCCTTAGACAGCACACTCTCCCAGTCACAAGGGAGGGAACATGAGGCAAGAAATCACTGAGCATGACCCAATTTATCCCCTCTTCTAGTGACAAATGCATAGTAGACCACTGCATATATATGGAGATACTCTCAGTTTCATCTACTATTTCTAAACTAAAAGCACTAAGTCAAGTAACTAATTTTCTTTTGTGGAAAACTCAGTGACACCAACACTTCCTACCTTGTTCATGCTCTTTTAATTAGGTCCTATTTTAAGTGGGCCATCCTGCTGGCTATTTTCATCTGCCACCACCCTAGCTCTTTCTCTTCCCTGATAATTTCATCACCCTGTTCCCTTACCAGCTGTCTTCTGTCTGAGTTTACACTTTTAGAAGCAGAAGATCAAAGGACAGGAAGAGTGAGAGGTTCGGGTATTTCTTCCCAGTTCCCTCCAAGCCTCAATACTGCGGACATAGCTGCGTCCCTCTACCATTGCAACTTCAGCTCTCACTGGGCTCTGGTAACTGCATTTCCTCCCCTTGCCCTATAATCCAATGGATGGGAATGGCTTCTCTCTGTTATTAGTCTCATCATACTTCAAGATCCCTTTTTCACTCCCTTAACCCCTTAACAGAACAGGTGGTTCCGTCACTATTGAAACCCTGGCCGTGCCATGTTTTGTAGTGCAATGTATTTTTAAAATCCATAAAAGTTTGAATCACTTCTGTCAAAAGATGATTACATAATTTGTAATGAAATACAAATAGCCAGAAAAGAAGAATGAGAATCAATTAAAGTAACAACATGAACCAAAAATGGTATCATTCTGCTAAATTTGATTAGAAATAAAGAATCTAGAAAGTTAAGAGGGAAGTGATGAAAAGTGGATGGCACAATACTAGTGAATATTTTTGCCAGTGTGACTTTGATCAAAAAATGGAATAGAGGAAGACATATCTGAGCATTAGACTAGAGTCTGTGACTGGAGTCTGAGGAAATGAAATATATAGAGAAAGTAGAGAAAGGCAAGATATACGTCAAAGAAAGAGGAAGACCATCCTCAAAAGACTGGATGTAACTGCAAATCATCTATTAAAAAAAAGAGAACCATTTCAGGATAAGAAATTACCTCTTGGGAATTCTCTCGTCAGAAGTGAACATGAGGATATCAAGACTTGATTCATGAGTAAGGCCAAAAAGATGATCTAATCAGGGGAAAGATTTCTGGCATTTTTCTAGTAAATTTTAATATTTTAAGAGTACATCATCACAAGGAGCGAACTTAACCTTATATAACTCTATGTAGTGAAGGCAGCTTGCAATCACTGACCTGCATACACAGTGCTCCTATATAACCCAGCACAAAATAGACACACAAAGTTGCCTTACATTTCTGACTAGAGGGTCTAAAACTTTCTGGGTCCTCAAGAATGGGCCAGAGTGATGTCAGCTGAGTAAGACATCCCCCACTCGTATTCCCCCTTCAACAGTAACAATTTGGCATCCTCCATGGACAAAAGTGCCTTTGTGGGAGCTGTGGGATCCAGCATCATACACCAAGGGACCCAGAAGGAGTCTAGCCCACTCATGCACTAGGTAAGAAGCATACAGACCTCAGTCCTGGCTGTGGACCCTGAGGTGGCCCGTGAACTGGCTCCAGCCCCTCTTGGACACAGTCTGGGAGCCCCTGGAGAACAATGACTTAGACAGTCACCCATGAATGACACAGCCTTTGTGGAAGTCAAGGAGTCCAACAGAGAATCTCCAAACACACCACTTGAGCAAAAAAGTCCAACTTTAGACACATTGGCGAGTGTAAGAGGAACAGTTTCCCTTTACCCACCTCATCCCTCCCTAAGGCAGCACAGCTCAGGGCCAAGAGAAACCCTCTCTGAACATGATTTCTGCACAGCAGAAAGGGAGAGCATGTGAGTGAGTCTCTGGCCTCCCCAGCTGTGCAGGACCTTGCTAAAGAGGTCTGTTTCTCTCTCACTCTATCCAGAGAACTGAGTTGTAAGCTGCATGACCAGGGGATGGCAAGTGGCTGAAAGAACAGCGGCCAGGACTCTGAACATATCACAGGGATGCAGATCCTACTAACTGCATGACTGACTCCACCAGGAGGCCTGACCACGAGTTGCCAAGACACCTTGCCCATGGATCCCCCTCAACTGGCCCATGGGCACCTCACCCCCACAGGCACCTCCTCCACCCCACGGCCAGCTCCTCGTGTGCACTCCCCATGGCAGGGAGAGCGAACTTTGGCAGACAGCTAGGGAGCAGGCCCAAAAAGCCAGCCTGAATCTATCTATAGGCCAGGGAGAGACGACAAAGTTAAGCTGTTGCACTTCCTTTAGGAAAGCTGTCAGTACTTAGCCTAGTGCACCGCAGGATCAAGAGAAGGCATACAAGCTTAAGAATTCTGCCACAACAGGCAGCAAGAAGTGTGGAGAAGGTGTATCCATAGGAGGTCTGAGAAAAACAGAAAGAAAATATTCAAATGGCCAATAGCTACATGAAAAGATATTCAACATCAGGGAAATGCAAATCAAAACCACAGTGAAATATCACCTCACACCTGTTAGGATGGCTATTGTCAAAAAGACAAAAGTGCTGGCAACGTTGTGTGGAAAAAAAAATTTTCCTCATAAAATTAAAAAAAAAAAATTAAAAATAGAACTACCATGTTATCCAGCAATCCCACTTCTGGGTATATGGCTAAAGGAAATTAAATCAGTGTGTCAAAGAGATATCTATAGTATTCCCATGTTCACTGCAGCATTAGTCACAATAGTTAAGATATGGAAACAACCCAAGTGTCCATCGATGGATGAATGGATAAAGAAGATGTGTTACATATATACAATGGAATATTATTCAGCCATGAAAGAGAAGGAAATCCTGCCATTTGTGACAACATGGATGGACCTTGAGGGCATTATGTTAAGTGAAATAAGTCAGAAGAATACTGTATGATATCACTTATATGTAGAATCTGAGAAAGCCAAACTCATAAAAACAACTGTAGAATGGTGTTTTCCAGACTTTGGGGGTGGGGAGATGGAGAGATGTTAGTTAAAGAGTACAAACTTGCAGTTATAAGCTGAATGAGTTCTGGGTAGCTAATGTACAACGTGGTGGCTATAGTTAACAGTACTGTGTTATAAACTTGAAATTTGTCTAAAGAGTAAATCTTAAATGTTCTAACCGCCAAAAAAAAAAAAAGGTAATTATGTGAAGTTACGGAGGTGTTAACTAACTCGATAGTGATAAGTACTTCACAATATATGTGTATCAAATCATCATACTACACACCTTAAATTTATACAGTGTTGGATGTCAATTATATCTCAATAAAGCTAGGGGAAATAAAAAGAATTGACCAGATGGAGAGAGCAACAGCTCAATTCCAGATAAATGAAAAGACAACAAACTGAGGTCCAGAATGTAGAAGTAAAACAAATAGAAGCTTTTGTTTTGCCAAAGGCTCAGTGCTTTATAAGGCCATCCTTTGGTTTATAAAAATCTTATGTTAGGAAGTGGGGCTGAGCATGCACAAATGTTTGAATGTAACAAAACTATCAAATTTTATAACTAGAAAGACTCTTAAGAATCATTTAGTCCAAACTTGCCTATTAAAAATAAGGAACTGAGGTTCATATAAGTGAAATGTCCACAGTCGCAAAAAATAGAGAAAAAAAAGTCAGAACCAGATTCTAAGTTTCTAGATAGAGTTCGTCCCCGTGCTTCACTCACTATACCAGACTGTTCATTGAGGAATACATACAAGTGTATAAACCCAGAGGGCAAAAGGATTTCCAGAGGAGAAACCGGAGCTAGCAGACTTGGCAGTCTATTCTCATTCAGGTTAGCAGATATGTACAAATCTAAAAGACCCAGGTGAACACAAAGGAGAGAAAGGAGGAAAAACCATTTTCTAATATTTAAACATCTGCTATGTTGAATATGGAGGCTGTTTGTATATGAGGAAAAGTTTCTTTCTTTCTCATTTTTTTTCTATTATCTAAAACTATATATGTATTCAGTGAACAGTAAGAAGGCCATTTACTCAATACTCAATACTAAGTTCTGTCCCTCAAAAATGTTGGTATGATGATGAGAGTCATATCATACCAGGGAATTCACTTGTTTTCCTCTGAATTACTTAAAACCACTTATAGAGATGTGTTAAAGCCACCTGTGCTTCCAGCTGAGTCAGGCATATTTACATCCTTGTAAATTCTAAGTGTGCATTTTTTCGAAATTCTAAGAGAGATGGCTAAGCTCTTCGACCTATACTTAAGAAACCAAGTTTTATCAGACAGAGCCTATGATCTGACACACATTAGGAAAGCAGCTGAATCCTCAATGAAAAAGAAATCCTCAAGTAATATACATGATTTCGATATACCTATAAACTCCTTTTCAGTTCATAAAAGTTAAAATACACAATATCTTTAATAAAAATTAAGCCACAAGTAAACAACATAAAATGTGAAAGTAAACAATTTGACTTTTTAAATAAAGAAGGAAGACCATCTATTCCAGACAAGTACCCAGTAAAAAAGAAAGGGCAGGGCAATGAAGCTCTCTCATATATTTTGAAAGATGAACACATACATGCCAGGAATAGCACTTTATTTATTTTTATATGAATAGATGTTCCCATAGTAACAAATTCAACTCATGAATTCTTCTTTTAGTTCAATGTAGTATATTAACAGGTTCAATATTATATTGGCCAGTTTCACTTCTGCTAAGGCCAATTGAAAAGTTTGCTAAGTGCTATAGGAAGCATACTGTGCAACAAGTGATTTTCCAAACCAGGAGGCCAAAAGGTGTCAAATTCAATATCCCAACATTCTTACCTCTAAAATAATTTCTAAAAATAAAATCTGATTAAAAAAAATCTCATTTCTATTAAAGAATAGAGAGTGAGGAGTGGGAGAAGGGCGAGAAGAGAGAGAAGGGGGAGGAAAAGGAGGAGGGGGAGAAAGGGGAGGAGGGAATGGGGAGGAGGAAGGGAGGAGGAGGGGGAGGAGGAGAAGCAATAATCAGCCACCTCTAATTAATCATTCTTTTCTTTCATGTTTTTTTTATCACCCACTAACATTGCAATGCCTCCTCAAATTGAAAAACTAAGGAGTTGGCTTAAATGCAAATAGAACCACAGAAGAGGCAACATAAATGAACAAATGAGTCCAGGTAGTCAGTGTTTGCCATAATTAAAGGGGTAGCTTCTTTCAGCCAAGCTCTAGCCACTTTCTGCAACGGGAAATGTAAACCTAATGATATCAGATCTTCCGGTTTTCAAAAGAAGTTGGAAATCTGCATTTTTATGCAAAATCTCCTTACTTTTAAATAGTGGCTTTTAAAAAATTTTGGGGGCTTCCCTGGTGGCGCAGTGGTTAAGAATCTGCCTGCCAATGCAGGGGACATTGGTTCGGGCCCTGGTCTGGGAAGATCCCACATGCCACAGAGCAACTAAGCCCATGTGCCACAACTACTGAGCCTGTGCTTTAGAGCCCATGTGCTGCAACTACAGAAGCCCGTGAGCCACAACTACTGAAGCCCACGTGCCTAGAGCCCGTGCTCCACAACAAGAGAAGCCACCACAATGAGAAGCCCACGCACTGCAACAAAGAGTAGCCCCCGCTCGCCGCAACTAGAGAAAGCCTTTGGGCAGCAACGAAGACCCAACGCAGCCAAAAATAAATAAATAAACTTATAAAAATTAAAAAAAAAAAATTGGCCCCAAAGCACATGCCTATAGCTGGATCCAGTCAGCTGGTCGCCAGTTTGCAACCCCTGGCTTATGCAGAAATTCCTGTCTTTACATCGTTCTAAGATATCATCACAGATCTGTAGATACAGAAGCCCTGAGTAGAATGGGATTAGAAGGAACGGAAAGTGTCATGTTTGCAGTGGATCACCACTCCCTGCCACCACACCTTGGATGAACTCCTATGACAGCACTACTTTATTTTTGTAGAAGTCTGTCTACAACCACCAGACTGGAAACTTCTTGTAGGCAAGGCCACACCTTATTCATCTTAGTTTCCCCAGCACTTGGCACATGAAAAGCACAAAATAAATATACTTGAATTAATAAGTGAATGAATAAACAAACACCAAATGAATGTAATCTCTGATGTCAATCCCCCTCTAACCTTTTTTCTCCAACATGGAACTTGGCGAAAAAGAGTATTTCCAGTGACTCCACATTTCAAAACTGAGTTGCTCTATACCTGAGCAGAAGTAATGGCTGTATATATTGGTTAAGCCAATTTGGGGCAGACTTTCTAAATTTCAATTGCTGGATTAAAGCCAGGAAACAAGTATTTGAAATTAATTAACATTAATTTCTTCTTTGCCATATGAGACAGAAAAGAAGTCTCAAGAGGGTAGAAGGAGCAGGGAATGAAGAAGAAGGGAGTCTCCATTCTGTGACTATGTGATAATAAAAGATCGTGTAGTCGTGTTGTAGACAGCTTAGTCTCTATAGGTGTTGTGGTTGTTGTTTTACCTGCACTTGAGGAAGCCACTTTCTTTTCTACTGGATGCCTCCCTGTAGATGACATGGCAAGTGGAGGTTTGAAGGGGGCAGAAGAGTGTCCAGGGGAGTTAGGTGGTAAGAACAAAAGGGAAAATTCATTCCATGCTGTTTCTGCGCAAATGGGAATGCTTTCTGCCCAAGTTAAAAAGAGGTCTGATTGGAAGGTGGGGGTGGGATAGATTGGGGTTGACATATATACACTACTATGTATAAAATAGATAACTAATGAGAACAGACTGTATAGCACAGGAAACTCTACTCACTGCTCTGTGGTGACCTAAATGGGAAGGAAATCCAAGGAAGAGAGGATATACGTATACGTGTGGCTGATTCACTTTGCTGTACAGCAGAAACTAACACAACATTGTAAAGCAACTATACACCAATTTAAAAAAAAAGAAATTCTACAACTTCAAAGTGCAATTTAAAAAAGCACACATGTAAGGATAAATAACATTAGAAATAAATGGACTTAAATATGAAAAAAAAAATGCAGGCCTGATATACCATCCCTGTCAACTAGCCAATATTTCTACTCTGCCTTCTCTCCTTTCCATACACACACTGTTCAATATGCTTTGGAGTCTAAACTTTTTCTTCAATACAATCCTTGGAACAAAAATGTATACTCTGTATCTATGTACATCAAATTTATAATCTTGGCTATAAAAACTATTTCTGGGTAACTTTTAGAGAACAACTCAGTGGGCACTTATAGCTTAATTATCACCAAGCAAGTATGAACCATAAATAAGCTTTCTACCATGTGTGGACTCTGGCACTGCCAAATGTGTGGACTTCATTTAACCACTGCGGAAGGCTTAAATTATCTGAACCAATACTTGGGTCCCATGAGCTGACAACTATGAATAATGTCCCAAGGATGATGTAAGAGAATATGTGTAATAGGAACAGCTTGGGAAAGTCATGATGCCAAAGTAAGCAGGTAAGTGTACAAAGAAGAAAAGCTTGAGGGCCAGGTTCTAGGAGTAAAACACAGAAACATACTTACCAGAATAGATGGTAAGGTTTCCTGAAGACTTGAACTTTGGGTGTTCCAAACTTGGTCTTCACCTTGGGGAAGTAAAACTCCTCTCACTGAAGAAAGAGTAACATTAAAGAACATTTTTAGTTGAGACACAATTGTATTTGAGGTCCAGGGACAACTAAAAACCAAGTTTTTCCTTTTTATAGCTTACATTTGGGCAGAACAGATGGGGAGTTGCTTAGAAAATGCTTGATACTTTATTCAAATATTTTACTTATATTAGCACAATCTGTCTAAATTATAAGACTCCAACATAAAATAAATATTCTCCCCATCATTACATTTAGGACACTCCTATATTATTTTCTTTCCTTTCTCAAGCAATTTTTTTACTCTTTTCAAGATTCCTATGAAGTAGTTGCTCTAAAACTGATTTTTTTTCATTTTAATAAGAAAGTTGAACTGAAATTCCAACTCATTTAGTTGATGCTAAAAATGGAGAAAATTATGCAAAACTATTTCCTTTTCTGCAGAAAGTGCCTTTGAAAAATGGGGTAAGACACCAGAGAATTTATCACTATACCAATACTAAGCCATAAAGTTAACAGAGTAGATTGTATAATTTAATTCAATAAGATTTACTGAATCCTTGCTAGTTACCATGGACTTTGATGAGATTGAGGCTATAAACATTAATAAAGCCAAGTTTCTTTTGTAGAAGTGTTCCCTATGTCACAGATAAATACATATAATAAAACAATATGAGGGGGCTTCCCTGGTGGCGCAGTGGTTGAGAGTCTGCCTGCCAGTGCGGGGGGCACGGGTTCGTGCCCCGGTCTGGGAGGATCCCGCGTGCCGTGGAGCGGCTGGGCCCGTGGGCCATGGCCGTTGGGCCTGCGCATCCGGAGCCTGTGCTCCGCAGTGGGAGAGGCCACAGCGGTGAAAGGCCCGCGTGCCGCAAAAAAAACAAAACAAAACAAAACAAAAAAACAATATGAGGGGGCTTCCCTGGTGGCACAGTGGTTGAGAGTCTGCCTGCCGATGCAGGGGACATGGGTTCGTGCCCCAGTCCGGGAAGATCCCACATGCCGCGGAGCGGCTGGGCCCGTGGGCCATGGCCGCTGAGCCTGCGCGTCCGGAGCCTGAGCTCCGCAACGGGAGAGGCCACAACAGTGAGAGGCCTGCGTACCGCAAAAAAAAAAAAACAATATGAGGGACATTTATATAATGTATGTGAACACAGACAAAAAAGAAAATGATTTTGCCTGGAGGAGAGAAGGAATCAATAAAAGCTAAAAAGAAAGGACTGTCAGAAAGGTGATCTGGTGCATACACCAAAAATAGAAGCAGAATCTCTCTTTATTCACCTGTTCACTGACATAAAGGGATCAAACAGAAGTCAAAGACCCTATTTTTGGAAAATATAAGTATTTTCCAAAATTCTTTTTCAACTGTGTATTCAGTTATCTTGTCTTCTATGGAAAACAAGTAGCATGAGATCACAGATGAACATATCTTTTAAGGTGATTGAGTCACCTAGAAAGCTGCAGCCATTCAGAACTCTGAAGCTGGCATAACAAAGAGAAATGGATCTTAGGAATAAAATTCTGAGCAATTGAAATGTACGTCTACTGAAAGGTCAAAGCACCTGAATTAGTTTGTACTGGATATCCTAAAGCTTTTGTTAAACTTGCTTGGAAATTCTGAGAGAACTGACCTCTTTTTTAGGACACCTTCTAGAAAGTAGCTTTACCCCAGGCTCCACATAAAAGGGAGACCTCACTACGTTGTTTATGGAGTGAGTTTCCTAAACAACCTCATTTTGCCTATGGCTTATCTTAATCCTCATGCCATTCTTCCACCAGAAACCCCTGATTGATCTACCCAAATTATCTGCATGGCTAAAGCGCCATTCATATCAGGATGGCTTCTGTCTCATGTAGTCTAGAGAGTGCCAGAACCATATATATTTTTGGAAATTAGTTTTCCCAGAATATACTGGAAAAGAAACTAAAACTGTACAAGGACTTAATGGTTATCCAACTTACCATCAATAAGCTGAAGGGAGTCAGGATCCAGATTCAAAGAGGAGGTCCCCAGCAAAAAATTCTGGTGCAGTGTCTCAGCAATATAATCTCTGAAGTTACTAATTGTATAAACAGCAGTGGGCTTATCATCCAATTCCACAAGACCATGGTTCTCCACCTTGTTGGAGTGAAGGCTAATTAGGTCCCAGGTGGTATTGCTGATGGCATCACCATTGAAGGTAACTGCGTAGTGAACATCTATGCCACTATGGATGAAAAGAGAAACAAATTAGGTCCCGCCAAGGAAACACAAAGAAAGGAGCTTTGAACCCACCAAGAACAAACATTAGACCTAGAGAGAGAGTCTCAAAAAGCATGGATTCCACCACCATTCTCTGAAGACTCTGGGCAACCTTTAGCCATCCCCTTCTTCCCAGAGAACAGAGGGTTATAGATCTAAGAACATGGAAAGGGGTCTAAGGAGGCCACAGAGTCAACCCTGCACAATACCTGAGCATATTCTTCCCCCATGTTCTCACCCCTTCAAAGCCAACTGCTTCTTTTCCCTATCAGCCTGCTTCCTTCTTTCCCTATTAGCCTTTTTCCTACCTGATTTAAAAAAACAAAATAAAATAAAACCCTCTAACTCTACTCAACAATGGGAAATCCCTGCATATCTCTTTATTACTGTTGCTGGATGAATTATGTACTCCACAATGGGGAGTGAAGCAATGAAGAAGCTTAATCACTATGAACTAAAACATAGTTGCCTATTGTGAAAGGAAAATATGAAATATTTGGAGATACAGCAAATTGATGACGTTTTTTAAAATATCATGCTAGAATATTTTCTAATATGACAGTTATCTAAGTCTCTCAGGAGACATACTTTTGTTTTATAGCACAGACAATTTACAGTCCTATAAAGTTTAATAGTGAATTGTAAAAAAAACTACTAAAATGTGATGGGATTTTTGGCCTGATAGGAACGATAACTCCAAAGTTTATGATTTTTACTAACCTGTAGGGCATTTAGCAATGTTGTATCTAACTTAACAATCCTTTCCCAATTAACTACATATACTTCTTTCAAATGCTCTAGAAACTAGCTCTCATTTTTCTGCTGGTTCCCTCCTTAATGTGCTGAATAAAAGTTTGACAAGTACTAAGAAATAACTTTGTCTGGGAATGGGGGCCTTTTCACTATCTTTCCACAAGCAAACAAAAAGAAGATTTCTTGGAATAAAGGATAAAGTGAAAATAATTAGTAGGAGATGATATGTCATTTGACATTTTCTTAAATAGTCATTTTGAAGAAACATCAGAATATAAAATTTTTAAGCCAATAGAATTACTCCTTCTAGACACTCAGATTTATCTAACAGCTAAAAACTAACACTTTTGTAAGTGCTTACAATGTGATAGGTATTTCACAGGCTTTAATCTCACTTAATATTCATAATAACCTTATGAAGGTTTTATTACTGTCAGATTATTATTAAGAAACCGAGCTTTAAAGAAGTTAAAAGACTTGCCTAAAATTTCACCATATATAAGGGATAGATAGAGTCAAGATTCAAACACAGATCTGCCTGACTCCAGCACCTGTATTCTGAACTACTTTGCTACACTCTCAGTAACTTTAATTAAACTATTACCAGAAAAAAGTCATTATGAGAATGGCTTTGCTCTACTCATCATTCTGGCTTCCAGCCAGTCTATGAGACACAGCCATCAGAGGCAGTACCCAGCAAGCCACACCAAGATCCCTCCAGAGGAAAGGAGAATACCACCCTCCCAAAGATAAACCACTGAAGGCAGATGTGCAATGGAAATAATCTGCCACCTTCAGACATTCTATAGGAGCAAAATGATGCCCAAAACAAAGCACTCAAATAAATTAAGCACTTCCTCCTCTGAGCTCACTTATATATTCCTTGATTATAGCTTTTGCTGTTTTGTAAAAAGATTCTGTTTATAGTGACTGCCTTGCAGTCTCTCCTTGAGTTTCTATCTCCAATGTTTGGCTTGGTACCTGGCATTAAGTGCCTATCAAATTAACAGAAATCTATACCTGCCTGAATATAAAGAGAAAACTGCAGCCTAATTAAGGTATTCATATATCTCAAAAAACAAGTGTCAGGATAATGAGAAGTGTCTCATAGAGTCTAGAAAAAGGGTTAGTCAACTAATTTATGCTACCATTAGTGAAAAGTTTCTGATCAGTGTATTGTGGCTTCTTTGTAACACAGATCCCTAGATTGGAGACAGCTACAACAGGCTAGCATGACTTTGATACTGGCCATTAGGATCACCCAATTTCCTTTCTCTGATCTCAAGCTTGCAAAAGGAACTTTTGATTATAATTCCCTACAGATTGTCCTATGGGGAAAGAATGCATGAGCTAAGCCAATGCAATAATTAGTCAGTTGGCAGATATATTTCTTGCTTTAAATAGATCAATCTGCATTGTATTTTGTGCTTTGGTAAGCATAAATTGGTCTCAGGAGACCTCTCCTTCCTGGGAACACTGGCAGTTCTGGTCTTGTCCAGGGCCTACAGGGGAAGCCATGAAGGTGTTACCCCTCACCTGCCACAGAAGCAGCCAGGCATGATACGATGTTCCTGTCCCGCTCTAAGGTCAGTAAGGTTTTCCTCCCAGATCTGATAAGCTACCACTTCCAACAGGGTGGTTTAGGGAGCTTTAAAGTGGTAATTGAGCATTTTGACACCCCTATGCCCTACTAAGTGGTGAGACATCTGCTTGTCATCTGTAAATTCCCTCAAACCCTTAATTTTTCATATCACAATATGTTGATTCATGAGTAATTCCTGATCTCCTTTTGTAAAGAAATAAATTCAGTAAAACATGCTAAAATAACCAAATGATGGCCCCAATGTGAAATAAAATAGTATTAGGGACACTTACTGGTCAGAACTTACTACACCACATGTGTCCCAAGCATTTAGGACACAATGCCTGGCTCATAGCAGTTCACTAAATACTTTTGAAAATAATGAAAAAACAAGCAGTCAATTTTATTCAGTAATGCAGGCAGATAAGACCACTGAATTTGTGCCACTTAAATGACAGTATGTGATACTCCTGACTTAATCTGAAGGGTTTTTAAGTCTCTAAATATGAAAGAGTAATTTTTCACCCTAAAGAGCACACGTATTATCCTCATACATTTGTGTCTTCTGGGTAATGATTTTAGGGACACTGCTTCACAGCCAGAACCCAACTCTGTGAGGATGTGCATGCTCTTTCCAAGCTCTGTGGGATGGACCATGCCTACATCTCCAGAAAGGTGAGCTTCTCCTTGGGATCTATGCCCAACCTATTAACATGTTAATATGGCTCTAAGACTCTAAGGCTCTAAGGAAGCAGTGATAAGGGAAAAAAATGGAGAAGAAGAAAAGGCTATGCCAGTTAGCACTTGAGCTACAAAGAAAATCAGACAAGGCTACAAAGAAAATCAGACAAGGAGAGTCAAGCCTTTACTGAGAGCCTACCATGTGCTTTGCGTGACTTTTAAATAGCATAGGGAGAAGACCAAGAGAAATGTTCCTGGATCAAGAAATCTGTGCAAATCAGGCAGTCTGGGTTAGATCACTAGCCTTACTCTTTACTGGCAAAATATAATTTGTCTCCCAATGTTTCCCTTGGACTTCTAAAAATAACACTTCTAATATCATCTACCTTGACTAGTAAGGATAAATTCTTTAAAGAAGATAAAATGCCTCACAGAGATACCGCAATTTATTACCAAGTTTTTGTCCTGGAAAGAGAACTCAAAGTAATGCTTGAGGTATCAGAAAACCATCTATTCTCAGATCCCAGAACTTCAGCATGACCCAGAACAGACTTAGTTCTGGCATGGTAAATGGAATAGAGAGACATCTCAGGATGAGGAACAGAATAAAAGACAGCCAAGAGAAAAAGAAAGTACATAAGACGCAGAATGCACACTGGTGACAAAACAGTATCTGACTGAAGAAAGCTATGCTGGCTCTCTGCACTCAGCAACTCCAACTCCAACTCCTTTTTTCTTCTAAACTGAAACAACTGCTATGTAGAGGAAAGTTTCTCTGTCTGACTGCTATTTCCAGAGACATCAATCATGTGGAGGTCAAATTTACCCTTATTCCTCATCTCTAACGCCCTGATTGGCTGTTTGACGTGAACAGGTTTTAAATAGAAAAAATAATGATATCACATCTCATGACAACTGATCAAACTAAAGATATTTCAGAGAAACTCAGACATCCCTTCTTCTCTCATACTTCTATTAGGAAGAAGGTGCATACTTACAAGGCCTGGAGTTGAATTTTTGAAGTGTGTATACCAGGCAGATATTTTGTTGATTCACTTCAAATGGGTCCTACTAACTTAAAATCATGTGTGCATCTTGAAAGAGGTACAAAGCAAATAGAAAATTTCATGTGTATATAAATACTTATGGAGAGAGAAAGGGGTGTTACATATTATATAAATAGACTATTTCTGCGCCACACATTCATTCACACACAGCTCAAAATAAAAGTACACCAGAAAGTTATGAATAAACTCCACCAACTGGTTAATATCTGACAATACTGAACAATTTTGGAAACTGTACTTAGGTTAACAATTCTATCATAAAATCTAATGGTTTCATATTGAATTGTTGTCTCTGTCCCGATAGAGAACTTAGCACTCAGCAACTGAATACCATTCTTTGATCACAGGATTAACATCAGAATTCGGGTTGTTTTAACATTCTAATCTCCCCAAGAGGGCAGCAATTAAACAATCTTTTGGTTGAATATTGACCATCAACACATATACCTATAATATAAACATACAGAGCAGTCTGCATATACTAAGAGTAGAGAAACCCAAATCCTGATTACTTTGGGCAAAATATCTGATACCCTCTAGTCATATAAGTTACGGCAAATCAGTTTGCCTCTCTAAGGCAAAATTTCCTCACCTCCAAAAGGAGAATGAATAGTCTCATTTTCACTATCTTACAGGGATATAAGAAAATAAAATGAAAAAACAAAAGAACCCGTACTTTGACATATCTCTGAAAGCACTTTTAATTAGACTGTGTGTTCCTAGATGATGGAGACCAACAGTTATTCATTTTTGCAGGCACAAGGTTTGCCCAATTAGCAGACACTTAGTGAATATTTGCTAAAATAATATAAAAGAAAATGAGGAAGTCAGAAAGCCCTTTTCAAATTTAAGATATTATAATTATGTCTTATATAAATGAAGGCATAATGACATGGATTGACCTGGAGTGTATTAAGTCAGACAGAGAAAGATAAATACTCTATGTTATCATTTATATGTGGAATCTAAAAAATAAAATAATCGAATGAATATAACAAAACAGAAACAGACTCACAGATATAGAGAACAAACTAGTAGTTACCAGTGGGACGAGGAAAGGGAGGAGGGGCAAGATAGGGGTAGAGGATTAAGAAATACAAACTATTATGTATAAAATAAATAAGCTACAAGGATATATTGTACAGCACAGGGAATATAGCTAATATTTCATACTAACTTTAAATGGAATATAATCTATAAAAATACTGAGTCACTATGTTCCACATCTGAAACTAATACAATACTGTAAATCAACTATACTTCAATAAAAAAATAAAAATATTTTAAAAAGATATTACAATGAAGAAATATTACCGTATCTCTAAACATCTCTGTACTTAGCTTATGAATTTGCTTCATGTTTTCTATATTATGGTTATCAATCTTTCAAGAGAAAGTAAATTTTAAATAAACTTGAGTTCAAAGATAAAATGACAAGCAACCTTCACAAGGGGGATTGACTATGTTTTTATATTATGCTTCTAAGAAGTTCCAGAGAGCAGCTGTTTTCGCAAATGAACTATGATAGAGATCAGCTTTCTCCCTTTCATTTACCACTTAAAATGACACTTGATTATATTATTCAATGACAATAGTATACTTGAAAGTGTTTTCATTAATGCCAGTTTTTATTCCAATTTTAAATTAAGTATAACTCAATATTTTAAAGTATTTGTCATAGGCTATATTGTACAGCACAGGGAATATAGCCAATATTTTACAACAACTATAAATGGAGTATAACTTTTAAAAACTGTGAATCACTATGTTGTACACCTGAAACTTATATAAAATTGTAAATCAACTACACCTCAAAAATTTTTTTAATTTAAAACTAAAAATAAATAAATAAAAATAGATTAAAAAATAAAAGTACTTGTCAGTCAGCAGCCTATGACAGAAGTCTGTAAACTACAGCCTGTGAACTAAATCCAGCCCACTGTCCATGAGTTAATGGATTTTATATATTAAATGGTTGAAAAAAAATCAAAATAACAATATTTTGTGACGTGAAGATCACATGAAATTGACATTTCAGGGTCCATGAATAAGTTTTATTGGAACACAGCCATGCTCATTCATTTCCAATATATTGCTTACATCTACTTTCATCTGATAGTGACAGAGGTGAGTAGATGCAACAGAGGCTGCATAGTGTGAAAAAGTTTGAAGTATTTATTATCTGACTCTTAACAAAAAAATGTTGGCCAACTCATCTGTAAGGAGATGAACAGTGATATTGGAAGTAATAAAGGAATTAAGCCACGCTCCCTTGGACCTCGGGCTACCATATTTTCTGAACTACCTCCTCATTAGGTGGACAGTATAGAAAGTGCCAAAAGTTACTCTACCTGCCATTTTCCTTAGGGGATCTGAAAACAAAAATGGAAAGTGTTAAGCAGAGTTTAAGAGCGTTATAATTGTCATATAATTCATCAAAGTACAAGTTCTTAATGCATTTCCTCTGAAATGTTTCTTTAAATGAAAATCCTTGTATATACTAGATAATGACAAATTCCTGTACATTGAAGGAAGATAGCAAAGGTGGAGAAAATATTCTATTTTAAAATCGATAGTCTTTACTGTCTTCAAACTTGTTAAAAATACTTTTAAACAATTAATATATGGTTATCTCTTTATAAATAAACTCTTTTTCAGTAGATCAGCAGAGAACTCCAGCTGTTGGCACTAACAAAATTGGGAATACTTTTGGGGGGATACAATGTGTTATGTGGTATTAAAATGAATAAAAGAAAATCAGATGGTATATAGTAAGGTTCTAAGGGGTTGGGAAAGGTCAGGACTGACTAACTTATAGGATATTGCATAGCCTTTAATATTTATTTATTTAATATTTATTTATTTAATGTAGTAGAACTTCCCATGTGCTATGCATTTTACAAAAATTAATTCATTTAATCCTCATGAAAACTTATTAAGGACCATGAACATCCCCATATTACAGGTAAAGAAACTGAGAAACAAAACAACTAAATAATTTACCCTAAGCATTTAAAAGTATTTTTTAATAAAGCAGGATTAATATAAATTGTATAAATTATCTTTTTTATACAAAAGAGAAGATAAGGCTTGTTAATTTATCCAAAACCATCCAGTCAGCAGTGCCAAAGGCAGGATTTAAACCTAGGCAAGTTGATCCCAAAGGCCAAGTTGCCTTTCAAGTGCTGCCAAATGAGAAAGGACTTCAAAAGCGTCGCCTTCTCAGGCTCTCATGTGAGCTTTAGTCACAGCTGGAGGCAAGTATCCTGTGCAAAGGGCTAAGGCTGAACTGGGAGACAGGTCATGGTGTGAGAGTAGGTGGAGGGTCAATTTACCATGCTTGCCCCTGCCCCTGCACCAATAATTAGCCGAGTGTCCTTAGATAAAATACTTAAATTCCCTGTGCTCTGATTTCCTTATCAGAAAAAAAGGAGGATAACAGTAACTATTTCACAGCATGGCTGCTGGGATTAAATGAATTAATATAAAGACTGGCACACTGTGCTCGTAAGTGCTTGCTATTATTTCTGGAAAACCCAGAAGTTGTGACAAGACTATGCCAAAGATGCATACACTGTTAATTATGCTCATGCTCGCCTGCATCCAATAGGTGGGCCACAGCTACCACCCACATGCTCCAAACCTTCAGAGGACTCAGTCTAGCACAGAGGTTAAGAGCAAGAGCTATAAAGTCAGCCACTTTGTTTCAAAATCCCTCTTGTGCTCTAACTTAAAAACTCTCTGACCTTGGGCTAATACTTCATCCTTTTAAACCTGTTTGCTCCTCTGCAAAATAAGTATTAATAATGATATTTTTGCTGAAAGAGTTGACGATTATGTGAGCTCAGGAATGTGAAACGGCCAAAAGTATTCACTCAATAAATGTTCACAAGTATTATGCTGCAGGTCGTTAAGGAGGGAAGAAATGTCTTAAAAAGAGGTGTCTGATTTACCCAGAACTGTTATGTTGATGAACACATCCCTTCCAGAGCGACCATACACTGAGACGTCAAAGTCACCTTAGTGTAGCACTGACAAGCTTTAGGAGCACGCTGAGGTCACATCTAATCTGACTTCAGGCTCCCTTTAGTGCCAAATAAAAGCAGTGTGACTTGTCAGCAGCAAGCTGGGGACATGAATTCCTAAGTTCTTACCCTGGCCCAACTACAATTTAATATATCTCCTTGAATATATTATTTTGCCTTTTTCTGACTCAGTTTCTTCATCTGAAAAACCAGCATTAGGAATATGAATTTATAGGATTGACATATACACACTACTATATATAAAAGAGATGACTAATAAGGACCTACTGTATAGCACAGGGAACTCTACTCAATACTCTGTAATGGCCTATATGGGAAAAGAATCTAAAAAAGAGTGGATATATGTATATGTATAACTGATTCACTTAGTGGTACACCTGAAACTAACACATTATAAATCAACTATACCCCAATAAAAATTTAAAAAATAAATTTTTTAGAAGGAATATGAATTTAACAAAATAGTATTGAATTACAGTATTCACATCATTTTGAATCACTGTTAGAGTATACATAATAAATACAAAAGGATATTCCATTTGAAATAAAGAGTTCCACAAAACATGTGCATTTTTAAAGTCTATTTACCTAAAGTCAAGTACATGAATGTCCTTGTAGCCCAGTAGCCCAGTAAATGCATCTTCCACCTGTTAAAAATAAAAATAAACTTTATAGCTATGTAGAAATGTAAAAAAAGTACATAGAAAAAATGCTTTTAAGAGTTGAATATAAAGTGCACTGTTTACAACCATTAGAAGCTTGTACACACACATGGATATATGTAGATCAGAAAGTTAAGAAAATTATAATTGTTACAATGTTAGAAAATAGTTTGTACATCACTGCCACATTTTCCTTTTTCATGTTGATTTTTAAGGTTTTGATGTGCTTTAATATTAAGTTTTTCCAAATTATAAAAAACACACTTTTATTGGCAAAGCACTGTTTTTTCCCTTATGTGATGAAATGTGAAAAAAGGGCTGGTTTCAAAGAAATTGTAATAACATTTTTTAATGTAATTATATGGATTAGAAATCTGGCCACACATGGACATATATACACTACCAAACGTAAAATCGATAGCTAGTAGGAAGCAGCCACATAGCACGGGGAGATCAGCTCAGTGCTTTGTGACCACCTGGAGGGGTGGGAATAGGGAGGGTGGGAGGGAGGGAGATGCAAGAGGGAGGAGATATGGGGATATATGTATATGTATAGTTGATTCACTTTGTTATAAAGCAGAAACTAACACACTATTATAAAGCAATTATACTCCAATAAAGATGTTAAAAAAGAAAAAAAAGAAAGAAATCTGGCCACAGCACACTCTAACACACAGTCAGGTGCTCATTTCCTCTAAATGTAAAATGTCTGGTGGTATCTATTTCCTATTCCTACAACACAAGGGACTGTGAACACAGCTAACATAAGAAAGAAATCTGCAGACCTGGGCTTAGGCCTTGTCACGAAGGAGTTTATAAAGCAGTGACTGGTCAAAAGATCAATTTATGAGCATCACAACTGCAGGAACCAGTTTTATCACTGAGTTTTTAAAGTCAAGCCACATAAATCAATATAAGCTTAGTGACTAGAGAAGGGGGAAATGCTAGATTGGACCAAATACCTAAAAAAAATCAGTTATGCATAAATACATATTTAACAAAATCGAACATTTTATCCACAACATTTCAGAAGGTGACAATCTCACCAGATGAGTCACTAGGGGGCCGACACTAGAACAAGAGAAGTTGTTAGTGGACTTTGGGGACATCTCTGGGCATCTGCTTTTAAAACCAAGTCCACATATAATCAGGAGAATGGGATTTTTAAAAAATCTTGGTTCACCGAAAATATTCATGCCTTGCAGATAAAGAATCCAAACATGTGAAACTTTTTAGCTATAATAATTGCCTTGTTTCATTCTCTGAAAGAAAACTGAGAAGTACTATTAATTCTTGGAGGATGGACCTGGGGATAGAATCTGCAGGACTAGGAATCCAAAGACTGAGGGTTAGTCCCAGCTGTTTTTACTGGCAGAGTGGCCAGGCACAAGTCTTCTTTTATATGATTAATGCTGCCCTGCCCACCAACCACATTAGTTTTTGTAAGATTAAAATGAATGTAGCTGAAAGTACTCCATTAATTGCAAAATGCTGTACAAGTGCATGTTATTATTAATACTAAACCCAACTCATCTGGGGTTTTGCCATCTCTTGATTCAAACGCATATATGTATTCTAATTCATCATACCCAGTTAGCTATGTACAGGTACCCAGTTTTAATAAAGTCATTCCACTTTATTAACATCAAGGTTAGTAACAGGTACAATTTACTGAGTGACTGCTGTGTACCTGGTGCTTTGATATAGTATTACTTCTAATCCTTTCAACAATACCAAGAGATACATATCTTTCCCATTATATGGTTGAGAAAACTGAGACTCTGAGATGTCAACTAATTTGTCCAGATCATGCATTTGGTAAGTGACTGAATCCAAATTTGTTCAATCCCCAATCTTTCTACTGAATTACATGCCTCATCCTCTTTCCCCTGATAAATATGCTTTTAAAATTGGGACCAGGACTGGGAAAACTGTGAGGCTCACCACAACTTCTCACCTGAATTAAAATGAAGGGGACTCTGTATTGATATAAAGGAAGGAACACTTTCAAAGGAAGGAGGAGACCTGATTTTCCCTTCTACTCCTAGAAGCTGAAATGACCATGAACAAGTTACTTGCCCTCCTGGGTTTCATCTATAAAATGGAGATGATTACCCACACGGCTGCTGTTTGCAAACGGACATACAGCAGGCTGCAGAACACAAAGCACTATGCGAGGACACTGTGTTGATTCCGTGTCTGTTGTCAGGTATCCACACTCCCAAGCCTATCACAATGACCTTTCTCTCTCTGATGTCATTCTTGGTGATGTCCCAAGTTTATCTTACTCTTCTCCTCATTAAAAAAAAATAATAATAATAACAGCTCCCAAACCTCAATCCTCCCAAGCAGGCTTTCTTTTTCCCTGTGTCTTGCAATATTACCTAAGAAATAATATTGAAGGAACAATTCCTGGACTGTGTCCTGAAGGGAGAGAGCTTGAGGGCCTCCTTCAGTTTGCAGTAAACATGGAGACAGGAACTTTCAGAAACATGACCCTGACTCTGCAGTTCCACACAAAGAAGTGGCTATTCGTAGACATTTTATTCCAGGTAAAAGGACAGGGATATAGAAAAAGGCCAGAGAAGGAATGGATTCTTCATCACCCTCAAATCATCTCAAGCCAATAGCTACCTATACCTCATAACGTCCCTGCTGGAAATGTTTTTTCAGAGTGTTTATTAGACTTTCTCTAAATATGCAGTCATTCAGCACAATTGTTTACCCAAACACTGAGGCTTATTAAAGGTTGCTTAATCCAAGGGCAGAGAGAACCAAACAGCTGATCCAAGACACTATCTGATGCCAGGTGGCCACTGGCCTGGCTGACATTTCTTCCACACACCATACAGCCTCACAACTTGGCCACACAGCTAGGAAATTAATCGTCTGGCCTACATTCTCTGTGTCTGATGGCTGCAATAATGCTGCTTGGCTGAGAGATGCACATTTTTGTTTCTCGTCTAAACAGTGTAAAGAGAAGGAAATTAGTCCAAGGTAATGGAATTGAAAAACCTAGCCAAAGAGAACTCCATCAAGAGCAATGGAAAAGAAATAAACAGGAAGGAATGATGTGCCCTCTCACTGGACAGAGAGAGGAGATGGGCACTCAGTGCCTTACAGTCTACACAAGAGCAAAGGCACACAAGAAGGGGGCCAAGAATGGGTCATTTTTGACTGAAAGAATCTTGAGTTCAAGTCCCTATATAAAATTCTTCCAGAAAGTAAAGTTGTGGGATGGTCTAATGCACAATTCTTTAAAGAAACCCCCTTTTTAAAATACTCCCAACCAAGGAACAGAGATAACAGGAAAATTTACTTTTCACTGGATGTCCTTTTGTCCTTTGAACTTGGTGCCTCATACTACCTATTATTAACAGTTCAAAATTTTTCAACTTAAAAAAAGAACAAATATTAAATTAAAAAAATTAAATTTAATGTTCCCTCAAGAAAAACCACACACTAAATACAGTTTCTCAAAGATACTCATTTCTCCAATATTGCCAAGTTAAAACATGCCATAGAACACATTCTTCCTTGGCTGTGCAGCCAAAGTTGAAAATAGCATTTATTTGTTAGCAGATGGCAAACGCATACAAAATTTTGTTTCAATGAAATAGTTCATCTTTCGGTGAACTTTTCACAGAGCTTTCTAAAGAAATGGCTAAATCACCACTCCCTGAATCAAAAAGATGGAAAGCTTAAATCTGAAATCTACCTTTAACCAGTGTTGTTAATATAGGAAATTTACACCCCAGCAAACTATCTTGTATACAAAAAGAAAAAAAAGAATAAAAACATACAAAAAGATCACCCACCTCTGAAATAAACTCTTCTACAAGGCGCTGGTGGTGAAAGCTGGAGGGATCCTGTAGTTCTTCATTGAATTGTTCCCCCAAAAGGTGGATACTGAATTCTGCAACCTGCTCCACTGCTGGTTTTGTGGATTCTTCTATCACATTCTCAATTTCATTGCTAATCTGGATTTTTAGAGAAAGAACAATAAATGTCAATGTTCACTCATTCAGTCAACAAATATTTATTGATCACCCATGATATGCCAGACACTGTGCCAAAGGCAACTTCTGATGATGACTGTTTATATAATATTTGACTTTGAAACTAACTGGTGGACTTTAAGACATAGGCTAATATTAAAATTACTGTGTATCTGTACATTCCTTTGAATACACAGTGACTGGTTCAGGGAAGGATAGAAAATTTTGTTAGTAAATAAATAAAAGGAAAAGATTTTTAAAGAAGAAAAAGAGTTGAAATCATCATCTAAAAATAGTCTAGGGCTTCCCTGGTGGTGCAGTGGTTGACAGTCCGCCTGCCGACGCAGGGGACACGGGTTCGTGCCCCGGTCCGGGAGGATCCTGCATGCCGCGGAGCAGCTGGGCCCGTGAGCCATGGCCGCGGAGCCTGCGCGTCCGGAGCCTGTGCTCCGCAACGGGAGAGGCAGCAACAGTGAGAGGCCCGCGTACCGCAAATAAATAAATAAATAAATAAATAAATAAATAAAATAAAATAAAATAAAAATAGCCTAGAAGGGTGGTTCCCAAATTTTTTGGTGTTAGGACCCCTTTAAACTCTTAAAATTCATTGAGGAACCCAAAGAAGTTTGGGTTTTGTGGGTTATATCTATAGATACACACCAAACAAAAAATTAAAAGAGAAATTTTAAATATATATATTAATTCATTTCAAAATAAGAAACTCATTATGTGTAAAAATTAATAACATATGTTTTGCAAAATAAAAAACTAGTGAGAAGAGTAATGTTTATATTTTTACAAATTCTTTAAAGTCTGGCTTAATAGAAGATGGCTAGATTCTCATACCTGCTTCTGCATTCAATATGTTGTTTTAGTGGAAGTACATGAAGAAAATCCAGCCACACAGATATGTACTGGGTAAGGAAGGAATACATTAATAGCCTTTTCAGATAATCATGGATAATCCTTTCTGATACTGTGCCAAACTCAATAAGTGGAAGTTTTTTAAAGGTTAGTTTCTACGTGGAATCTGAAACCACACCAACAAACATTTTGTACTCTGTAACATCTAAATCCAGGTCTTCCACAAGCCAAAGCTGGAACAATTTGAGCAATAAAATAAATAGTGAATTATAATCCAAAGAATAAGAGAAATATCCATGAGTCTGTACTGATATAAATAAATAATTTAATAAATAAACGAGAGAAGTGGCAATAGTTCCTTACCGAAGAATCCCAAATAACAAATGTAAAAGGAATGAGGAAAATAGAATATCACTACCAGAACACAACAGTAATAACTGGTGCATGCAAGATACACTTGTGCTCATCTAATCCAAGTCCCTCCATTTTAATACACAAGAAAAACAGGGATTGAGATGGAAGAATGGCTAGCCTAAGGGCTAACAGCAAGCCAATGGCAGAGTCAGGAAGAGAATGCCGGGCTTTTTCCACAGTATCATCTTTCTTCCCTGATGGATCATATAACCACAGACCTTCAAAACTTCACAACTGGAAAGATCCTCAAAAATTTCACCATCCTTTCTGATGCCTGAATTCTCTCTACAGTATCCCCCCAAAATATCTATTCATCCTCAGTTTAAATGGCTCTGATGAGAAAGTCTTGGAAAGACTTTCAAAGGCAGGCCATTACATTTCCAAAAAAGGTCTCTCATGGTTGTAAAGTTCTTAATAAAACCCAAATATATTTCCCTGTAAATTCCCACTGATCTCAGTTCTGCAACCTGGAATGCATATAAAGGACTATCTGTAGTCCCCAGATAGTCCTTCAAATAAGTATAGGCAGCTGTCATCTTCCCTGATTTTTCACTAGTTCCTTTCCTCTAGAGACTTCTCAAGCTCTTAATGTCTTCCTTAGAGTGTGGCACACATATATGAGGTCTGATCAATTAAAATATGGTACAATTAAAATATGGTACAACTATCACCTTCCTTACAGTAAATTCTAATTTCTATTAATGCAGCCTAAAAGTATACTTGCTTTTACTAGTTTTTTTCCCCTCAGTACTCAGCTTTTTTCCCCAACATACTGCTGAGTCATGTTGAAACTAACAAAAACCTTTAGTCTTAAGGAATTTTGTACAAGACTTTGTCTTCTTCCATATTAAATTTTCTCTCACTAAATTTGAACAGAAACTTCTACTTCTATTATTACTATAAAAGAAATATCCTTAGTAACCTTACTGCTACAGAATGCCTAAAATGCTAAATAAATATTTTTAATGTTTTTAATGCATAGCTGGTTTGTAAGAAAATAAAGAAAGCCCCAAGGGATCAAAAAAGATAGGTTAGAAAAATCCAGAGAGGTGATTCAGTAATCTATGTGTACATAGTATATCTAGTGATCCCTTGTGACCTAGGCTTTAGTTTTAAATACCACAAAGAGATAGAATATAAATAGCAGGTCCATACGTGTTGAAAAGTCAGATCAAAGACTCTTACATAAAGCAAGGATTTTAAAAACTCAATAGACCGTTTGAACAACAAATTAGACTAAGTTGAAAGAAGAATAAGTGAACTGGAAGACATTTCTGAATGCAACACAGAGAGACCAAGAAAGTTATGAAACAGTGGTTAACCGACAGAAGGTATAAAATGAGGAGGTCAGACATATATCTAATCATACAAGGTAACAGCTGAAAATTTCTTCTATATACATTTTTGTGAAACTGCAGTATCCTCAATACTGTATTATATACTATTATATCATAGTTATGGTTAGAGTAGTATATGATACAGTATTTGGGATACTATATAGTACTAAATGATATAGTATTGGGGATACTATATACACAAGCATACCTCATTTTATTGAGCTTCCCTTTATTGCACTTTGCAGATACTGCATTTTTTAGAAATTGAAGGTTTGTGGCAATCCTGAGTCAAGCAAGTCCATCAGTGCCTTTTTTCCAAAAGCATTTGCTCACTTCATGTCCCTGTGTCACATTTTGGTAATTCTCACAATATCTCAAATGTTTTTATTATTATTATATTTGTTATAGCGATCTGTGATCAGTGATCTTTGATGTTACTACTAGACTTCCTCAAGGCTCAGACGATGGATAGCAGTTTTGAGCAATAAAGTATTTTTTAATTAAGGTATATACATTGTTTTTTTTAGACATAATGCTATTGTACACTCAACAGACTATAGTAGAGTTTAAACACAACTTTTTTTTTCTTTTTTCTTTTTTTTTTTTTGCGGTATGCGGGCCTCCCACTGCTGTGGCCTCTTCCGTCGCGGAGCACAGGCTCCGGACGCACAGGCCCAGCGGCCATGGCTCACGGGCCTCCCACTGCTGTGGCCTCTTCCATCGCGGAGCACAGGCTCCAGACGCGCAGGCCCAGCGGCCATGGCTCACGGGCCCAGCCACTCCGCGGCACGTGGGATCCTCCCGGACTGGGGCATGAACCCATGCCCCCTGCACTGGCAGGTGGACTCCCAACCACTGCGCCACCAGGGAAGCCCTAAACATAACTTTTATATGCACTAGGAAACCAAAAAGTTCGTGTGACTTGCTTTATTGCAATATTCACTTTATTATGGTCGTCTGGAACTGAACGCACAGTATCTCTGAGATATGCCTGTAGCAGTATACTATACTACAGTATACTTACAGTAGTATACTATATAGTATATAGGATTCTGCTGTTTCACAACAATGGGGATAAGAGTGTGATTATGTTTGTTTATTTTGCTTTGGATTTGTTGTACTTCCTTAAAATGAAGCTTTATGACTATTATAAATTTTGAGAAATTCTCAGTCATTATCTCTCATCATGAGATATAGATAGAGAGAGAGAGCAATATCTTAAAAGTAGGACAAAAAAATAGTAAGATTACTCACAAGGGAATAAGAACTAAATTGTTAGTTGAGCTCTTAGTAGCAACAATAAAAGTTAGAAGACAGTGAAATAAAACCTTGAAAATAAAAAACTCAATCTAGAATTTAATATAGATTTTAAGTATCTTTCTAGAATAAGAGGATAATAAAGAAATTTTCAGGTGACCAAAAACTGAGATTGAACCAGTGAGATATTCTCACTAAAGTAATACCAGAAGCATATATTTCAGAAGGAAAATTAGTCCAGAAGAAACGTCTAAAATGCAAAAAAGAGTTTTAAGAAAATAAAGTGATAAACATCTGGGTAAATGTAAAACAAACTTTAACTGTATAAAATAAATATAATAAAATAAATTTGTGGGATTAAAAAGAGAGAGAACTAAAAGGGAAAGAACAAAAATACTGAAAAATAGCATATAAAATAGTAGGGTGATCATTTGAATCATTCTAATATTCCAATGTTCCTGTATTACTCAGGGTAAGGATAAAGATTCTAAAAAACTTAAATTTTGCTAGATTAAATACACATAATAACACACAGGGTAAATACTAACAAAACAGAAATAAAGTATGTAATTTCTAAAATGGTATCTGGAAAATGTATTAGGAAAAAACTGAACTGTAAAACTGTATATTAGGCTTCATTTTGAACTAGAGGTATAGGCAATCTAATTCCTGTCATGTATCCCTATACTATTTTGTTTTCCTACTGATTCTATAAATCACCTTCAAATCACCCTCTCTGTTTTAGAATGTTCCAATTGATTACACACAATGTCTTCATTTCTATTATAGTGAATTCTATCTCATTCTGTAAATGTTTCCAGACCTAAATCATAACTATTCTGCCTCAAGTTCAGAACTGCAGTATAACTTTTTATTCAAATATTTATCAAATGCCAATATTTTCTAGTACCATCTAATTTGGACACAGTTGTACTAAGGGTAAATATATTGATTCAAGGATCCCAAACTACCACCAGCCTTGTTCAGTGACAGGGAAAGTGGTGGGGCAGAGTGGGGTGACTTAACCTAAATTCTCAGAAGTTAAAATGTCCAAGTTGGTAAGAAAAGGTGTAAGGTAACAAAATTGTACCTTTCTAGTGAGTATGTTCAATCAGAGTTTGCTTATATTAAGTAATCTAGGATTTATGCATATTTAACAAAATTTCTAACAAAATGTTTCTATCTTCCTGGAAGTGTATACTTTTTAAAAAATTTTGAATGTGACAGAAAGCCAACTTAATGTTTAGTGGACAGATTACTATTAATAATGATGCATTTAAAAAGCATGGTATTTCTTTAAACTACATAAAATCTATATACTTTCCCTCTGAAGAAGACTAAGTCCTGATTTATTAAGAGACAGAAGAACATAAGCAAAAACCCTCAAAGTAAATTATGTACACAGCCCACAAAAGACAGTGGGCTTACCATGATGACAGCTCCCCAGGCCCCTAATCATTTCATTTACAATTTGAAGCCATTCCTTGCCAAAAGCAGATTTACTTGGCTCTCTAAGGAATTGCAGATTTTTTGTACTGGTTTTAGAATCTACATTTCCATAAAGGGAACCACCTGAAGTTTTGTGTAGTCTGGCAATGGACTATAAATCTCTCTTAATCCCTATTCTCCATGTTAGAAACTAAATGACAAAACAGAACATCACTCACACTCTCTTCTGGCCTCTCCAAGCTGCTCTCTGAGATACCTTCATAGAAGGTCACCCCTGGATATGGAACACTGAGACTGGCACCTAAGTAGAAAAACAAAGACGTGCATGAATTCAGTCCATGACTAAATCAGAATTCCTATCAGGAAACAAGAAACTGATTTCCAAGGCATTTCTAGAAGTCATTTACTTTTTCATCCTAGAAATTCTGTGCATTCTAACCTCAAGACACATTTATCCAGAGTCTCCTCAGCACAAGAAATAAATATGACTCATTCAACAAGCATTTATTGATACGTACTATATGTCAGGCTCTATGCAAGCCTCCAGGCTTGCATAGTCCCTATCCTTAAGGAGTTATCTAATAAAACTAACACTCTTAGACAGGGGAAGTGGGTGAAGGTTGGAATTGGCCATAAGTTATAATCTTTTTTTAATTGGGGTAGAGTTGCTTTACAATGTTGTGTTAGTTTCTGATGTACAGCGAAGTGAATCAGCTACATGTATACATATATCCCCTCTTTTTTGGATTTCCTTCCCATTTAGGTCACCACAGAGCATTGAGTTCTCTGTGCTATACAGCAGGTTCTCATTAGTTATCTATTTTATACATGGTAGTGTATATATGTCAATCTCAATCTCCCAATTCAACCCACCCCCCTCCCATAAATTATAATTACTGAAGCTGGGCCTCATTGTGCTATTTTTGTATATGTTTGAAATTTCCAACATAGAACAGCTTTTTTAAAAAAAAATTAAAAATAAAGAAAGCAACTACTAATTTATAGGAAATATAGAGGTCAAAGTAAATGTTAAAGTACACCACAGAATGCAATCAGAAAAAATTCTTACTCTGGAAAACTCTACAAGACAAATGACAAATGGTGGAGCTAGAAAGGTCCTACCTTTTGACATAAGCAGTGATCACAGGGTGTTTGCCATAAAACAATTGTTTATGTTGTACATTTGTTTTAAGCAGTTTTCCAATTTTGTATTATACTTAATAATTAAAGATTCTTAAGTACCCACATCATAATGTCATAAAATAAGTGAAAAAAGAATTAATTTTTCTTGAGACTCTTGAACAACACATAGAGAGAAACACATGGTGTTTTTAAAATGTGAGCTGAAAAATTTGCTTCCTTTCAATTAAGTAATAAATTTTAGAAGAAAAGTGAATAAAGGCACAAAAGCATACCTCCCAATGTTGAGGTATCACCAACAGGAACTGGAGATGACAATTCAGGGCTAGGAAAAAAATTGTTTGGAGTTATTAAATGATAGAAATGTGAGGGGTTATTTTGGGGTTTGTTTTCCAAAAAGGATTCACCAGATCTCCAAACAACGATTCCCAAAGTACTGAGTAGCAAATTAAAAAAAAAAAAAAGTCTTTACAATTGATTTATTTTACATTTTTTGATGCTACTCAACTAGAATCACCCTACATAAAGTACTCCCTTACTTACTATTTCATAACACTGTTTTGTTTCTTCTCAGTTCTTATCACTATGGGAAATTATTCTGCTCATTTATCTACTTTTTGGTCTCTGTCCACGCCCTAATCCTCTAGAATGGCATTGTCTAATATGGTAGCCAGTGGACATATGTGGCAATTTAAATTAATTTAAAATTAAAGTTTAAAATTCAGAACTTTATCCACACTAGCCACATTTCAAGTGTTCAACAGTCACATGTGGCTAATGGCTACTTTATTGGACAGCCCAGAACATGTCCATCATCACAGAAATTTCTATTGAATAAAACTGCCTCAAGAATCTAAACTCCATGAGATTAGGG
This sequence comes from Mesoplodon mirus, assembly GCF_964341445.2. NCBI lineage: Eukaryota > Metazoa > Chordata > Mammalia > Artiodactyla > Ziphiidae > Mesoplodon > Mesoplodon mirus. Next base: position 98,544,469 of record NC_138982.1, on the reverse strand, counting down.
ACCTTACCTGCCATATTCAAGCTGTATCTCCACCTTAAAAAAGAACCTACCATTTAGTAGGCACAGAATAGATATTTTGGGAATAAATAAATAAATACTATTGGCCAACCAGTGTAGTGCAGAAGGCACTTGACATACAGTTGTGAACAAAACACCCATGGTCTAAGAAGGTTACTGTCTAATAGAAAACAGATAACAAATACATGATTACAAACTCAACAAGTAGTACAGACACGAAAGCACTGGCTGCTAAGGTGAACATATAAGCCCAAATCTCATCTCATTTGAGAGATCACAGAGTCATGAAACTTTTTAATATAAAACAAGTCAAGCTTAGAGAAATGATTTGCTATAGGCCACATTGCTCTCAGGTTTCAGGTCCCCGACTGTCTTTTTACCATGTTGCCCTGCAACTGCAAGCAAAGATCAGAAGATATCAGAGGATATTCTGAGAAAGCCCTTGCTCTAAAGAAAAGAAGGTGGGTTTCTGCAAGTCCAAATTTCCATATACCCCCAAAATATACAACTTAAATTATAGTAATTGAAAACTCTCTTCAACTTTCCACAAGTCAGCTTTCGAAGGTGACTTAATCACAGTCAAAATGCCTCCCTCTCAGACTTGCTAATGTCTCAGTGAGTCCCATCTTCACTTCAGAACCACCGCTTTAAATTGTCCCCCTGCTCTAAACTAGATCACGGTGGGGCGGGGGGAGGGTTGCTCACAGCCACCAAATAAACATGGCACACATCTTGAAGCATCAATTTTTTACTCGAAAGTAAAAGCATAGGCAGGGAGCTAAGTAAAAACTGATATGGAATTTAAAACATCTTAATATTTAAACAAGTGTGGCTATAGAGTAGAATATAAAGTTTAAATGAATATTAAGATAAAATATGATAGTTTCAAAGACATTTCAAGACTGGAATTGGAGTGGGGTAATCAACTAGGGCCATGTTCCCTAAAGCCCCAGGCTTTGGTAGAAAATTTGAGAAATATAGGTTAAAAAAAACCTCACCGTAAGGATTCTTCTGGTTTTAGAAATATTATCTAGAAAGAATAACATATTAAACCAGTACACCAAACCTACCACTATTGGTTATTTTTCATCCACTTGCAGGAAACTGCTTACTAAGTGAGCTGTCATCCAAAAGAACCCAAAGGAATAGGACATCTGGATAAGTCATTTTGATGGATGAGTAGAGGAAGACCTGGATGATGAGAAAAGCACCAAGAGGCTTCTTGGGTTGCAGGAGACAGAGCTTAAAAAACTAGGATTCAGATGCATTTGGAAGAGACATTAACATCATCAGGCTTGAACAGGATTTATCAACTGTCCACAAGGCAGAATCCCTCCCAATACCTTCACTTTAAGGATGAAAAATCAAGGTGCAAATGGGTAAAGCAATTTTCTCAGGGTCACACAAAGACTTGATGACCCAAGGCCATACCTAAAATTCCTAACCATATCCAGTTCGCTTTTCAATGATAATAATAGCAAGAATGACTACAACTAAATTTATGTCAAACATTGTGTTAAGTGCTTTATCTTGGTTAACTCACTTAATTCTGGCATCAATCTTAAAAGGAAGACACTATTATCCCCATTTATGCATATGAGGAAACTAATGATAGAAGAGATTAAGAATTTGCTCAGGGTCACACAGCTAGCCAATGAAGGAGCTGTGATGTAAAACAGGCCCACTTGATTCCAGAAACCTCACTCTTACCCACATTAATTCCACACCACATGGACTTTATGTGACCCATATTCCCTAGAAAAGCAACCAAGATGGTTTTACTTGGTCTTAATGATAGTGGTGTACATAAACTAAAAGACCTAAAAGTCAAAATGTGTAAGGACCAAGAAAGAGGAAGGGAAACCCAGTCAAAGCTGGAGAGCAATCAAGTATGAAGAACAAAGAGGTCAAAGTAAAACAAAGCACAATACTACAGTAACTAGAATAGGAAGTTGGGATGGCATGGCAGAGAAACCAGACCTCACCTGGGGTTGGTCAAATTGTCCCCCAAATTAAAATCAAATTTAAGCTAATTCTCTAAGTAAACACTCAGAATGGAGAAGTCTGCTCACTTCAGTAGAACTAGATTTCACTTACTAAATTCAAAATAACATTATTTTAATGATGGTAAGTAGGCAACTCTCAGTAACTCAAATCGTTTGTCTAACACTTAATCCCTCATCCTCCCACATTTCCTTCAAAAGAGTAACAAGAATCCTTTCACATTTTCTCATTAGGTGTGCTTCCTGCAGGGATACCCTAAAATGTGACTCACAACAGAACTAGAACAGAGTAGTATTGAGTTTGGAGACAGAAATGCTTCATTTCTAGGCCAACCCACAAATTTGAAGTTGGTCAGCTAAGACCTTTAGCTTAATACCAGCAGCAAACGACCCCCTACTGTCTCATTTTCTCAGTTTATCCAGCTCATAATTTATTCCTCACAACTACTACCTAATCATGTCAGTGGAATTCAGATGGAATTGTGTCAAAAGACATCATAGCCACATGGAATATATGTTTAAAAATACAGTAAAACAAGCCAACAATACTTTCATATCTAGATTACTACTCCCCTTTACAATTTACTATACTTTGCTCTGCTCTAGAATCTGTTAACTGTAATGAGCATGTGACAACAAAAGAACATAAGGCAAGGAATTAGGAAATCTGGGTTCTAGTCCCAGATGTATCACCAACTTTGTGTATAACTTGGGAAAATACCTCAGTTGCTCTGGGCCTCAAGAATTAATCTCTAAAATAGGAACATCTCCTGCCCTACCAACTTCACAAGGGTGCTGATGAAAACTAAATAAAATATTATATGCAGAGGCATTAGGAAAAGAGGCAAGGTGCCATTGTTGGGGGGGCGTATCACAGAGGCAAGGTGCCATTGTTGGGAAGCGCACAAGGAGAGGGGCGGGACCGCCATAGAAGCTTCTTTCTCTGCAGCAGGGCACTGCCTACACGAGCTCCAGGTGCAAGCTGCTGCTGCCATCTTGGACTCGAGAGGCGGCTCGGACCCACTGCCCCCGCCTTCCTCAGAGCATGTGCGTAGGGCCACGCACCTGCACACCCTCTATCAAGGGGATAAAGGACAGCACATGCTGAGGAAAGAGACAGCAAGCATTCAAACCAAAAACAGCCCTCACACCAAAAAAATATTAAACCCACACGAGCTATGCAGGGATGATCTGGCATATAAATAGCCCTCCAAGACTACAGTAGATCATTGTTTCTCCTAAACTCATAGAATGAGAGAAATATAAGTAAAATGAAGATGCAGAGGAACCACTCCCAGTTAAAAGACCAAGAGAATTCCCCTGAAGGAACAAACAATGAAACAGACCTCTTCAGTCTAATAGACACTGAGTTCAAAAAGGAGGTAATGAAAATGTTGAAGGCATTAAGAAAGGTTATCGACAGAAATTCAGATTACTGTAAAAAGGAACTAGAAACTATAAGGAGGTACCAAGAAAAATTAGAAAATTCATTTGCTGAGACAAAAGCTGAGCTAAAGGCAATGAATAGCAGAATGAATAATGCAGAAGAAAGAATAAGTGATCTGGAAGATAGAATAATGGAAATTACCCAATCAAAACAGCAGACAGGAAACAAATGAAAAAAATGAAAGCAATATATGAGATAATATGGGATAATACAAAGCATGCCAATCTATGCATAATAGGGATTCCAGAAGGAGAAGAAAGAGAAAAGGGGATGGAAAATGTATTTGAATAAATTATGACTGGAGCAAAGGGGAGATGTTTTCAAGATGTCTGGCTGGAGACAAGTGCTGGAGGAGGGCTTTTTGTAAAACAGGTAACCTGGGAACACTTGAGCATGTTTAAATGCTAATGAGCAGTTAGTAACAGGAGAAGTTGAAGACTCAGGAGAGAGAGAAAAACAATGACAGGTTGGTGTCTAAAGGGTAAGATGGGATGTGAGGTCCTGAGTAAGGTGGAAAATGCTTTTTTTTAATAGACTTGCCAGATGATAGTAGGGGGAAGGTTAAATTGGTACACAGCAGACTATTTGGTACAAGCCATATGTTGGCAGATAGGTTAGAGTTCATGTAGAAGAAGCAATTTAAATTACAGACAAGTATTGTGGTAAGCAGAATAATGGTCTCCCAAAGATGTCCACACGCTAATCTGCAGAACCTGTGACTACTGTTAGGTTACATGCAAAGGGGAATTAAGGTAGCAGATGGAATTAAGGTTGCTAATCAGCTGGCCTTAAGGAAGAGGGTGTATCCTGGTTTATCTAGGTAGGCCCAATGTAAATGTGGAAGAAGGAGGCAGAAGAGTGTCAGAGTGATAGAATGTGAGAAAGTCTCGACCAGCCACTGCTAACTTTGAAGATGGAAGGGGGTCATAAGTCAACGAGTGTGGGCAGCCTCTAGAAGCTAAAAAACACAAGAAAACAGATTCTCCCCTAGAGCCTCCAGAAAGGTAACGCAGACCTGCCAACACCTTGAGACTCATGTCAAACTTTTGAACTACAGAACTGTAAGATAAATTTGTGGGGTTTTGTTTTTGTTTTTGTTTTTGTTTTGCGGTACGCAGGCCTCTCACTGTTGTGGCCTCTCCCATTGCAGAGCACAGGCTCTGGACGTGCAGGCTCAGTGGTCATGGTTCACTGGCCTAGCCGCTCCGTGGCATGTGGGATCGTCCCAGACTGGGGCACGAATCCGTGTCCCCTGCATCGGCAGGCGGACTCTCAACCACTGCGCCACCAGGGAAGCCCAAATTTGTGTTTTTTTAAGCTACCAAAGCTTGTGGTAATTTGTTGCAGCAGAAATAGAAAACTAGTACCAGAATCTCAACACAGAAAATTAGAGTAATCTCAAGAAAATCATAAAAATAAATTTAAATATAGAAAAGTGACGGGCAAATTAAGGGTTTTAAGGGATGACTATAATATTCAGCTTAAAGAAAGAGGGGCTTAGTGAATTCCTACACCACTCCCATGGTTTCATTCCCAGTGTTACCTAACTCCAGGTCACCTCATTTCAGCAAGTACCATTTCAGCAAGTACCACAACTTTTCATCCCGCCCCAACCTGGTCTGCTCTAGTTTCATGGGAAGGATACCAACTTTTAAATTCTCAAAATTCAGTTATATTTTTGTTCATCTGTATTGCTATTTTTACTCATGCCCTATTTTCTAAGGATGGTGCATAGTATTTTGAGTCTCCTCGTTTATCTAGGACATACAGTGACTTATCAATAAAATTATGTGACACAGTCAGTTCTCTTATGATGTTTATTTATGAATGTTTCAACATGATTAACACATCAGGAAAACTAAGCATAATAAGAATTTCTCTTCTACACATACACAATTTCATTACAAGAAATAGTAGGTGAATGCAGAAAACTGCACCCAGTTGAAGTGAGCTATGTAGGAATACACAAACTACACTTCAAACATCTTCCAGCTACCTCTGTTCACCTCATGTGTTATGACACCAATCCCCATATGGTATTACAACTTTCCATCCTGTTTCAGATAACCTTCCTTCCACCACTTTATAATAACTCACAAGCTACAATCTTTCCAATGTCCATTTTCACAGGTAAACTCCAAGGCTTCTTCCAGGTTAAGAGCCATATTTATTATGGTTTTTATATACTTCTTAACCATATAAGATATGTAAGATGTTCTATCATTTTTATTACATACAACCATGAAGATTACTGGCACTGGTAGGACCCACAAGATTATTTAGTCTACTGCATCACGTGTTGCAATGGCAATCACAAGTAACCTCCGAGCTCTGGCTCTCAGAGGTGAAGAACACACATTTAAAGCACCACATGGCCCCACATCTAAGCAGGAGCTCAATCCCAGGCCCCAGCATAGACTCAGTGGTACTGTTAGCTGTATGAAGTGAGACCACAAGGAGTCCCACTTTCCTCCTGTTTACTCATGTTTGATTTGAAACTTACATATACCCCACTACAACCCACAGCTGTACTCCAGCTATGCTTTTGCCTGGACTCTGCTGCCCAGGCTAGACCTCCGGACACTGACTCACCTAGTTGGTTTTTCAATCTAATTTGAGGCAAAATTCTGGACTCTGACCTGAATTGCATGCCCTAGTGATGTTTTTCAAAAAAAATCACTTACATGCCAGCATAATCTAGATATTTTGAGTATGGATAGAATTGGAAATCTTTAGTCCCTGTAGGCTCAAAATCCCTCACCTTCCATGATCTGCTTTGTTCTGCTACTGTTCAGGAGCCAGAAATGACCTTAATCCTAAGCCTAAAGGCCCACAGAGCCAAGACTCATACCACTGGAGGATTCATCAAGGCTGTGCTATTCCTATGCTTCAACATCATAATCGTCATTACACAATAAAGTGACCCACACCACAACCCATCATTTAGTATACCATCCTCCACTAAGGTGTAGCATTTTAGATCAATATTATCATTAGCCTGTAAGCCTCAGCAAGAGTAGATCATTTGGTATTCCATTTCCAAAAATCTATTTTCTCACCCAAGAGAGAGGACCAAGTCTGCCTCCTGGGAAGGTCAGACAGTAAACTAGCACAGTGGCTGCAGAGGTGGTCTGGGAAGGGAAGTGGCCTCAAGATGAGGAAAAGCATTTGAGACTTACCCACAGGCCTGGTCATTGCAGGAACTGGCAAGAAAACAGGAAGGAATCATCAAATGTGGGGTGAGTCTAGGAATAGGTATGATACATGTCTGTTGCCAAGCATGAACTTAGGCAAAAAAGACACTCACCTGCTTACAGTTTCCTTTGTGTATGTCAGTTTCTAAGGAAAACAAAGATACAAAAATGACCATGTGAATTAATGACAGTTAATAAGCAGTAAACAAAATGTATCGCATCTAGAACACTAATGCCATAACACAGAATCTATGTTATTATCTCTATGGCTAGAGAAATAGTTAAAGCAAAGGTACTAATGATGCCAAGTTTGTTTTGCGACTGCAAGAATGTCCTGACACTCAAGTCTCTGTGTATGTGCACAAAAGTCCCTGTGCTGTCTTAATGGGCACAGATTAACAGACTTCACCTGCTAATCATTCCAAAAAGATCTACAGGTAAGAGATTGGTAGAGTTTTACATTAACCTTCCATGGACTTAGAACCAAACTGTTTTGTGATCTTATACATTTATAGAAACTCTCATCACAGACCAATATAATCATGTGGATAAAATAACTATGAAATCTGATTCTCTAGAATTCAGACAAAAAGATAAATTGTCTGATAAACAGTTGGATTATTCCTCTGGGGCATTTCAAAGCAAATTGTCTCCAAGTTTCCTCTAAATTAGTGGTTTTATTTTGAAACCAATACGATAAAAAGAACACTAATTTGGAATCAGAAGAATTCCATTTTCTCTTTCTTAGCTATGGAGGTAAATCCCGAAATCTCTCTGGTGCTGGGCCTCAATTTCCTTATCTGTAAAATGGAGAGACTATTACTCTAAATAATTCCCAAAATATTTATAAATAACTCAGGCTCTTACTATACAGACTCTCCTAGAATGATCTCAGCCACTCTTTTTTGCTTCTTTTTTAATTTCAACCATACAGCAGCTTCAACTATGATTTTATTTCCTTTAATTAATCTCTCTCAAGATACATATAAACATATAGCAAAATCATCATTTTATCAGGTTATACTATTAGCTTTAAAATTTTATAGGCCAGCATGGTGGTTATTTGTACAATTGCTGGCGTTCTGAGTTCTGATAAAGGGTGTCAACCACATAAATTCACCACCTATGTGTAAACAGTTGTTGTTATATTTAAAATCAAGCTAAAAAAACCCCAGAATGTATATATATGTAAAACTGAATCACTTTGCTATACAGCAGAAATCAACACAACACTGTAAATCAACTATATTTCAATTTAAGGAAAAAAAAAGGTAAAATCAAGCTTCCTTCAGATTTTGAACAGCCAGTGATTGCTTAAGTAATGTTCTCAGCCACTCTTATGATTTCAATTACTACCTCAAGGCTGGTGATCCCTAGAGCTGTATTTATAACCCAGATCACTCTTCTTGGCTTCATGCCTAAATATCAAGCAATTCACATTTCACAAATGGCTCAAAACAACACATTAAAAAGCAAACTCACTCTCCCTGTCAGCATCTACAAGCTGCTTCTCTGCCTGAGTTCTCAGTTTTAGTCATCCAAGCTAGAAACTGGGAGGCTTCCTGGGCCATTCTTTCATCCTATCCCACTCCCATCCAATCCATCACAGAGTCCTACTAATCTTTTTCCTACTTACATCCCCTATGCTCCCTTTCTCTATCTCATGGTCTAGTTAGGAATCTCATCCCCTTGGCCCTGGAATCGTGACTGATCTCTGCTCATCTTGTCCCCTCTAATCTATCACATGGCGTATAGAAACCATAATAATCATTTTACAATTCAAAACTGTCCAATCAGCCCCCATGACTTACCTACTTACAACCCTTCAATGGTTTCCTATCAACTATAAACTTGTTAAGTTATCCACCCCTCCAGTCTGGTCCCCTGTCAATTCTACTCTTCTGATATATTGGCCCACATATACATATACAACTAATAATAATAAAATGTAAGAAGTACAACATTAAAGAATGAATAAAGAATTATGGAGTTCAAAGGATTATGGGAGCTAAATCTGCTAGGCTGGGGGTTGATTCCTCACAAAGGAGGTTACATCTGATCTGAGGACATGTAGGACTTGAACAAAAGGAAGAAGGATATAAAGAGCCTATCACACAGCATGAGCAATCTACCACATATATCTAAACAGTTTCATTCTCTTGTCATGAATACATGCAGGCAACATGAAAAGGGGAAGGTGGGCAGATAATTTGTCTATATGCATGCTTATTTATCCTTTGCTAAGAGTAAACTAAATCTAAAACAAGGAAAACAAGTAAGCAAATTCATTAATTAGAATCACATTTATACTTTACTAAACATTTATCCAATGACCTATATCCTCTATCTTAATTAGAGTCGTTTGCACCACTCTGAATTGATAAGATGAAAAACCCTGGCAAGAATGTTTGACTCTCACAGATTTATACTCTTAGCCTAAATCTTTGCTGAGTATTATTTCCAAATATTTACACTTATAAACAAGCGTGAGGCTCTTGCTGGGTTAACAATGCTTATTATAATGGCCAGAGCTAGGGATACAAAGACTAAGCCACCCTGTGGTAGGTCACTTGAACAACCTAATTCAACAAAAAAGAGTAATGCAGGGATTTGGCATTTGCTCTTTCTTCCTTTAGGCCTGAGCTATGTGTACGCGCTCCTACAACAGTCCAGTAATTTCTTCCCTTGTTACTACATTTACCTTCATAATTAAGCTTCTATGTTCCACAGACTGACTAAAATGTGTGCCCATTTCAAATATAGTTGTGATTCCATCCTCACACAAATTCATCCAGTAATGATATTCTTCACGCCCAGGAAGTCGATCCCAAAAAGTCCTGAAGGCTTCCCAGACAGCTTCCTGGCATACTGAAAAACAAACAGAGAGGTATTTTTACAGAAAGCACTTCGGGGTTCTCACAATAAGAGGGGAAAATGTGTGTGTGTGTGTGTGTGTGTGTGTGTGGAAGGGTGGCAGTATACGTAACTCTGGATTATCTGCTCAATTTTTCTGTAGACCTAAAACTTCTCCAAAAAATAAAATCTATTAATTTTTAAAAAGATGTGAGAACTAAAAAGAAAAGAAAATGATATTCAGAAGAAACATACTGCTGTATTAAAATGAAAGCTAATTTAATGTATCTGCTAAGTTATTTCAAAGCATCAACTCTGAAAGGACACTAAACAGGCTGTCTGCACATTTTATACAGCACTAAGTGTATTGCTATCCTGTAACCATTTCAGTGTCCTGGTGCAGGGCACTGCGCACAACAGATGGGATGAGAGAGAAGAGGAGGAGGGTGGTAAGGGAGAAAGATGGATTTAAATGGACAGAGATCAAGGAAATTATTTTTCATCTCAAGAGGACTGAATGCTAATCCACCAGCATATCGAGATAGAGGCCCTGAACTCACTGAGTCAGAAGGATCTCTAGCGCTAGCCTCATTGTGTATTAGCTTGATAACTGAGAGTAACTGACCTAGCCAGTCAACATTTCAAGGTACTCATCTCTCTTTTTTAATGAGAGGAATAATAACTGCTTTACTTAATTTATCTATGAGAGTATTTTATAAACTACATAGTGTTACATGAATATTAAATGTTATTATCATATTGGATTCTGGTTGTCCAACAGTTATTTGATGGAAGAAGAATCCCAGACTAAAAAAAGCTCTTAGGCTTTAACAGAGATTAAAATATATGAATATTGAGAGTTTCTCTATCAACTGATTTTTCAGGGTTAAATTGAATGAACCTTTGGTTGCAAACTTAGTTTCTTTTTCAGTGAGCTAACTACATTCTTAATCCTGTTCTTTAGAACCTTTGACCCTACAGCATACAGAAGACTCCAACAGAGACTGACTGAGGCAGAGGTGACCACTTGTAGATTCAAGTTCTTCCTTTCTTCCTCTTTAAACTTCCAAATGACAGCTTAGTACACACCAGAAGACAATGCAAAGATGAAAGTCTGGGTTGGTAAAAACAAACAAAAAGCGAATGTCTACAAGATCTGGTTATGAGATGAGATGATTCAAAGAAAGTATTAAAAGTACTGTAAGACCAAATAACTATATATCTATGAGAAAAAATAAATCTCAATAACGTCTTCACAATATACATAAAATAATTTGAAATATGAAAGCTAATACTTTGAAGGTCCTAAAAGAAAACACAGAAGAATATATACATGACCTGAAGATAAGCAAAGATTTCATAGACAGGACTCAGAAAGCAACAACTATAAAAGAAAAAACAAAAAACCGATATTAGAATTCATCAAAACTAAAAACTTCTGCTCATCAAAGATGCTATTAATAAAAATGAATAGGTAAGCCATACCTCTGGCAGAAAATATTCAAAATACATATATCTGTAAAGAACTAGTATTTAGGATATTTAAAGGATTTCTACAACTCCCTAACAAAAAGGCAAACAATCCAATTTTTAAAATATGGAAGAGACTGAAGCACACACTTTACAAAGGACGAGATACAAAGAGTCAATGAGTATGTGAAAAAGTGCTCTGTCATTCATTCTTCAGAGAAATGGAAATTGAACCACCCACACATGAACCAGAGAGGCTAAAATTTTTTACATTGACAATATCAAATTTTGGAGAGAATGTGGAACAAACACAACCCTCATTTTTGGCAAGAATGAAAAATAGTACAACCACTTTGGAAAAAGTACTGGTAGTTTCTTATATAACTAAATATACACCAAACCTATGACCCAGTAACCCCCCTCCTAGGTATTCCTTCAAGCAAGACATAAGCACATATCCACAGAAAGACTTATGTTCAATGCTAGAGCAGCTTTATTCATAATAACTTAAAAAAGAAAACAACTCAGGTATCCATCAACAGGAAAATAAACAAACATATGGTCACATAATGGAATCAAAAGGAACAAATTACTAATTCATACAAAAACATGAATGAATCTCAAAAGGCTGAGTCAAAGAAGCCTTACACAAAAGAGTTCATACTATTCTACTTATATAAAGTCCTAGATAGGTGAAACTAAGCTATGGTTTAAAAAAATTAGAAGAGTGGTCACCTGGTAGTTGGGGTTGAGAAGGGAGGACTGTCTTGGAAGGGGAATAAGGGAACTTTCTGTGGTGGCACTATCCCCAAATTTAAGAGAGGTTTGGATTACATCAATGTGTGCATTAGTCAAAACTCACCAAATGATATTCTTAAGATTTATGCATTTCACTCTATGTAAATTCCACCTTCAGAAAAGTAAACAAATATTAAGCTCTAGTTAATGATATTCATGCTGAAGTTCTACATGGAAATGAAATGATATCTTTAATTTATGAAATACATCTAAGAAATAGGATGGTTGGATAGATAGATATGTGATAAAGCAAATATAAAATGTTAACTGTAGAGCTAGGTGATAAGACTATGGTGTTCACTAAACTATTCTTTCAAATACTTTATATGTTTAAAATATTTTCATAAAATCTTAGAAAAACATTATTGTGTGAGGAAAAATGCAGCTGGAGCATCCAGAAGTGTAGAAATCATACCAGGTTTCATAGCAGGCCTTCCCTTGGCATCTCTCATGAATTCACAGAAGAATAGCATAAGCTGCCTCCTACAAATTATGCTTTGGGGGATGTCATTTCCTGAAAAAATCTCCTAAGAAATCCACTTAAAAACTTACAGAACTAATAAACAAGTTTAGCAAGGTGTCAGGATACAAGGTCAACACATATAAATCAGTTGTATGTCTATACACTAGCAATGAACAAACAAAAAATGAACCTAAGAAAACAGTTCCATTTACAAAAGCATCAAAAATAATAAAATACTTAGGAATAAATTTAACAAACAAAGTACAAAACTTACACTCTGAAAACCAAGAAACACTGTTGAAAAAAATTAAAGACGACATAAATAAATGGAAAAACTTTCCATGTTCATGAATTGGAAGATTTAATTGTTAAACCCCCAACCCCTGCAGATATCAAAACCCTCAGATACTCAATTCCCTTATATAAAATGGTGTAGTATTTGCATGTAACCTATGCACACCCCCCCGTATATGTTAAATCACCTCTAGATTACTTATAATACCTAATGCAATGTAAATGCTATGTAAATAGTTGCCAGCACACGGCAAAATCAAGTTCTGCTTTTTGGAACTTTCTGGAATTTTTTTTCAAGTGTTTTTTTGTTTTTTGTTTGTTTTTAAACTTTTTATTTTATATTGGAGTATAATTGAGTAACAATGTTGTGTTGGTTTCAGGTGTACAGCAAAGTGATTCTGTTATACATATAAATGTATCTATTCTTTTTCAAATTCTTTTCCCATTTAGGTTGTTATATAATATTGAGCACAGTTCCCTGTGTTATACAGTGGGTCTTTGTTGGTTATCCATTTTAAATATAGCAGTGTGTACACGGCAATCCTAAATCCACAGTTGGTTGAATCTGTGGTTGCAGAACCCACAGATACAGAGGGCCAACTGTATCTTCAAAATGATCTGCAGGCTCAATGCAATCCTATCAGAACCCTGGTTTCTTTACAGAAATTAACAAGCTAATTCTAAAATTCATATGAAATTGCAAGGGACCCAGAAGAGTATAAACAGTTTTGCAAAAGAATAACAAATAGATAAAATGGACTTCATCAAAATCAAAACCTTTTGTGCATGGTGAAAAAAAGACCTTTTGTCTTTTGTGAAAGACACCATCAAGAAAATGAAAATACTTTCAAATCATTTGTCTGATAAGGGTCTTGTATCGAGAGTGTATAAAGAATGCTTACAACTCAATGAAAAACAAGATAAATAACCCAAATTTTTAAAAGGCAAAGGATTTGAAGACATTCTTTGAAAGAAGATATTCAAATCCAAGAAGCATATAAAAGGATGCTCAACATTATTAGTCATTAAACAAATGCAAATCAAAACCACAAGATGCCACTTCACACCCATTAGGATGGTTGTAATTTTTTTTTTTTAAGGAAATTATAGTGCTGGCAAAGATGTGTAGAAATCAGAACCTTCATACACTGCTGGTGGGCACAGTACATCTATTTTGGAAAACAATCTGGAAATTCCTCATGTGGTTAAACATATGACTCAGAAATTCTACTCTTAGATATACACCCAAGAGAAATGAAAACAATCCAAATACCCATCAGCTGACAAATGGATAAACCAAAAGTGGTGTATCCATACAATAGAATGTTATTATTTGGCCATAAAAAATAAACTACTCATACATGCTACAACATGGATGAACCTTGAAAACATTATGCTAAGTAAAAGAAGCCAGTCACAAAAGACCATATATTATATTATCTCATTTATATGACAAATCCAGAATAAGCAATTCTATAGAGACAGAAAGTAGATTAGTGGTTACTTAGTCCTGGGGGGAGGGGAAGGGGAGACAGAGTGGTAAGAAAGTGATATCTAAAGGGTGAGGGTTTTTTTGAGGTGATGAAATCTTCTTAAACTGAGTGTGATGATAGTTACTCGTTTCTGTGAATATACTGGAAAACCATTGAATTCTATACATTAAATGAATTAATTGGTATGTTAATTATATCTCAGTAAAACTATAAAAAATGCAATTCCCTCCAGAAAGGTAATACAGTTGACCTTTGAATAATGTGGGTGTTAGGGCACAGACCCTCTGCAGTCAATTCACATATAACTTTACAGTTAGCCCTCCTTATCCACAGTTGCACATCCACATATTTAACCAACCCTGGATCATATAACACTGCAATATGTATTTACTGAAAAAAAAAAGTGAGTAGAAGGGGACCCTCACATTTCAAACCCATTTTGTTCAAGGATCAACTGCACACCCTTAATGTATCCAATGGTTTTCCAATTGGGAATAATAGAATTCAAAACACTTACATTCTGATACAGGAGGAGAATTGGGGGGTAGTCTGGAGTATTCATGCAGCTCAGAGAGGGGAAACCTAGATAGGACAGTACAGGCTCTACAGACAAGAGCAAAACCAGCACTATTTCAAGGAAAGAGGTACTAAGGTGGGCAAAACTCCATCACAGACAAATGCCACATACTTCACTATTTGGCCTATTTGTTCAGAAGTCCTTGTCAAATGATTTTCATGTAGCCTTTAGTTACCACTGGAGATAACTTTCTATTTTTGAGAAGATAACTAATCTACAAAAGCCTCTCTCTGGCAGAGAAACTTGTCCTGGAAACGGGTGGAGGAAGGGTAAATGTAATGACAATATTCTGAAGAAGGAAATGCCGGCATTTAATCTGTCTTTAATCCTGTTACTAGGACTCAGGCTGTGCATCTTATCTAGTACACAGAAATCTAGAATGGAGCAAAGTCTTTTTTTTAGGGTAATATAATTTCCTTTCAGAATCGTGGAGCCCAAAGCATGAGAACAGTTAATTTGGTGCAGTAAGACAAGAAAAAGAAATAAAAGGCATACAAATTGGAAGATAAGAAGTAAAACTATATCTTTATTTGCAGATGAAATAATCACCCATGTAGAAAACCTTAAGGAGTAATATTAAGAACCTACTAGAACTAGTAAGTGATTTTAACAAAGTTACAGAATAAAAGATCAATACACATAAATCAGTTGTATGTCTATATGCTAGCAAGGAACAATCAGAGACCAAATTTTTTTAAAATAGTGTTAACAATAGCATGAAAAAAGTGAAATAAATCTGACAAAAAGATGTGTAAGATCTATACACTGAAAATTACAAAACACTGTTGAGAGAAACTGACAGAGATCTAAATAAATGGAGGGATATATCCACAGATCAGAAGAGTCAATATTGTTAAGATTATAATTATTCACAAATTGATCAATAAATTCAACACAATCCCAATCAAAATCCCAGTAGCCTCTTGTATACAAATTGGCAAGATGATTATAATATTTATATGGAAGACAAAGGACCTAGCATAACCAAACAAATTTAAAAAGGAACAAAGTTGAAGGACTTGCACTATCTTATTCAAAGACTTATTATAAAGCTTACAGTAATCAAGACAGTTAGGTATTGGCATAAAAACAAAGAGATCTGTGTAAAAGAATGAAAAGTGAAGTAATAGACCCATCATATACAGAAGACTGACTTTCAACAAAGGTTCAGCGGCAAGGAAAGATAATCTTTTTAATAAATGATGCTGGAACAACTGACTATGCAAAAGCAAAAATATTTAACTTTGATCCATATACATCAAATACAAAAATTAACTCAAAGTAGATCATAGACCTGAATGTAAAACCTAAAAGTTATAAAATTTCTATCAGAAAAACCAGGAGAAAGTCTTTGTGATTCTGAGCTGAGCAAATTTAGATGCAACACCAAAAGCAAGCATGATGCAAAAAAACCCTGATAAACCGGACTTTATCAAAATTTAAAACTTCTGTTCCTCAAAAGACATTGTTAAGAAAACAAAAAGACAAACCAAACATTGGAAGAAAATTTATGCAAAACATATATCTGACAAAGAACTGGTATTTGGAACACATAAAGAACTCTTACAACTCAATAATAGAACAAAAAATCCAATTTTTTTTTAGAGGAGCAAAATATTCGAATAGACTCTTCACCAAAACAGATATACAAATGGCAAATGAGCACATGAAAAAGTGCACATCATTAGCCATCAAGAAAATGCAAGTTAAAACCACAATAGATGTTACTTCATATCTGCTAGAATGGTTACAGTTTAAAAAGACTGACTATACCAAGCATTGCACAGATGTGGAAAAATTGGAATCCCAATATACAGCTGTTGGTACAACTACACTGGAAAACAGTTTTGGCAGTTTCTTAAAAAGTTAAACATAGAGCTATCATGTGACCCACCCACTACACTCCTATTAACCAACAGATATAAAAAGCATATGTTCACACAAAAAACTGTACAAAAATGTTCATGACAGCTTTCTTCATAATCCCCAATAACTGAAAACCACCCAAATATCCCAAGATGCAGTATATCCATAAAATGGAATAATACCCAACAGTAAATGGTAACTACTGATACACAAAAAAATCATGGATGAGTCTCAAAACAAACTAAGTAAAAGAAGCTAGACAAAAAAAAAAAAAAAGAGTACACAGTATGAAGACATTGAAAATGTGTAGAAAACGCAAACGATACATAGTAGAAAAAGTGTAGAAAATGCAAATGATACATAGTAATAGAAAGCAGATTAGTTGTTGCCTCAGCACTGAGGTCAAGGGAGGTGCTGAGGGAGGAAGGGATTATAAAGGCACATGAGAAAATGTTTGGAGGTAACTGACAAATTCATTATCTTGATTGTAGTGATAACTTCAAGGATAAATACATGTGTTAAAACAAATCAAATTCTATGCTTTAAATATGTGCAGTTTATAATCCACCAATGTATACCCTAATAAAGCCATATATTTCTTTTTAACATCTTTATTGGAGTATAACTGCTTTACAATGTTGTGTTAGTTTCTGCTGTACAACAAAGTGCATCAGTTATACATATACATATATCCCCATATCTCCTCCCTCTTGTGTCTCCCTCTCACCCTCCCTATCCCACTCCTCTAGGTGGTCACAGAGTACCAAGTTGATCTCCCTGTGCTATGCAGCTGCTTCCCACTAGCTATCTATTTTACTTTTGGTAGTGTATGTATGTCAATGCCACTCTCTCACTTCGTCCCAGCTTACCGTTCCCCCTCCCTGTGTCCTCAGATCCATTCTCTACATCTGTGTCTTTATTCCTGTCCTGACTCTAGGTTCTTCAGAACCTTTTTTTTTTTTTAGATTCCATATATACATGCTAGCACACGGTATTCGTTTTTCTCTTTCTGACTTACTTCACTCTGTATGAAAGACTCTAGGTCCATCCACCTCACTACAAATAACTCAATTTTGATTCTTTATATGGCTGAGTAATATCCCATTGTATATACGTGCCACATCTTCTTTATCCATTCATCTATCGATGGACACTTAGGTTGCTTCCATGTCCTGGCTATTGTAAATAGAGCTGCAATGAACACTGTGGTACATGACTCTTTTTGAATTATGGTTTTCTCAGCGTAAATGCTCAGTGGTGGGATTGCTGGGTCGTATGGTAGTTCTGTTTTTAGATTTTTAAGGAACCTCCATACTATTCTCCATAGTGGCTGTACCAATCTACATTCCCACCAACAGTGCAAGAGGGTTCCCTTTTCTCCACACCCTCTCCAGCATTTATTGTTTGTAGATTTTTTGATGATGGCCATTCTGACTGGTGTGAGGTGATACCTCATTGTAGTTTTGATTTGCATTTCTCTAATCATTAGTGATGTTGAGCATTCTTTCATGTGTTTGTTGGCAATCCATGTATCTTCTTCGGAGAAATGTCTATTTAGATCTTCTGCCTATTTTTGGATTGGGTTGTTTTTTTGTTATTGAGCTGCATGAGCTGCTTGTTAATTCTGGAGATTAACCCTTTGTCAGTTGCTTCATTTGCAAATATTTTCTCCCATTCTGAGGGTTGTCTTTTCGTCTTGTTTATGGTTTCCTTTTAAAGCTATATTTTAAAAGGTCCAACTACTAATACAATTTTTAAAAGGGGGATACTATTACTTCCTACTCCAAGCACCCTAAATATCTCTTTAATTTCACAAATGATTAGGTTAAATTCAGTTGCTTCTTGCTTAAATGGAGATATTTTTCAAATGTGTTATACCAACTAGCAACTGATACCAAATTATCTATGAAGGAAAATCTGGGCAAACCATTACACTAAATTAGCTTGGTGGAAAGACCAAAGATTTCTGGTTGGACAGTGAGTGGATCTTTTCCTCCAATCTCCAAACAATTGGTTTTAAGGGCATAATCCAATTATCTCTTCCAAATCTCTTCAAAATCAAGACCTATGTTGAAATATTCATTTTTCCTAAATTTCAAAACAAATAAAATATTTACTCTTTATCATGACAGTAACAGCTATATCAACATTGTTATAATCTTGATGTGCTGTGTCAATCATTTTAGCTTTGAGGTCCCTTTCCAATGATCTCATTCACAGAATCTGTATTTTAAAGTCAATTATTCAAGGAATGCTTTATTTTTCTTTTGGTTGGCTTCTTTTTCAATAGCATCTCTTGAATGTATAAACACAAGGGCAAAGAAATTAAAAGGTATAATCATATTCCTTAAATGATTGGTTATTTCCTCTTCACTATTTAACCAGAAGCTATCTAGGGATTCTCATATTCTTACCTATTTTAAAGTAATATTACATAAAAATCCAGGTAGTAGAAATCATATTTTGATAAATTACACACTCATTCTCATTCATCTTCAGTTCCTTTTTCTCTTCCCACTCTCTTTGGAATTTCCCACTTCTGGTATATGCCCTACTCACAAAAGGCCAGGTCAATGGATTTCCATTTAAAAAGTGAAAGAAAAGTTTATTGCTTAGTAAGCTTGATAGTCCAAAATACAGCCAAGAGATATAAATACACTCTGAAAAAAAAAGTTCTAACATACTGTGCCACTTTAAGAAACTAAAAAATCAAACATATAGATATATGTAATATCTGATATTAAATTTTTTATTTTAAAAGCATTTGCTTTGATAAGGAAGGAGGGCAGAAAGGACACGATAGAGGAAAATAAAGAAGAAAACAAAGTAGCAGCTCAGACTGAAGGTTTATATAGCCCAGTCCCCGGAAAATAGTAAATGATCAATAAACATTTGTTGAATACATGCATGAATGAACAAGCCTGATTTCACTAACATTTCATTATCTATATCCACTTTAATTTACTAGCATCGCATCCATATTATGGCTTTTTATTGGCTCTTGAGCAGCAAAAAGCAAAGTTTGGGAATCCTTCAAATATCTAAGGGACATATTATGGTCAATTAAGCAATTCTAGTTAGTAAATATGAGGAACAGAGAATGAATTAATATAATAAAAGGGTATGAGATCAAGGATAACACTGTTTAATTGAAAATAAAATAATTATGTAACAACCTAAATGGGAAAAGAATTTGAAAAAAGAATAGGTACATGTATATGTATAACTGAATCACTCTGCTGTACACCTGAAACTAACACATTATTAATCAACTATACTTCAATATAAAATAAAAAGTCTTCCAAAAAACAAAAGTGCAGGACCAGATGGATTCACAGGCGAATTCTATCAAACATTTAGAGAAGAGCTGACACCTGTCCTTCTGAAACTGCTCCAAAAAATTACAGAGGAACACTCCCAAGCTTTCTACGAGGCCACCATCACCCTGATATCAAAACCAGACAAAGATATCACAAAATAAGAAAATTACAGGCCAAAGCGCTGATGAACATGGACACAAAAATCCTCAACAAAATAATAGCAAACTGAACCCAACAACACATTAAAAGGATCATACACCATGATCAAGTGGGATTTATCCCAGGGATGGAAGGATTATTCAGTATATGCAAATCAAACAATGTGATACACCATATTAACAAACTGAAGAATAAAAACCATATGATCATCTCAATAGATGCATAAAAAGCTTTTCACAAAATTCAACACTGATTTATGATAAAAACTCTCCAGAAAGTGGGCATAGAGGGAAACTACCTCAACGTAATAAAGGCCATATACAACAAACCCACAGCAAACATCATTCTCAATAGTGAAAAACTGAAGTGTTTCCTCTAAGGTCAGGAACAGGACAAGGATGTCCACTCTCACCACTATTATCTAACACAGTTTTGGAAGTCCTAGCCACAGCAATCACAGAATAAAAAGAAATAAAAGGAATCCAAACTGGAAAAGAACTAAAACTGTTGCTGTTTGCAGATGACATGATACTATACATAGAAAATCCTAAAGACACCACCAGGAAACTACTATAGCTAATCAATGAATTTGGTAAAGTTGCAGGTTACAAAATTAATGCACAGAAATCTCTTGCATTCCTAAACACTAACAATGAAATATCAGAAAGAGAAATCAAGGAAATAATCCCATTTACCATCACATCAAAAAGAATAAAATACCTAGGAATAAACCTACCTAAGGAGGCAAAATCACATCAAAAAGAATAAAATACCTAGGAATAAACCTACCTAAGGAGGCAAAAGACCTGTCAGAAAACTATAAGATATTGATGAGGGCTTCCCTGGTGGCACAGTGGTTGAGAGTCCACCTGCTGATGCAGGGGACACGGGTTTGTGCCCCGGTCCGGGAAGATCCCACATGCCGCGGAGCGGCTAGGCCTGTGAGCCATGGCCGCTGAGCCTGCACATCAGAGCCTGTGATCCGCAATGGGAGAGGCCACAACAGTGAGAGGCCCGCGTACCGCAAAAAAAAAAAAAAAAAAGATATTGATGAAAAAAATCAAAGATGACACAAACAGATGGAGAGATATAGCATGTTCTTGGATTGGAGGAATCAATATTGTGAAAATGACTGTACTGACCAAAGCAATCTACAGATTCAGTGCAATCCTTATCAAATTACCAATGGCATTTTTCACAGAATTAGAACAAAAAATTTTACAATTTGTATGGAAGCACAAAAGACCCCGAATAGCCAAAGCAATCCTGAAAAAGAAAAATGGAGCTGGAGCAATCAGGCTCCCGGACTTCCGACTATACTACAAAGCTATAGTAATCAAGACAGTATGGTACAGGCACAAAAACAGAAATATAGATCAATGGAACAGGATAGAAAGCCCAGAGATAAGCCCACACACCTATGGTCAACTAATACATGACAAAGGAGGCAAGAATATACAATGGAGGAAAGACAGTCTCTTCAATAATCGGTGCTGGGAAAACTGGACAGCTACATGTAAAAGAATGAAATTAGAACACTCCCTAACACCATACACAAAAATAAACTCAAAATGGATTCAAGACCTAAATGTAAAGCCGGACACTATAAAACTCTTAGAAGAAAACATAGGCAAAACACTCTTTGACATAAATCGCAGCAAGATCTTTTTTGACCCACCTCCTAAAATAATGAAAATAAAAACAGAAATGAACAAAAGGGAACTAATGAAACTTAAAAGCTTTTGTACTGCAAAGGAAGCCATAAACAAGATGAAAAGACAACCCTCAGAATGGGAAAAAATATTTGCAAACAAAGCAATGGACAAGGGATTAATCTCCAAAATATACAAACAGCTCATGAAGCTCAACATCAAAAAAAAAAAACAACCCAATCAAAAAATGAGAAGACCTAAATAGACATTTCTCCAAAGAAGATATACAGATGGCCAACAAATACATGAAAAGATGCTCAACATCACTAATTATCAGAGAAATGCAAATCAAAACTACAATGAGGTATCACCTCACACCAGTCAGAATGGCCATCATCAAAAAATCTACAAACAATAAATGCTGGTGAGGGTGTGGAGAAAAGGGAACCCTCTTATACTGTTGGTGGGAATGTAAATTGATACAGCCACTATGGAGAACTATATGGAGGTTCCTTAAAAAACTAAAAATAGAACTACCATATGACCCAGCAACCCCACCTCTGAGCATACACCTGGAGAAAACCATAATTCAAAAAGATACATGTACCACAATGTTCACTGCAGCACTATTTACAATAGCCAGGACATGGAAGCAAACTAAATGTCCATCAACAGAGGAATGTATAAAGAAGATGTGGTAGATATATATACAATGGAATATTACTCAGCCATAAAATGGAATGAAATAGTGCCATTTGCAGAGACGTGGATGGACCTAGAGACTGTCATACAGAGTGAAGTAAGTCAGAAAGAGAAAAACAAATATCGTATAATATTGCTTACATGTGGAATCTAGAAAAATGATACAGATGAACTTATTTACAAAGCAGAAATAGAGACACAGACATAGAAAACAAATGTATGGTGGACACCAAGGGGAAAGGGGGAGTGGGATGAATTGGGAGATTGGGATTGACACATATACATTACTATGTATAAAAGAGATAACTAATGAGAACCCACTGTATAGCACAGGAAACTCTACTCAATGCTCTGTGGTGACCTAAATAGGAAGGAAATCCAAAAAAGAGGGGATATATGCATACGTATAGCTGATTCCCTTTGCTGCACAGAAAAAACTAACACAACATTGTAAAGCAACTATACTCCAATAAAAATTAATTTTTAAAAATAAAATAAACTCCTAGTTTTGTTGCTTTAGGGTCCATTGTGAGAACTGCCACCATTTGAGAGGTAAAAACTTTTGTGTATACCAACTAGAATAGCTTGAATCTGTAGAATGGCTAAACTATAAAATATAGAAATTGATCATATTTCCATGCATATAAAATAACTAATTAGCCAAGTAGGTAAGTATATCTTAGTTAATATCTTTTGTGGGTATATTTAGAGAAATTACTGTAATGCAGAAGTAAAAGTTATAATTAATTTATCCAGCAACATAAACTGGTATTTTTGAAGTGCTTCAAAAATTTTAAACCATGTCCTCTCTTAAAATAATGTAGGGCTTCCCTGGTGGCGCAGTGGTTGAGAGTCCGCCTGCTGATGCAGGGGACACGGGTTCGTGCCACGGTCTGGGAGGATCCCACATGCCACGGAGCGGCTTGGCCCATGAGCCATGGCCGTTGAGCCTGCGTGTCCGGAGCCTGTGCTCCGCAACGGGAGAGGCCACAACAGTGAGAGGCCCACATACCGCAAAAAAATAAATAAATAAATAAATAAAATAATGTAAACTTTCCTCTGAAGCTGTATAAATACCATACTCTTAGCAAGTCCTTTTTCCATGGCTAGTAGAAAGACAATATTTGGCTCAGTCTCTATCAAAAGCATCACAAATTTTGAACTATAATGTTCAAATACAACAACTGTTTTAGAACTATGTTTGAATTTTATCATAAAGCCCAAGGGTTTGAATGTTTGCTTACCTCGGACTTTAAAATATTTCACATGGTTTGCCATGGCCTCTGTAACATTTTCATCTGGGCAGGTTTTCACACCATTAGGAAACAGAGTAGATCGCTTTCTTCTGAGCAACCACTGTCTCTCAGTTTCTCTGTGGTCCATAGGTTGTTTCTTTTCGATAGACAGAGAAGAGTCTGTGGATTCTGAGTCAGTCAGGAGAAAAGAAACTGTACTCTTGGGTTCTTGGCTCTCTTCTAAAGATAAGTAGGTTTGTGCTACAGAGTGAAGGCATAAACAAAGCTTCTGATGATGAATGGAGACATAGAATGAAAGGTAACAAATGAAGAAAAACTGACATTTGCACCACATTTGGATTTTGAACTCAATGCTCGAATTATAGACATGTGTGCTTAAGGAGGGGAGAAGTAAAGCATTCAATTTTATCTCCATTTAATTCCTAGTCCTTTATTTCAAGATTGTTAGCTATTGAAATCAAGTATACATCCAATTTCAACACAAGAAATAAGAGGAAGTAAGCTTTGAACCAAGAATTACTAATGAAGAGGAAAACCAATATTATTGGAGAGATTTTCATACAGTTTAAATGAAGCAATATCAAAGACTAGAGTACTATTTGATTCAATTTCTTACAGCAGTCCTATCAAATAATGTTATTTTTAGAGAAAATATACTGCAGATCTAAAGATCTAAAGATCTAAAAAATAACGTAGATTTTAAAATACCTGTTAATGATGGAAGGTTTCCTTCTATCAGGACAAATATCAGAATACCCAGAGAAATCTTCCCAAAATGAGGAAACATAATCATTTGAGCCAAAACCAAGAAAGAGGCCAAAATCCTTAATTGAGCACCCAAAGGCCTGAAACTTCCAGTAACAAATTGTTACAGAAAACGTCTAATATTTAAACAGTTTATGTTCAAAAACTGACAACCATTCCAAAATCATTATAAATTGGCTAAATAAAAATGATGTCCTTTCAAAGTATCTCTCACTTCTTTTCTGAAATAACCAGCATGCTATGAAAGCAGGAGAGATAAGCTAATTAGGACAGATGGAGAGAGACAATTTCTTTACTCTAATCTAGCAAGCTAAGCTCTTTATTAACACTCTCCTTGCCTTTAATAAGCACTCCACTTAAAAATGTTTCCAAAAAAAAATAATAATGTTACACATGTAATTCACTGAATTTTACAACTTTTCTCAGTCTATTAGTCAAACCTGATAGATTCACATGTTCTCTGGGTTCTTCTACAACCTATGATTTTTAAGCATAAAATGCCCAGACTGACTATACCTGTCTATGTCCGAAATACAGAGCTACATACAAAATAAAGTTATTTTCTTGGTGCCGTTTCTTGTAAATTTCCCTCGATTAAAAAATTTGAAAATCTTTCACTGTAACCACTTACGTCTCCTTCCTTATCTATAAAATAGGATAGGAATAGTAAAGCTAACTCATGATAGAGATATTATGAGTATTAAACTAGTTAACACACAGAAAATGCTTAGAAAAGTACCTGGCACCTACTAAGCATACAATATAAATGGTAGCTACATAATAATAACTTTGTTGCTTAATTTGCTACTACACATGAGGCCCAGTGTCTTTATCAACATGAGTAATTCTTAACCAAGAAAGGAAACTTTTTTTATCTTTACCACAATGGGGGACCAGATAAAAATTTTGTATTAGGGCAGTTGTTTTTATCAAATAAATCTAGTAGAAAGGAATTAAATTAGTCAAAAACCCTGTGGAAGCTATTATTTATTATCAAATAGCAATGAATTTATATCTTATGTACCTCTGGTGAAGTTCTCTGGAAAAAACAATGTTTTGTAAAGATCTAAAGGACATTTCTCTTCAGAATCCTAAACTAGCCCTGATCCTGATTTCTCCAGTTCCCAAAAGGGACGAACTCAGCTGTAAGAGAACAGACCACCTGGGTGGGTGCAAACCACACCAGCATACGAAAGCCTCATACACATAGAACCAAGTCTTTTAACAGCCCCTGGGCAAAGTTTGCAAATTTCCATAAGGACAAGGTTAGTTACAAGAGACTCTACAGAGGGAAGAAGGGGCCCAGGTTTTCCAAAAGAGTTTTAAAAAGTTCTGGTCAAGGAGGGCTTCGGGGTATGCATGTCTACTCACAGTTCTCCCAGTCCAGACAGTTCAACAATTAGAGGTCATTTTCACAATAAAAGATATATATATATATATTGAATACAACTGACATTTCACATTCATTTTAGCTTAGTACTTTTCCAAAGAAATAGTATTATTGAAAGAAAGAAAACACAAGATAATTTCCTATTAAGAAAGGGCTTAAGCTTGGTGTTAAGCTAAAAGTAATTAAAGCATAAATTAATAACTTTATATGGCTAAAAAGTAGGTGACAGTGGAAAGATGATAGAATGTAGATTGGAATCAAATGAGAAAGGGCTCTGTATGATAAGTCTAGACCTATTTTCTCCCTAACACACACACACACAAAAGCTGATTTTAAGAGGTATTAAACTTTTTCTTAAAAAAAAAAAAAAGAGCTACCATTTTTTTATCCCAGGAGTTGTGAGAAACAGTATTATCTTCTCTAAGAAGGCTTTCCCTGTCTAGTGACAACCCTCTTACTACCTCTCTACCACCTCTCACTATCTCCTCCCTCTCTCTCTCTCTCCCTCCCTCCCTCTCTCTCTCTCTCTCTCTCTCTCTCTCTCTCTCTCACACACACACACACACACGAAGGCTGAACACCCTCCTGTGCTCCCAAAAAACTCTGATTGTTTCTAACAGGCATATTAAAATTGTTCATATGTCCATTTCTCCCATTAGACTATAAATGACTTAGGAATAAGAGCTGTCATTCCGTTTTTTCTACCTTGTACATTGCCTGCTAGTAGTAGATGCTCAACAATGTTCCCTGAACTATCAAAATTACCACGTCTGTTAAAACAGTTAAAAAAATTAATCTAAGCAACAATTATATGACATGCACTGAGTAACATACAATTTAAAATCTATTTCTAAGAATGGCTCACGTTTCTTAAGGAAAAAAATTACACCTCAATTTAATGAATTGGAAACATGTTTAATATAAAATGTTGATATTCTCAAAGCATTATTTCCATATGAATTTAGGAAAATGAATTTTAAACAATCTTCAAAACATGGTAAAGGATAGTGGTGTCTTTGAAAAACATACAAACAAAAAAGTTAAGAAGTCACAAGGAGATGTATTAGATACTTGCTTTCCCAAAATTAGATATACAAAATAATTGTCATCTAAAAAATCCCCTCCCCCCACACAGAAATTGGGAATGAAACATGTAATTATAACCATCTTTATAGGAAATCTCCAAAGGACAAATATCTTTAACAATATAAAGATGATGACAAGATTAATAGAAACTTAAGGACACTAAGGCTTAACTGACAACCTCAATTCACAAGATTTTGAAATAAAATGTTCCGACTTTTAGCTTCATCTTAAATTGCCTTTGCTTCACTGCTTTATATACAGTAACAATGTAAATCTAAGAGATGCTTAAAACAGAAGATTAAAAAACATTTTTCTTATCTGAGAAAATACAATATAATCATCCCCTCAAAATATTCCTGATAACATTAGAAAGTTATGAAGTATTTAATCATATGTAATACCACCATCATCACATTAATTCAGAACTGCTACCTGAACATTTAATAAAAACTTATGCTCCATGGGGATCACAGGTCCTGAAAAATTACAACTGAAAAATACAAAAGCAATGAGAGCAATCTGGCTTTTGCAGATGAATACTGGGTAAACAGCTATAAAATTATGTATTTAGTCCTAACAATTAATATAGAAAACTTTGAGGATATTTTTTTAATTAAAGTTATGAAGTCACTAATTTTATCTTCTATACTTACAGAAACTGTGTACATATATTCTGGGATGTCAAAATAGGATAGAAGTCAATATTTATATAGCTATACCTCAAATAAACTAAGTTGAGCTACATATACAATTTTTAAAAACCTATTTTGGATAGCTAAATTTTTCTTCCAAATTTCACTCTGAATGAATGAACTAAATTCTCAGATCCCCACACATGACATCAAAAGAAATGGAAAACAAACAACAATTAGAATAATGGTTCCACTTAGCAACTGAGAAAAATAAGCTGCGCATTGAAAGAGTGAATTTTTATCACCTTCCTAACATTATGTCTCCTCTCACACTATACAGAAGGGATGCCGTAAATGGCATTTTCTGAAGCCTTGAAACTAAATTCTTTAAAAAAAAATACACAGTATTCATATTGCATGCTTGAGCTGCAAAGAACAGAATTACAATATAATGTGACTTGTCAACGAATTTGACAAGCGCTGGGGCTGGCACCAGGGAGGACCTAACTCCCTTCAACTCCCAGTTATGTGGAAGTACAGATCACATCGTTTTATTATCTATAAAAACATTCCCACATTACATATGCTATTGCATAATCCAAGCATATTTAATCAGAAAAATATCAAATATTTATGAAATTTTAATTTCTATCTAATGACTTTATCTATATCACCCCCATTTCCACTCCATCTATGAGATCCTAACAATTCTAATATTATATCTTATATATTTTAAATAATGTACAGTGACTTATAAAACTACTGCAAGTTATTTGCTTCTCTGTGAGCTGGCTAACACAAATGCTGATAAGCAGCTTTCCGGTAATCGTATAGAACATCTGTGTCATGTTTGTACAGATTAACTAGCTACTGCTGCCCTTCTGTTGCTGTAAATGAAGTTTCAAAATGAGCTCTCGAATATCTTCCCGTTTGGTCTTTATTACATGACGAGGAAACCATTTCTCCAAATGAATTGGAAGTTCAAAGTTAACAATAGGATCCTAATGAGAGAAAAGACAGAGTGCAATCACTTTAGCAGTATAATTCAAATTTGTTTTAAGCTCAGTTTTGTAAGAAATGAGAAATTGCTAACTTTTTTAAATAACAGCTTTACTGAGACATATTTCACATAACATACAATTTGCCTAAAGTATTCAACTGAATGATTTTCAGTATATTCAGAGTTGTGCAACCATCACCACAATCAATTTTAGAACATTTTCATTAAACTGCTAACTTCTGAACATCAAAATTAAACACCATTTGTTCTGCTACAATGCATGTTTAAGTGAATTAGTGCAAAGAGAATTAGTAAACAGAGAATGACTCAGTACAATGCAGAAGTCAGGCTGGTTTGAACACAATCTTTTCCAACATGTTAATATTTTGAAACTATTAAAACGAAGAGGAAGCCTTAGCAGTAAATGAAGAATCTCACATAAAAAATAGAAAATCCTGCAGAAGTACCTTCTTTTAGTCCACGAAATAGCCAATTTAGTGGCTTAAGGAACTGATATATTTTCCATTATGTTAAGCTTAATAAGGAAGTTGCAAGTTGCAACTGCAAAGACAATTCTGCCTGTGTTTAAAAAAATGAGTAACTGCTGAATAAGACTACCCCTAGATCATGTTTATAAATTTGATGAAACTATTAGAAGCCAGATGTAAGAAGGACTTACATCTTAAAGAAGAAATTAAGAGTCCCAGAATATAAAGCTGAAATGAAGGACTAACTGTGATTCTAGGGGCAAATCTCAGTGGAGATTTAACTGTGTAAGTATTTTTATTAGAATTAAAATTGTTTTTCTCATGGCCTAGTTACAAAGTTAGACAGGTTTTGAATGGTCAACCTGAAACCTATTTTCTTCAATCCACACTCTGTTATATTAGTGCACAAATTTGTGAAACACAAGATTTAGTGTTCTGAGGTTTTCCCCCCAGCAATCTTAAGTGGTGCTACCACCTATATTAGAAGTATGTTCTACTGAGGCTACATAATTATGTAACAGACTGAATTACATAACAGACTCAGACTATGTTATGTAATAAGGCACTTTGGATATCTAAAAACAAAATCAAATCTCTTTGAAAAGAGTATTAGAAGGCCAGAACTGTCACCCTATAATGAAGTTCCAGTCTAGAATAAAAAAGGAAAAAAAAACAGCATAACATGTTTAGTGGTTTCCATAATGTGTACCATGTTCTACTGTATATTATCAATCCTCCCCTATACCAAAAGTTATAACTGCACACTATAACCCTCATGCTTTGAAAGTACCTTTAAGGATTCTCCAAACAAGCTTCTGGTCAAAAATACCTTTTGCTATACCCATCTTCATAAATAATACTGGTTATGACTGAAGTAATGAGCTAACAGTTCAAAAAGCAGAGTGATCCCTTGCTATTTAAAATTTCTTTTTAACGTTGCTACAGTTCCTATAGAGTCTCTGATGAGCTAGAAAATAATACCCATACTTCTCATTGTACTTATGTAGCTTATGGTTTTCTGAGCTTCTTCAATACACAAGTCTTTTAGTTTTGAAAATTTTTCTTCAAATTTGTGTCTGCCTTATTCTCTCTCTCCACCCCTAATCCTTCTGCAACTCCAATTACATGTAAATTAGACTTTGTAACTGTATCATACTTGTCTCTTATGCTCTGTTCTCTTCTTTACATTCTTCTTCCTCTCTGAGCTACAGTGGGATACTTTCTATTGTCCTTTTTTAAAGTTCCCTTATCTGTCTTCTGCTTTATTCAGTCTGCTATCAAACCCATACAGTAAGTTCTTAATTTCAGATATATCATTATGCATTTTCAGTTCTAGAATGTCCACTTGACTTTTTTTTTAGCAGATTCCATTTTCATCCATTTTGTTTATCTTTGACTATTTTCTCCAACATATTAATCAAATCATTTTAAAGTTCTTATCTTCTAACTCCAATATCTGGGTTATATATGGTTCTATGCCTTTTTTTTTCTTATTTCTTGATTACCTCTAACATTTTCCTGCTTCTTTGCTTGCCCAGTAATTTGTGATTATATGCTGGTAATTGTGAATAAAAAAATGTATTTATGTCTTTACATACCTTAAAGAAGCTTTCCACATATTGCAGTAAATATACTCCACAATCACTGCTATTATCTTGTTTAGGAACTTTAGGGCACAGGTCCACCATGTTTGCTTTGCTGAATTCACGATGAGTTTTTCGTTTAACTTCCCACTCTACCTCTAAATACCTTAAACCATCAAAAAGTAGAGTGACTCGAGTAGAAATTTCTTTACTATTATGCAACACTTTCACAAAAATGGAAAAACATTTGCTGCCAAATATATTGCCTCCAGCCACATTTCAAAAGACTTTAAACCTTAACAGCACAAATTATAATATGAGGCTTCAAAAGTGCTACTTTAAATAAAATCATCTGAGTTTCAAACTAAAAGCCAGACTTTTTTTCAACAACTCAACTTTCACAACTCATATACATAAGTTACTTATATTACAAAGTAAACTAAACAAATTATTTTTAAACTTTAGATGCTAGTTTTTTCCAGATCCTGTAGGAAATTTAAAAATTACAAACACACATGCACACACAAAATAAGAATGTGAAAGAGTTCTTATTTTTTTCTAAAGTGTTAACTTTTGACAACCACTAATATTTGCAATGCTCCTTTGTAAAATTATGTCTTTTGCTCAATTGTAAATACAAATTCCAAATTTACTTTTGATATAATCCTTGAGAAATATTTTACACATAATGGGGATATTTGTTATTAATTAGATTTACAGGCCTCATCTCAATAAATAATAAAATATAATTCCTGATATAATCTTTTCAGTAATTCTTAAGGCAACTTAAAAATTATTGAGATTTTAGTAAAATTGTTATTACTTACTCTCGTAAATTCTGAACTGTGTTTTGTATAGAAGCAGCTTTCAAGGAGTCTAGTATGAGAATGCATGGCCTATGAAAATCACAGGAAGAAATCAAGATGTATATATTCATATATGAAGTAAACCTATATATCTGAAAAGACTATTATTATAGCATGTACATACCTTTTACACATTTTCTTTGGTACTGACATATTCATCTCAGGACTCTGAAATAACATGAATTTTTACAACTTTGCAATTAAAGCTAGTGTGAATAAATTAATATTCAGTTACTCTTTAAAATGTTTCATACAGGGACTTCCCCGGTGGCACAGTGGCTAAGACTCTGTGTTCCCAATGCAGGGGGCCTGGGTTCGATCCCTGGTCAGGGAACTAGATCCCACAAGCATACCGCAACTAAGAGTTTGCATGCCACAACTAAGGAGCCCATGTGCCGCAACTAAGGAGCCAGCAAGCCGCAACTAAGGAGCCCTCAAACCACAACTAAGGAGCCCTCAATCCACAACTAAGGAGCCCACCTGCCACAACTAAGGAGCCAACGAGCCACAACTAAGGAGCCCACAAGCCACAACTAAGGAGCCCACAAGCCACAACTAAGACCCAGTGCAACCAAATAAATTAATTAAAAAAAAAAAAGAAATAGAAAATGTTTCAAATAACTTTAAAATTAAAATTTCAAATAAGAGTTCTTTTCATCATCTAAAGTGAGCCAACTTCATTTTTTTTTAATTTATAGATTTCTTTTCTTATACTGGTGAAACAGTAGTTTATGCACTTTTACATGTGACCTCAAGAAGTTATGGAGCTTTAACATGGCCTAAAAAACAACCTGGAACTTGAATTACTTCTATTCAGAGTTGCCATCTTAAGCAAAGATAAAGAAGTTAACTGAACCTGTCCTTATACACATTCTCTTAACTCAGTATATGATATCAATAGAGACAGACTTCTTCCCTTTGAAGCACAAGAAGCAGATTATTAATGTATACTAAGGGATAAGAGATGGGGTATTTTGTTATTTTTGTTGATAAATTTAAGAATCAATAGATCAAACTTTCTTTAATATGCAGAACTTCTCAGCACCTTTATTATTCTAATATAACAGTGAATCTCTAAGAGAGGAATAGGACACAGGCTTTACCCAACTTAACTGACCTTAGAATCCTTTTTATCATAAACTGCATCTTAGAACAAGTATTCCATGGAACCCAATTTGGGAAACCTGGCTCTAGAGGCAAGAAGGAGCTCCCCTATTCTGCGGCTGTGACATAAGAAAAGGAAACCTCCTTCCTTCTGCCCACCCTGTACCAGTGACAGTAAAGACACAGGCCTATGCCAGGGAGGCTGCTGCTGTCTGTATGTATTAAAAAATAATTAGGTGGCTACCTTAATCAATTAAGATACCAAATCTAGACCATGAATATCAGTTTAGAGGTCCATTTAAAGAAAAGTTAACCATAACTATCTTAGCCTCAGGAGTCATATGGATTGACCATGAGTCTACTTTGAATGATTTTTACCAACAATTTATAATAATAGAAAGTGGAATATAAAATATAGGTAGTTAATTACTCTGAGTGCAAAAACTGATGACATAATGAAGAATAAAAGTATATTTTTCCATAGAAATTGAAAAAGTAGTCGACCAAGATGATCAGATAAACTATAAACAAACCTAGGGAGTTAAAGTAAGCTAAACAGATGCAAAAAGAATAATTTCTCTAGTTTTCTTTTCTACCCCAACGAAATACTCCAAAGAATCATAAAACAGCATAATTTAATTATGGTACACCAATATCCATCATAGCCCACCTAGCTATGCCCTATTTTCCAGATAAAACTGTTATATTCATGAGTTTTCCTTCTTTCACATTTATAAAAACACACTTACTTGAGAATCTTCTATACCCAAGGATAGTGCTGAAGAAGTATGCAGATCATTATCTAGTTAGAAATAACAAAACAGTTATGTGTGTTTATTTTATGTCTAATACAAAGTATTTAGATAAGTTTAAATTGTAATTTGTATGCATAGTAGTAATTAAAAGGAAAAAATACCTGGGAACTATTTTTTTTTATGGTTAATGTTACAAAAAAATTCAATCGATGGATAAAACTGACAATGCTTAATTGGCTGTCATCACACAATACATACACCCCAGAGCCAGAACCTGAAATACCAGTTAGCTGGGGCCAGTTTCCTGTAAAAAGACAATCTTCATAGATTGCTTACTTATCAAAATCTCTGCTGTTTTAATGTGGAGGAGGGTTAATTTGCCTAGTAATAATTCTTCTAACAAATGATCATAGAGTGTTGCATAAATACACTTTTGCAGCATAGGAGGGTTAGACAAAATAGAAAGTAATCAGTTGCTTTATCAGTCTTTCTTTTCCCCCCACAAGAGAGAGGTTTTGGCCAGTATTAATGGTAATGGCTATTATTAATTCTGCTTGCTGCTTAGGCTACAGCTATAAAATACAACTTGATTTTTTTTTCTCAAAGAAAGTAGGCTTATTTGCTTACTTAAGATTTGGGCTGTAACATAAGAAAAATCATGGAAGAATTATAAGAGACCCGATATTACCTAGCCAAATTACTAGTGTCAACAGGAATTGTGTTAATTTATATTAAGAAAAAGAAAAAAGGGGAGATTTCAAGCTATGCCTGAAGATTCATGGCATGAATTCTTAGAAAGATTATTTTATAAAAACTACTATGATAAAACTTGATATAACAGTAAAACCTGACAATTACATTTTGTTTATGCATGAGTCTTGGGTATCGTATCTATCATGAAAATTTCAGACATTTCTTCTAATAAACTAAATGATAAGAAATAATTATACTATCCTTTAACTTCATATTGTTCTCTATAATCATTTTACTGTTGCCAACATTATTAAAAACACCATCCACATTAAGTTTATCACCTATTGTTTTGTTGTCATGTTGGGATTGCTGAGCCTGGGAGTGCTGGGATATAGTTTGTGGAAAATCTTCATACACAGCTTCTTCTAACCATGGAAAACAAATGACTGCAAGATACCAGTGAGACCTGTTGAAAAGAAATATAATCTTAATAACACAAAATCTAAACAATGTAGAAGAATACGTTCTAGAACTATAGCTGAGAAGGTGGGTAAAACAAACATCAATTTTGAAGAAGTCCACTGTAGTATCTGAACACGCATTCCAAAACTAATTTAAAAAGCACTAAGACTTCTTAGGGTAAAATCTGAGTAAGTCAAACTTATTTACTTTTATATAATTAGTGTTTCCTGTTGAGAATCTGCTTTAATAAACAAACAAAGAGACTTACAGCATCACCTTTTTTCTGTTAGTGCTTAAAGAGCTTGTTCTCTTAAATATTTGAAAATTTATCCCAAAAGCTTTTGATTTTTTTGTTTAGAAAATCTTTTCTTGAGTCCCACCTCAAAATAAACTGAATGTCTAAGCCATTATAGTCTTGTGGACATTTGTCATTTTTTCTTCCCACTATTTACAATATAAGTACTGTCAAACCAAAATCCAAGATAAACTCATTATTTTAGCTACTTCTTTAGAAAAAAATTAAAAATAATACCTGGATTTATCTACCCATACTTTTTACTGATTATTAATCTAAAAATGCACAAAGTATTTTTCTGCACTCTCTGATTTTTTTTTAATAATCTGAAATACTCACGACTCATTTACAGGCACAAAGATGTAATCTTTATTAAAGATGTTTATGTGACGAGTCCATGTTCTTACTCTCTTATGTCTTCTCTGAGCCATTCTGGGAACAAAAAGATAGACATATTTGATAGATAAAAAATTAAAAATTTAAGATAAGGATTTCAGGGGTCTTTTTTATACACTGAAAAATGCTAGCTTTAGTTTATTTAACCATCTTCTTCAAGGTACATAATATTTAACAGACTAGAAAATTATCTCATGTTATTAACTCCTGGCTCTTTTTAAATATGATCACTATTTATAAACAATAAAGTTTATTTTTTAGATAAACAATAAAATGCTTTACAGATTCCAAAAGTGTCTCAGCAACTGAATATAAATAGCTATACCTATTTATTCTATTTAGTTCCACCTGGGCTGATATAAAATATTATCATTAAACCTTAACAGAATTGTCTAAATATTATATCTGTGATAAGGGAGGTGTTAAAACTTAATGGAAGAGGAGGGATGAGGTATATAATCTTAGATTTTTAAAGATGAGACTCATCTCCCTTTATTTCATTTATAAGAATATTATAGGACAATGAGTTAAGCATACCCACTATCCATCCTTTATTTCTTTGACAAATATTTATTAGGTTCCTAAGAACAAATAATGAAAATCACTCACACTGCCCTAAAAGGATTTACAAAATAATGAAGGCAGAAAAAAACTACAACAAATAATTAAAATATAAGTGTCATAAAGGATACAAAGGAATTATGGTGATGGCATCTAGGAAAAACATGAAGAAAGGGGTTGGGACACATGAATAAAAATTCCTTTTCTTTACCTCATTAGGGAAGTTAAAGAAGGAAGATATCAAACCAAGTTTGGATGTCAAAAAGGATTCTAGGAAAGGGATAGCATTTCACAGTGGCATAAAGGAGATGGTGATATGTGACTTCTGGCTCAGTCCCACGAAGGACCTCTTTTTAGTCAGAAAATTAAACAAACGATTAAGTTCTTATACATTTACATACCAAGTAACACAAGAAACAGACGTCTTTGCCCTATCCTTGTCCAAGTGAATATCTAACCAAACTCACAGGAGTAGACATTGGGAGCAAGATGGGGCTAAAAGATGTGGTAGGAATTAGTCACTATGCAAAAGATTAACTTCATAAAATAATGAGTCATATGTTTACCAAATTTTCTTATTTCAAAATGACCCAACCATTACAATGATTATAAATTATTATTTTTACCTAGTGCAGAGTCTCTTAATTTGTCTTCCATATGAAAGATCTTAAGGATAGACACCTGGTTTTCTTTTGTCTTGTTATGTTGCTGTTTGATAGATTTCCTGATTCTGCTAACCTTATTTGATTGGGAATACATTAGATATTGGATGGGGCAAGGATGACAGGAGAGAATACAGGGGCCGCAATATAATCGCTTATTCTCTGTTCCTAACTGTACGGAAAATCCTCAACTAATGTCTAACAGTTCTCTCCCCATTCAATAACATACATTATTATCTTTTATTTTGAGTTCCTAGTATGTTCTAAGAACTGATGAGCAAAATGCACCAGGCATAGAGTAGAAAATAAGACAGATGAAGTCCCTGACCTCATGGAGCTTGTATTTTAGAATAAGAAACAGAAAATGAACAAACAAACAAAAAAATGATTAGAGATCATGTTGTAAAATAAATTAAAAAGTGCCAGAAGAAGAAATTTCTGTCAAAAAATGAAAGAGCTTAAGCATATTTGAAAACTGAAAGGAGGTAGGCTGAGCTGAAGTGTGGTAAATGAGGGGAGAGAATGCTGTGAGATGAATTTAGGGACATGGACAGAAGCAGATCTTGCAGGATCTCAGTAATGACTTTGTGAATCATTTAGTCTGCTATTTCCTAACACTAGTAGTTTGAGTTTCCTGTAGGATTTATTGGCCATAAATTATGCTTTGTATCCCTTGTCACTTTGCTTCTGGGTTCTTTTTCTTTTTTTAACTGATGCAGGGATTCTTTGTGTGAATACTAATTGTATACATATCAGGCTAAGCATTAGTATGAGTACTTGTGTGTGTGTATATGTATGTATGTGTTCATATGTATATGTGTATGTGTGTATATAAATATATATTATGCATAAGATACATATAAGATCTATCTTACACTGGAAGATGCCACTCATCTAACTCAGTTTTGTATTATGTTTATATATGATCATTCATACAACATCTAAATTTTTTCTAATTTTTTAATTAAAAAAATGTTTTTTAATACAGCAGAATCTACCTTTTCATTTCCTCAGTTTCTACGTGGGTATGCCAAATGCATAATCTCCACACTGACTAGTAACCTTAAAACAAAATATGGGATTAAGTGCATGGTGCCAACCATCTGTTTCTATACTCATAAAATAGAAGAGGAGGGCATCAGAAATGTTAAATATCAAATTTATTTAATAAATCTTCCCCTTCCATATATCCCTCTCCATTAACCCTGATTATCAGGAATATTTTCAGACTGTGATTTTCTCCTTAGTTGACCCTGGCAGGCCTTGTCTACCAACACAAACTCCAAATCCACAAAGACACTCAAAATATAGATGACTACACATCCCAGTTTGTCTAGGGCAGCCCCAGTACACATGGGTTGCCCAGTGTAGCTATTAATAGAGCCTCCTTTTATTCTCTCAAGTGTCCCAATTTAGGCCATAAATTATATAGTTGCAGTACTAAAAATAACAGACAAAGCTTGAACTTTGAAACTGGAAAGCTATATCCAACTTCGGATAACTTATCTAACTTCTTTAAGCTTCAATTCATAACAATGATGGCATTATGTCATAAGACTACTGTAGAATCAAACAAAATAACTTTATGTTCACTGCCATGGCTCCAAGCAGGTACTCAATAAATGTTTTTTTTTTTTTTTAAAGGACTGTTATTATTTCCAGTTTTTTTATTTTTTTAAACCCACATTTGTTTATTTATTTATTTTTGGCTATGTTGGTTCTTCACTTCTGTGCGAGGGCTTTCTCTAGTTGTGGCAAGTGGGGGGTCACTCTTCATCGCGGTGCGCGGGCCTCTCACTATCGAGGCCTCTTTTGTTGCTGGAGCACAGGCTCCAGATGCGCAGGCTCAGTAGCTGTGGCTCACGGGCCCAGTTGTTCCGCGGCATGTGGGATCTTCCCAGACCAGGGCTCGAACCCGTGTCCCCTGCATTAGCAGGCAGATTCTCAACCACTGCGCCACCAGGGAAGCCCTCAATAAATGTTAATACTCTCTCTATTCCTATCCTCCTTCTCCAACAATACAACAAATTCAGACAGTTTACCCATTTAATCACCTTCTTACTTGCTTATTATACCTATTATTTTAAAGGGATGAAACAGCTCTCACAGCCATTTTTTCAAAGGCAGTCCAGTACAACAAAAACATCTCTGGATTAGAGGTTAAAAGATAAAGATTTAAGTACCAACCAGTTCTGTCACTTACCAGAGTTCTGCCAATCTTTATTGGCCTGCTTCCTCATTTGAAAAATGCCTTACATACCTAAAAGCACTGTTATGGGAAGAAATAATGTACAAAAATGTACCTCGTAAAGTGGTAGACAAATGCTTACATTAACTTTTAAAAAAATAAAAACTCTTAATTTTATCATGGGCCTACCATATAGATTATCACATGAATTGTTAGGGGCAGGGAGAGGGATGAAGTGGCTCCAGGCTCACAACTATCCAAGTTACTGCTAAGATACAAAAATTACTCCTTCCTCCTTTTTGCCTAGCCCCATCCACTGCTCTATAGGTTTTAGAATTAATCAAAAAAATACCTGGACAGAAATTCAGCTGAATTGTGGGAACATGGTATTTTTATAATGTTACATCAGTTTAATTAAATAGTAGTATGTTAGTGAGGGTCCAACCAGGAAAACATAAACCTCCCTATATATTTAAGACAGATAAAATGTAATGCAAATAATTGGCTACAGTGGTGATAGAAAAAGTGCAATGCCACAAAAGGCAATCAGTGAGGCAACCAGAGCTTAGCATAGTAGGATAATGCTACACCCTTATGCTGAAGGGCAAAGTGAAGAAGTAGTACCTCCAAATGGAAGCTGGAGCTCTATCAGGTCTGTCCAGTAAAAGAAGGGCCCACAGAGGAACTAGAACCACTACCAGAATAACTGCCCAAGGCAAAGAGGGTAAGGAAGAAACATCCTGACTTCTTCTTTCCTTGCCTCCCAACCTCCAATATCCCCCACAGAACATGCAATTGGAAATGCAACCTGTAAGAGTCAGCCTCCCTGTGATAGGGAACAGAACAGTGGAAGGGTAAGAAATGCCTCTCAGAGCAAACAGGCCCAGCACCTGCAAAAGTGGTAATACTGTTCACTCTAGGAAATACTGTAAGAAGTTATTTCACTAAGTCCATCAAAATACTATGTTTTCCTCTTAAACTTAAGTACACTGAAAGACTGACTTACGAAAGATTTGGATTATCTTCTGTTAAATTATTTTCCTTTCTTGTCAAGCATTTGTAGAAAAAGCTACTAAAAATGTGACTTCGTTCAACAAGTTCATCTGACACCTTCTCCAATATAAGATACCTGCAAAGTAACAACACCACAAAAGTAAATTATTTTTAGATTTTATCCGGTCTTCCTCCAATTATCTGTGTTCAGAAAATCTTCATTTTTATGTTCTATTAGAGTCAAAGCAATCTTGCAGTTTGCTCTGATTTCAGCTTTTTTTTGTTCTTTAGTTACCTCACCTTCTATCAAGATCAATTAAAGCAGAAATTTTCCACATATTCATTTACTTAACAAATATTTCTCAAATTCCTAATATGTGCCAAGTACCATATTTATACTAGCGACATAAAATGAGAGGGGGCAAAAAAAGTTCCTGCCCCCGTAGAGCTTACAATCCAGAAGAGTGATGGTACAAGGAAATATTAATCAAATCATCATGCAATCAAATACAAAATGGAAACCACGACGTTCCTAAATAAATCTAGAGAAATTTTAATAACTCTGAGACATGACTAATCTCTAAATCCTTAGTCCATTTCTTTACTAAAACAATTCTTCAACACAAGTTTATAATTCAATCACTTAGTGATTAAACCTCTCATAATTAGAGAACTCTACTATTAATAGTTTATAAAGGTTAATAGTTTATAAAGGTTCAAAATGATCTTGGAATTGCTTTTAAAAAAAACATAAAAGACAAACACAACTTGAATTTTTTTTTAATGTGGTTATATGGAGGGTATACTATGTGGAAGGCGACACAAAGAATGCTTTTGGTGTGCTGCAAGTGTTCTTTACCTTAATCTGAATGGTGATAACAGGGGTACACACATATGTGAACATTCATGAGCTATACACTTAAAATTTGTGTACTTTTCTATTTGAAAGTTATTCATCAATATTAAAAATAAATAGAAAGTAGTTTAAAAAATAAAGTAGAATCCCCTCTGAAAAGAAGTCAAAGAGTCAGAGATACAGGCAGTTCAGTGAAAAGGAAGTATAGAAAAATACTCTTAGAACTGAATTTGAAATAAAATTTTATTAGTTAATTCCAGTAAAACATATCAAAATTAACATCAAAGATGATCCAATTCATCTCACAAAATATAAATTTGACACTATTTAGGAATACAAAAATAAGTAAGATATAAGATGCTCAACCTTTAGAAGGAAAATAATCATAATGCTACCCAGTAACCTTAAAATAGGGCAAAATATTATATGAACCATAAAAGAGATACAAATAAGGTATTATGAGAGTTAATAATATCTGTTTAAAATCAGGAAAAGTTTTCAAGAAGATAACCCTTGTGAGAAACCTTGATAGAGGAATAAAATTTCAACAGGTTAAAATAAAAAGAATATTCCACAAAGCAAGAGTAACACAGAATTAAGGCAAAAGAGTGAATAAGGATGGGCTTTGTTTAGTAAACTGTTTATAATTCAGTTTTGCTGGACTATGTAATAGGTGCAGGGTTATAAGTAGATGGCAGAAAAGACAAATTAGTGTCATATTATCAAGACACTCAAATGCCTGACTGTGTTTGAACTCATTTTGACAGGTAGTGAGAAATTAATAAAAGTTTCTAGTGAGAATTGCATTCATGGAGTAAAGAATAATAATGGTGGTAATAATATACTTAACAGATAGGAAAACAGAGACAAAGGATATAGGAGACTGTTTTAAAAGAATAACAATTTATGTAAGATAAGTAGTACTAAAAAGATCATGATGACAGAAGAAAGAGAATAAATAAATTTGAGAGACCGAATCTACTACTCAGGCAACTGAGTATGTAGAGAAGGAAGGGAGGGTGAAGAGTCAATAATAATGAAAACTTTACTCCCAGCCAAGATGGAATAATAGGGATCAGATTTACACTACTATTTGAAACAAGCAAAAAATCAGACAAAACACATGAAACAATAGTTTTTAAAACACTGGACATCAGGCAACAAAGAACAGTGACCCTTGAGAAATGGTGAGCTCCGTAACTGCCTCAGCTTACTGCCTTGATAAGTTTCCAGGCTGCAGCACAGAAAGGAATAACCCAGGTGGAATATGGCAGATTCCCTGAGTTGAGATGCTGAGAGTCAGGAGAGACTAAGGCAGCGAGAGTTTGCAGATCAGAATACTGCAAAAGAAAAAGCACTATAGACAGAGAACTCCAGACATCTGCAGAGAGTCCTCCTCAAGAATTTAGCAGAATATTGATCACTGCATGTACGTAAGGAAAATACCTAAGACTGGGGAAAGAACTATCTGAAAAAAGTAGAGGGAATGGTACCCAGCATTCACGCAGGTTGTGGGAATACTGCCTGCTGCTACCAGCCAGGCTGGAAAACCTCATTATTCATGAAGCACAGAGTACAGTATTCAGAAGGGTCTTTCCTCAATAGTGGGGATTAATTTGTTGGTCTCGCTTAACAAATCTTAAAAAGCAAGATCTTTAAAAGCATCAAACTGTTTCCAAATAATCTGTCTCAAAACACAATTCAAGAATATTTATAGGAATATGCCAGCACCCAGTAAAAAAAATCACCAGACATGCAAAGAAGAAAAAAAAAAAAACCACTCATAATGAAGAGAAAAATCAGTCAATTGAAACCAACCCAGAACTGACAAGGATGCTAGAATAAGTAGAAAAAGACATTAAAACAGTTGTTATATAATAATTATATTCCATATGTTCAAAAGTTAGAGACATGAAAGATATAAAAAAGACCCAAACAGAACTTCTAGAGATTAAATCTACAATGTCCAAGATGAAGAGTAGATAATAACGTGAGATTTTTGAGCCTATCCTTAGTAGAATAAGGATAGCACTATTAGTAAAACGATAGGGCTGAATAATATGATAATAATAAATTGGTTTGGGAAGGGTCAGTGAAATAATTAGGAGACATCTTGAAATGTTAGAAATGTAGGTATAGGGATAGAGTACAAAACGAGGGCTAGAGACAAATTACTGCTGCATGGAAGTTTCTTTCTTACACATTCCTTCAGCTTGGCTATATAAAAAGTTGAAAACTATTTTTAATGGAATAGTAATATGGATTTTCAAAATGACAGTTAACTTTTACAGCGCTTAAAGACACAATAGAGAACTACAGAGTTGTTTCTTTCTGGTTCCCAAAGTGGTCTGTAATTATATAAGTACTTCCTTCACTATAATAATACTATAGTCCAAGAAGTATTAATCAGGGACTTCCCTGGTGGTGCAGTGGTTAAGAATCTGCCTGCCAATGCAAGGGACATGGGTTCGAGCCCTGGTCCGGGAAGATCCCACATGCCATGGAGCAACTAAGACCATGCACCACAACTACTGAGCCTGTGTTCTAGAGCCTGTGAGCCACAACTCCTGAGCCTGCATGCCACAACTACTGAAGCCAATGCGCCTAGACCCCATGCTCTGC
Source organism: Mesoplodon mirus (assembly GCF_964341445.2). Lineage (NCBI taxonomy): Eukaryota > Metazoa > Chordata > Mammalia > Artiodactyla > Ziphiidae > Mesoplodon > Mesoplodon mirus. The sequence goes on along the minus strand of NC_138982.1, from coordinate 98,501,507 downwards.
AACAAGAGAAGCCACCGCAATGAGAAGCCCGCACACTGCAACGAAGAGTAGCCTCCGCTCACCGCAACTAGAGAAAGCCCACGCACAACAACGAAGACCCAACACAGCCAAAAATAAATAAATAAAATCTAAAAAGAAGTATCAATCAATAGCAAGCAAAAACAAAAACAAACAAAACAAAACAACAGTAACTCTTCTGAAGTATATAGTATCTATGGGAAGTAAAGGAATGAAACTGAATTAGTTAACACCAGAAAACATTGGTAGACAAAAATTTTCAAATCTGAAATTTTGGCAGGTTATTTTTAGCTAGAGTTAAAATACTTCAGAGATAAAGATATTTAATATTCACATCAAAACCTGTAAAACAAATGACAAGATCATTTATCATTGTACTTACTTAAGGTAGAAATCAATGATTACATCGTTAAGAAACTCTCCTTCTTCTAAGCACTCTAGATCTTCATTAGTTACTCCTAAGCCCCCTTTAGTAGGTGGTGGAGGATATACAATCAACCTTAAAAAGTAAAAATAAAATTAAAATATACTAATATTGAAAACTCTAGTGTCAAAGGGATTTGTTATATAGGACAATAACAGGGCAGTAGTATTCAATAACTAAAATGTGTAGGATAAAAAATATTTGACATGATACAAGCAATTATATTTTCCTTCCTTTGTTTTCACAAGCTACTAATAGTACTCTCATTGAGTATCTTTTCATTTCCAATCCTTCCCATGTGGGCTAGTCTCAGTATTTGTCTAATCAATAGGTTATCTCACAGTCAATTACAATACAGTTGAGGATGTCTCTCTTCTGTACAATTTTTAACTTTCAACAAACTGAAGTAATAAACCATAGAAGATTCTCCTACACTCCAGTTTCCAATGCTAAGTTTGAATCCCCAAGACTAAAAGAGTCAACAGTCAAAAACAATGCTCTCCTACTGGTGGCTAGTCTACACCAGCAGGTGGACAATGAAGAATTACCATGGGAGCTTAGGAGGCAACTTTCTCATAAAAAAGTGCTTATGATGCATAAGTTAAAGAGAACATAAAGGATATAAATAGAGCACAAACAGAAAGAAATGGAAAACAAAATGACAACTAATTGGCATTATTCCTTTGGCATTCTCTCTTAAAGCTCAGAGATAAGAGCAGTGTGAGTTCTGACTATAATCTTGGAACAGACAGGGTGGTACTCATTGCACAAATATAGTCAATAATAAAGGTATAATATGTACTTGTTGAACTAGAAAGATTCAAGAAGATAAGAATCATCTGCAGTTGATTTAATCTTGGTAACCATGGCACCTAAATCAAATAACACAGGAAAATTTTAAGTGCTAAAACGAAAGTTACCATTTTATTGGCTATTTCCCTATCCTGTGCTTTCCTTTTTTTTTCTTTTTTTTAACAGAGAAAAGGTATCTTGTAGAGGAACAGAAATCACCCTCAAGTGCACAAACTCTCTTATGTTGCCTTACCACCATGAGAAGACATATAAAAGACGAAATATGAACAAAGAAGTAACTTCTGAAAGGGAAGTTCTGATAAAGTACCCTAAATTGAGGCACACATTAATAAGCAATTTCACTTTTCCTATTATATATTCAGATATGGAATATATAATCTTAAAAACCATACACTTCTATTCAAATATTTTCAATAAATGCTTTAATCTTATCACATTTGACATCTTGGCTACCATTTCTGTCTTATTAACATAAAACTAAATGAAATGGTATTGATAGTTTTCTTAATAATTTTTTTAACTTTTTAATAATTATTTCTATTATTAACTGTCAGCAAGAAAGTAAAACTCAAAACATTTAAAAAGGAAAAGTACTTAAAATCAGCAATGTGAATGAAAACTACTAATTTGCCCACCTATTACAAACGGGATATGACACAGTACATACTTCTGAACAGGTCCAGTGTGCCTGACTTCTCGCCATTCTTCATCTGGATTTGATGTAATAGAAAGTGAGTAGCAACCACTACTTTGCTTCTGCAGTAAGGTGTAAGTAGGCTTGGCTGTATCTGTATTTGAGGGCTAACAGAAAATGGCAAAGAAAAAGGTCTTATACATGCATAAACACATATTAACTCTCAAAAGGACAAAGTCAAAAGTTAGACTGGGAAGAGAAAATGTGACTAAAAGAAATATTGATACATACCAATGAGTTATATATATACTCTTAGAATTTCTATAAAGATATAACTAAATACAAAATAATACTTTGGATCAAAAGATACTATACAATGATCAAAGTTTAACCTGAAGTGTTACTTACAGGTCTGGCTTTATAATTAACTTAGGAATCTGAAAACAGTGTTCATTTTGTTCGAAATGAACAAAAGAGGTGATAAATAGTAGGAAAAAATTTAAACGAGAGACTGAGAAGGGTTTATAAGAACATAAATTGATATTTTATTATTAAATGGAAAACTATGATACAAATTTGTATATACAATGTAATTACCAGGCAAAAATTTTACAACATTATGCAAAAGACAGTGGTGAAGTCTTACATCTTGACTTCCACTAATGTGGCTTTCTACAGACCTTTAAAAAAACAGATTAGCCCCAGACCAAACCCACATGAGTGTGTGTGTGTGCGTGTGTGCACATGCCCATGTCACAGCAAACTTAATAAACGCTTTTCTTTCTAGAGGTATTTGGCAGAGATACACAAGCCACATGTATATTAGCAACCTCCTATAAAAATAAACACAGCATTTTAAAATTTACCATTAATTGTTTCAAGATACTTTTAGACTTACATTGATAAAAGAATTGCATAAAACAAAGAAGCCTCTAACAGATCCCCCTAATATTAACATCTTTTTAAACCACAGTACAATTATTAAAACTAAGAAATTAATGTTGGTATGATACTATAAACTAAACTACAAACTCTATTCTGATTTTACTAGTTTTTCTGCTAACAAATTTCTTTTGTTTCAGGATCCTACAATGCCTCAATCTTTCCTTGTCTTTCATGACCTTGATATTTTTTAAGACTGTTGGCCAGTTACTTTGTCACTGGGTTTGTCTGATTTTTCTCACAATTAGACTGAGGTTATACAATATTGAGAAGGAACAACACAGAAATGATGTACTCTTCTCCGTGCATGATGCGACAGGTACATTAGGTCAGTATATCTTATTACTGGTAACGTTAATTTTGATCACTTGGGTTAAGGTGATGTCTGCAACACTTCTCCACTGTAAAGTTACTGCAGTGGAGAAAAAAAAGTTACTTCTTTTTTGTAATTAATTAATATTTGGGGTGAGAGATTGATATTGTGCACATATCCTGTTTTACCTTAAGTTTTCATCCATTAAATCTAGCATCCCTCCATGGACCTTACCTGCAACAATCATAACTATGATTTTTCTAGAGGTGGTTTTATATTTCTCTTGTTCCTTTTACATTTATTAACTGCAACACTTTTCTAAGAAAGAATTGTCCCTTACCCAACTTTTATTATGTTTTCATTCATCCATTCAGTTATTTATTTGTATCAATATAGATTAATTGGTATCATATCTTATTTTTTCATAATAATCACAGGCTATCATTACTGATTTTGTTGATCTAACTGTTCTAGCTTTGGCACTGGGAGTTCCTTTAGGTTGGTTCCTGTGCCCTTTTGACAAAACACAGCATTCTGAAGTCATGCTCATTTCAAAAAAAGAATTTTTATCGAACTGCCTCCCTCCCCCTCACTAATTATATTAATCATATGCTAACCTGAGATATTGATTTCATCTTCATTTCTTCAGCAGTAGCAGCAGGGAAAGAACAAGTTGAAGCACAGTAATAATGAATAAAAGAGCTTTCTTTTGAAGAGAGGTTCTGAAATAAAGGAAGTGCCTGAACCCAAGACAATGGATAAGAAAGCTCTAATTCTCCATTGGCTGTACTTATTTCTGTCATAATGTCTTGCAATTTCAGTTCTTCTCTCTGTGAAATAGAACTGTGTAGCTCAAGGAAAATGAATTCAGTGGATTTTGCTATGAAAGAAAAAAGAAATCAGTTTTTGTCAGTAGTGTTATTTTTCAAGGGGATTATAATTAAAATAATTATTAGTAACAGTAAGGTTGGTATACAACTCAACAAACTATTTTGTATGTTAGTTAATAACCCAGGCAAATTAAATCCCAAAACAGGCCATTAGTAACCTATAACCAAAACTCACAATTTTTAAACTCCTACTACAGTAGAATACGAACTCCACAATGGTATTGACTGCTGCATCTCCAGTACCTGGCATTTACTAGGTGCTCTTAAATGTTTGTTAATGAATGTATGAATAAGTAAATGAATGATGACTAAGCAATTATTTTTCTCTAGCCTTCTTCATATATCAAATCTACCAATTAAAAAAATTTCCATTCAAACACTTCCTTCAAAATCATTTTCCCTCATCAAATGACATTCTCTCCTCCCATAATGATTATAAATAGCTTGTGTATTTTTCCAAGTTCTCTGCTATTTAATCATGAATTTTTCCAATTAATTTGGAAGTAATGAGGACAGCAAAATAAGTAATTTTAAAGACATAAAATTTAGTTCACTACTTAACATCTTTAATGTGCAAGGGAGTAGGAGGGGAAATGGCAGAGAGCTTAAAGAGATAAGAAAGAAACTTACCAATTTGATTTATCCAATTCTAAACCAGACTCCTTTAGGAGTTGGAAACTAACAAAGTTGGGAAATATCTCAAGATATTTATATATTGATAGATAAGTGTTATGGGAGCATCAGAAAAGTATTCAACCCAGTCTTAGAAAAATGATACATAAGTAAATAAACTGATTTATCTTTTTTAGAAACTATAGAAAATGTTGAAGATAAAGACTTCTGTATTTTATTTGACTTTGCCACTGATTAGTTCTGTCACAGTTCATTATGAAATAAGGGCAAGAAACTCTTAAGACAGGTAGCCAAGGATGTCAAGTGACTAAAAGATAAGGTAGTCCTTTTATTTTAGAAGGTAATTTTAATTGGTTGAGTAAAATTATAAGGAGAAATTAAATGAATAAAATATCTTACATAATATCAAGGGATAAATTATTTTGAATTCAATTAACTTATTTCAATTCAATGAAATAATTACATTCTACTAAATTATTTTAGAGGAAAATTACTTTATTTATAGGACTTCTCAGATTATCCTGAAATTTAGAAATCTTTTTATACTTACATTGCTGGCTAAATATAGAGTTTTCTAATTGGGTCTGAATCTCTTGAAGATAATTTGAGGAGACCCAAAGAAAGAGGATAGCATGACTTCTTTTACTGTGATCATCATCTTTATTTTTCCATAACCCAAACCGCTTTAAATGTGTAGTATCCACTAGCAATGAAATCTCATGCAGGGACACTGTAATAAATAAAAGATAACAAGGTAATAAATTAATCTATTTAGGAATACACTCCATATGCACTGTATGACTCCTCTTTAACACAATGTATTTTTTAAAAAGAATTATATGCAAGGTTTTTCAAAAATATCATTTCCAGTACATTTCAGTAAACTTGGCTGAAATATCTAAACAGTATTATTACAGTAAAAAAGATCACATAAATTAGAAAGGGCCAAACAATTTTTAAGTGATAATTAAATGTAGGAATTTAGCCTCTCACACTATATGATCTCGGACTATCTTATCAATGCAGAAAAATAAGCATAGTGTAACTGAAAAAACTATATAATTCTATCTTGGTTAATACTCTCAACCAAGACTGCAAATGCTATCAGAATCCACTTAATGCCTATTTTTCTTCTCCTCAAACATCTGCATTCCATTACACAGACCAGCCATTACCCAAAGATTCCCCAGAGTCATATGAGCTTCTGAATGGTCTAGGATGAAATTTTTTTGGTGGCGCCACATGGCTTGCGGGATTTCGGCTCCCAGACTAGAGACTGAACCCCGGACCCCGGCATGGCAGTCAAAGCCCAGAATCCTAACACTAGGCCACCAGGGGACTCCTAGGATGACATTTCTCCTAAAATTCTTCTAGGTTTTACTTCTCAAAACTTCTAGGTAATTGCTCTGAATTATCACTCTTTTTCCCTCTCAGTGAGCTAAGAGAATCTCCTCTGAGGACCTTATTTTTTAATTCAAAGAAACATAGAAAACTGGTGTAAAGAAGTCCTGAGGTCATCTGGTCCAACTTAAGAAAACAAGCAGCTGAACTAGGGATACAAATATCGGTTAAGTATAAACCCAAGATGGTTACCTATTTGAAACAAATCTCTTACTACTCCTCCCCCCATGTTTTCCTAGCTCCATGCTACTTAAAATGTAGTCCTCAGCCAGTGACACTATCATCACCTGGGAGCCAAATGGAAATGCAGAAATCAGGCCCCACACTAGATATACTGAATCAGAATCAGCAGTTTAACAAAAAAAACCCAGGTAATTCACATAAACATTAAAGTTTGAAAAGCATTTTACAATAAGCATTCAAACTCATTAACTAGTCATCTTAATGTTCCCAAGATAGCCATTCTATTTTTTTTACTTTTTCTTATAAATTAATCCATTTTAAACATTTTCTCTTTATTTCTTTCATATTTCCTCCTTCCTTCCTCTATTCTTTTCTTTCCTTATTCCATTCTTCCAGGTCTTTTTCTTGTTCCCTTTCTGTATTTCTATTTCTCTTTTGTGCCTGTCTGTATGCATGCCTCCTGACTTCCTCTCTTCCTATCCTGTCATGTCCTATTCTAACCTACCTTCCCTCTTCTTTTACTCCCTATTTACTGGCTCCTTTTTCTTTTTCTTTTTTTTGATTTGTATGCCTTTTCTAAATTGAAATATAGTTGACATATAATGTTAGTTTCACATTACTACATAATGATTTGATATTTGCATACATTATAAAATGATTACTATGGTAAGTCTAGTAACCATCTGTCCCCATACAAAGTTATTACAATATTACTGACCATACTCCTTATGTTGTACATTACATTCCCATTGCTTATTTATTTTATAAATGGAGGCTTATACCTCTTAATCCCTTTTACTTATTTCGCCCAACTCCCCACCACCCTCCTCTATGGCAACCAGCTGCTTTTTCTCTTTATCTTTGAGTCTGCTTCCCTTTTGTTTTTAGATCCTACATACAAGTGAGATCATACTGTATTTGTCTTTGTCTGACTTATTTCACTTAGCATAATACCCTCTAGATCCATCCATGTTGTCACAAATGGCAAGATTTCATTTTTATAATGGTTGAGTAATATTCCGTTGTATATATATATAACACATCTTCATCCATTCATCTATTAGAAGACATTTATGTTGCTTTCACACCTTGGCTATTGTGAACAATGCTGCAATGAACACTGGGGCGCATGTACTTTTTCAAATTACTGTTTTGTTTTCTTTGGGTAAATACCCTGAAGTGAAATTGCTGGATCGCATGGCAGTTCTATTTTTAATTTTTTGACCAACCTCCATACTATTTTCCATAGTGGCTGCATTAATTTACAATCCTAATGTGTGCCAACAGTGGAAGAGGTTTCCCTTTTCTCCACATCCTTTCCGGCACTTGTTATCTACTGTCTTTTTGATGATAGCCATTCTGACCAGTGTGAGGTGGTATCTCACTGACAATTGGCATTTCACTGACAATCAGTGATGTTGAGCATCTTTTCATGTGTCTATTGGTCATCTGCATGTCTCCTTTGGAAAAATGTCTATTCAGGTCCTCTGCCCATTTTTTAACAGGGTTGTTTTTTTGATGTTGAATTATATGAGTTCTTTGTATATTTTGGGTATTAACCCCTTATCAGATATATGATTTGCAAATAATTTTCTCCCATTTATTAGGTTGTCTTTTCATTTTGTTAAAGGTTTCCTTTGTTGTGCAGAAGCTTTTTAGTTTGATGTAGTTCTACTTGTTTATTTTTGCTTTTGTTGCCTTTGCTTTTGCTGTCAGATGCAAATAACTGCCAAGACCAATGTCAAGGAGCTTACCCCCTATGTTTTCTTCTAGGAGTTTTATGGTTTCCGGTCATACATTTAAGTCTTTAAACCATTTTGAGTTGATTTCTGTATATAGTAGAGGTCTAGTTTCATTCCTTTGCATGTGGCTGTTCAGCTTTCTCAACACCATTTATTGAAGAAACTATCCTTTCCCTATTGTATATTCTTGGCTCCTTTGTTGAAAATTAATTTATCATATATATGTGGGTTCATTTCTGGGCTCTCAGTTCTGTTCCATTGATCTCTGTGCGTGCTTTATGCCTATATCATACTCTTTTGATTACTATAGCTTTGTAATACAATTTGAAATCAGGACGTGTGGTGCCTCCACTTGTGTTCTTCTCAGGAATGCTTTGGATATTTGGGGTCTTTTGTTGTTCCATACAAATTTTAGGATTTTTTTTTTCTATTTCTGTGAAAGACTCCATTAGATTCTGTGAAAGACTCCATTAGAACTTTGACAGGGATTACAGTGAATCTGTAGACCGCTCTGGGTAATATGGACATTTTAACAATATTAATTCTTCCAGTCTATGAACACTGTAACTCCTCCATTCTGAAAACTGTCAGTGAAACTGGCAGCAAAGACAAACAGATTAAGTTAAAAGTAAAGAGTGAGAACCTTCAGAAAAACTTCTCAGCATTTCTTCCTCATGCAGCTCACAGCCCCAAATAGTTGATACTATTTCTGTGAAATCTAAATAGTTATTACTAATCCAAATGTTCCAAGCTCTTAGTATGAAAGTTAAATATTCTTTAGGAAGGCTGCTTTAAATAGATTCCCTTAAAAAAACCAGGGGGCATTTAACACCATCACAAGAAAAATTTACCTCATTACCAAATTTTCCCAAAATATTTAGTTTATTCTGTTACAGGGCTATGACAGACACTGAAAGTAGGAATTGCCTATCATTTTTCCTACCTACTGTTAGGGATTTTAGTAACAGGACCCTAATTTTATGAGGAAGCAAGATACCCACCTCTTAAAAACTCTATTTCCTAGCTTCCTTTGCAAATAGATGTGTGGTCATTTGACTACATTCTAGCTAAGAAAATATAAGCAGAAGGTTAGGTGGTATGCACACCCAAGAAGACTTCTTAAAAGGGAAAGAGATTGGCGGTATGTATTCTTTCTACCATTTTTCCTTTTCTCCTGCTCTCTACCTGGAACATTAAAACATGATGGCTGGACTTCCCTGGTGGCACAGTGGTTAAGAATCCACCTGCCAATTCAGGGAACATGGGTTCGGTCCCTGGTCTGGGAAGATCCCACATGCCACGGAACAACTAAGCCTGTGCGCCACAACTACTGAGCCTGTGCTCTACAGCCCACAAGCTACAACTACTGAGCCCGCGTGCCACAACTACTGAAGCCCATGCGCCTAGAGCCCATGCTCTGCAAAAAGAGAAGCCACCGCAAGGAGAAGTCCGCACACTGCAATGAAGACCCAACACAGCCAAAAATAAATAAATGAACAAATTTATTAAAAAAAAAAAAACATGATAGCTGGAGTATGAGCAGCCATATGGACCATGAGACAAACTAGAGGATTAAAGTCATGTGTCAGGGATGACAGAGTAAGAAAATGAAAAGAGTCTGGGTCTCTGATGACCAAATAAACACCATATCAGCCCTGTTCAGTCTACCTCTGGAATTCTTAAATGTGAAGAAAAAATAAACTATTTTCTTTAAGCCACAGCCAAACATAATTAACAGCTAATATAAATATGAATAAATCAATTTTTTCCCACAGCTGCTGCAGAAAAATAAACATTTAGACCCCTAGATTTCCCCACCTACAAAAACCTTTCACATGCATGCCTTGTTTTATTTATTTATTTATTGGTTGCACCAGGTCTTAGTTGCAGCAGGCAGGCTCCTTAGTTGCAGCTCTCCTGCTCCTTAGTTGCGGCATGTGGGCTCCTCAGTTGCGGGTCGCTGGCTCCTTAGCTGCAGCATGAGAACTCTTAGCTGCAGCATGCACGTGGGATCTAGTTCCTTGGCCAGGGATCGAACCCGGGCCCCCTGCACTGGGAGCATGGAGCCTTAATCACTGCACCACCAGGGAAGTCCCTGCATGCCTTGTTTTTAAAAAAAAAAATGTTTTTATATGGGGATTTAGCACAGACAGGATTTGAAGAAGCTGACTAATATTTTCCTCTTCCATTATAAAATTGTAAACCCATTACCACCGACAAGAGTATTTTTCCACAATTTTTAATTAAAATCATCTTTTAAAGATCATTTGGAGCTGATTCACTTTGCTATAAAGCAGAAACTAACACACCATTGTAAAGCAATTATGCTCCAATAAAGATGTCAAAAAAAAAATCATTTGGGAACTCTCCTGGCAGTCCAGTGGTTAAGACTCCACACTTCCATTGCAAGGGGCCTGGGTTAGATCCCTGGTTGGGGAACTAAGATCCCACATGCTGTGCAGTGTGGCCAAAAAAGTATTTAAAAAAATTATATATATATACATATATATATCTATATTCATTTGGGATAGAAAAGCTATAAAGAAAGCAACATTTGAAACAAAGTACAAAATATTAATGATGAAAACCTAAAATATCATTTTTGATGTCTGTTTGTATCATAAGAATTTAAGAGGTAGCTCCATTACAAAGGTCTTTACCTATAGATTTTAGTTAGATGTAGTGGGACTACATCAAACTACACAGCTTCTACATGGCAAAGGAAATCATCAACAAAATTAAAAGGCAACCTACTGAATGAGAGAAAATATTTGCAAGTCACATATCTGATAAGGGGTTAAAATTCAAAATATATAATGAACTCATACAACTCAATAGCAAAAAACCCTCAAACAATCTGACTGAAAAAAAGGCAGAGACACTGAAAAGACATTTTTCCAAGGAAAACATACAGATGGCCAACAGGTACACAAAAAGGTGGTCAACATTGCTACTCATCACGGAAATGAAAATCAAAACCACTATGATATGCCACCTCACGCCTATTAGAATGGCTATTACCAAAAAGAAAAGAAATAATGAGTATTGGCAAGGATGTGGTAACAAGGAACTCTTGTGCACTTGTGCACTGTTGGTGGTAATGTAAACTGGTGCAGCCACTATGGAGAACAGAGTGTTCTCAAAAAAAATTGTTTTAATGATCCAGCAACTCCACTTCTGGGTATTTATGCAAAGGAAAGGAAAACATTAATTAGAAAAAAATATATATGCACTCCCATGTTAACTGCAGCATTGTTCACAATAGCCAAGATATGGAAAAAACCTAAGTGTCCATCAATGGATGAATGAATATGTGATAAATAATATGTGATATATATACAATGGAATACTGTTCTGCCAAAAAAAAAAAAGGAACGAAATCTTACCATTTGCAACAACATGCCTTGAGGGCATTATGCTAAGCGAAGTAAGCCAGAGAAAGACAAATACCGTATGACATAACTTATAAGTGGAATCTTTAAAAAAAAAAAAGCTCATAGATACAGAGATCAGATTGGTAGTTGCCAGAAGCAGGGGGTGGACGAAATGACAGAAGGGGATAAAAAGATATAAATTTCCAACTATAAAATAAATAAGCCGTGAGGATATAATGTGCAGCACATGGTGACTATTGTTAACAATACTGTATTGCATATTTAAGATCTATCACATAGATCTTAAAAGTCCGCATCACGCACAAAAAAATTTTTGTAACTATGTATGGGGATGGATGTTAACTTGACTTACTGGGGGAATCATTTTGCAATATATACAAATATCGAATCATAATATTGTACACCTGAAATTAATATAATGTTGTACGTCATTTATGCCTCTATTAAAGAAAAAGAAATCGAGAGGTAGTTCTGTTACCCAGGTCTTTATCTACAGATTATAGCACTATCTTTTATGAAGTTATTTCCTCTTGAATCACAGGCCTTGGTTTCTTTAAATAGCTAATGTTATATTATTCCACAATAACTTATTAAAATTTCCTAATTAGGAATATCAGTATATTTATTTTTATATATTATATATGCCTTACATATTCTTACTACTTATAGTAGCTTCCTAATCATTAGATTCATTATTATAACATACAGTTGTGGATTCTGTACATGGGTATCTGGGGAGTCCAACTAAAGTTACTTCAATCTCATCTTCAGTCTTGAAATACAGGTTTCCTCTTCCCCAGTTCATTTCTGAAGTGCTATTTGTATATATTGTTTTTGTTCATTCTTCTCATAATTCATTCTCTAAAGAGATTATTCTCTGTTGCTTATTATTTGTTCTCTTAATGTTATTTATTCTGAAAGGTTTTTATTTGGAAAGAGAATGAGAAACTTGTTTGAGTCTCTACAAATTATAGGTCCATTTTCCAATCCACATTGCCTTACTCAGATAAGAAACAGTTCTGCCTGTTTAAATCTCTTAATCCCTATGCAAAACCATTTTACATGTTTGTGTGCAACACTAAAAATTTTCCTTATACTTCTTTACTTACAGTTTCTATTTTCATCCATTTTATGTATCAAAAATCTTGCTATCAAAACTACTTTCGGGGCCTCCCTGGTGGCGCAGTGGTTGAGAGTCTGCCTGCCGATGCAGGGGATACGGGTTCGTGCCCCGGTCCGGGAGGATCCCATATGCCGCGGAGCGGCTGGGCCCGTGAGCCATGGCTGCTGAGCCTGCGCATCCGGAGCCTGTGCTCCGCAACGGGAGAGGCCACAACAGTAAGAGGCCCGCATACCGCAAAAAAAAAAAAAAAAAAAAAACTACTTTCGTTAATCCCAAGAAATTGCCATGAGTCCCTTCATATTACTTGAAGTCATTAAAACAACAGTATAAAAATAGTATATTTTAAGTGTTATAAAACATTTTAACACCTTTTGAAGCTGCTAAAAAAAGTGTTAAATTGAAACATTATTAACCTTATTATTCTACACTGGAAAAAATTATGAAAAACTAATTGCAGAAATATCTCAGAATTTTTGCTGACCAATTATTTTATACTCAAAATTACAGTGAAAAGAGGTCGTAAGACAATGATAGCTTACCTTGAAATGGGATCTTAATATACTTTGTCGTGAACTAAAGGAAAAATAAAAAAGCAACATACGAGTTACCACTCAAGATGTGTTACTATTCAAATTTTTCAAAATTTTTTTCTTTTTTAAACCACAAGTACATAATCAAAGTCTATATTAGAAGTCTTAAGCCTTTTCCTCAATAAACCAAAAAGGTGTTTCACTGTAAAGACTTAGTTTTATGGAAGTTTAGGAACCCTGTGCAAGTAGCTTAATTCTCAATATGCTCATTTATAAAAACCAGTAAGACTTTACTTAATATACTTTTCAAAAATGTTTCCTGAATATTAATAAAAAAAAAAAAAGACAAAGTCCAGAAGAAACTGCCAAAAGACCTCACAGGGTGTCACTGACTTTGGTAAATAAATCACAAAGCAGGATTTGATCCTTAGCTTTGCTGACATTCCCAGCATTAATTTTTCTTTGTTCCATGTTATAAATTCCCTCTAAGGATTCAGCAAGGTTCCTGCTCTTTCTGCTCCTTCTGTGACAAGATGCCAAATTTTCTCTAGGTATCTTTTGTATATATCTGACCTCCTTAAGTGTTGGGGGTTTTTTGGGGTTTTTTGTTTGTTTGTTTGTTTTTGTGGTATGCCGGCCTCTCACTATTGTGGCCTCTCCCGTTGCAGAGCACAGGCTCTGGACGCGCAGGCTCAGCGGCCATGGCTCACGGGCCAGCTGCTCCGCGGCATGTGGGATCTTCCCGGACCGGGCCACGAACCCGTGTTCCCTGAATCGGCAGGCGGACTCTCAACCACTGCACCACCAGGAAAGCCCAAGTGTTGGTTTTATAATAAAGCCTCAAGAGTTGTGGAGTACCTAAATCTTACATGTACCACCTAAAATAGATGTCCTTTGAAGTTTGTCAAATCAATTCATGCCTATTTATTTATTACATGGTTAGGTTTCTCTTTTGATCAATACATTTATGAAATTGTTGACCAAATCAGGGATACAGTCTGTGAGTACAAAATTGAAAATGGCCTTGGTACATGGGTACCTAAATTAACTACCAACAGAGTTCCAAATAAGTAGCAAACAATGTTTGGTGAAACCACAGATTTAGTAAGACTCCTTTTTTTTTTTTTTTTTTTTGCTAATTTAAAAATTATTTCATACTGTAGTTTCACAAATATAAAACTCACATTTCATAGTGTAAGTCAGCCACTTAAGCAAAATTTGAGCAAAAGGACAAATGAGTTAAAAGCTAAGCAAGGGGGCTTCCCTGGTGGCGCAGTGGTTGAGAGTCCGCCTGCCGATGCAGGGGACACGGGTTCGTGTCCCAGTCCAGGAAGATCCCACATGCCATGGAGCAGCTGGGCCCGTGAGCCATGGCCGCTGAGCCTGCGCGTCCAGAGCCTGTGCTCCGCAACGGGAGAGGCCACAACAGTGAGAGGCCCGCATACCGCAAAAAAAAAAAAAAAAAAAAAGCTGAGCAAGGGGTTCAAATGTTGCCTCTCTTATCTCTACCACCTACACAAATAGTAGGTAAACTTAGGTAACGTACTGAACCTCTCAGTTTTTGATAAGACCCTTAATCAAGGGGAGCTATTATCATTAGACACTAGCATCTGATTAAGTATGTTATCTAGCTTGATTTATTCAAATACACCTTATTATTATGTCACCTTCACATAACTGCTATATATATTTGGTGTATATTTCCCCTTGCTAAATTCTTTCAGGCATGTTTCACTGGGTCTTTAATCTCATAAAATATATCTTAGCAATTGTAAATAACTAGTTATAGAAAATGAATATAAGGAGTGTTTGCTTTTGAGATTTTATAGTCATTACTATGAAATTACAAATTAGAAGTAGTGCATCTATATATCTTTGGCCTCTTTCTACATTATTGTTTCATTCTCCCACCATAAGCACCCCTGTCCTATGAAACCTTTCTGTTTGGCAGGGATCACATACTCATTTACACCTTTTCTGATGACTAAGCCAACATGTACTCTCTCCCAAAGGCAAAGCCCTATTTGCAGCAAAAACTGAATCCCCAGTTAAGAAAATCAGAAGGATGTTTTTGTGGCAATAAGGTAATCCCAAGTTCTCTGAAATCATACCACATCTACTTAAACTTAAAAATAAAGCTGAACATAAGAGCTATTTTATAGCTTCTTACAACAGCCAGTACAGTTCTTTGAACATAATATACACTTAATAAACATTTTTCCTACTATTAACAAAAGTGAGATCTAAAAAATTAAATGTGCAGCATTCTCTACACTAAAAAAAGGTAATAATAACTTAAATGTCCCACTATAAAAAAAAAAAGGCTCTAACTTATGTAAGAGTTTCCCACTACAGGTATTTCTCTGGCTCAGCTAAACTGTAACTGTCATGACAGTGAGAACAATATCTCCAGTGTCCATAACAATATATAGCAGACACCCATTAAACATCTGGAAAATTACTAACTTTAATTCTCTAATATATTACCCCCTCAAAAAAGAAGTTCTTTAATTTCTAAATTACAGAGCATAATGAACTCTGTCTGAAAAAGAATATATATTCACAGTTTTTTGAAAAACTTGAAAGTTTTAAGACTTTTACCCTTTTCCTGTTTTATGTTATTCATCATATTTTTTAATTTTAAAATTGCTTACAATCTCTCCATAGCAACCTACCTGTTTTAATTTTTTGCAGAATTCTTCTCAACCTTTCTTCGCATGCATATATTTTACCTGCATATATTTACTAAACTACTTTCCTATAATTAGATATTTAAGTGTTTTTATTTTAATCATAGTTTAAGAGCTCCAACAGACATGAGACAAATTTTTAAGACCTACTTTATGACATTTATGGAATATTTGCAGTACTTTATTATTTGTAGTAGCAAAATTCTGGGACAACTGAAATGTCCAATGGTGAGGAATTAAGGACAATCCAAATATTCCAAAATAGGTACATGAATTACATTAATTTAATATGATTATGGTGAGCTACAAAACAATATGTATAATGTTATATCCTTAGGCTTTAAATATATATGTATCTAATATGAAGAATATGGAATGATATACGCTGTACAGTTAATGGTAATTGTCTCTGTATAATCAAGATTACAGGTGTTCGTTAAATTGTTCCTTTACTCATTTGTAGTTTTTTGTTTGGTTTTGGTTTTTGCCCATAACAAGTCCACTGACCATATAATAGCATAATTAATACATTAATTAATGAAAACCTCTTGCTGAATATTTATATTAAATCCCCCCCCGGCTAATCAGTTATTGTCACATATTTAGGTTACCCAACATTTTGCCATTACAAAGAACTCAACAGAAAAAACTGGTTAAACCTGAATTTTAAATGAAAAAGCTATAAAATGCGGGGGGGGGGGGAATTGTGAAAAGTGAACAAAATTCCTTAAAGAAAATAAGTGTAAAATCACTCTGGGCATAACAAAATTATTAATATCTGAAAACTAGTGATCAGAGAATATTCATTTTAAACAGAATAGCTGTGGTGCTTTCAATCAAAGCAATTTTAACTGTATCACCAGCTACCGTTATTGGTACTTCCCAGAATTTGTACATGTTTACTCTACTGGGATTAGTTAGGTCTTCCCCCTGCATGGTCTCCAAGTAAACATCTACTCTGTGTCTTAAATCATATGCTGTCCTCTCTATGAAGTCTTCCCTGATTCCTCCAGACAGAGGTACTCACTCCCATATGTGCACTTCCTGTACATATTTGCATAGTACGTTTTACTATAATGTAAATATCTATTTACATTTCTGCCTGTTTCATTAGACTACAAGTTCCTTGAAGGCAGAGATCATATCTTACCATTTTTATATTCTCTGCCTTATCCATAACAGAGTGAAATATTAACAAAACTTCTAGGAAAATACCTGAATTATAATCTGACATAGTCAATTCAATTCAACTAATGTTTATAAGTGCTTATTTAGGTTTGAGCCATTTATGTAAAGTGTAAAGGGGAGTAAAAGCATGACTCTTCATCACAAGATGCTTAATGGCTAATGGAGAGGTTTAGGCAAGAATACAAACAAAAACACATAGAATAAATCCTACAGCAGATGTACAAACAAAGTGCTGTAAGTATTTAGTAAAAGAAGAAGTTAATTATGGCTAGGAAGGAGATATCAGGAAAAGGTTTTCTGGAAGAGGAAGTATTTCAGATAAGCCTTAAAAGATTTTAACAGGCAGAAAAATAGAAAATATAGAGAACTGAGCAAAATCCAGTATGGCTTTCATATACAAAACGTGATGAGTTAATACTGAAAAAAAGTGGAAAAATAGAATAGGATCTATTCCTGGAGATCCTTAAATAACAAGTTTGGGAATCTGGAGAACAATTTAAACCATCAAAATGAGATTTCTTCTTTTTGCTATTAACTATACCCTAAAGAAAAATTTACTTTACCATCAAGTAAGTTTTAGAGCCCAAAGAATATCAATGTTACATATGATTTTTTTCACACATAATCCTCATTAGAGTAGTCAGATTACAGATATGATTTTAGGGCATTCCTCTATGGTTTCAAGATTTCACAAGTAAAGACATGTTTCAAAATAGGTATAATGACATATTCAAAATGTCCTATATAAAATTAATCTCAATTCTATTTTCATTTGCACTAAAAAAAGAGAAGACAATCTGAAAATGCCTTGTCCAAAAAGCAAAGCTAAAAAAAAAAATTAAATATACTTACTGTAACACAACCTTTAGAAGCTCCTTTTACTTTACCAATATAAACAGAAGTAAATATAAAATCCAGTTGTAGATCCATCTCATTACTAGGTATAACACAGGAAATGTTTTCCATGACAGGATTATATGGACATAATTCAGATGAAGTCTAACAAGGAAAAAATTATAAAATGCATATAAACCTAAGTATTATATAAATGCTGACAATGATTTTCAAAGTCAAATACTTCTTTAAATTGCTATTAATGAATCTGTGAAGGACTTTACACTGTTCATACTGTGAAGAAATAGTTATCTAGATTTTTTTCCTTAAAAAGTATATGGTTGGACTTCCCTGGTGGTGCAGTGGTTAAGAATCTGCCTGCCAATGCAGGGGACACAGGTTCGAGCCCTGGTCCAGGAAGATCCCACATGCCGCAGAGCAACTAAGTTCATGTGCCACAACTACTGAGCCCGCGTGCCACAACTACTGAAGCCTAGAGCCAGTGCTCCGCAACAAGAGAAGCCACCGCAATGAGAAGCCTGCGCACAGCAACGAAGAGTAGCCCCCCCTCGCCACAACTAGAGAAAGCCAGCGTGCAGCAATGAAGACCCAAAGCAGCCAAAATTAAATAAATTAAATAAATTTTTTTTTTTTACATTTTTTTTTTTTTACAATTTTTTTTTTTTTTTTTTTGCGGTATGCGGGCCTCTCACTGCTGTGGCCTCTCCTGTTGCGGAGCACAGGCTCCGGACGCACAGGCTCAGCAGCCATGGCTCACGGGCCCAGCCGCTCCGCGGCATGTGGGATCTTCCCGGACCGGGGCACGAACCCGTGTCCCCTGCATCGGCAGGCGGACTCTCAACCACTGCGCCACCAGGGAAACCCCAATAAAAAATTTTTTAAGTATATGTTTACTTTGAGAAAATTACTCTAAAAAGCTGAATCCTAAATTAATTCCACAGGCCTAAGTTCCAGAAATACATTCTCCTCTGTATCAAAGCCATTTCAAAGTTAGTATTCTCTGATAGGCTTTATTCATTTTTAACTCAACAGAAATAAATTAAAATTTATATAATGTTTAGTTTAAAATGAGTTTTTAAATACAATATCTCTCTTAATCACCACAACCACCCCATGGGGCAAGTTTTTTTTTTTTCATTTTGTATTTTATAAGTAGAGTTAATATATGTTTGGATTGGTTAAGTGACCTGCCCATGGTAATGCAGTTAGTAAGAAGCAAAACTAATGGGCTTCCCTGGTGGCGCAGTGGTTGACAGTCCGCCTCAGAAGAGGCGGCCAGAAGAAAAATGGTATTAAGCCTTTCACTTCAAATAAAGACAATTACATACTTCCCTCAAACTAATATGAAAGTTGTCTCAAAATTCAAACTAAGAAAATTCATAATTTTTATATAATATTCTGCTTGGCAGAAACAAAAAATAGTCATTAGCCAATAGTGTATATTTCACTGTTAATCTGTGAGAAGACAGAAATAAATTACCCGTACAGATTCACATGTAATCAGTGGTAGTTCTGACACTGCTGGCTCAGAAGTACTCTCACTTTCATTAGAGATGGCATGAACTTGCTTAGGTTGTAATTTAAGAATTTCTGAACTTTTATGTTCAATGGGTCCTTCTTCATCACTGGAAACAACAACTAAAAAGGTAAAATGTATTTTTTAAATGTGTCACAATAATCATATATAAAAAGAGAACTTTGTAATTCATGCAATATATCTTTCATAATCCCACTGAACTGAATCATCTAACTTTATTCAATTTAGAAACTGGCCTATCATTCATTATCTAATGTATACTAGTCACATACAATGTTTCCATGTCAGCACTATTATTTGGCAGTTACCTACAACCTTACCTTCCGGAGGACGAAGATATTTAAAAATGGATAGAGCCATGAGGAGAACTTAGGACCAAATTCTAGTTCTAATAATGTTATTATGCCATCATTCTAAATTGTACTTTAAATCCTGTTACGTTAGTTGCTTTTAGGAGGGGGAAATGGATGGCTAGGGAAAGATGTGGGAGACCAGTCACTGGATATCCTTTAGAACCTTTTTTGTACCATGTGACTGCATCAAATACTGGAAAATTAAAAAATCAAAATTAATTAATTAAATCAAAATTAATGACAATAATTAAACAGCACTTAAACGCTCTGTACTTCAGCTTAATCAACCAAAATGACAATAATAATGGTCCTTACAGAAACTTATAAAAAACTACTGATGAGATTACAGTACACTAATCTAAAAAAAAATTACTTCTGCTTCCAAATACTCCATTCTTTACCTAAATCAATATTACAAAATAAATGAAGGAAGTCCCAAAACCTCAAGTCTTTTTTTTCTGAAGTTAATATATTCCACAATGATGTAATAAATAACTTATTGCCTAGCAAAATTTGTTTGAGAGGAGAAAGAAAACAAATAAGTAGAGGAGAGAAAATTATTATCCTTATGTTACTTACTTGGTTCAGCAGAGATAAATGATTGGTTCCCTTCACTATGTTCACTTAAAACAGGTTTTTCTATTGTGTTCAATTCATTCTCATCCTTCTCGACCACAGGACAATTCCCCACAGTATCAGTAGAAATAGAGCTCTCAAAAGTTTTAGTGGTTGAACATTCAGAGGTGATTTGGGGAGCAGCACTCAAAGCCAACTCCTGACTACAACGTGAGGATAGTTTAGTAAAATCACTTTCTATGGATTCAAGCATAATTTCTTCAAGCAGTTTTGGGTCCTCCTGATAGTTTTCACTTGACTTTTCCAACTCAGTGGATACTGCTGGGTCATTTTCTTGTTCTTTCTGAACATAAATAAATGCATACAAAAATCAGCATTTTTCAAATTTGGCTAACATAAAGAGTTTTTTTAAGTTTAAATTCCTAAAGAAGAATATAAAAGTAAAAACATTATATCATTTCTATAACTATAGGGGTAGAAAACTACTCAATTATACTACATTACTCCTGCCAGTGTCTCTCAAATATATAGAGTTTGGTCTGTCCAATCAGATGCCTAAACATTTTACAAAAGGATGGGAAGGAGAAACTCCCATATTTACAAGTGGTTCAGAGGTCTTCCACAGTCTTGTCAACTTTAAATGAGAGGAATTTTTTTTACAGTTTTATTTTGCAAAAGAGGCCATTTGACATCATATGACTTTAGTAACAAAAAAGCAAAAAAATTAAAAACTTAAGAGGATAACACTATGAAAAATTATGAAAATCAATCACTGCCTTCATGTCTCTATTACTGTATAAATCTAAATCATGTTTATAATTATAACTCAAAGGCGCAGCACAGTCCTGAAATGCCTTGTGAATCAAAGAACTCAAAAAGCTGTCTCCTCATACTTTTATTGTTAACTGCATACTAAGTCTTTGAAAATAGGTAATGTATGCATTGATGTATGTATGGTAATTCTCTACAACAAATTCCCTAAACTCTTGAAAAAGAGATGTCTATAGAAATAGGAAGTAAATTACTACTGATAAAATAGGTCAGGTAATAATTTCACAGAGCAAGTGAAAAAGCAATTGACTGGACAGTATGAAAAGTATTTGGTTATAATAAGGGGGGGGAAACAGGTCTGAAAGATATACATCAAACTACTAACTAAGGGCTGGTTATCAGAGGAGAAATACTTTTAACTTTTTTACTTGTTCATAATACAGTCAGCCTTCTGTATGCACAGATTCCACCAACCGCAGGTTCCACCAAATGCAAATGGTAAATATTTCCAGAAAAATAATTCCAGAAATTTACAAAAGGCAAAACTTGAATTTGCCATGCAGAGACAACTATTTACATAGCATTTACATTGTATTTATAGCCATTTACATATCATTTACATTGTATTAGTTATTATAAGTAATCTAGAGATGATTTAAAATATACAGGAAGATGTAGATTATATGCAAATATTACACCATTTTATATAAGGGATTTAAGCATCTATGGATTTTGGTAAGTGCAGGGTCCCGGAACCAATACTATGTAGATACTGAGTGATGACTGTATTTGAAATTTGTTCCCATAACTGTATTACTGCAAAAAAAAAAGTTGTATTTAAATTATTTTTTAAAAAATAAACAGAATCAAAAAATGGGCAAAGAAAAGAAAGAAATACGATGATAAAAGCAGAAAGCCAGGAGAACATTATTCGGCCACAGTCAATTCATTTTTATCATAGCACAAATTGTTTCATATGACATCTAAATACCTCTACTTACTGTCTGTTCTGCTGACTTATACAAAGAAGTAGGATTAAGAGAACCAGGTAAATTACTTCTAAGCCTTTGTTTTCTCTTCCTGGAAATCAGAGTGGGTTCCATTTTTGAATCAGAATATGTATTGTCCTTGTTTCTGCTCCCCTCTTCAAGATGATCACAACCTCTACTTCCCCTATTGAGGTCTTAAAAAAACAGAAGAGACATAAATATGGCCAAAAAGTAAAGAAAGAATCCCATTTAGAAGAGCTCAAATAAAATCATCAAAATTACTACACTACTTTCAAAGCTAGTTTTTTCATAGTCCACTGCTAAATTCTCATACTAACATGGATGAATATAAAGACATATCCCATTTTAAACTGCATACATAAAGCAAATGTTCATTGTACAAAAAATATAAGATATGGGAAATATATTAAAAGGTAGTATTCTTTAGTAACCAAAGCAAAGCAACCAAACCATGTTTTTCCTTTTCCCATGACTGCATTTTACTATGATACAAAAAAAAAGTCTTAATAAAATTTTGAAAGTTAGTCTCTTAAAAAGTTTTTTAAATTCACTGTGATTTTAGAAATTACAACTAATTTAGCAATTAGTTGTCTTTTTTAAATGTAAGTTTTACATATACATATTTTTTAAATGAAAAGGGACAATAATTTGCAAGAGTAGAGTATTGATCACTGTTCTTTTAAAAGGAGAGAAAATACCTTTCCTCAGCAGGTGACTGTGATAAATAAATATTCATAAGGCTAACAATTTTCTTCACAGTTTATTTCTTTTTTAAAAAAAAATCAAGACCCTATAATTTTAAACCTCCAATAAATTTATCACCCTACGGAAAAGGAAGTACTCCCTTTTTTAAGTCAAAAGAGCATTATTTTGAAACCCATATCAAGTATTAACAAACCTGCTTAGTATTTCAGTTATCAAATATATGTGCTGTAAAAAAAAAAAACCTTCCAAAAGGTTCTACCTAACTAACTGAGGGTTATCCTAACTAACTGAAGGTTATCCTGAATTATTTTGCTCTCTGAATCTACACCATACAAGTACCAACTCAGAGTTCACACAAAGCAAGTCCCAAAGCAGCTTGCTTGAATTCATAACTTAAAATCTATGTAACACTGAATGGCCTGACCTCTCAATTCACTCAAAGTTCTTCAACACTATACACCTTCTCTTCAAACTATTCTTGCTCTTACTCTAGCTTTATAAACATCTAATGACTAACATTCATAATTTCTCTTTGTCTTTGTTTAAAAGGCAGGCATCGGGACAGGACAGAGGGCAAAAACTCCAAGACTGTTAACAGTCTTGCAATTTCTAAAGACAACACTCTTAACTGCCTCCCCCCAGGAAAATAAAATACCCCCAAATTATCAACACAGTATTTTGAAAAGCACAATAAATTTTATTTCTAATTCTGTAAACTGTAAAGGTAGTCAAAGACAATTTCTACTTATAAATACCATATCAAGTTATAATTTCTAACCATAAATGCTACAGCAAAAACTGAAGAGGGATTAGCTCAAGATGGCGAAGTTGAAGGACGCGAGCGCATCCCCTTTTTATGAAAACACCAAAATCACAACTAACTGCTGAACAACCAGGGACAAAAAAACACTGGAACCTACCAAAAAAAGAATACCCTACATCCAAAGACAAAGAGGAGGCCACAGCAAGATGGTAGGAGGTACGCAACAGCAATAAACTCAAATCCTATACCCGCCAAGTGGATGACCCAAAAGTGGACAACAATTATACTACAGAAGTTACCCCACAGGAGTGAAAGTTCTGAGACCCACATCAGGCTTCCCAGCCTGGGGGTCCAACAACAGAAGGAGAAGTCCCCAGAGAATCTAGCTTTGAAGGCTAGTGGGGTTTGATCAAAGGACGGCCACAGGACTGGGAGAAACTCCACTCTTGGAGAGCACACACAAAGTCTCATTCAAACCAGGACCCAGGGGAAAAAGGAGTGATGCCATAAGAGACTGGGCTAGACCTCCCTGCTATTACTGAAGGGTCTCCTGTGGAGGCGGATGGTGGCTGAGGCTCACAGTGGGGAAAAGGACACTGGAACCCACAGTTCTGATAAGTACCAACTGGCAGGAGCCCACCCGGAGGCCGCCATTAGCCCCACTAAACAGCTTGTAGGCTCCAGTACTGGGTCACCTCAGGCCAAACAAGCAATAGGGTGAGAACCCTGCCCCACTCATCAACAGACAAGCGGATTAAAGTTTTACTGAGGGCTAGGGGTAAGATGGCGGAAGAGTAAGACGCGGAAATCACCTTCCTCCCCACAGATACATCAGAAATACGTCTACACGTGGAACAACTCCTACAGAACACCTACTAAACTCCGGCAGAAGAACTCAGGCCTCCCAAAAGGCAAGAAACTCCCCCACGTACCTGGGTAGGGCAAAAGAATAAAGAGACCAAAGGATAGGGACGGGACCTGCACCAGTGGGAGGGAGCCATGAATGAGGAAAGGTTTCCACACACTAGGAAGCCCCTTCGCGGGCGGAGACTCCGGGTGGCGGAGGGGGGAAGCTTCGGAGCCACGGAGGAGAGCGCAGCAACAGAGGTGCGGAGGGCAAAGCAGAGAGATTCCCGCACAGAGGATCGGTGCCGACCCGGCACTCACCAGCCCGAGAGGCTTGTCTGCTCAGCCGCTGGGGCGGGGCTGGGAGCTGAGGCTCGGGCTTCGGTTGGATCACAGGGAGAGGACTGGCAGTGTCAACACAGCCTGAAGGAGGTTAGTGCGCCACAGCCAGCCAGGAGGGAGTCGGGGGAAAAGGCTGGGCCTGCCAAAGAGGCAAGAGACTTCTTCTTCCCTCTTTGATTCCTGGTGCGAGAGGAGAGGGGATTAAGAGTGCTGCTTAAAGGAGCTCCAGAGACGGCGCGAGCCACAGCTAACAGCGCGGATCCCAGAGACGCGCATGAGACGCTAAGGCTACTGCTGCCGCCACCAAGAAGCCTGTGTGCGAGCACAGGTCACTCTCCACACCTCCCTTCCCGGGAGCCTGTGCAGCCTGCCACTGCCAGGGTCCCGGGATCCAGGAACAACTTCCCCAGGAGAACGCACGGCGCGCCTCAGGCTGGTGCAACGTCCTGCCGGCCTATGCCGCCGCAGGCTCGCCCCGCATCCATGCCCCTCCCTCCCCTCGGCCTGAGTGAGCCAGAGCCCCCGAATCAGCTGCTCCTTTAACCACGTCCTGTCTGAGAACAAACGCCCTCTGGCATACACGCAGAAGCGGGGCCAAAGTCAAAGATGAGCCCCGGAAGCTCTGGAAACAAAGAAGAGAAAGGGAAATCTCTCACAGCAGCCTCAGGAGCAGCGGATTAAATCTCCACAATCAACTTGATGTACGCTGCATCTGTCAAATACATGAATAGACAGTGAACCATCCCAAATTGAGGAGGTGGACTTTGAGAGCAAGATTTATTATTTTTTCCCCTTTGCCTCTTTTTGTGACCGTGTGGATGAAAGGCTCTTGGTGCTGCAGCCAGGAGTCAGTGCTGTGCCTCAGAGGTGGGAGAGCCAACTTCAGGACACTGGTCCACAAGAGACCTCCCAGCTCCACATAATATCAAATGGTGAAAATCTCCCAGAGATCTCCATCTCAACACCAGCACCCACCTTCACTCAACGACCAGCAAGATACAGTACAGGACACCCTATGCCAAACAACTACCAAGACAGGAACACAACCCCACCCATTAGCAGAGAGGCTGCCTAAAATCATAATAAGGCCACAGACACCCCAAAACACACCACCAGATGTGGACCTGCCCAGCAGAAAGACAAGATCCAGCCTCATCCACCAGAACACAGGCATTAGTCCCCTCCACCAGGAAGCCTACACAAACCACTGAACCAACTTTAGCCACTGGGGGCAGACACCAAAAACAACGGGAACTACGAACCTGCAGCCTGCAAAAAGGAGACCCCAAACACAGTAAGATAAGCAAAATGAGAAGACAGAAAAACACACAGCAGGAGAAGGAGCAAGATAAAAACCCACCAGACTTAACAAATGAAGAGGAAATAGGCAGTCTACCTGAAAAAGAATTCAGAATAATGATAGTAAAGATGATCTAAAATCTAGGAAATAGAATAGAGAAAATGCAAGAAACATTTAACAAGGACCTAAAAGGACTAAAGATGAAACAAGCAACAATGAACAACACAATAAATGAAATTTAAAATACTCTAGAAGGGATCAATAGCAGAATAACGGAGGCAGAAGAATGGATAAGTGACGTGGAAGATAAAATAGTGGAAATAACTACTGCAGAGCAGAATAAAGAAAAAAGAATAAAAAGAACTGAGGACAGTCTCAGAGACCTCTGGGACAACATTAAACGCACAAACATTCGAATTATAGGGGTCCCAGAAGAAGAAGAGAAAAAGAAAGGGACTGAGAAAATATTTAAAGAGATTATAGTTGAAAACTTCCCTAATATGGGAAAAGAAGTAGTTAATCAAGTCCAGGACGCACAGAGAGTGCCATACAGGATAAATCCAAGGAGAAATACGCCAAGACACATATTAATCAAACTGTCAAAAATTAAATACAAAGAAAACATATTAAAAGCAGCAAGGGAAAAACAACAAATAACACACAAGGGAATCCCCATAAGGTTAACCACTGATCTTTCAGCAGAAACACTGCAAACCAGAAGGGACTGGCAGGACATATTTAGAGTGATGAAGGAGGAAAAACCTGCAACCAAGATTACTCTACCCAGCAAGGATCTCATTCAGATTTGATGGAGAAATTAAAACCTTTACAGACAAGCAAAAGCTCAGAGAGTTCACCACCACCAAACCAGCTTTACAATAAATGCTAAAGGAACTTCTCTAGGCAAGAAACACAAAAGAAGGAAAAGACCTACAATAACGAACCCAAAACAATTTAGAAAAGGGGAATAGGAACATACAAATCGATAATTACCTTAAATGTAAATGGACTAAATGCTCCCACCAAAAGACACAGATTGGCTGAATGGATACAAAAACAAGACCCATATATATGCTGTCTACAAGAGACCCACTTCAGACCTAAAGACACATACAGACTGATAGTAGGGGATGGAAAAAGATATTCCATGCAAATGGAAACCAAAAGAAAGCTGGAGTAGCAATTCTCATATCAGACAAAATAGACTTTAAAATAAAGACTATTAGAAGAAACAAAGAAGGACACTACATAATGATCAAGGGATCGATCCAAGAAGAAGATATAACGATTGTAAATATTTATGCACCCAACATAGGAGCACCTCAATACATAAGGCAAATACTAACAGCCACAAAAGGGGAAATAGACAGTAACACATACATAGTAGAGGACTTTAACACTCCACTTCCACCAATGGACAGATCATCCAAAATGAAAATAAATAAGGAAACAGAGCTTTAAATAATACATTAAACAAGATGGACTTAATTGATATTTATAGGACATTCCATTCAAAAACAACATAATACACATTTTTCTCAAGTGCTCATGGAACATTCACCAGTACAGATCATGTCTTCGGTCACAAAGCAAGCCTTGGTAAATTTAAGAAAATTCAAACTGTATCAGGTATCTTTTCCAACCACAATGCTATGAGACTAGATATCAATTACAGGAAAAGATCTGTAAAAAATACAAACACATGGAGGCCAAACAATACACTACTTAATAACGAAGTGATCAATGAAGAAATCAAAGAGGAAATTAAAAAATACCTAGAAACAAATGACAATAGAGACACGATGACCCAAAATATATGGGATGCAGCAAAAGCAGTTCTAAGAGGAAAGTTTATAGCAATACAATCCTACCTTAAGAAACAGGAAACATCTCCAATAAACAACCTAACCTTGCACCTAAAGCAATTAGAGAAAGAAGAACAAAAAAACCCAGAGTTAGCAGAAGGAAAGAAATCATAAAGATCAGATCAGAAGTACATGAAAAAGAAATGAAGGAAATGATAGCAAAGGTCAATAAAACTAAAAGCTGGTTCTTTAAGAAGATCAACAAAATTGATAAACCATTAGCCAGACTCATCAAGAAAAAAAGGGAGAAGACTCAAATCAATAGGATTAGAAATGAAAAAGGAGAAGTAACAACTGACACTGCAGAAATACAAAAGATCATGAGAGATTACTACAAGCAACTCTATGCCAATAAAATGGACAACCTGGAAGAAATGGACAAATTCTTAGAAATGCACAACATGCCAAGACTGAATCAGGAAGAAACAGAAAATATGAACAGACCAATCACAAGCACTGAAATTGAAACTGTGATTAAAAATCTTCCAACAAACAAAAGCCCACAGGTTTCACAGGCGAATTCTATCAAACATTTAGAGAAGAGCTAACACCTATCCTTCTCAAACACTTGCAAAATATAGCAGAGGGAGGAACATTCCCAATCTCATTCTACGCAACCACGATCACCCTGATACCAAAACCAGACAAGCATGTCACAAAGAAAGAAAACTACAGGCCAACATCACTGATGAACATAGATGCAAAAATCCTCACAAAATACTAGCAAACAGAATCCAACAGCACATTAAAAGGATCATGCACCATGATCAAGTGGGGTTTATCCCAGGAATGCAAGGATTCTTCAATATATGCAAATCAATCAACGTGGTACACCATATTAACAAATTGAAGGAGAAAAACCATATGATCATCTCAATAGATGCAGAGACAGCTTTCGACAAAATTCAACACCCATTTATGATAAAACCCTGCAGAAAGTAGGCATAGAGGGAACTTTCCTCAACATAATAAAGGCCGTATATGACAAACCCACAGCCAACATCATCCTCAATGGTGAAAAACTGAAAGCATTTCCACTAAGATCAGGAACAAGACAAGGTTGCCCACTCTCACCACTCTTATTCAACATAGTTTTGGAAGTTTTAGCCACAGCAATCAGAGAATAAAAAGAAATAAAAGGAATCCAAATCCGAAAAGAAGAAGTAAAGCTGTCACTCTTTGCAGATGACATGATACTATACATAGAGAATCCTAAAGATGCTACCAAAAAACTACTAGAGCTAATCAATGAATTTGGTAAAGTAGAAGGATACAAAATTAATGCACAGAAATCTCTGGCATTCCTATACACTAATGATGAAAAATCTGAAAGTGAAAATAAGAAAACATTCCCATTTACCATCGCAACAAAAAGAATAAAATATCTAGGAATAAACCTACCTAAGGAGACAAAAGACCTGTATGCAGAAAATTATAAGACACTGATGAAAGAAATTAAAGATGATACAAATAGATGAAGACATATACCATGTTCTTGGATTGGAAGAATCAACATTGTGAAAATGACTCTACTACCCAAAGCAATCTACAGATTCAGTGCAATCCCTATCAAACTACCACTGGCATTTTTCACAGAACTAGAACAAAAAATTTCACAATTTGTATGGAAACACAGAAGACCGTGAATAGCCAAAGCAATCTTGAGAACGAGAGAGTTGGAGGAATCAGGCTCCCTGACTTCAGACTATACTACAAAGCTACAGTAATCAAGACAGTATGGTACTGGCTCAAAAACAGAACTATAGATCAATGGAAAAGGACATAAAGCCCAGAGATAAACCCACGCACATGTGGTCACCTTATCTTTCAAAAAGGAGGCAGGAATGTACAGTGGAGAAAGAACAGCCTCTTCAATAATTGGTGCTGGGAAAACTGGACAGGGACATGTAAAAGTAGGAGATTAGATCATTCCCTAACACCATACACAAAAATAAACTCAAAATGGATTAAAGACCTAAATGTAAGGCCAAACACTATCAAACTCTTAGAGGAAAACATAAGCAGAACACTCTATGACATAAATCACAGCAAGATCCTTTTTGACCCACCTCCTAGAGAAATGGAAATAAAAACAAAAATAAACACATGGGACCTAATGAAACTTCAAAGCTTTTCCACAGCAAAGGAAACCATAAATAAGACGAAAAGACAATCCTCAGAATGGGAGAAAATATTTGCAAATGAAGCAACTGACAAAGGATTAATCTCCAAAATTTACAAGCAGCTCATGCAGCTCAATAACAAAAAAACAAACAACCCAATCCAAAAATGGTCAGAAGACCTAAATAGACATTTCTCCAAAGAAGATATACAATTTGCCAACAAACACATGAAAGAATGCTCAACATCATTAATCATTAGAGAAATACAAATCAAAACTACAATGAGATATCATCTCACACCGGTCAGAATGGCCATCATCAAAAAATCTAGAAACAATAAATGCTGGAGAGGGTGTGGAGAAAAGGGAACACTCTTGCACTGCTGGTGGGAATGTGAAATGGTACAGCCACTATGGAGAACAGTATGGAGGTTCCCTAAAAAACTACAAACAGAACTACCATATGACTCAGCAATTCCACTACTGGGCATATACCCTGAGAAAACCATAATTCAAAAAGAGTCATGTACCAAAATGTTCATTGCGGCTCTGTTTACAATAGCCAGGAGATGGAAACAACCTAAGTGTCCATCATCGGGTGAATGGATAAAGAAGATGTGGCACATATATACAATGGACTATTACTGAGCCATAAAAAGAAACGAAATTGACCTATTTGTAGTGATGTGGATGGACCTAGAGTCTGTCATACAGAGTGAAGTAAGTCAGAAAGAGAAAGACAGATACTGTATGCTAACACATATATATGGAGTTTAAGAAAAAAAAAATGTCATGAAGAACCTAGGGGTAAGACAGGAATAAAGACACAGACCTACTAGAGAATGGACTTGAGGATACGGTTAGGGGGAAGGGTAAGCTGTGACAAGGTGAGAGAGTGGCATGGACATATATACACTACCAAACATAAAATAGATAGATAGTGGGAAGTAGCCGCATAGCACAGGGAGATCAGGCTGGTGCTTTGTGATGACCTAGAGGGGTGGGATAGGGAGGGTGGGAGGGAGGGAGACACAAGAGGGAAGAGATATGGGAACATATGTATATGTATAACTGATTCACTTTGTTATAAAGCAGAAACTAGCACACAATTGTAAAGCAATTATATTCCAATAAAAATGTAAAAAAAATAAAGAAGTTTAACTGAGCACAACCCTGCCCACCAGAAGGATGAGACCCACCTCCACCCACCACCAGTCCCTCCCATCAGGAAGCTTGTAGAAGCCTTTTAAATAGCCTCACCCACCAGAGGGCAGACAGCAGAAGCAAGAACTACAATCCTGCAGCCTGTGGAACGAAATCTACAATCACAGAAAATTAGACAAAATAAGGACTTCCCTGGTGGTGCAGTGGTTAAGAATCCACCTGCCAATGCAGGAAAACGGGTTAGAGCCCTGGTCTGGGAAGATCCCACATGCCACAAAGCAACTAAACCAGTGTGCCACAACTATTGAGCCTACACTCTAGAGCCCGTGAGCCACAACTACTGAGCCCGCATGCCAAAACTACTGAAGCCCATACAGCTAGAGCCCATGCTCCGCAAAAAGAGAAGCCACCGCAATGGGAAGTCCATGCACCACAACGAAGAGTAGCCCCCCCCTCACCCCAACTAGAAAAAGCCTGTGTGCAGCAACAAAGACCGAATGCAGCCATAAATACATAAATAAATTTATTTTTAAGAAAAAGAAAGAAAGAAAATTAGGCAAAATGAAATGGCAAAAGTGTATTTCCCAGATGAAGGAACAAGACAAAACCTCAGAAAAACAACTGAAGTGCAGATAAAAAACCTTCCAGAAAAAGAATTCAGAATAATGATACTGAAGAAGATGCAGGATCAAGGAAAAAGAATGGAGGCAAGGATGGAGAAGATGCAAGAAATGTTTAACAAAGACTTAGAAGAACTAAAGAACAAACAAACAGAGATGAACAATACAGTAACTGAAATGAAAAGTACACGAGAAGGAATCAATGGCAGAATAACTGAGGAGATAACAGAAGAACAGATAAGTGACCTGGAAGACAGAATGGTAGAAATCACTGCTGCAGAACAGAATAAAGAAAAAAGAATGAAAAGAAATGACTGTCTAAGAGATCTCTGGGACAACATTAAACACACCAACATTCACATTATAGGGGTCCCAGAAGGAAAAGAGAGACAGAAAGGACCTGAGAAAAAATTTGAAGAGATAATTGCTGAAAACTTCCCTAACATGGGAAAGGAAACATTCACCCAAGTCCAGGAAGAGCAGAGAGTCCCAGGCAGGATAAACCAAGAAGAAACACACTGAGACACATAGTAATCAAACTGAAAAGAATTAAAGATAAAGAAAAAAATATTAAAAGTAACAAGGGAAAAATGACAAGTAACATACAAGGGAACTCCCATAAGGTTATCAGCTGACTTTTCAGCTGAAACTCTACAGGCCAGAAGGCCATGGCATGATATATTAAAAGTGATGAAAGGGAAGAACCTACAACTAAGAATATTCTACCCAGCAAGACTCTCATTCAAAAGCTTCACAGACAAGCAAAAGCTAAGACAGTTCAGCACCATCAGACCAGCTTTGCAACAAAAGCTAAAGAAACTTCTCTAGGCAGGAAAGAGACCAGCAATTTAAAACAACCTTGTACATATATAGACTACTATTTCAAAACCTCATGGGAATAGCAAACCCAAAAACTACAATAGATACACACACACACACACACACACAAAGAAAAAGGAAAAGCAACCCAAACACAACACTAAAGATGGTCATCCAACCAGAGGAAAAGAGAACAAGAGAGGAAGGGAAGAAAAAAGACGTACGAAAACAAACCCAAAACAATTAAGAAAATGGCAATAGGAACTTACATATCGATAATTACCTTAAATGTAAATGGATTAAATGCTCCAATCAAAAGACATAAAGACTGGCTGAATGGATACAAAAGCAAGACCCATACATATGCTGTCTGCAAGAGACCCACTTCAGACCTAGGGACACATAAAGACTGAAAGTGAGAAGATGGAAAAAGGTATTTGATGCAAATGGAGATCAAAAGAAAGCTGCAATAGCAATACTCATATCAGACAAAGTAGACTTTAAAATAAAGACTGTTATAAGAGACAAAGAAGGACACCACATAATGATCAAGGGATGAACCCAAGAAGAAGATATAACAATTGTAAATATATATGCACCCAACATAGGAGCACCTCAATATATAAGGCAAATGCTAACAGCCATGAAAGGGAAAATCACAGTAACACAATAATACTGAGGACTTTAACACTCCACTTTCATCAATGGACACGTCATCCAGACAGAAAATCAATAAGGAATCACAGGGCTTAAATGACACATTAGACCAGATAGACTTAACTCATATTTATAAAGCACTCTATCCAAAAGCAGCAGAATACACATTCTTCTCCTGTGCACATGGAATGTTCTCCAGGACTGACCACATGCTGGGCCACAGAGAGGCTTGGTAAATTTAAGAAAATTGAAATCATATCAAGCATCTTTTCCAACCACAACACTATGAGATCAGAAGTAAATTACAAAACAAAAACTGTAGGCAATTCCCTGGTGGCGCAGTGGATAAGAACCCATATGCCAATGCAAGGGACATGGGTTCAAGCCCTGGTCCAGGAAGATCCCACATGCTGCGGAGCAACTAAGCCCACATGCCACAACTACTGAGCCTGCGCTCTAGAGCCCACGAGCCACAACTACTGAGCCTGCATGCAACAACTACTAAAGCCCATGCACATACAGCCCATGCTCCACAACAAGAGAAGCCACTGCAATGAGAAGCCCACACACCACAATGAAGAGTAGCCCCTGCTTGCCACAACTAGAGAAAGCCCGTGTGCAGCAACGAAACCCAACACAGCCAAAAATAAATAAATTAATTAAAAAAGAAAAAAGAAAAAGAAAAAACCTGTCAAAAACAAACACATAGAGGCTAAACAATATGCTACTAAACAACCAATGGATCACTGAGGAAATCAAAAAATACCTAGAGACAAATGAAAACAAAGCACAATGATCCAAAACCTATGGGATGCAGCAAAAGCAGTTCTAAGACGGAAGTTTACAGCAATACAAGTTTACCTCAGGAAACAAGAAAAATCTCAAATGAACAACCTAACCTTACACCTAAAGCAACTGGACAAAGAATAACAAGCAAAACCTAAAGCTAGTAGAAGGAAAGAAATCATAAAGACCAGAGAAGAAATAAACGAAACAGAGACAAAGAAAACAATAGCAAAGATCAATGAAACTAAAAGCTGGTTCTTCGAGAAGATAAACAAAATTAATAAACCTTTAGCCAGACTCATCAAGAGAAAAAGGAAGGATTCAAACCAATAAAATTAGAAATGAAAAAGGAGAAGTTACAACTGACACTACAGAAATACAAAGGATCATGAGAGCATCTATAGGGCAATAAAATGGACAACCTGGAAGAAATGGACAAATTCTTAGAAAGGTACACTCTCCCAAGACAGAACCAAGAAGAAATAGAAATTATGAACAGACCAATCACAAGTAATGAAATTCAAACTGTGATTTAAAAACTCCCAACAAACAAAAGTTCAGGACCAGATGGCTTCACAGGCGAATTCTATTCAACATTTAGAGAAGAGCTAACAGCTATCCTTCTAAAATTGTTCCCAAAAATTGCAGAGGAAGGAAAACTCCCAAATTCATTCTGTTACCAAAACCAGACAAAGATACTACAAAGAAAAAGAAAATTACAGGCCAATATCACTGATGAATATAGATGCAAAAATCCTCAACAGAATACTAGCAATCAGAATCCAACAACACATTAAAAGGATCATATACCATGATCAAGTGGGATTTATCCCAGGGGTGGAAGGATTTTTCAATACCTGCAAATCAGTCAATGTGATACACCACATCAACAAATTGAAGAATAAAAATCATATGATCATCTCAATAGATGGAGAAAAACCTTTTGACAAAATTCAGCACCCATTTATGATAAAAACTCTCCAGAAAGTGGGCATAGAGGGAACATATCTCAACATAATAAAGGCCATATATGACAAACCTACAGCTAACATTATACTCAACAGTGAAAAGATAAAGGCATTTCCTCAAAGATCGGGAACAAGACAAGGATGTCCACTCTTGCCACTTTCAACATAGTTTTCAAAGTCCTAGCTACAGCAATCACAGAAGGAAAAGAAATAAAAGGAATCCAAATTGGAAAAGAAGAAGTTAAATTTTCACTGTTTGCAGATGACATGATACTATACATAGAAAATCCTAAAGACACTACCAGAAAACTACTAGAGTTCATCAATGAATCTGATAAAGTTGCAGGTTACAAAATTAATACACAGAAATCTGTTGCATTTCTATACACTAATAACAAAAGATCAGAAAGAGAAATTCAAGAAACAATCCCATTTACCAACACATCAAAAAGAATAAAACACCTAGGAACAAACCTACCTAAGAAGACAAAAGACCTGTACTCCAAAAACTATAAGACACTGATGAAAGAAATCAAAGACGACATGAACAGATGGAAAGATATACCATATTCTTGGATTGTAAGAATCAATATTGTCAAAATGATTATACTAACCAAGGCAATCTACAGATTCAGTGCAATCCCTGTCAAATTACCAATGGCATTTTTCACATAACTAGAACAAAAAAATCTGAAAATTTGTATGGAGACACAAAAGACCCAGAATAGCCAAAGCAATCTTGAGAAAGAAAAATGGAGCTGTAGGAATCAGGCTCCCTGACTTCAGACTATACTACAAAGCTATAGTCATCAAAACAGTATGGTACTAGCACACAAATAGAAACATCAATGGAATAGGATAGAAAGCCCAGAAATAAACCCATGCACCTATGGTCAATTAATCCATGACAAAGGAGGCAAGACTATATAATGGAGGAAACACAGTCTCTTCAATAAATGGTGCTGGGAAAACTGGACAGCTACATGTTTAAAAAATTAGATTAGAACATTCTTTAACACCATACACAAAAATAAACTCAAAATGGATTAAAGACCTAAATGTGGGACTGGACACTATAAAAACTCTTAGAGGAAAACATAGGATGAACACTCTCAGACGTAAATCACGGCAGTATCTTTTTCGATCTGTCTCCCAGAGTAATGGAAATAAAAACAAAAATAAACAAATGAGACCTAACTAAACTCAAAAGTTTTTGCACAGCAAAGGAAACCATAAACAAGATGAAAAGACAACCCTCAGAATGGGAGAAAATATTTGCAAATGATGTGACCGACAAGGGATTAGTCTCCAAAATTTCCAAACAGCTCATGTGGCTTAATATCATCAAAACAAACAACCCAATCAAAAATTGGCAGAAGATCTAAATAGACATTTCTCCAAAGAAGACATACAGATGGGCAAGAGGCACATGAAAAGATGTTTAACATTGATAATTATTAGAGAAATGCAAATTAAAAGTACAATGAGATGTCACCTCACACCAGTCAGAATGGCGATCATGAAAAAATCCACAAACAATAAATGATGGAGAGGGTGTGGAGAGAAGGGAACCCTCCTACACTATTGGTGTGAATGTAAATTGGTGCAGCCACTATGGCGACAGTATGGAAATTCCCTAAGAAGCCAAAAACAGAGCTACCATATAGTCCTGCAATCCCACTCCTGGGCATATACCCAGAGTAAAACATGGTCCAAAAGGATATATGCACCCCAATATTCATTACAGCGCTGTTTATAATAGCCTAGACACAGAAACAACCTAAATGTCCATCGACAGAAGAATGGATAAAGAAGATGTGGTACATATATGCAATGGAATACTACTCAGCCATTAAAAAGAATGAAGTAATTGCCATTCACAGCAACATGGATGGACCTAGAGACTGTCATACTGAGTGAAGTAAGTCAGACAGAGAAAGAGAAATATGGTATGATATCGCTTATATGCAGAATCTTTATTAAAAAGTTGCAAATGAACTTATTTACAGAACAGAAACAGACTCATAGACTTAGAGAACAAACTTAGGGTTACCAGGGGGGAAGGGTGTGGGTCGGGGAACAGTTAGGGAGTGTGGGACTGACATGTACACACTGCTGTATTTAAAATGGATAACCAACAAGGACCTACTATACAGCACAGGGAACTCTCCTCAATATTCTGTAACAACTTAATTGGGAAAACAATTTGAAAAATAATAGATACATGTATACATATAACTGAATCACTTTGTTGCATACCTGAAACTAACAAAACATTGTTAATCAACTATAATAAATATAAAACTAAAAGTTAAAAAAAACTGATGAAAGAAATAGGGCTTGAGAAAAACTCTATCATACAGGAGTTTTCCTTCTAACAGTTTACTAATTGCACATCAGCCAAGACTCTCACATGGGAAACAGGGATAAATTTATTAGGTAGAGCTAGACATTGTAAAAACAAGACTCTACCTGCTAACAAATACAATTTTACTTGTAAATATTACTAGCATATAAAATTAAAGAGGTAACAAATTCCTATAAAAAAAAGATGACACATTTCCAATGTATTATATTCAAAAAAGCAAATGCTACAAGGCAAACAATGTACTACAAAAGAAAAGTACATCTAGTGTAGGGAATATAGTCAATAACTATGTAGTATCTTTGTATGGTGACAGATTATAACTAGACTTATCGTGGTGATCATTTTGAAATGTATAGAAATATTGAATTACTATGTCATGTAACAGGAACTAACATAATGCTGTAGGTCAATTATAATTCAAAAACAAAGAAACTCAGAAAAAGAGATAATATTTGTGGTTATCAGAGGCAGGGGGAGGCAGAGTTGCAAGACGGCAGTCAACATGTACAAACTTCCTGTTATAAGATAAGTAAGTTCTAGGGATGTAATGTATAACATGATAAACATAATTAACACTGCTGTGTGTTATATAGGAAAGTTGTTAGGAGAGTAAATCCTAAGAGTTCTCATCAGAACGAAAATTTTTTTTCTATTTCTTTACTTCTGTATCTATATGAGAAGATGGATGTTCACTAAATTCATTGTGATAATCATTCCATGATGTATGTAAGTCAAATCATTATGCTGTACACCTTAAATTTATACAGTGCTGTCAATTATATCTCAAAAAAACTGGAAGAAAAAACTGTTTACAATGGTATACCTGGGATTTAATTCAGAACTCTCATTAATTTATGGGCTCACATTAAACAATTGGTATTAGACACAATTATCTATAGGATGAAAATACGATGAGTTTCAATAAAGTTTCAATAGCTAATTTTCTTAAAAACACTTTACTTAAGAGGAGAACCTTCAGGGATACTAAGAAACTATAAAGTGTTTCTTTTATTGTGCATTTTTTTCCCTG
This sequence comes from Mesoplodon mirus, assembly GCF_964341445.2. NCBI lineage: Eukaryota > Metazoa > Chordata > Mammalia > Artiodactyla > Ziphiidae > Mesoplodon > Mesoplodon mirus. The sequence goes on along the minus strand of NC_138982.1, from coordinate 98,463,131 downwards.
CTGTAAGTCTAAACTTCCACTGGGACTTTGAAGGAATACTGAAGGGCACAAATTAGAAAGCTTTTTATTTAACTATTCCTACTCTACCCAAGAAAGCAATGAAGGTTTAACAGTGTCTTGATAGTACCTGATTGAGCCCACTTGTACAAATATAAGCCCACTTATATTTTTATATTGTAATTAAAGATAATTATTTCTGGGAAAAGGACAATTTGTAAAATAATAATAATAATAATAAGTGTCCTTCATTATATGCAGATAGTACTTAGTGACCAATTGAAAGATTATGTCTACAGAGTCACAATACTTTAGAGATTGCCCTCATAAGAGTTGCAGCTGATTTCTTGTACACATCAAAGATATTAGTCTAGTTTCCTTTTAGGTTTTCCTCCTCTATGAAAAAGACTATTTAAAATGTGAAAACAGCTGTGTTTCAAATGAAGTACAAAGAATTTTTACATAGTGTCACTGAAGGACGCCATTTCTTGTGAATAATTTATAAAATCATTCAGAAAACAAAATATCTCAACTAGTTTCAAGCTATCAATAATCCAAGAGACCCTTGAAGATGTTAGTTTCACATTTGACTAATGTATAAATTTGTTTTGGTGAAAACTTTTATAAATTATTTTACGATCTTTATAAGAAGAGACAAAAAGGACAAAAGAAGTCAATTCATTAACCCGACAGGCAAGGAGGCCTACAGTGAATTTTCAGAAGTCTGGGATGTATTTACCTTTAAATTTGGGCTAATAGTGGCTTGTATTGGCATCCTCCTAGAGTCGAGAGAAATTCTAATGAATAAAGAATGTATTTCATAGTAGGAGGATAGACAGTGGGAAGCTAATAATAATAATCAAGTTAGCAGTAATATCATTTACTAGACATATCCACAGGAGTGACATTTAGAAAGAGTCAAACTAACATTATAACTTTATAGCTATGTGCCCAGCACCAACAAAGAAAAAAGAAAGAAAATAATAATATTCAAATTTAACTTCTGGATTTTGTAAATAAATCAAGAGATGTATACTACAGTATAAAAATGGTAAATTTAGCAATTTTCTTTGTGTCACTAAAAAATCTCTTTACTTTCATGTATAAAGTTACTTAAAAATATATTATTAAAAATGCAACAGACAAAAATTCAATTGGCAACACTTTTCTGAGGTTCACAAACCTTTAGGTTGAGTATCAGACATTACAAGAGAAATGCTATCATCATCTCTTCGCTTTTCTTTAGTGTGTGCAGCCTGCTTTGCATAATTATTGTCTGTCTGACTTGGTTGTGAACTCCTGCAAAACAAAATAATATTATACTCAATTCTTCTGAACACAAATGAATTTAGAAGCCAGCTGACATATATTCAAGATAAAAATAACAGGTTACAAATGGCAACCTATACAGCAGAGGATGTGATCTGAACAGTAAAAAGAATATTAAAATATGACTTGAGAAATAAGTTCTCATTCCTGTTCTACCTTTAAATTCTCCATGCTTCTTTGGAAAGAAAAAAACAAGATAAGCACAACACAGAATTGTGCACATGCAAAATGAACAAAGAATAATACAAGTATTAAATACATCGAAGAGGTCTAAAAAGTAAAAATTCCACGAACACAAGTACGTGATAATTACACTTATGTGTAATCAAAAAATAAGTCAAAGGTAATTGTTAATATGTTTCAAGCATGGTTCACATATCAAAAGTTATGTACAAAATAAAGTTTGGAGTGTAGTTACAAATTTTACCTACAGAGAAAATAATTTAAAATATGACCTACTGGGGCTCCCCTGGTAGCGCAATGGTTGGGAGTCCACCTGCCGGTGCGGGGGACACGGGTTTGTGCCCCGGTCCGGGAGGATCCCACATGCCGTGGAGCAGCTGGGCCCATGAGCCGTGGCCACTGAGCCTGTGCGTCCGGAGCCTGTGCTCCGCCACGGGAGAGGCCACAACAGTGAGAGGCCCGCATACTGCAAAAAAAAAAAAAAAAAAAAAAAAAAAAAATATATATATATATATATATATATATATATATATATATATATATATATATACATATATATACATAGCCTAATGGTTAAATACATAAAATATAATACTGTGTGAAAAACAAGTTTTGGATGATGAGCATAATATCACTATTAATGAAAACATAACACAATAGTAGTAGGGGATTTCAATACCTCACCCCACTTTCAGTAATCATTAGATCATCCAGACCAAAAAAAAAAAAAAAATCAAAAAGGAAACATTGGACTGAACCATAAACTTGAACAAATAGACCTGACATGCATTTATAAAACATAAACACAGAACATTCTCCATGATAAGTCACATGATAGGCCACAATGCAAGTCTTAGCAAATTTAAGAAGACTAAAATCTACAAAATATCTCTCCCAACCAAACAGTATAAAATGAGAAATCAATAACAGGAGGAAAGCTGAAAAATTCACAAGTATATGGAGGTTAAACAATATGCTACTGAAAACCAACTGGCCAAAGAAAAAATCAAAATGAAGATCAACAAATATCTTGAAACAAATGAAAATGTGAGCATAAAATGTCAAAATCTATGGAATGTTCTACGAGGGAAGTTAATAGCAATAAATGCCTACATTAAAAAACAAGAAAGAGGCCCCGGAGGAAGATGGCGGAAGAGTAAGACGCGGAGATCACCTTCCTCCCCACAGATACATCAGAAATTCATCTACACGTGGAACAACTCCTACAGAACACCTATTGAACGCTGACAGAAGACCTCAGACCCCTCAAAAGGCAAGAAACTCCCCACATACCTGGGTAGGGCAAAAGAAAAAAAGAATAAACAGAGACAATAGGATAGGGACGGGACCTGCACCAGTGGGAGGGAGCCGTGAAGGAGGGAAGGTTTCTACACACTACAAGCCCCTTCGCAGGCGGAGACTGCAGGTGGCGGAGGGGGAAAGCTTCGGAGTAGCGGAGGAGAGCACAGCAACAGGGGTGTGGAGGGCAAAGCGGAGAGATTCCGGCACAGAGGATCGGTGCCCTCAGGCACTCAACAGCCCGAGAGGCTTGTCTGCTCGGCCGCCGTGGCGGGGGGGCTGGGAGCTGAGGCTCGGGTATCGGCTTTCAGTCAGAGCGCAGGGAGAGGACTGGGGCTGGCGGCAGGAAGAGAGCCTGAAGGGGTTAGTGCACCACGGCTAGCCCGGAGGGAGTCCGGGGAAAGGGTCTGGAGCTGCCGAAGAGGCAAGAGACTTTTTTCCCTTTTGTTTCCTAGTGCGCGAGGAGAGGGCATTAAGAGGGCTGCTTAGGGAAGCGCTGGAGAGAGGCGCGAGCCGCGGGTAAGGCGCGGACCTCGGAGACGGGTGTGGGCGGCCGCCGACGCCGCCGACGCCGCCGCTGACGCGGCCCGCCGCCGACGCCGCTGCGGCCCGCCGCCGACGCCGCGGCCCGCCGACGCCGCGGCCCGCCGACGCCGCGGCCCGCCGACGCCGCGGCCCGCCGACGCGGCCCGCCGCCAACGCCCGCCGCCGACGCCGCTGCCGACGCGGCCCGCCGCCGACGCCGCTGCTGCGGCCCGCCGCCAACGCCGCCGACGCCGCGGCCCGCCGCCGCCCGCCGCCGCGGGGCCTGTGTGCGGGCGCGGGTCGCTGTCCGCCCCGCCTTCCGGGGGGCCTGTGCACCCCGCCACTGCCGGGGTCCCGAGACCCGGGGGCGGCTTTCCCGGTAAAGCGCACGGAGCGCCACGGGCTGCTGCAACGTCACGCCGGCCTCTGCCGCAGCAGGCCCGCCCCACACTGCCCGCCCCTCCCTCCCCTCTGCCTGAGTGAGCCAGAGCCCCCGAATCAGCGGCTCCTTTAAACCCGTCCTGTCTGAGCGAAGAACGGACGCCCTCCGGCGACCTACGCACAGAGGCGGGGCCGGGTCCAAGGCTGAGACCCGGGAGCTGTGAGAGCAGACACAGGGAAATCTCTCTGTGCAGTCTCGGAGGCAGCGGATTAAAGCTCCACGGTCCATTTGATGTGCCCTGCGTCTGTGGAGTGCATGAATGGACAGCGAATCATCCCAAATTGAGGAAGTGGACTTTGAGGACAAGATTTAAGACTTTCCCCCCTTTTCCTCTTTTTACAACGAATTATTCCAAATTGAGGAGGTGGACTTGGAGAGCAAGATTTTTGATTTTTCCCCCTGCTCTCTTTTTGTGAATGTGTATGTGTAATCTTCTGTGTAAGATTCTCTCTGTATAGCTTTGCTTCCACCATATGTCCCAGGGTTCTATCGGTCCGTTTTTTTTTTTTTTCAATAATTACTTTCTAATTTTAATAACGCTACTATATTTCATACTTTATTCTAATTTACTTTACCTGCTCTTTCTTTTTTTCCTACCTTCCCTTCCTCCCTCCCTCCCTCCGCTCCTCCTTTCCTTCTTTCTTCTTTCCTCCCTCCCTCCCTCCCACCCTTCTTCTTTCCACTTTCTTTTTCTTTCCTTCCTCCCTCCCTCCCTCCTGTCTTTCTTTCTTTCTTTCCTTCCTCCCTCCCTCCCTTCTTCCATTCACTCTTCCTTTTGCTTTCATTCCTCCCTCCCTTCCTCCTTTCTTTCCTTCTTTCTTTCCATCCTTCCTCCCTCCCTCCTTTCTTTCTTCCTTCCTTCCTTTCTTCCCTTCTTCCTTTCTTTCCCTCTCTCTTTCTTTCTTCTACTAATTCTTTCTCTCTACCTTTTCTCCCTGTTATTCTGAGCCGGGTGGATGAAAGGTTCTTGGTGCTGCAGCCAGGAGCCAGTGCTGTGCCTCTGAAGTGGGAGAGCCAACTTCAGGACACGGGTCCACAAGAGACCTCCCAGCTCCACATAATATCAAGCAGCGAAAATCTCCCAGAGATCTCCATCCCAACACCAGCACCCAGCTTCAGTCAACGACCAGCAAGCTACAGTGCTGGTCACCCTATGCAAAGCAACTAGCAAGGCAGGAACACAACCCCACCCATTAGCAGAGAGGCTACCTAAAAACATAATAAGGCAGTAGGCACCCCAAAACACACCACCAGACGTGGACCTGTCCCCCAGAAAGACAAGATCGAGCCTCAACCACCAGAACACAGGCATTAGTCCCCCCCACCAGGAAGCCTACACAACCTACTGAAACAACCTTAGCCACTGGGGTCAGACACCAAAAACAACGGGAACTACGAATCTACAGCCTGCAAAAAGGAGACCCCAAACACAGTAACATAAGCAAAATGAGAAGACAGAAAAACACACAGCAGGTGAAGGAGCAAGATAAAAGCCTACCAGACCTAACAAATGAAGAGGTAATAGGCAGTCTACCTGAAAAAGAATTCAGAATAATGATAGTAAAGCTGATCCAAGATTCTATTTCCAAGATCCATAATCTTGGAAATAGAATAGACAAAATGCAAGAAACAGTTAACAAGGACCTAGAAGAACTAAAGATGAATCAAGCATCGATTAAAAACACAATAAATGAAATGAAAAATACTCTAGATGGGATCAATAGCAGAATAACTGAGGCAGAAGAACGGATAAGTGAGGTGGAAGATAAAATAGTGGAAATAACTGATGCAGAGCAAAATAAAGAAAAAAGAATGAAAAGAACAGAGGACAGTCTCAGAGACCTCTGGGACAACATTAAACGCACCAACATTCGAATTATAGGGGTTCCAGAAGAAGAAGAGAAAAAGAAAGGGACTGAGAAAATATTTGAAGAGATTATAGTTGAAAACTTCCCCAATATGGGAAAGGAAATAGTTAATCAAGTCCAGGAGGCACAGAGAGTCCCATACAGAATAAATCCAAGGAGAAATACACCAAGACACATATTAATCAAACTGTCAAAAGTTAAACACAAAGAAATCATATTAAAAGCAGCAAGGCAAAAACAACAAATAACACACAAGGGAATCCCCATCAGGTTAACAGCTGATCTCTCAGCAGAAACTCTACAAGCCAGAAGGGAGTGGCAGGACATAATTAAAGTGATGAAGGAGAGAAACCTGCAACCAAGATTACTCTACCCAGCAAGGATCTCATTCAGATTTGATGGAGAAATTAAAACGTTTACAGACAAGCAAAAGCTGAGAGAGTTCAGCACCACCAAACCAGCTCTACAACAAATGCTAAAGGAACTTCTCTAGGCAAGAAGCACAACAGAAGGAATATACCTACAATAACAACCCAAAGCAATTAAGGAAATGGGAATAGGAACATACATATCAATAATTACCTTAAATGTAAATGGACTAAATGCTCCCACCAAAAGACACAGAGTGGCTGAATGGATACAAAAACAAGACCCATATATATGCTGTCTACAAGAGACCCACTTCAGACCTAAAGACACATACAGATTGAAAGTAAGGGGATGGAAAAAGATATTCCATGCAAATGGAAATCAAAAGAAAGCTGGAGTAGCAATTCTCATATCAGACAAAATAGACTTTAAAATAAAGACTATTAGAAGAGACAAAGAAGGACACTACATAACGATAAAGGGATCGATCCAAGAAGAAGATATAACAATTGTAAATATTTATGCACCCAACATAGGAGCACCTCAATACATACGGCAAATACTAACAGCCATAAAAGGGGAAATCGACAGTAACACAATCATAGTAGGGGACTTTAACACCCCACTTTCACCAATGGACAGATCATCCAAAATGAAAATAAATAAGGAAACACAAGCTTTAAATGATACAGTAAACAAGATGGACTTAGTTGATATTTATAGGACATTCCATCCAAAAACAACAGAATACACATTTTTCTCAAGTGCTCATGGAACATTCTCCAGGATAGATCATATCTTGGGTCACAAATCAAGCCTTGGTAAATTTAAGAAAATTGAAATTGTATCAAGTATCTTTTCTGACCACAATGCTATGAGACTAGACATCAATTACAGGAAAAGATCTGTAAAAAATACAAACACATGGAGGCTAAACAATACACTACTCAATAACGAAGTGATCACTGAAGAAATCAAACAGGAAATTAAAAAATACCTAGAAACATATGACAATGGAGACACGACGACCCAAAACCTACGGGACGCAGCAAAAGCAGTTCTAAGGGGGAAGTTTATAGCAATACAATCCCACCTTAAGAAACAGGAAACATTTCGAGTAAACAACCTGACCCTGCACCTAAAGCAATTAGAAAAAGAAGAACAAAAAACCCCCAAAGCTAGCAGAAGGAAAGAAATCATAAAGATCAGATCAGAAATAAATGAAAAAGAAATGAAGGAAACGATAGCAAAGATCAACCAAACTAAAAGCTGGTTCTTTGAGAAGATAAACAAAATTGACAAACCATTAGCCAGACTCATCAAGAAAAGAAGGGAGAAGACTCAAATCAATAGAATTAGAAATGAAAAAGGAGAAGTAACAACCGACACTGCAGAAATACAAAAGATCATGAGAGATTACTATAAGCAACTCTATGCCAATAAAATGGACAACCTGGAAGAAATGGACAAATTCTTAGAAATGCACAACCTGCCAAGACTGACTCAGGAAGAAATAGAAAATATGAATAGACCAATCACAAGCACTGAAATTGAAACTGTGATTAAAAATCTTCCATCAAACAAAAGCCCAGGACCAGATGGCTTCACAGGCGAATTCTATCAAACATTTAGAGAAGAGCTAACACCTATCCTTCTCAAACTCTTCCAAACAATATCAGAGGAAGGAACACTCCCAAACTCATTCTACGAGGCCACCATCACCTTGATACCAAAACCAGGCAAGGATGTCACAAAGAAAGAAAACTACAGGCCAATATCACTGATGAACATAGATGCAAAAATCCTCAATAAAATACTAGCAAACAGAATCCAACAGCATATTAAAAGGATCATACACCATGATCAAGTGGGGTTTATTCCAGGAATGCAAGGATTCTTCGATATACGCAAATCAATCAATGTGATACACCATATTAACAAGTTGAAGGAGAAAAACCATATGATCATCTCAATAGATGCAGAGAAAGCTTTCGACAAAATTCAACACCCATTTATGATAAAAACCCTGCAGAAAGTAGGCATAGAGGGAACTTTCCTCAACATAATAAAGGCCATATATGACAAACCCACAGCCAACATTGTCCTCAATGGTGAAAAACTGAAACCATTTCCACTAAGATCAGGAACAAGACAAGGTTGCCCACTCTCACCACTCTTATTCAACATAGTTTTGGAAGTTTTAGCCACAGCAATCAGAGAAGAAAAGGAAATAAAAGGAATCCAAATCGGAAAAGAAGAAGTAAAGCTGTCACTGTTTGCAGATGACATGATACTGTACATAGAGAATCCTAAAGATGCTACCGAAAAACTACTAGAGCTAATCAATGAATTTGGTAAAGTAGCAGGATACAAAATTAATGTACAGAAATCTCTGGCATTCCTGTACACTAATGATGAAAAATCTGAAAATGAAATCAAGAAAACACTCCCATTTACCATCGCAACAAAAAGAATAAAATATCTAGGAATAAACCTACCTAAGGAGACAAAAGACCTGTATGCAGAAAATTATAAGACACTGATGAAAGAAATTAAAGAAGATACAAATAGATGGAGAGATATACCATGCTCCTGGGTTGGAAGAATCAATATTGTGAAAATGACTGTACTACCCAAAGCAATCTACAGATTCAATGCAATCCCTATCAAACTACCACTGGCATTTTTCACAGAACTAGAACAAAAAAATTTCAAAATTTGTTTGGAAAAACAAAAGACCCCGAATAGCCAAAGCAATCTTGAGAACGAAAAACGGAGCTGGAGGAATCAGGCTCCCTGACTTCAGACTATACTACAAAGCTACAGTAATTAAGACAGTGTGGTACTGGCATAAAAACAGAAAGATAGATCAGTGGATCAGGATAGAAAGCCCAGAGATAAACCCATGCACATATGGCCAACTTATCTTTGATAAAGGAGGCAGGAATGTACAGTGGAGAAAGGACAGCCTCTTCAATAAGTGGTGCTGGGAAAACTGGACAAGGACATGTAAAAGTTTGAGATTAGATCATTCCCTAACACCATACACAAAAATAAGCTCAAAATGGATTAAAGACTTAAATGTAAGGCCAGAAACTATCAAACTCTTAGAGGAAAACATAGGTAGAACACTCTATGACATAAATCACAGGAAGATCCTTTTGGACCCACCTCCTAGAGAAATGGAAATAAAAACAAAGATAAACAAATGGGCCCTAATGAAACTTCAAAGCTTTTGCACAGCAAAGGAAACCATAAACAAGACCAAAAGACAACCCTCAGAATGGGAGAAAATATTTGCAAATGAAGCAACTGACAAAGGATTAATCTCCAAAATTTATAAACAGCTCATGCAGCTCAATAGCAAAAAAACAAACAACCCAATCCAAAAATGGGCAGAAGACTTAAATAGGCATTTCTCCAAAGAAGATATACAGACTGCCAACACACACATGAAAGAATGCTCAACATCATTAATCATCAGAGAAATGCAAATCAAAACTACAATGAGATATCATCTCACACCAGTCAGAATGGCCATCATCAAGAAATCTAGAAACAATAAATGCTGGAGAGGGTGTGGAGAAAAGGGAACACTCTTGCACTGCTGGTGGGAATGTGAATTGGTACAGCCACTATGGAGAACAGTATGGAGGTTCCTTAAAAAACTAAAAATAGAACTACCATATGACCCAGCAATCCCACTACTAGGCATATACCCTGAGGAAACCATAATTCAAAAAGAGACATGTACCAAAATGTTCATTGCAGCTCTATTCACAATAGCCCGGAGCTGGAAACAACCTAAGTGTCCATCATCGGATGAATGGATAAAGAAGATGTGGCACATATATACAATGGAATATTACTCAGCCATAAAAAGAAACGAAACTGAGCTATTTGTAATGAGGTGGATAGACCTAGAGTCTGTCATACAGAGTGAAGTAAGTCAGAAAGAGAAAGACAAATACCGTATGCTAACACACATATACGGAATTTAAAAAAAAAAAATGGCATGAAGAACCTAGGGGTAAAACGGGAATAAAGACACAGACCTACTTGAGAATGGACTTGAGGATATGGGGAGGGGGAAGGGTAAGCTGTGACAAAGCGAAAGAGAGGCATGGACATATATACACTACCAAACGTGGGGTAGATAGATGGTGGGAAGCGGCCGCATGGCACAGGGAGATCAGCTCGGTGCTTTGTGACCGCCTGGAGGGGTGGGATGGGGAGGGTGGGAGGGAGGGAGATGCATGAGGGAAGGGATGTGGGAACAGATGTATGTGTATGACTGATTCACTTTGTTATAAAGCAGAAACTAATAAAAAAAAAATTGTGTAAAAAAAATAAATAAATAAAAAAGTAGACAGGGAAAAAAAAAAGAAAAAAAAAAAGAAATCAGTTACTAAAACTTGAGGAAATAAATTCAGGTTACCTATGTTTTGAATATTAAAAAAAAAAAAAAAAAAAAAAAAAAACAAGAAAGAACTCCAATAAACAACCTCACTTTACACCTCTCGGAACTAGACAAAGAACAAATGAAGCCCAAACTAAGCACAAGGAAAGAAACAACAAAGATCAGAGAAGAAGTAAGTAAAATAGAAATAAGAAAAACAACAGAAAAGATCAACAAAACTAAGAGCTAGTTTTTCTTTAAAATAAAGTTGACAAACCTTTAGCTAGATGAACCGAGAAAAAAAAGACTCAAATAAATCAAAACAGATCATCAAGAGACTACAATAAGTAATTATATGTCAACAATATGGATAACCTAAGAGCTGGTTTTCTGGGGGCAAAAAACCTTTTAGCTAGACTAAAGGAAAAAAGAGAAGAAAAAGAGAGAAGACTTGTAAATAAAATCATTACAACTGATAGCACAGAAATATGAAGTATCATAAGTGACTATTACAAACAATTGTACATCAAGTCATATAACCTAGAAGAAATGGACAAATATCTAGAAACATACAACCTACCAAACTGAATCATGAAGAAAAAGAAAATCTGAACAGATCAATAACAAGGAGACTAAATTAGTAATCAAAAACCTCCCAATGCAGAGAAGCCCAGTACCAAATGGTTTCACTGGTAATTCTACCAAACAATTAAAGAAAAATTAATGACAATCCTTCTCAAACTCTTCCAAAAATTTTAAGAGGAGGGAACACTTCTATACTCATTTTGCAAGGCCATCACTACACTAATAACAAAGCCAGTTAAAAACACTACAGGAAAAGAAAACTATACAACAAATACCCTTAATGCATAGAGATGCAAAAATTCTCATCAAAGTGTTAGGAAACCAAATTCCACAACACACGTTAAAAGGATCAAACACCATGAGCAAGTGCAACTTATTCCAGAGATGCAAGAATGGTACAATATCCAAAAATCAATCAATGTGATAAACCACATTAATAAAATGAAAGATAAAAATCATCTGATCCCTCAAAAGATGCAGGAAAAGCATTTGACAAAATTCAACATCCTTTCCTGATAAAACCCTCAAAAACCTGGATATAAAAGGAACATACCACAACATAATAAAGGCCAATGCCACAAACCCACACCTAACATCATATTAAACAGTGAAACATTAAAAGCTTCACCTCTAAGATGAAGAACAAGACAAGGGTGCCCACTCTCACCACTCTTATTCAACGCAGTACTGGAAATCCTGGCTAGACAAATTAGACAAGAAAAAATAAATAAATAAAAGGCATCCAAATCAGAAAGGAAAAAGTAAAACTGCCATTATTTGCAGATGATATGATCTTATAGAAAGAAAATCCTAGAAAATCCAGCAAAAAACTGTGAGAACTAATAAATGAATTCACTAAAGTTGCAGGATACGAAGTCAACATACTACAATCAGTTGCATTTCTATACACTAACAATGACCTATCTGAAAGAGAAATTAAGAAAAAATCCCATTTACAACTATAGCAAAAAGAATAAAATTATACTTATGAATAAATATAACCTAGAAGGAGAAAAACCTGTACACTGAAAACTATAAGATACTGATGAAAGAAACTGAAGACACAAATAAATGGGAAGATATTCTGTACTCATGGATTGGAAAAATTAATTTTGTTAAAATGTTCATCCTACCCAAAGCAACCTACAGATTCAAAGCAATCCCTATCAACATTCTAATGGCCTTTTTCACAGAAATAGAACAGTCTTAAAATTTGTATGGAACTACTAAAGACCCCAAATAGCCAAAGCAATCTTGAGAAAGAAAAACAAAGCCAGAGGAATCACACTTCATGATTTCAAACTATATTACAAAACCATAGCAATCAAAACAATATAATATTGGCATAAAAACAGACACATAAATGAATGAAACAGAATAGAGAGCCAGAAATTAATCCATGCATATATGGTCAACTCCTGTATGATAAAGGCGCTAAAAATACACAATGGGAAAAGGAGAGCCTCTTCAATAACTGATGTTGGGAAAACTTGACAGCCACATGCAAAAGAATGAAACTGCATCAACATCTTATACCATATACAAAAATCAACACAAAATGGATTAAACACTTAAATGTATGACCTGAAACCATAAAACCCCTAGAAGAAAACATGAGAGTAAGTTCCTTCACAATGATCTTGGCAATGATTTTTTGGATTAAACACCAAAACAAAGGCAACAAAAGAAAATTAAAAAGTGGGACCAAAAAGCTGCACAGCAAAGGAAACCTTCAACAAAATTAAAAGGCAACCCATGGGGCTTCCCTGGTGGTGCAGTGGTTGAGAGTCTGCCTGCCGATGCAGAGGACACGGGTTTGTGCCCCGGTCCGCGAAGATCCCACATGCCGCGGAGCGGCTGGGCCCGTGAGCCATGGCCGCTGAGCCTGCGCATCAGGAGCCTGTGCTCCACAATGGGAGAGGCCACAACAGTGAGAGGCCTGCGTACCGCAAAAAAAAAAAAAAAAAAAAAAAAAAAAAGGCAACCCATGGAATAGGAGAAAATATTTGTAAAGCATGTATCTGATAAGGGAGTTAATATCCAAAATATATAAAGAATTCATACAACTCAACCAAAAAAGTAGAACAATTTCATTTAAAAATAAGCAGAAAAACTGAACAGAAGTTTTTCCAAAGAAGACTACAAATGACCAACAGGTACATGAAAAGGAGCTCAACATCCACTAATCATCAGGGAAATGTGTATCAAAACCACAGTGAGGTATAATCTCACATATGTGAGAAAGACTATTATCAAAAGATAAGAAAGAAGTGTTGGCAAGGATGTGGAGTGCTGTGAGAATGTAAATTACTGCAGCCACTATGGAAAACAGTATGAAGGTTCCTCAAAAAATTAAAAATAGAACTAATATATATGATCCAGCAATTCCACTTCTTAGTATGTATCCTTAGGAAACAAAATCACTCTCTCAAAAAGATATACACACCCCCATGTTCACTGCAGCATTATTTGCAACAGCCAAGACATGGAAACAACATAAATGTCCATCAATAGATGAATGGATAAAGAAAATGTGACACACACACACACATGCTGGAATATTATTCAGTCATAAAAAAAGAAATCCTGCCATTTGTGACAACATGAATGAAGCTTGGACAAAGATAAATACTGTACAATCTCACTTATATGTGGAATCTAAATTTAAAAACAGATGAACACACACCTAGATACAGACAACAGATTGGTGGCTGCCAGAGCCAGGGGCATGAAATGACTGAAGGTGGTAAAAAGGTACAAGTTTCCAGCTGTAAGAGAAATAAGTCCTGGGGATGTAAGGTACAGCATGATGACTATAGATGACAATAGTGTACTATATATTTGAAAGTTGCTAAGGTAGTAGATCTTAAAAGTTCTCATCAAGAGAAAAAAAACTGGGACTTCCCTGTTGGTCCAGTGGTTAAGACTCTGCAGGGGGCCTGGGTTCGAGCCCTGGTCAGGGAACTAGATCCCGCATGCCACAACTAAGAGCCAGCGCAGCCAAATAAATAAATATTTTTTTTAAAAGAGAGGAAAAAAAACTGTAACTATGTGCAGTGATGGATGTTAACTAAACTTACTGTGTTACTCATTTTGCAGTATATACATATATGAGATCATTATGTTGTACACCTAAAACTAATACAGTGTTCTGTCAGTAACATATCAATAAACTAGTTTTTAAAAGCAAACTGATAAACAATTGGGAAAGCAATTTGGTACTAATTAGAATAGCCATAGAATGAATTCAGTCTTTACCAACAATCTTCTCACCCATGATAACTAATTAACAAAACAACTCATTATGGTATTATTTAAGTGGGTAAAAATTTTGAAATAAAAAACTATATAAAATTATTAACCTACAACATTCCTTTACAGTAGAATATATTATACAGTAATTACTCCATTTTCAAAACTATTTAACATAGAAAATTTTTAAATTTTATTGAAGTACAGTTGATTTACAATGTTGTGTTAATTTCTATTGTACACCAAAGTGATTCAGTTATATGTATATATATTCTTTTTCATATTCTTTTCCATCATGGTTTATCACAAGACACTGAATAGAGTTCCCTGTGCTATACAGTAGGATCTTGTTGTTTATCCATCCTATATACAATAATTCGCATCTGCTAATCCCAAACTCCCAATTCTTCCCTCCCCCACCCTCACTTAGAAATTTTTACATTTATAAAAGTACTAAAAAGTCAGACACCAAGAATAAATCAAAGATCCCTGTACAATAAAATATGAAGTACATACCAAGTGACCTCAGGAAGATTGCGGAGTAGGAAACACCTACCATGTTCTCACCTAGACAACAACTGCACTGGCAGAATCTGTATGATGTAACTATTTTGTAATTCTGGAGTCTATGGAAGGCTTACAACTTCCAGTCAAAAGGTTCAACAGTAAATTGCAGTTAATTTTGGTCAATTTAGGCAATTTGGATGGTAGCAGTTACCTATGCCCAGCTTGGAGGCAAGCAGCAATGCCCAAGTTCCGAGAACAGTTTGCACAGGCTTACAATTACCAACATGAGCAATAAGGACCTCATCCTCCAAATATTGGGAATCTGTATTCTGATCACTGATTGCTGTCTCTGATCATGGATAAGCAGACATAGAGACAGGCAGCCATTGCCGCAACAACCACCACCATTGTTGTAACAATCTGCGCAACAACCATCACCATTGTTGCAACAGTCTCCCCATCCAGCTAAAACAACTTCCAAGAGATTTAAAGAACTAGCACCTATTTTATTTCCTCCCTTCATTTTTCCCATTTTCTCCTCATGGGAACCAAACATTTAAGGACTAGGACATTAAAACGTAATCACATGTACAAGGAAATTTAGAAAGTCACAGACATAACCGGGGAAAGACACAGGTTCAGAAAAAACCTGAAAAGACCTATTGTTTACATATCAGGCTGATCCCTGGAACAGGGACATGTTACAACTTAAAAAACTAACAAACAAAGGGAAAAAATCCAGCAAACGCTGGGGAAGGGAGAGAATCTGATTTTCAGACTTGGCATCTTATAAGATCCAAATGTCAAGTTTTCAACAACAACAAAAATTCATAAGACATACAGAGAAACAGGAAAGTATGGCCAATTCAACAGAAAAAAAATTAATCAACAGAATCTGTCCCTGAAAAAATCCAGTTGGCAGATTCAGTAGACAAAGACATTAAAACGACTATCTTAAAGATCCTCAGGGACTTCCCTGGTGGTACAGCACTTAAGACTCCGTGCTTCCAAAGCAGAGGATGCAGGTTTGATCCCTGCTCAGTCAGGGAACTAAAATCCCACATGTTACGTGATGCGGTGAAATTAAAAAAAAAAGAAAAAGAAAAAAACCTTGGACAAAAGTCAAGAAAATGACTTATGACAAAATTAAAATATCAATAAAAGACAAAATACACAAATGAACCAAAAGGAAATTCTGGAGCTAAAAAAGTATAATAACTGAAATGAAAATTTACTAGAGAGATTCAAAAGCAGATTTGAGCAGGAAGAAGAAACAAGAAGAAACGGTCACTGAACCTGAAAATATGATCATAGAAATGACCAAATCTGAGGAACAGAAAGAAGAAAAAAAAATATTTTAATGAATTTATTTATTGATTTATTTATTGGCTGTGTTGGACCTTCATTGCTGCGCACAGGCTTTCTCTAGTTGCGGTGAGCAGGGGCTACTCTTCGTCGCAGCACCCAGGCTTCTTTTTGCAGTGGCTTCTCTTTGTTACAGAGCATGGGCTCCAGAGCACAGGCTCAGTAGTTGTAGCCCATGGGCTTAGTTACTCCGCGGAATGTGGGATGTTCCCGGACAAGGGCTCGAACCCATGCCCCCTGCATTGGCAGGCAGATTCTTAAGCACTGTGCCACCAGGGAAGGCCCAGAAAGAAGAAAAATTTAAGAAAAGTAAACAGAGCCTAAGGGACCTATGAGACACCAAAAAATGGACTAATATACACATTGTTGGAGTCTCAGAGGAGAAGAGAAAGGGGCAAAGATATTATTGGAATAAATATCAAGAAGAATTCCAAATTTGATGAAAAACATGGAATATAAATACCCAAAAAGCTCAAGGAACTACATGTAGAGTAAACTGAATGACACCTACACCAAGAAATGTTATAATCAAATTGTCCAAAGACAAAGGCAAACAGAGAATCCTGAAAGCACCAAGCAAAATGTGACTCATCACACACAAAAGATCCTCAATAAGATTATGAGCAGATTTCTCATCAATAGCCATGCTGGCCAGAAGGCACTGAATTCGTATACTCAAAGGACTAAAGGAAAAACCTTTTCAACAGGAAATCCTGTATCTGGCCAAACTGTCCTTCAAAAATGAGGACAAAATTAAGACATTCTAAGACAATCAAAAGCTGAGGGCATTCATTACCACTATAAGAAAAACCAGCCCTATAAGAAAAACTAAAGAGAGCCCTTTGTGTTGAAATGATAGGACATTAGACAGTAATTCAAAGCCATATGAAGAGATAAAGATAATTGGTAAAAGTAAGTTCATAGACAATTATAAAATCAGGTATTGTAACTCTGGTTTGTAACTTGCCCATTTACTTTCTACATGATTTAAGCCAGGGGTCCCCAACCCCCGGGCCATGGACTGCTATTGGTCCACACAGCCTGTTACAAACCAGGCCTCACAGCAGGAGGTGAGCAGCCAGTAGGCAAGTGAAGCTTCATCTGCCACTACCCATCACTCCCCATCACTCCCCATCGCTCCCCATCGCTCGCATTACCACCTGAACCATCACTCACATTACTGCCTGAACTACCACCCCCCACCCCCGTCCATGGAAAAACTGTCTTCCACGAAACTGGTCCCTGGTGCCAAAAACGTTGGGGACCATTGACTTAAGAAACTAGTGCATTTTTTATATTATTAGACTATGCTTTTGAACAAACAATTCATAAAGATATCATTTTATGATATCAGTAATTGAAAGGATGTGAGGACAGAGCTATAAAGGAGCACAGTTCTTTATTTTTTTTTTTATTAGTTTCTGCTTTATAACAAAGTGAATCAGTCATACACATACATCTGTTCCCACATCCCTTCCCTCATGCATCTCCCTCCCTCCCACCCTCCCCATCCCACCCCTCCAGGCGGTCACAAAGCACCGAGCTGATCTCCCTGTGCCATGCGGCCGCTTCCCACCATCTATCTACCCCACGTTTGGTAGTGTATATATGTCCATGCCTCTCTTTCGCTTTGTCACAGCTTACCCTTCCCCCTCCCCATATCCTCAAGTCCATTCTCAAGTAGGTCTGTGTCTTTATTCCCGTTTTACCCCTAGGTTCTTCATGCCATTTTTTTTTTTTAAATTCCGTATATGTGTGTTAGCATACGGTATTTGTCTTTCTCTTTCTGACTTACTTCACTCTGTATGACAGACTCTAGGTCTATCCACCTCATTACAAATAGCTCAGTTTCGTTTCTTTTTATGGCTGAGTAATATTCCATTGTATATATGTGCCACATCTTCTTTATCCATTCATCCGATGATGGACACTTAGGTTGTTTCCAGCTCCGGGCTATTGTGAATAGAGCTGCAATGAACATTTTGGTACATGTCTCTTTTTGAATTATGGTTTTCTCAGGGTATATGCCTAGTAGTGGGATTGCTGGGTCATATGGTAGTTCTATTTTTAGTTTTTTAAAGAACCTCCATACTGTTCTCCATAACAGCTGTACCAATTCACATTCCCACCAGCAGTGCAAGAGTGTTCCCTTTTCTCCACACCCTCTCCAGCATTTATTGTTTCTAGATTTCTTGATGATGGCCATTCTGACTGGTGTGAGATGATATCTCATTGTAGTTTTGATTTGCATTTCTCTGATGATTAATGATGTTGAGCATTCTTTCATGTGTTTGTTGGCAATCTGTATATCTTCTTTGGAGAAATGCCTATTTAAGTCTTCTGCCCATTTTTGGATTGGGTTGTTTGTTTTTTTGCTATTGAGCTGCATGAGCTGTTTATAAATTTTGGAGATTAATCCTTTGTCAGTTGCTTCATTTGCAAATATTTTCTCCCATTCTGAGGGTTGTCTTTTGGTCTTGTTTATGGTTTCCTTTGCTGTGCAAAAGCTTTGAAGTTTCATTAGGTCCCATTTGTTTATCTTTGTTTTTATTTCCATTTCTCTAGGAGGTGGGTCCAAAAGGATCTTCCTGTGATTTATGTCATAGAGTGTTCTACCTATGTTTTCCTCTAAGAGTTTGATAGTTTCTGGCCTTACATTTAAGTCTTTAATCCATTTTGAGCTTATTTTTGTGTATGGTGTTAGGGAATGATCTAATCTCAAACTTTTACATGTCCTTGTCCAGTTTTCCCAGCACCACTTATTGAAGAGGCTGTCCTTTCTCCACTGTACATTCCTGCCTCCTTTATCAAAGATAAGTTGGCCATATGTGCATGGGTTTATCTCTGGGCTTTCTATCCTGATCCACTGATCTATCTTTCTGTTTTTATGCCAGTACCACACTGTCTTAATTACTGTAGCTTTGTAGTATAGTCTGAAGTCAGGGAGCCTGATTCCTCCAGCTCCGTTTTTCGTTCTCAAGATTGCTTTGGCTATTCGGGGTCTTTTGTTTTTCCAAACAAATTTTGAAATTTTTTGTTCTAGTTCTGTGAAAAATGCCAGTGGTAGTTTGATAGGGATTGCATTGAATCTGTAGATTGCTTTGGGTAGTACAGTCATTTTCACAATATTGATTCTTCCAACCCAGGAGCATGGTATATCTCTCCATCTATTTGTATCTTCTTTAATTTCTTTCATCAGTGTCTTATAATTTTCTGCATACAGGTCTTTTGTCTCCTTAGGTAGGTTTATTCCTAGATATTTTATTCTTTTTGTTGCAATGGTAAATGGGAGTGTTTTCTTGATTTCATTTTCAGATTTTTCATCATTAGTGTACAGGAATGCCAGAGATTTCTGTACATTAATTTTGTATCCTGCTACTTTACCAAATTCATTGATTAGCTCTAGTAGTTTTTCGGTAGCATCTTTAGGATTCTCTATGTACAGTATCATGTCATCTGCAAACAGTGACAGCTTTACTTCTTCTTTTCCGATTTGGATTCCTTTTATTTCCTTTTCTTCTCTGATTGCTGTGGCTAAAACTTCCAAAACTATGTTGAATAAGAGTGGTGAGAGTGGGCAACCTTGTCTTGTTCCTGATCTTAGTGGAAATGGTTTCAGTTTTTCACCATTGAGGACAATGTTGGCTGTGGGTTTGTCATATATGGCCTTTATTATGTTGAGGAAAGATCCCTCTATGCCTACTTTCTGCAGGGTTTTTATCATAAATGGGTGTTGAATTTTGTCGAAAGCTTTCTCTGCATCTATTGAGATGATCATATGGTTTTTCTCCTTCAACTTGTTAATATGGTGTATCACATTGATTGATTTGCGTATATCGAAGAATCCTTGCATTCCTGGAATAAACCCCACTTGATCATGGTGTATGATCCTTTTAATATGCTGTTGGATTCTGTTTGCTAGTATTTTATTGAGGATTTTTGCATCTATGTTCATCAGTGATATTGGCCTGTAGTTTTCTTTCTTTGTGACATCCTTGCCTGGTTTTGGTATCAAGGTGATGGTGGCCTCGTAGAATGAGTTTGGGAGTGTTCCTTCCTCTGATATTGTTTGGAAGAGTTTGAGAAGGATAGGTGTTAGCTCTTCTCTAAATGTTTGATAGAATTCGCCTGTGAAGCCATCTGGTCCTGGGCTTTTGTTTGATGGAAGATTTTTAATCACAGTTTCAATTTCAGTGCTTGTGATTGGTCTATTCATATTTTCTATTTCTTCCTGAGTCAGTCTTGGCAGGTTGTGCATTTCTAAGAATTTGTCCATTTCTTCCAGGTTGTCCATTTTATTGGCATAGAGTTGCTTATAGTAATCTCTCATGAACTTTTGTATTTCTGCAGTGTCAGTTGTTACTTCTCCTTTTTCATTTCTAATTCTATTGATTTGAGTCTTCTCCCTTTTTTTCTTGATGAGTCTGGCTAATGGTTTATCAAGTATCTTTTCCGACCACAATGCTATGAGACTAGACATCAATTACAGGAAAAGATCTGTAAAAAATACAAACACATGGAGGCTAAACAATACACTACTCAATAACGAAGTGATCACTGAAGAAATCAAAGAGGAAATTTAAAAATACCTAGAAACAAATGACAATGGAGACACGACGACCCAAAACCTATGGGACGCAGCAAAAGCAGTTCTAAGGGGGAAGTTTATAGCAATACAATCCCACCTTAAGAAACAGGAAACATTTCGAGTAAACAACCTGACCCTGCACCTAAAGCAATTAGAGAAAGAAGAACAAAAAACCCCCAAAGCTAGCAGAAGGAAAGAAATCATAAAGATCAGATCAGAAATAAATGAAAAAGAAATGAAGGAAACGATAGCAAAGATCAACCAAACTAAAAGCTGGTTCTTTGAGAAGATAAACAAAATTGACAAACCATTAGCCAGACTCATCAAGAAAAGAAGGGAGAAGACTCAAATCAATAGAATTAAAGGAGCACAGTTCTGAATGTTATGAAATTAAGCTGGCATAAATTCAAATTAGCATGTTATAACTTTAGAATGTTAAATGTAATCCCCATGATAACCACAAAGAAATCAGCTACAGAATACAGACAAAAGGAAATGAGAATGGAATCAAAAAGCTTCACTACGGGGGCTTCCCTGGTGGTGGAGTGGTTGAGAATCTGCCTGCCAATGCAGGGGACATGGGTTCGAGCCCTGGTCTGGGAGGATCCCACATGCCGCGGAGCAACTGGGCCCATGAGCCACAATTACTGAGCCTGCGCGTCTGGAGCCCGCAAGCCACAACTACTGAGCATGCATGCCACGAAGACCGTGCTCTGCAACAAGAGAGGCTGCGATACTGAGAGGGCCGCACACCACGATGAAGAGCGGTCCCCGCTTGCCACACCTAGAGAAAGACCTCGCACAGAAACGAAGACCCAACACAGCCATAAATAAATAAATAAATAAAATTTTTAAAAAAGCTTCACTATGAAAAAACAAGTTAACACACAGAAAGACAGTAACGTAGGAAATAAGGGGCAAAAAAGCTATAAGGCATGTAGAAAACAAATATCAAAATCACAGAAAGTCCTTCCTTATCAATAACTGCTTTAATTGTAATTAATTCAACCCCAAACAAAAGATAAAGACCGGCAGAATGGATTAAAAAATATGATCCAAGACTACTCTACCCAGCAAGGATCTCATTCAGATTCGACAGAGAAATTAAAACCTTTACAGACAAGCAAAAGCTAAGAGAATTCAGCACCACCAAACCAGCTTTACAACAAATGCTAAAGCAACTTCTCTGGGCAGGAAACACAAAAGAATGAAAAGACCTACAAAAACAATTAAGAAAAGGGTAATAGGAACATACATATCGATAACTCAATTAAATGTAAATGGATTAAATTCTCCAACCAAAAGACACAGGCTGACTGAATAGATACAAAAACAAGACCTATATACATCCTGTCCACAACAGACCCACTTCAGACCTAGGGACACGTACAGAATGAAAGTGAGGGGATGGAAAAAGATATTCCATGCAAATGGAAATCAACAGAAAGCTGGAGCAGCAATTCTCATAACAGACAAAACAGAACGTAAAATAAAGACTATTACAAGAGACAACGCAGGACACTACGTAATGATCAAGCAATCAATCTAAGAAGAAGATATAACAATTGTAAATATATATACACCCAACATAGGAGCACCTCAATACATAACTCAAATGCCAACAGCCACAAAAGGGGAAATTGACAGTAACATAATAATAGTAGGGGACTTTAAACCCACTTTCACCAATGGACAGATCACCCAAAATGAAAATAAATAAGGAAACACAAGGTTTAAATGATACATTAAACAAGATGGACTTAATTGATACTTATAGGACATTCCATCCCAAAACAACAGAATACACTTTCTTCTCAAGTGCTCATGGAACATTCTCCAGGATAGAGCATATCGTGAGTCACAAATCACGCCTTGGTAAATTTAAGAAGATTGATATCATATCAAGTATCTTTTCCAACCACAACACTATGAGACTAGATATCAATTACAGCACAGAAACTGTAAAAAAATACAAACACATGGAGGCTAGACAATACGCTACTAAATAACCAAGAGATCATTGAAGAAATTAAAGAGGAAATCAAAAAATACCTAGAAACAAATGACAATGAAAACACGACCACCCAAAACCTATGAGAGGCAGCAAAAGCAGTTCTAAGAGGGAAGTTTATAGCAACACAATCCTACCTCAAGAAACAAGAAACATCTCAAATAAACAACCTAACCTTACACCTAAAGCAATTAGAGAAAGAAGAACAAAAAAAACCCCAAAGTTAGCAGAAGGAAAGAAATCATAAAGACCAGATCAGAAATAAATGAAAAAGAAATGAAGGAAATGATAGCAAACATCAATAAAACTAAAAGCAGGTTCTTTCAGAAGATAAACAAAATTGATAAACCATTAGCCAGACTCATCAAGAAAAAAAGGGAGAAGACTCAAAAGAATTAGAAATGAAAAAGGAGAAGTAACAACTGACACCGCAGCAATACAAAGGATCAAGAGAGATTACTACAAGCAACTATATGCCAATAAAATGGACAACCTGGAAGAAATGGACAAATTCTTAGAAAAGGACTACCTTCCGAGACTGAACCAGGAAGAAATAGAAAATATAAACAGACCAATCTCACTGAATTTGAAAGTGAGATTAAAAATCTTCCAACAAACGAAAGCCCAGGACCAGATGGCTTCACAGGTGAATTCTATAAAACATTTAGAGAAGAGTTAACACCTATCCTTCTAAAACTCTTCAAAAACATAGCAGAAGGAGGGACACTCCCGAACTCATTCTACGAGGACAGCATCACCCTGATACCAAAGCCAGAGAAAGGTGTCACAAAAAAAGAAAACTACAGGCCAATATGACTGATGAACATAGATGCAAAAATCCTCAACAAAATACTAGCAAACAGAGTCCAACAGCACACTAAATGGATCATATACCACGATCAAGTGGAGTTTATCCAAGGAATGCAAGGATTCTTAAATATACACAAATCAGTCAATGTGATACACCATATTAACAAACTGAAGGATAAAAACCATATGATTATCTCAATAGATGCAGAAAAAGCTTTCCACAAAATTCAACACCAATTTATGATAAACCTCTCCAGACAGTAGACACAGAGGGAACCTACCTCAACATAATAAAGGCCATATCTGACAAACCCACAGCCAACATCATTCTCAACTGTAAAAACTAAAAACATTTCCTCTAAGATCAGGAACAAGACAAGGTTGCCCACTCTCACAGCTACTAGTCAACACAGTTTTGGAAGTTATAGCCACAGCAAACAGAGAAGAAAAAGAAATAAAAGGAATCCAAATTGGAAAAAAAGAAGTAAAACTGTCACTGTTTGCAGATGACATGATACTATACATAGAGAATCCTAAAGATGTTACCAGAAAACTACTAGAGCTAATCAATGAATTTGGTAAAGTAGCAGGATACAAAATTAATACACAGTTATCTCTTATATTCCTATACACTAATGATGAAGAATCTGAAAGAGGAATTAAGGGAACACTCCCATTTACCATTGCAACAAAGAATAAAGTATCTAGGAATAAACCTACCTAAGGAGACAAAAGACCTATATGCCGAAAACTATAAGACACTGATGGAAGAAATTAAAGACGATACAAACAGATGGAGAGATACACACCAAGTTCTTGGAGTGAAAGAATCAACACTGTGAAAATGACTATACTACCCAAAGCAATCTACAGATTCAATGCAATCCCTATCAAATTACCAATGGCATTTTTCACAGAACTAGAACAGAAAATTGCACAATTTGTATGGAAACACAAAAGACTCCGAACAGCCAAAGCAATCTTGAGAAAGAAAAACGGAGCTGGAGGAATCAGGCTCCCTGACTTCAGACTATACTACAAAGCTACATTAATCATGACAGGATGGTACTGGCACAGAAACAGAAATATAGATCAATGGGACAGGATAGAAAGCCCAGAGATAAACCCATGCACATATGGTAACCTTATCTTTGATAAAGAAGGCAAGAATATACAATGGAGAAAAGACAGCCTCTTCAATAAGTGGTGCTGGGAAAACCGGACAGGTACATGTAAAAGAATGAAATTAGAACACTCCCTAACACCATACACAAAAATAAACTCAAAATGGATTAAAGACCTAAATGTAAGGCCTGATACTATAAAACTCTTAGAGAAAAACATAGGCAGAACACTCTATGACATAAATCACAGCAAGATCCTTTTTGACCCACCTCCTAGAGAAATGGAAATAAAAACAAAAATATACAAATGCGACCTAATGAAACTTAAAAGCTTTTGCACAGCAAAGGAAACCATAAACAAGACGGAAAGACCACCCTCAGAATGGGAGAAAATATTTGCAAATGAAGCAACTAACAAAGGATTAATCTCTAAAATATAAAAGCAGCTCATGCAGCTCAATATCAAAAAAACAAACAACCCAATCCAAAAATGGGCAGAAGACATAAATAGACATCACTCCAAAGATATATAGATTGCCAAGAAACACATGAAAAGATGCTCAACATCACTAATTATTAGAGAAATGAAAATCAAAACTACAATGAGGTATCACCTCACACCAGTCAGAATGGTCATCATCAAAAAATCTAGAAACAATAAATGCTGGAGAGGGTGTGGAGAAAAGGGAACCCTCTTGCACTGTAGCCGGGAATGTAAATTGATACAGCCACTATGGAGAACAGTATGGAGGTTCCTTAAAAAACTAAAAGTAGAACTACCATATGACCCAGCAATCCCACTACTGGGCATATACCCTGAGAAAACCATAATTCAAAAAGAGTCATGTACCACAATGTTCACTGAATCTCTATTTACAATAGCCAGGACATGGAAGCAACCTAAGTGTCCATCAACAGATGAATGGATAAAGAAGATTTGGCACATATATACAATGGAATATTACTCAGCCATAAAAGGAAACGAAACTGAGTTATTTGTAGTGAGGTGGATGGACCTAGAGACTGTCATACAGAGTGAAGTAAGTCAGAAAGAGAAAAACGAAAACCGTGTGCTAACACGTATATATGGAATCTAAAAAAAAAAAAAAGTTCTGATGAACCTGGGGCAGGACATGAATAAAGACACAGACGTAGAGAATGGACTTGAGAACACGGGGAGAGGGAGGGTAAGCTGGGACGAAGTGAGACAGTAACACTGACATATGTACACTACTAAATGTAAAACAGATAGCTAGTGGGTAGCAGCAGCATAGCACAGGGAGATCAGCTTGTTGCTCTGCAACCACCTAGAGGGGTGGGAGAGAGATGCAAGAGGGAGGGAATAGGGGGATATATGTATGCATATAGCTGATTCACTTTGTTATGCAGCAGAAACTAACACAACATTGTAAAGCAATTATACTCCAATAAAGATGTTAAAAAATAAATAAATAAATAATAACCTGATTCATCAATGGGCAAAGGAGTTGAATAGACAGTTCTCCACAGAAGATACATGAATGGCCAATAAACTCATGAAAAAGATGTTCAATATCAGTAATTACTAGGGAAAACCATATCAAAAGCATGAGATATCACTTCATACCCATTAGGATGGCTATTATGCAAACACAGAAAATAACAAGTGTTACCAATGATGTGAAAAAACCAAGACCCTTGTGCACTGCTGTTTCAATGTAAAATGGTGCAGTTACTACAGAGAACAGTGTGGGGGTTACTCAAAAAATTAATAATAGTATTAAATGATCCAGCAATTCGACTTTCGGATATACACCCAAAATAATTAAAAGTAGAAACACAGATACTTGTACACTGATGTTCATAACAGTGTTATTATTCACAATAGCCAAAAAGTGGAAGCAACCCATGTATCCATAGACACATCAGACTCCAGAAAGGCAAAAAGGAATCAAAACAATTAGAAAAGTTATCTCCAGACTATTATTCTGGGTCTAATACCTCGCTTAAAACATCACAAATTAAAACTGTAGTTCACCGACCTATATATATATATATATATTTTTTTTTTTTTTTGCAGTACGCAGGCCTCTCACTGCTGTGGCCTCTCCCGTTGTGGAGCACAGGCTCCAGACGCGCAGGCTCAGCAGCCATGGCTCACGGGCCCAGTCACTCCGTGGCATGTGGGATCTTCCCAGACCGGGGCATGAACCCGTGTCCCCTGCATCGGCAGGCAGACTCTCAACCACTGCGCCACCAGGGAAGCCCCACTGACCTATTTTTATACTTGGGGTTGAGGAGGTCTTTCCAAGAATAAACCAAAACACTGGGGTCAAACACTGACAGTTTTTACAAAATAAAACTTTAAGCATCAATACTACAGAAGTTACTATAAACAAAGTAAAATTACAAACAGGAAACCTAAAAAATTTTTTGCAAGACATATAACAAAGAGTTAGTACCTTTCATAAGAGTTCTTACAAATCAGTAAGAAACAAATGAAACACCCCAATACATGCAAAGATTAAAGAAGAAACTCATGTGAGAAATACAAAATCCATCTTCACTAAAATAAGAAATGACTGAAATGAAAACAATTTATTGAAAACAATTATATTTATTTTTGCCAACAGGTCATCAAAAAATTTCAGTGATATCACTTAATTCTGGATAAAATACAGGAGAATGGCACTATAAGATTTATAAGAATAAATACACAAAGACATATATATAAATCCATTTATTGGGACATTCCTGGTGGCGCAGTGGTTAAAAATCTGCCTGCCAATTCAGGGGACACGGGTTCGATCCCTGGTCTGGGAGGATCTCACATGCTGTGGAGCAAGTAAGCCCATGAGCCGCAACTACTGAGCCTTCACTCTACAGCCAGCGAGCCACAACTACTGAGCCTAGCCACAACTACTGAATCCCGTGTGCCTAGAGCCCGTGCTCGGCAACAAGAGAAGCCACCACTATGAGAAGCCCGTGCACCACAACGAAGAGTAGCCCCCGCTCGCTGCAACTAGAGAAAGCCTGCAGGCAGCAACGAAGACCCAACACAGCCAAAACTAAATAAATAAAATAAATAAACTTAATGGACTTCCCTGGTGGTGCAGTGGTTAAGAATCCGCCTGCCAATGCAGGGGACACAGGTTTGAGGCCTGGTCTGGGAAGATCCCACATGCCACGAGGCAACTAAGCCCATGCGCCACAACGACAGAGCCTGTGCTCTAGAGCCCACGAGCCACAACTACTGAGCCCACGTGTTGCAACTACTAAAGCCCTCGCACCTACAGCCCGTGCTCTGCAACGAGAAGCCATTGCAGTGAGAAGCCCATGCACCACAACAAAGAGTAGCCCCTGCTCGACACGACCAGAGAAAACCCACACACAGCAACAAAGACCCAATGCAGCCAAAAATAAATAAATTTATTAAAAAAAAAAAAAAAGTTTATAGAGGACTTCCGGGTAAGATGGCGGAAGAGTAAGATGCGGAGATCACCTTCCTCCCCACGGATACACCAGAAATACAGCTACACGTGGAACAACTCCTACAGAACACCTACTGAACGCTGGCAGAAGACCCCAGACCTCCCAAAAGGCAAGAAACTCCCCACATACCTGGGTAGGGCAAAGCGGAGAGATTCCTGCACAGAGGATCGGTGCCGAGCGGCACTCACCAGCCCGAGAGGCTTGTCTGCTCGCCCGCCGGGGCACGCAGTGCTGGAAGCTGAGGCTCGGGCTTCGGTCAGAGCGCAGGGAGAGGACTGGGGCTGGTGGCGAGAACTCAGCCTGAAGGGGGCTAATGTGCCACAGCTAGCCGGGAGGGAGTCCGGGAAAACTCTGGAGCTGCCGAAGAGGCAAGAGACTTTTTCTTCCCTCTTGGTTTCCTGGTGCGCGAGGAGAGGGGATTAAGAGCGCTGCTTAAAGGGGCTCCACGGACGGGCGCGAGTCGCGACTGAAAGCGCGGAGCCCAGTGACAGGCGTGGGACGCTGGGGCTGCTGCTGCCGCCGCCAAGAAGCCTGTGTGCGAGCGCAGGTCACTGCCCACACCGCCCTTCCGGGAGCCTGTGCAGCCCGCCACTGCCGGGGTCCCGGGATCCAGGGGCGGCTTCCCTGGGAGAACGCACGGCGCGCCTCGGGCTGGTGCAACGTCACGCCGACCTCTGCCGCTGCAGGCTCGCCCCGCACTCCATGCCCCTCCCTCCCTCCCGGCCTGAGTGAGCCAGAGTCCCCGAAGAGGCTGCTCCTTTAACCCTGTCCTATCTGAGCGAAGAACAGACGCCCTCCGGCGACCTACACGCAGAGGCGGGGCCAAATCCAAAGCTGAGACCTAGGAGCTGTGAGAACAAAGAAGAGAAAGGGAAACCTCTCCCAGCAGCCTCAGAAGCAGCGGATTAAAGCTCCACAATCAACTTGATGTACCCTGCATCTGTGGAATACATGAATAGACAACACATCATCCCAAATTGAGGAGCCCGGAGTCAGTGCTGTGCCTCTGAGGTGGGAGAGCCAACTTCAGGACACTGGTCCACAAGAGACCTCCCAGCTCCACATAATATCAAACGGCGAAAATCTTCCAGAGATCTCCATCTCAACACCAGCACCCAGCTTCACTCAACGACCAGCAGGCTACAGTGCTGGACACCCTAAGCCAAACAACTAGCAAGACAGGAACACAACGCCACCCATTAGCAGAGAGGTGGCCTAAAATCATAAAAAGTCCACAGACACCCCAAAACACACCACCAGACGTGGACCTGCCCACCAGAAAGACAAGATCCAGCCTCATCCACCAGAACACAGGCACTAGTCCCCTCCACCAGGAAGCCTACACAACCCACTAAACCAACCTTAGCCACTGGGGACAGACACCAAAAACAACAGGAACTACGAACCTGCAGCCTGCAAAAAGGAGACCCCAAACACAGTAACATAAGCAAAATGAGAAGACAGAAAAACACACAGCAGGAGAAGGAGCAAGATAAAAACCCACCAGACCTAACAAATGAAGAGGTAATAGGCACTCTACCTGAAAAAGAATTCAGAATAATGATGGTAAAGATGATCCAAGATTCTATTTCCCAGATACAAAATCTTGGAAATAGAATAGACAAAATGCAAGAAACAGTTAACAAGGACCTAGAAGAACTAAAGATGAATCAAGCATCGATTAAAAACACAATACATGAAATAAAAAATACTCTAGATGGGATCAATAGCAGAATAACTGAGGCAGAAGAACGGATAAGTGAGGTGGAAGATAAAATAGTGGAAATAACTGCTGCAGAGCAAAATAAAGAAAAAAGAATGAAAAGAACAGAGGACAGTCTCAGAGACCTCTGGGACAACATTAAACGCACCAACATTCGAATTATAGGGGTTCCAGAAGAAGAAGAGAAAAAGAAAGGGACTGAGAAAATATTTGAAGAAATTATAGTTGAAAACTTCCCTAATATGGGAAAGGAAATAGTTAATCAAGTCCAGGAGGCACAGAGAGTCCCATACAGAATAAATCCAAGGAGAAATACGCCAAGACACATATTAATCAAACTGTCAAAAATTAAACACAAAGAAATCATATTAAAAGCAGCAAGGCAAAAACAACAAATAACACACAAGGGAATCCCCATCAGGATAACAGCTGATCTCTCAGCAGAAACTCTACAAGCCAGAAGGGAGTGGCAGGACATACTTAAAGTGATGAAGGAGAAAAACCTGCAACCAAGATTACTCTACCCAGCAAGGATCTCATTCAGATTTGATGGAGAAATTAAAACGTTTACAGACAAGCAAAAGCTGAGAGAGTTCAGCACCACCAAACCAGCTTTACAACAAATGCTAAAGGAACTTCTCTAGGCAAGAAACACAACAGAAGTAAAAGACCTACAATAATGAACCCAAAACAATTAAGAAAATGGGAATAGGAACATACATATCGATAATTACCTTAAATGTAAATGGACTAAATGCTCCCACCAAAAGACACAGATTGGCTGAATGGATACAAAAACAAGACCCATCTATATGCTGTCTACAAGAGACCCACTTCAGACCAAGAGACACATACAGACTGAAAGTAAGGGGATGGAAAAAGATATTCCATGCAAATGGAAACCAAAAGAAAGCTGGAGTAGCAATTCTCATATCAGACAAAATAGACTTTAAAATAAGGACTACTAGAAGAGACAAAGAAGGACACTACATAATGATCAAGGGATCGATCCAAGAAGAAGATATAACAATTGTAAATATTTATGCACCCAACATAGGAGCACCTCAATACATAAGGCAAATACTAACAGCCATAAAAGGAGAAATCGACAGTAACACACTCATAGTAGGGGACTTTAACACCCCACTTTCACCAATGGACAGATCATCCAAAATGAAAATAAATAAGGAAACACAAGCTTTAAATGATACATTAAACAAGATGGACTTAATTGATATTTATAGGACATTCCATCCAAAAACAACAGAATACACATTTTTCTCAAGTGCTCATGGAACATTCTCCAGGATAGATCATATCTTGGGTCACAAATCAAGCCTTGGTAAATTTAAGAAAATTGAAATTGTATCAAGTATCTTTTCCGACCACAATGCTATGAGACTAGATATCAATTACAGGAAAAGAGCTGTAAAAAATACAAACACATGGAGGCTAAACAATACACTACTTAATAACGAAGTGATCACTGAAGAAATCAAAGAGGAAATTAAAAAATACCTAGAAACAAATGACAATGGAGACACGACGACCCAAAACCTATGGGATGCAGCAAAAGCAGTTCTAAGAGGGAAGTTTATAGCAATACAATCCCACCTTAAGAAACAGGAAACATCTCGATTAAACAACCTAACCTTGCACCTAAAGCAATTACAGAAAGAAGAACAAAAACATCCCAAAGTTAGCAGAAGGAAAGAAATCATAAAAATCAGATCAGAAATAAATGAAAAAGAAATGAAGGAAACGATAGCAAAGATCAATAAAACTAAAAGCTGGTTCTTTGAGAAGATAAACAAAATTGATAAACCATTAGCCAGACTCATCAAGAAAAAAAGGGAGAAGACTCAAATCAATAGAATTAGAAATGAAAAAGGAGAAGTAACAACTGACACTACAGAAATAAAAAAGATCATGAGAGATTACTATAAGCAACTCTATGCCAATAAAATGGACAACCTGGAAGAAATGGACAAATTCTTAGAAATGCACAACCTGCCAAGACTGAATCAGGAAGAAATAGAAAATATGAACAGACCAATCACAAGCACTGAAATTGAAACTGTGATAAAAAATCTTCCAACAAACAAAAGCCCAGGACCAGATGGCTTCACAGGCGAATTCTATCAAGCATTTAGAGAAGAGCTAACACCTGTCCTTCTGAAACTCTTCCAAAATATAGCAGAGGGAGGAACACTCCCAAACTCATTCTACGAGGCCACCATCACCTTGATACCAAAACCAGGCAAGGATGTCACAAAGAAAGAAAACTACAGGCCAATATCACTGATGAACATAGATGCAAAAATCCTCAACAAAATCCTAGCAAACAGAATCCAACAGCACATTAAAAGGATCATACACCATGATCAAGTGGGGTTTATTCCAGGAATGCAAGGATTCTTCAATATACGCAAATCAATCAACGTGATACACCATATTAACAAACTGAAGGAGAAAAACCATATGATCATCTCAATAGATGCAGAGAAAGCTTTCGACAAAATTCAACACCCATTTATGATAAAAACCCTGCAGAAAGTAGGCATAGAGGGAACTTTCCTCAACATAATAAAGGCCATATATGACAAACCCACAGCCAGCATCGTCCTCAATGGTGAAAAACTGAAACCATTTCCACTAAGATCAGGAACTAGACAAGGTTGCCCACTTTCACCACTCTTATTCAACCTAGTTTTGGAAGTTTTAGCCACAGCAATCAGAGAAGAAAAGGAAATAAAAGGAATCCAAATTGGAAAAGAAGAAGTAAAGCTGTCACTGTTTGCAGATGACATGATACTATACATAGAGAATCCTAAAGATGCTACCAGAAAACTACTAGAGTTAATCAATGAATTTGGTAAAGTTGCAGGATACAAAATTAATGCACAGAAATCTCTGGCATTCCTATATACTGATGATGAAAAATCTGAAAGAGAAATCAAGGAAACACTCCCATTTACCATTGCAACAAAAAGAATAAAATATCTAGGAATAAACCTACCTAAGGAGACAAAAGACCTGTATGCAGAAAATTATAAGACACTGATGAAAGAAATTAAAGATGATACAAATAGATGGAGAGATGTACCATGTTCTTGGATTGGAAGAATCAACATTGTGAAAATGACTCTACTACCCAAAGCAATCTACAGGTTCAATGCAATCCCTATCAAACTACCACTGGCATTTTTCACAGAACTAGAACAAAAAATTTCACAATTTGTATGGAAACACAAAAGACCCCGAATAGCCAAAGCAATCTTGAGAACGAAAAATGGAGCTGGAGGAATCAGGCTCCCTGACTTCAGACTATACTACAAAGCTACAGTAATCAAGACAGTATGGTACTGGCACAAAAACAGAAAGATAGATCAATGGAACAGGATAGAAAGCCCAGAGTTAAACCCACGGACATATGGTCACCTTATCTTTGATAAAGGAGGCAGGAATGTACAGTGGAGAAAGGACAGTCTCTTCAATAAGTGGTGCTGGGAAAACTGGATAGGGACATGTAAAAGTATGAGATTAGATCATTCCCTAACACCATACACAAAAATAAGCTCAAAATGGATTAAAGACCTAAATGTAAGGCCAGACACTATCAAACTCTTAGAGGAAAACATAGGCAGAACACTCTATGACATAAATCACAGCAAGATCCTTTTTGACCTACCTCCTAGAGAAATGGAAATAAAGACAAAAATAAACACATGGGACCTAATGAAACTTAAAAGCTTTTGCACAGCAAAGGAAACCATAAACAAGACCAAAAGACAACCCTCAGAATGGGAGAAAATATTTGCAAATGAAGCAACTGACAAAGGATTAATCTCCAAAATTTATAAGCAGCTCATGCAGCTCAATAACAAAAAAACAAACAACCCAATCCAAAAATGGGCAGAAGACCTAAATAGACATTTCTCCACAGAAGATATACAGACTGCCAACAAACACATGAAAGGATGCTCAACATCTTTACTCATTAGAGAAATGCAAATCAAAACTACAATGAGATATCATCTCACACCAGTCAGAATGGCCATCATCAAAAAATCTAGAAACAATAAATGCTGGAGAGGGTGTGGAAAAAAGGGAACACTCTTGCACTGCTGGTGGGAATGTGAATTGGTACAGCCGCTATGGAGAACGGTATGGAGGTTCCTTAAAAAACTACAAATAGAACTACCATATGACCCAGCAATCCCACTACTGGGCATATACCCTGAGAAAACCATAATTCAAAAAGAGACATGTACCAAAATGTTCATAGCAGCCCTATTTACAATAGCCCGGAGATGGAAACAACCTAAGTGTCCATCATCGGATGAATGGATAAAGAAGATGTGGCACATATATACAATGGAATATTACTCAGCCATAAAAAGAAATGAAATTGAGCTATTTGTAATGAGGTGGATAGACCTAGAGTCTGTCATACAGAGTGAAGTAAGTCAGAAAGAGAAAGACAAATACTGTATGCTAACACATATATATGGAATTTAAGAAAAAAAAATGTCATGAAGAACATAGGGGTAAGACAGGAATAAAGACACAGACCTACTAGAGAATGGACTTGAGGATATGGGGAGGGGGAAGGGTAAGCTGTGACAAAGTGAAAGAGCGGCATGGACATATATACACTACCAAACGTGAGGTAAATAGCTAGTGGGAAGCCGCCGCATAGCACAGGGAGATCAGCTTGGTACTTTGTGACCGCCTGGAGGGGTGGGATAGGGAGGGTGGGAGGGAGACGCAAAAGGGAGGGGATATGGAAACATATGTATATGTATAACTGATTAAATTTGTTATAAAGCAAAAAAAAAAAAAAAAAAGAAATAATATTTTAACAGTTTGAGAAAATTCAGCTATTACATAGCTATTTACCTAAATATTTACGTGAGATAATTATGAAAGCATTCTATTAATAATTTTTTGAAGACATTGTAATAACAATTTAGTCTTAGAATTTTAGAAAAAAAAATAAACCAATAAAGGTACTTCTTCTGGTTCAAACTGTACAAATGAAAATTCTGAAGCTAAGTAAATTGGGCAAAGTATGTTGCTGTTTCATAAGTTAATGAAAGTAAATTTATTTATTAAATTTTTATTTATTTATATTTTCATGGGTTTATAACACATAAGGTTCATGTGTATAATATTATATTTTGACATTTATATAAACTACAGTGTGCTCACCACCAAAAAAAAAAAAAAAAAAAAATAAGTTTATAAAAAAGGATAACTCCATTTATTATGGCATTGTTATACAGATAAAAAATGAAAAATACCCTAAATGTCCACCCATAAGGAAGTAGATATATGTAAAAGAAGATAAAATAAATCTCTATGTATTGATGTAAAAAGTTATCAAATTAAAAGATAATAAGTGATTTTCTCATTTACTCCTCCAGCATACCTAGGTATTATTATCTTATCTTACAGATGGGTTAAACTGAGGTACAGAGACAGAGAAGTTAAGCAAATTGCCTGGGCTGCAATTCAAGTCTGTACTAAATAAGTTAATACAGGTATGGCATTTATCACAGTGTAATATCATAGTAAAGACTTAATAAATATTAATTAAAATTTGTTATAGGAATAATATAAAGGTTAATAATTAAGTATCCATATGTTAAAATAATAAACTGACATCTAGAAAAAACAAATATGCTACTTCAAGGTGACCATTTAATTTAAAGTTCCTATTCACTTTTGATGTTTTCTATTAATCCTTTATTTTTGGCATAAAACACAAGACTTTTTTTCCTATATAATTACATTCAGGTTGTCATTAAAGTTGGTAATAACAGCTCTGAACAATAAAGACAAGCTAAGGCTAAAGTAAGACTTTTAGCCTTCATATAACATTTTTTCATATGTATCATCAAGGGCACAAGCATTGGGTTTTCAGAGGAAACCTCCTCAGTTTTCAGCCATAGCCCCCATTCTTCAACCCACCAACTTCTAGTTGCTACTTGACATTCTATCTTTGTAACAAAGTTGGCCACATTCTCTACAATAACAGAACAGTAACAATAATGTCAGAACATCATGTTTCCTTCTGAGAAGATCTAATTTCTATTTACTCCTTCTGATTTTAAGACAGGCAAACTAGGAGGAGGTTGGTTACAAGAGTCCCCTCCTCGAGCCTATCCTGTGTTCATCCTGTATTTAGTTTTAATGGGGCATATCTACTGAAGTGATGATATGGCCATACTTAAAATTTATGGGGCACTCTGGATTCTCCTCCAAATGAACTCATTTTAAGGGAAGAGAGAACTAGTTCGGTTTAAGGAGTACAGTACTCCTTAAACCACATGGTAATACTAGTATGGCTGTGGTAACTGTGACTACCATTTATTGGTTACCTATCAAGTTCTAGGCATTTTACATAGGTTATCTCCTTAAATCTGTACAATAATCCTATAAGGTGTGTATAATTATCCCTGTTTTAAAGATAGAATAGGTAACTTGCCCAAGGTAAGTCAGCATGTTAGCAGTACTGCTAAAATCTGAACCCAGGCGTCTGGCTCCAAAGTCTATGCCTATTCTAAATGCAAGAATCAAAGAAAGAAAATTACCACCAAGAGAATGAATTTCCAGGGTCCATATCAAATACCACCTGGAAATTTCCTTACTATTTGGAAAGGACCTTAGGAGACCTAGAGTTCTCACTGAATAGATTTTAGAAAGAGCCAGAAATTTTAGAGGTGTTACTAGTAAACCTTAGCCCCAGGTTGGTAAAAAGCCTGAAAAGTATAGATTACAATTTGATAGTTTCACAGAATCCTCACAATAGTGTTATTTTTCATAACAGCATGAATGTGTACTGATGTCATTTGAATTCCATGGTAACAGTACATAAGTGACTTTCTCTACAGAAAGTATCTTCAATAATAATTTTTTTTGTATTTTATGTTCATAAAGAATTCTCACAAGTGAGACTTTAAAATGATTACACACAATTTTGTGAGGTTAGAAACATTATTCAAAATTATTTCTCTTGGGCTTCCCTGGTGGCGCAGTGGTTGAGAGTCCGCCTTCCGATGCAGGGGACACGAGTTCGTGTCCCAGTCTGGGAAGATCCCACATGCCGTGGAGCGGCTAGGCCCGTGAGCCATGGCCGCTGAGCCTACATGTCCACAATGGGAGAGGCCACAACAGTGAGAGGCCCGTGTACCACAAAAAAAATAAAATAAAATAAATATTTCTCTTTTTACAACTAAGGAAACCAAAGATCAAGGTTAAATGACATGAACATTAACCCAAGTGCACAAAATTCAATATGTACTGAGCTAAGCACTGGATATAAATGTACATAAGATATGATCTCTCCTTAAGGAGCTCATGGTCTAGTACAGGAGGCAAATATAAACACTTATAGTGCAAAATGATAAATGCATTTCTACTATCTTTGATTATACATTAAATTTATTAGTAACTGGATAATGCCACTGGAGCTCTTTTTTTTCCAGCAAATTCAGAAAAAGTATAAAGTTAAAATTGTCACTGAGAATCTATTAAGTAGAACCTAAGTGAAACACAAAATATTTTCCAAAAGGAGAAAAATTCATAAAATTTATAAGTTCATAAGAAATAAACAGAGTTTATAAAAACAGAATGTGTTAGAAATTAAGAAATTTGTTATAGATATTTTAAAAGGCAACCATAAATACTCTTTAATGTAATTAGGATTACAAGAGAAATACAAACCAGAAGTTACCTTTTGGTTGGGGGTAGAGGGACAATTAAGACTGGATCAATAATTTTTAACTCAGATCAAAACTATTTATTGTACTGGTGGAAAGCAGAAAATAAAATAGAGAAGTTCACGGTAAACGAAAGTTAAAAGATCTAGGACTATTTACTAACTGACATCCCCTAGCTTTTTACTGCACATTTTTTTCTTATTTACAGCCCCCAAATGAGCCTTTCCTAAAGCTTAAAACAAACGCAACTGCTGATTTCCATTTCTCTTATTAGTACAGTAAGCCATGTTTATTAATGGAATTCAGCTATCTCAAGCCACTTTTTGTGAGGAATGCATTCAGTCATTCATTCAGCAGATGTTTAATGGCCAGGTACAGTTCTAGAATATGAGTATACAAATAGTGAATAAGAAAAGATGGAGGGATGGATGGACGGACGGACGGACAGATGGATGGATGGATGGATAGAGAGACAGCCAGATGGATGGATAGGAGAAAGAAGGAGAAGGAATAGACAGATGTCAGGAGAATGAATTTCAATTATACCAGACAAATAAACTGAAATAGGTAACTAAATTTTCATTAAGAGTCTGCCTCCATTTTCCCAAAACACAAGTAGAGTGACCGGTACTGTTTGAAACTGATTATTAGCTATGGACTGTTGGTTCCAATAGCCGTTCCAGCCACCAGGGGAGAAAAGTTATACTAGCCATCAGAGCACGGCTGCCTCTCATTTAGCAGTAACATATCTGTGGGGGAAGAATAGAGGAAGGCTCATGAGAATAAGTAAAATATTTATTTTGAGTAAAGTTATCACTAAACATACCTTTCAGATAAAAAGGAGCTCTTGTGAGGGTTTAGATTTTGACAAGATTCTAGGCTGCCATCAGATGATGAAGAAAGCTGCTCTGATTGCAAGTTGTCTGTATCACCCAAACTGGCCTCAGTTACAGGTGAGGTCTTTATGTATTTTCTTCCTAACTCCGTTCCCAGGACATTCGTCAATATAACTCTGGGTATCCTGTCATATAAAATAACAAACACTGTACTGTATTGAAATTTGCAGTAAAAAAAATTCTAGGAAGTTGAATTTTCAAGCATTTTCAACTCAGTACAAGTAAGCTATTAGAATTATACCACCCTGGAAATCAGCCCATAAAAATTCAAAATGTTGGATGAATACTCTTTTTTTTTGTTTCTAGAAATACTTATATCTTATAAATTGGCATAATTTGCGTGCCACTATAATGGCTTAACTGTACTTAGTGGATGCTATTGGGGTTGCTTAAAATTTTAACCAATTTTTCTCAAAAAATGCTTTCTTTTTCTTTTCCAGTAGTTATTAAAAACAGAGATACTATAAACCAATTCAATAAATCTTTATTCTTCTCCTTCAACAGAAAGGTCCTTGGTAGATAACAATACTCATAATTGGTAAATGACAAATGCTAAATCCAATAAGGAAGACATCATTCAGACTGCATCTATGGTAATGATAGAGTCCTTAAGTGAAACAGCACATATACTGATGGTAATAAATTCGCTTTATATAATAGCACCAGGGAAAAGGGTCAACAAAACAAATGTTTAGTAAAGTGTAATTTTGAACACTCCAAACTTTTTTAAAGTGGTGGTTTCATATCATCCTTAAACAGAAGAGGATAGCCTAATCTTCTCCTGGTTAGCCAGTTGTTACTATAAACAACTGATGTTCTTTTCCACACTACAATGATGCCCTCAAGGCAACTATATGACCTGAATTGACTGGCCCAGGCCAAATTATTGTGATTTTTTTACTTCACATTAGTGTATTTTTTAAGTTTCCTATCTCCTTTTTATCAGATGTCCCCCTTGACTGTTACCCATATGTCATTTGAAGCAGTTTATTGACCTTTTGTGAGAGACAATAGATAAAACCTAGAAAAGGCCAGAGTACTTTTGTTTAAGTAAAAAAATGTGAGCATCCCTGTACTTTGTTACATTTGCTGTAGTTCTCAGAGGTACTCTATTTTCACTACATAGAGGCACTGTGTTCTTTTCACTATGTTCCAGATAATGTAGAATTTCAACTCATAGGAGAACTTTAAAATAACTTAGCCTTCTCTTTATTTTAAACATGAAGAACTCAAAGCTCAGAAAAGTTAAATGGTTGCCCAAGTATAAGCAACTCCTCCTGGAAGAAGAACCTGGGCCAATTATCTTATGGTTCTTTTAATTTTATTCCATTACACTGCATCCTCAATACTAACCTGCCACAGCATCAAGATAACTGAGCTTTTCTGTAGATACTTCAGGAAACCTTAAAAATATCCATTTCCAGCACAACCTCCACAAAAAAATGTACTGGGTTGATTAAGCAGTATATGATCTAAAAACAAGGCTAGTAGTAAATACACCTCTCTGAACTCAGAGTTTGAGTGAAGGAAGAAAGCAAAGAAAGTTAGCCATTTAGTACAACCACTAACTGTGGGGAGGGGAGGACAGAGCTATTTTTCTATCTCTTCTCATGATTTAAATCTCTAAGAATCCTATTTATTATTGTCTGCTTTGTATATTTGATGCCTGACAGAACCCTTCTTAAAATCCTGGAATTGAAGTAGGAATGAAGACAATATAGGACCAGTAAGGAGTCTCAAGATTTCTTCTGTCTGACCTCACACTAGGAATTGCTGTGAAATAAATCACTAAAGAAAACTCAACTACAGTTCTCAATGCTTTAGGGAAAATGCAGGAATATTAGAAGAGAAAATTTTATTGGGTAAGAACTTTTTTTTCCAAATAGTTTAGCACAATTAAAATTGTACTTACTTTTAAGAGATGAGAGAATCTGATACACTAGTTGATAGCTCATTTTAAGAGCAGATGATACACTCTTTTTATGGTCCCCTATCATTACTGAATTCTAAAATGTGGCTCATAATGAAAATAATCCAAGAACCGTAGTGTTTAAATAAAGAGAAAATTGGGGGCACAGAGGAAGAAATACCAAAGAAATATCAGCTATAATTTAGTACCTCTGTTTAAATGCCTGACTATAGTATGTTTAAATGTGTTTTTAAATGTTGAGTCCCTAAAAAAAAAAGCTGTCTCTCCAAATACGACAGAAAGAGTCCATAGAAGATAGTCCTATAAAAAGTACTGAAGAGAATAATCAACAACAACAACAACAAAATACAAATATCAGCAAGGAAAAGGAAAAATTATAAAGATTAGAATTAGCTTCTGAATAATAAATGATCATTCTATTCTTTTATGGTTTGTTTTGCTGCTAGATTTTGAAGGAAGAAAAAGCAGAGCTATGATAAAAGAATCTTAGAGGATAAATGAGAATTTTTAAGCTAAACAAATAGCTGAAAGTCTTTCCTAGAAGAGAAAAATGTCAAAATTCACCCAAAAACCATTTGAAAAGATTATATACCAAACTGCAGTAGAACCCGCATCTCTAAAGCACAAGAGCCCTAGTGGGCCTCTGAAGCTATCAGAAGGTTCAAGGAACTATCTCAGCATGTCTACCATGATACTCCTTTCAATTAGAAAGCATTCTACTACTATGTGAACAAGTGCCACAAGAAAAAAAATTTTTAAGTAAGTAGAATATTTAAAGGTTAATAAATTAGACATCACATAAAATATGTAAAAGTCCAATTCCTACTTATTAAAAAATTAAAGGTCAGAAGAATGAAAAGCAGTATGGCACAGAGGTTAAGAGCAAGGACTCTGGAGTCAGACAAACATAAGGTTGGGTTCTGAATTCAGCACCTAGTAACTATATAACCTTAGATAAGTTACTTACCATAATTTATACCTCTTATCTTCAATCTCCTCATCTCAAAGATAGGGAGAATTATAATATCTACCTTAAAAAATTATTAAAATTAGATGAAATAATAGATGTAAAGCAGTTTAGCACAAGTCCTGGCACACAGTAAATATACAATAAATGGAAGCTCACTTTAATTTTCCTACTATTGAAGTCTTGCTCAAACTTATAAATTATCTTTTCAATTAGTGCTTGATTGTCATAATTTGTCATGCTCTGCAATCTTAATGAAAATACTTTATTAGAAAAGTATATAGTTAAATAGTTAGCAATACCTACAGTACTCCTAGCTCTTCATAACACTCACCATAGCCCAAACATCTTTCATCAGCTATTCGCAACTTATGTAATTTGTGTACCTTGAAGAAACAGAGAGCTTTGTATGAAAGCCTTACAGAAAACAAATCTATAAAGTAATAACTAAGTTCATAATACCTAAACTGTCTTTTGGTGTACAACTTATAAATTAGCACTGCCACGGAAATTCTAGGGCTAGCCAGCATTTCAAAAGATTCTGAATTTTCACAAGAAATATATAAAGGTGCATACTTCATCTCTCATACTATCACAATATATAAGGAAGGACTGAAAAATGTCATTTCACAAGTCCATCCAATTTTTTCCCAAGTATGCAAATAATATCAGTAAGTAAAACAGAATTTGTTTAACATTACTTACTAATATTATGAAATCACACTTCAACATATAATATGTTAAACTAAAGGAGAAACAAATTTTGTAGTGCAGTGAGATGAAACAGAAAGTATACCGGCCTGAGAATATCATTTATTGATTGTTTCTCTACATGGTTATTTTCTCTGGTTCTTAATTTTTTCAATCACAAATTGTGAGTTCCTCCCCCACATATTGGTAGCAAGGTAGATATAAGATTGAAATAATTTAATAAATGGGGAAAAACTCTGAAAAACTGATAAGAGCTAATAAGACATACTTGATGCTAAGAGCAAATTTTTAAAGAAATGGAACCCTTGTTGAAAGATAACAATTACATCTGGTAATAAAGCTATAAATAACAAGCAAAAAAATTACAATGCTAATTTAGTTTTATTTTGCTGTAATTGGGATGAATGCTTTTCTAAAACTGTGCTATGTAACTTATTTTTTTCTTGATCAAAACTTTTTTTTCTTTTTTATTTTGTTAACAATGGTCATTTGTTTATTTAGGCTGCACCGGGTCTTTTTTAGGGTTCCTATAAATCTATTCTTATCCCAGATGATATAATTCAAAATATTACTTTCTAAATCAGTTTCTTAAGCTACAAAGAAAAAAATTTTTAATTTTTGAATTACTTTCTTAAAGAGATTCACAGATTTCCTAAGTTTGCTCTTTTCTTTTACTAAGCTATATTTTAAGTGAATAAATTATCACTCAACTAAAACATTACTGGCTTAAAGAAGTCTTAAGGTTACAAGAATACCGGGGTGTCCAGAAAGTCTTACCACCACAATATTTGGAATATGTAATTTTCTAAAACTTCAAACATAGGCAAACTTAAGAAAAACATGAATAAATATAATTAAGCCATTTAGGGGAATTCCAAGAACCAGGAACTAACTTTTTTTTAACAGAATATAGTTACACTGTGTCGATATTTCTCTAATAATCTCCGGTGCCAATAGATGAAAGCAGGAGAAAGATGGTTTACCGTCTCAAAAGTTTTGCACATGTCTCCCACTAGGCTCTTTCTTGCCTAATGTCCAAAGTTTATAAGGATCTGGAAATATTCTCCCAGAAAAACAGATATGAACCACATACAGAGGTAAAACCTACACTAAAATACAGTTTACTTGTTTAAAAAGAAATGTATGCATCCCACATACTGCTAGTTTGATATTTCTAAAACTCTTGACCCTTTTCTTCATTATTTAACAAGACTGATTGGTATCATGTGTTTTCTGTTTTTCTTCTCAACTTTATCCGGAAATTAAAAGGCTAAACTATCTTCATTAAAAGGCAACTTACTTAGATCACTACCTTTAGATCCTAGAATGCAAATAAAATTTCTAAAAAATGCCACTTCTTTTCTGTACAGCTGAAACTAACACAACATTGTAAATCAACTATACTTCAATATAAAATTAAAAATTTTTAATTAAAAAATAAAAACAAGTAAATAAAATTTTTAAAAGGTAAAAAAATGACATTTCTGGGAATGAATGAGTAATTTTGGTTTAGTCAATAGTTAAACTTTAAGTTAAAATTAAAAACCAATAAATAGGGCTTCCCTGGTGGCACAGTGGTTGAGAGTCCGCCTGCTGATGCAGGGGACACGGGTTCGTGCCCCGGTCCGGGAAGATCCCACATGCCGTGGAGCAGCTGCGCCCGTGAGCCATGGCCGCTGAGCCTGCGTGTCCGGAGCCTGTGCTCCGCAACGGGAGAGGCCACAACAGTGAGAGGCCCGCGTACCGCAAAATAAATAAATAAATAAATAAATAAATTTTTCTCCCTTTCATCTTTCTGAAATAATGAAATCCTAGCTAAGTAAAATGAAAATAAGACAAACAGCATCATGTCAAAGTCTCAGTGTCCTAGTCTAGACAGCAAGCCCCACAAAGAAAACATCTATCCAAAGCTATACCCTAAACAGTTCTCCAATTTTCTTATTTGAAGCTTGTGATATCTCTTCTCCTGATTGTCCCCAAAATTACAGAGCAGATAATTGGTTCTGATGGAGGAAAAGACATTTCAATCAAGGAGACTGGAGATGTAACTCTGCTGAGAAGCAATCTCTTTCTTATAGTCAGGAAACATGTATTGAGCGTTTAGTATGTGCCCAGTACTGTGCAAGGAAAAATAATAAAATGTAGGGTCCCTGCCCTCATGAAGCTTATTGTCAGGGAAGCAGAGAAACTAAAAATCACAGTATAGTGTGATGAGTGCTATGATACAGGAACAGGCTGCTTAGCAAGACAAAGAAAGGGATCAAATGCAGATG
This sequence comes from Mesoplodon mirus, assembly GCF_964341445.2. NCBI lineage: Eukaryota > Metazoa > Chordata > Mammalia > Artiodactyla > Ziphiidae > Mesoplodon > Mesoplodon mirus. Next base: position 98,418,780 of record NC_138982.1, on the reverse strand, counting down.
TGGCAGGTGGAATCAAAGAAGAAATGAGCTCAATGTTAAATATAATGAGCTCAATATAAGTCAGTAAAGGAGAAAAGGAGAATTGTTCCCAAGATGAGAGAACAAAAAGCATGAGCTCAGAGAAATAAAACAGCATTATACATTCAGTGAACTACCAATAGTTTCCTAAATCTAAAGCACAGCATGAATATGGAAGAGTGGACAGACACAAAGCTAGAGATAGTCAAAGGTGAAATCATCATGGACCTTGTATGCCAAGGTAAGGAATTTGAACTTTATCCTAAAGTTTATGTGGAGCCATAGGAAGATGTTAAACTGGAGAGTGACAAGTAACATCTGCCTTTTAGAATGAATACTTCAGCAACAATACAGAGAAATAACCTGGAAGAAAAAGACTATGCTCAGGAAGCCCAATCAAATTACGATCCTAATAATAAAGGCACAAAGTTATCAGGGCTTGAACTGAGGCAGTGGCAATAAAGGTGAAGAAAAGATCATTTCAAGACAGATTTAGGAGGTACAAATAACTAGACATGATAAATGATTGGATACAAAGGATAAGGAAAAAAGAGGAGCCAGGACAATTTCCAAGTTCTAATTTGAAGAACTAAGTGTAAAGAGGAGTCATATATTCAGACAGGGAGGAGATACAGAAATAGGAACAAGTCTGAGAACAAAGACGATGCATCCACTTTGGAACACGTTAAATATAGGACACCTGGAGCTGAGGGAAAAAATCTGGACTAACTAGTAGTTCATCCCAGTAAGTGAACAGAACAACACACACACAGTAAAAACCAAATTAGAATCTTATTGGGACTCTTTACTTCACATTGTATTTAAATTTCATGGACACATAATCTAGCTGCTAACAATTTCTGGTGAGAAAAACTATTCCAAGAGAATGAAACATTACACTTTTCCAATCATGCTGATCTAATTGAAAAAAGGACAGACATGGGATGAGGGGACAGATGTCATTTGGAAGAGAGCTAAAGCTTCTTTTCAAGAGAATCAAAGGGATTGGAAGGGTCATGCCTTTAGCCCCCTTTATTTAGATCCAGCAGCACAGTAGGGGAATAGCTCACCTGTACTAAGGAGGTAAAACACTGGACTCCAGGACAATGAGAGCAAACTGCTTCATAAATTACTGAAGCTAAGTTGTCTGACTCTAAGATTTTGGGTGCTTTAGAAAGTTAAATTTACATCAGATACGATCAAGTATGGAAATTCCTGTTATATAGCTTTTTATGTTTTTGCCTTTTTTAAAAGAAGTGTCCTTGGTGAAAAGGGAACCCTCCTCTGCACTGCTGGTGGGAATGTAAATTGATACAACCACTATGGAGAACAGTATGGAGGTTCCTTAAAAAACTAAAAATAGAACTATCATATGATGCAGCAATCCCACTACTGGGCACGTACCCTGAGAAAACCATAGTTCAAAAAGACACATGCACCCCAATGTTCACTGCAGCACTATTTACAATAGCCAGGACATGGAAGCAACCTAAATGTCCATCGATAGATGAATGGATAAAGAAGATGTGGGACATATATACAATGGAATATTACTCAGCCATAAAAAGAAATGAAGTTGAGTTATTTGTAGTGAGGTGTATGGACCTAGAGTCTGTCATAGAGAGTGAAGTGAGTCAGAAAGAGAAAAACAAATACCATATGCTAATGAATATATATGGAGTCTAAAAAAAAATGGTACTGATGAACCTAGTGGCAGGATAGGAATAAAGACGCAGACATAGAGAATGGTCTTGAGGACACGGGGAAAGGGAAGGGTAAGCTGGGACGAAGTGACAGAAGCATCAACATATACACACTACCAAATGTAAAATCGATAGCTAGTGCGAAGCAGCCGCACAGCACAGGGAGATCAGCTCGGTGCTTTGCGACCACCTAGAGGGGTGGGATAAGGAGGGTAGGAGGGAGACGCAAGACGGAGGGGATATGGGGATCTATGTATGCATATGGCTGATTCACTTTGTTGTACAACAGAAACCAACACAGCATTGTGAAGCAATTACACTCCAATAAAGATGTATTTTTAAAAAGTGTCCTTTTTTAAAAAAACAATTAATGCACAATACTATGTTCAGATGTTTTGACAGAGTTCTTTAATATTTAAAATAATTGTGCTGAAAGTTAACAGGTTTCCACTGGATCTTGGCTTAAAGCACTTATAAATTGTTATCAGATTACAGACCAAATAACCAAAGCACCATCTAGCTAATGACAGGATATTCTAATTGAAAGCAAAATACCTCCCCTAAAAAATACTCATTTAAGGGTTAAAACTGTAAGTGGAAATACATTAAAAATATTATTAATATGTTACAGATGACAAATTCCCAGAGCTAATTCCTAATTTTTAGCCTCAAACTTCATATATAATTCTTTTAAAAAATATAGAACAAAACTTGTTAGTTTTCAAAATTAAACCGCATATTTATTATCAAAAATCTGGGAGTAATATTTCAAAATCATCTCCTTTTTTAAAAAAAATGCATGTAAAATACAAGGAAGCTCACAAAGTCAAAAGTAGTAAGGACCCAGGTTAAATAATACTTAAAAGGTATGTTAAAGATGCAGAAAATTAAAAAGATCTACAGATAGACAGATACACATACCTGTTTTATTTTCTGCATCTTTAACATACCTTTCAAAAAATATTTAATCTAGGTCCTTACCCATCTATATATATCTAGTTCTTCACTTTATATCATATGTGAATCTCTAAAAATATGTACATGTGAATCAAATTATTAAGCTAAATGCACTAAGAATACTTGCTTTTAAAAATAATTCTATGTCAATCTAATGAAATGTAGAATCATTAACTTTGTAAATTAAGATTGTCAACTTTAAGATTTGAGGGAGTCACACCTGTATATGCAGATTGTCTTAAAGATCATTTCCAACAATCTTATTTTAAGACTATTGGACTTAAATTATTTCAAATGCGGTAAGTTGAACAAAATCAATACTGAACAACATACCTTTCAGATAAATTAAGGCTTTGGTGAAGAGGTTCTAATTTTTGACATGTCTCTAGGCTGTCAACAGATGTCGAAGGCAATGAGTCTGAGTGCACCTTGTTGGCATCACATAAATTAGCATCATTTTTAGGTAGGGTCTTTCTGAATTTTCGTCCTAAATCCGTCCATAGGACATTCGTCAACATAACTTTGAGTTGCCTGTTACACACATAAATAATTAATACATATAGTACTAAACATTATATAATACATGAATTCATCACAAATTGTAACAAATGAAAACCTCCAGGAATTCTAAATTCAGTTCTTCAAGAAATTAACCAGAGTAGTAAATATCATAAGTAAAATATATGCCTAATCATTCTCAAATATACATGAAAAACTAAAGCACATTTCACTTAAATTGGGACTTTCTTCAGAATTCTATCTAGTATACTACATATGTGGTCACACACATGTACAGCTGTTGGATTGCTGGTAACCAATCTGTGCCTGATCACACTATAAGTGGAACAACAACACACATCTACACATCATGTCACACAGGCAACCGCTTTCTGCACTAAAAATGTATTCTTGTTTTAGTATTTGATTTGGAAAACATAATTAAAACTAAGGGTAACAGTACAACATCTACAATCTTAACCCTACATAGTCTTAAGATACATTTAATTTTACCTTAATTCTAAAAATATGTCAGCTTAAAACACTTACTGTACCTACACCAATTTCAAAAGTAAAACTGATAAATCCAAACACTTCCAGCTCTGCCTCATTACATTTTGCCCATTATTCATTCAACATATCTATGTGCTGATAATACTTGAAGAACTGTGTTCAGTTCTAGAACCATGAAATATAGTTTCTTCAGGACTGTGAACAGGCTACCAAGTAGATGTGAGACAATGTCAAATGAGGAATGGCTGGAAGAATTGGAAATGTGTGATCAGAAGAGTGTCTATTCTATTCCCTAGTACCAGTTTTAGGCACTGTTTGTTTAACAAATGTTAAGAATATTAAGAAACAGAAAGCAAAGTGTTCCTGTATTTTTAATATAAAACAGAGCTCAAAGAAATCACTTGTTTGCCGCAGCCACTTGGGGCTGTATCTTCAGATCATCTGGAAGAAGCAGGATAGAAGTCTCCAGAGGAACCTCTGTAGAACGCACTGAAACTCCAAACACTTTAAGTTTATAGATTTCAGAATTATCATTAAAGAATAAAGAGATGAGTGACATTTCTATGAATGAATAATAATTCATTCTTCGTTCAACAAATACTTACCAAATACCTTCTAGCAAAACAACTGTACTAGTAGAATCTGTAGATTCAGCAACAAACAAAAGAGTTACAGTTCCTGCCTTCATGGAGCTTACATTCCAAAGAAGAATTACCCGATTAGTTATTTAATTACAACTATGATGAGCAACATGAACAGAAAATACAGGTGCTGCATTTCTTCTGAACCAGATCAGGGAAGGTTTTACTGAGAATATGACATTTACGCTGAAACTGTCCAAAGGAAACAAGTGGAAAATGGAGAGTGGTTCAAAAAGGAGGACAAAATGTAAATGCTCAGACATGAGTAAAGCTTGTTCAAGGAAATTAAAGGACTTACCTGGCTCAAGTGCTTAGCGTGAAGAGGAAATTTGTATAAGATAAGGATGGGCAGTTAGGCAGGACCCTGTGGACTATACTGAGGATTTGAAACTTTAATGTCAACAACAATATCAATCCCCTAGCTTTAACAAGAGAATCATGAGACCAGAGCTGTATTTTTAAAAGATGACTTTGATCTTTTATGAATAATAAAGAAAACACCAAGAGAAAAGGGTAATAATGAATTTAGAGAGGAAATGGTGACTTAGGGATAGTTTAATGGAATGGTGGGAGCAGAAATGGGAAAGAAAAGGGACACAGACACAGCAAATATAGGCAGTTGACAAACAGCTACAAAAGGGGGATATAGGACAAGAGCTGAAGATAAATGTGAGATGCAAGAAAGGTCTTCTTAGTTATTGGTTGGTTAGTTAGCTTAAGATAGAAAATATCTGTGTAAGTTTCAGTGCTTATGGGAAGAGGTCAACAGACTAGGAGAGGTTGAAGATACAGGAGACAGGATAATTAACTTTATAATTAAGTTTCTTAAGAAGTAGCATAAAAAGAGCTAATATTTACTGAACATGCACCATATACCAGGAAGTATGTTAAGACCTCTACAATGATTTACACTTCATTTAATCCTCACAACTACTCTGTGAAGTACAATGGTAATTATTCTTCTGCAACTGAGAAGACCAAGAATAGAATGATTAATAACTAAGTCCATAGTAAAATGGGTGAGTGGTGAGAGCGGGATCCAGATCCACACACTCTCAACTCTGTTGCCAGTACTCTTAACTGCTCCACTGTGCTGGTTTATGTTGGGAGAAGAACCCCTTTTCCTTCTTCCAGAAACCAAGATCATTTTTTCAAAGTGATACAAAAGGTAAAAGAACACAGGCTTGAGGGGAGAAAAGGCTTCAAATCATCACTGGGGAGAGGGGGAACACAAGCTGACTAGAGAAACACACTAGGATTTTCTTGAAGTTGAGGAATCCAGTAGGGTTAATAACCACAAATTTATAAGGGCATAAACATACTGTGTTTTGTGATTTTTTTTCCCATCACTGCTCAGCCACCTTGGTGTCAGCACAATGCAAACAGATAATTAGGTTCACAAATGATTATTAATTATGAAGGAAAAAGGCACCTTTATAACTAAAAATCTGGTAGCTACCACCTTAACCAAGTGATCAAATGTAAGGCCACCAACAGTGGGACAAGCAGACATTACATATCCTCTGATATGATGCAATAAGCAAATGACATCAGCTATGAAGTACTTTTGCCAAAAATGTTAACATGAACGTAATCATGAGGACAAACCCACTTATAAAAATCTAGAATGTAGGACATTCCACAAGACAATTGGCCTGAACTCTTCAAAAAAGTCAATGTCATGGTTTAAGGGGGTCAGGGGGAGGCAGGGGCTATTCTAAGATTAAGAGACTAATGAGATATAATAACCAAAAAATAAAATGCATGAACCTCAATTTGATCCTAGATTTTTTTAACACAAGACATTTTGGGGGACATTTAGAGAATTCTGATTCTAGACTTTATATTGCATGATAATATGACATTATTATAAATTTTCTTCATAATGTATTGTGGTTATCATGTAAAAGAATTTTCTTGTTCTTAAGAAGTGCAGGCTAAAGTATTCAGAGGTGAAGTGCCTGACATCTGTGACTTACTTTCAAATGGTTCTGGGAAAAAAAATGTATACATGAATGTGCATATGTGATATGCACTTACATACATGTATGAAAAGAGACTGAGAGAAGGCAAATTTGGGAAAGCGTTAACAACATCTTGTGTGTTTGTTATGCTCTTAACAAAATAATCCCGCCTGGAATCCTGTACCAAAAATATATGAAACGGGAAAAAAGTTATGCATGAAGATATTCATCACAGTATTATTTATAAAAGCAACAAAATGAAAGCAAACTTAAATTCCCAACAATAGGGACTTCCCTGGTGGTCCAGCGGTAAATAATTCGCCTTCCAATGCACGAGACACAGGTTCAATCCCTGGTCGGGGAACTAAGATTCCACATTCCACATGGCAACTAAACCCTCGCACTGCAACTACTGAGCCCACGCACCTCAACTAGAGAGAGGGGAAAAAAGAAACAGCATGCTACAATGCACACACATGCCACAACTAGAGAGAAGCCTGTGCACCACCAACAAAAGATCCCATATGCCGCAACAAAGATCCCATGAGCCACAACGAAGACCCGACACAGCGAAAAATTTAAAAATTTTTAAAATTAAAAACATAAAAATTCCCAGCAATAGCAGAATGGTTAAGTAAACAATGATAAAGCCACTTAATGGAATGTTACTTATTAGTCTCTTAAAATCTTCTACTTTAAATTTTAAGAGTGACTGGCTGTGTTTTTTTCTATCAACTTGTCTTTATTCCTATTTTCTACATTAAGCGAGTACTATACTATTTATATAAAGAGAAATCTCAACCAATTAATTTTGTAAAGAATGGTAAACATCTTTACCTAGCCAAAAACTATCTATTGATGAGTGAAAAAAAAAATATTTTTTACATTCAGGACTACTCTTTTATAGGTTTTACAACTGTACAACTTAAAATGCTAAATGATCAAATGAAAATACTTCTAAAATCTTAAGGATATATAAGGTATACTTTTCGTCTGAGAAAACTACTGACTATTAGTAATTTGCTAAATTATTTGGGAAAATATCCCAGTGGTAATTTTAATAATTTTAAATATGAAAATACCCAATGTTGGGAAATGCCATTTTTCTATTCACCCAAACCAAATAAGAATCACCACTGGTGATTTTACTGGTAATTCTAATAGTTGGTTCTAAGTGAAAAAGACAATCTGAAAATACTTATTTCATGTTCATAAATTTGCTTTACTGTAATCTGACTGACTAATAATATCCTAAGGCAGAAGTCAGCAATCTTTTCCCCCCAAATTAAAGGTAAAAATTTTTTAAATTTCTAAATATTTAAATATATTTGAACACTTCACAAGAAAGACATATGAAGAGCGAATATGCACATACAAAGGTGCTCAATATCATTAACCTCATCTTTCCAGTCTTTAAAAAAAGTTTGTCTTGGGCTTCCCTGGTGGCACAGTGGTTGAGAGTCCGCCTGCCAATGCAGGGGACACGGGTTTGTGCCCCGGTCTGGGAGGATCCCACATGCCGCAGAGCGGCTGGGCCCGTGAGCCATGGCTGTTGAGCCTGCACGTCAGGAGCCTGTGCTCCACAACGGGAGAGGCCACAACAGTGAGAGGCCCACATACCACAAAAAAAAAAAGTTTCTCTTTTCAAAAAAGGGGGGAGGACAGCAAAATACTTCAACAGACACTTTAGAGAAGATACAAAAGAACAAAAAGCCCATGAAAAGATGCTCAACATCATCATTCATCAAGGAAATGCAATTAAAACCACAATAAGATATCACTACACATACATTAAAAGGGATGATGACAGAGATTGACCATACAAGTGCTGGCAGGAGGGTGGAGGAAGTAAAACTCTTCTGCACTGCTGATGGGGATGTAAGGTGGCAAAATTACTTTTGGAAAACATTTGGCAGTTGCTTAACAAAGTTGAAAATGTACTTTCAATGACCCAGCAACCCATCTTCTAGGTATTTAACCAGAAGGAAAAAAAACATGTCCACAAAGGGACTTGTACATGGATATTCACAGCAGCTTTATTTTTTTTTTATTTTTTTTTTTTTTGCTGTACGCGGGCCTCTCACTGTTGTGGCCTCTCCCGTTGCGGAGCACAGGCTCCGGACGCACAGGCTCAGTGGCCATGGCTCACGGGCCCAGCCGCTCCGCGGCATATGGGATCCTCCCAGACCGGGGCACGAACCCGTATCCCCTGCATCGGCAGGCGGACTCTCAACCACTGCGCCACCAGGGAGGCCCTCACAGCAGCTTTATTAATAGTAGTATTAATTTTTCACAGAACTAGAACCAAAAAAAGTTTAAATTTGTATGGAAACATAGAAGACCGCAAATAGCCAAACCAATCTTGAGAAACAGAAACAGAGCTGGAGGAATCAGGCTCCCTGACTTCAGATTATATTACAAACCTACAGTAATCAGAACAGTATGATACTGGCACAAAAACAGAAATACAGATCAATGGAACAGGATAGAAAGCCCAGAGATAAACCCATGCACATATGGTCACCTTATCTTTGATAAAGGAGGCACAAATATACAATGGAGAAAAGACAGCCTCTTCAATAAGTGGTGCTGGGAAAACTGGATGGCTACATGTAAAAGAATGAAATTACTCCATAATACCATACACAAAAATAAACTCAAAATGGATTAAAGACCTAAATGTAAGGCCAGGCACTATAAAACTCTTAGAGGAAAACATAGGCAGAACACTCTATGACATAAATCACAGCAAGATCCTTTTTGACCCACCTCCTAGAGAAATGGAATTAAAACAAAAATATACAAATGGGACCTAATGAAACTTAAAAGCTTTTGCACAGCAAAGGAAGCCATAAACAAGAGGAAAAGACAACCCTCAAAATGGGAGAAAATATTTGCAAACGAAGCAACTGACAAAGGATTAATCTCCAAAATATACAAGCAGATCATGAAGCTCAATATCAAAAAAACAAACAACCCAATCCAAAACTGGGCAGAAGACCTAAACAGACATTTCTCCAAAGAAGATATACAGATTGCCAACAAATACATGAAAGGATGCTCAACATCACTAATCATTAAAGAAATGCAAATCAAACCTACAATGAGGTATCACCTCACACCGGTCAGAATGGCCATCATCAAAAAATCTACAAACAATAAATGCTGAAGAGGGTGTGTAGAAAAGGGAACCCTCCTACACTGCTGGAGGGAATGTAAATTGATACAGCCACTATGGAGAAGAGTATAGAGGTTCCTTAAAAAACTAAAAATAGAACTACCATACAACCCAGCAATCCCACTACTGGGCATATACCCTGAGAAAACCATAATTCAAAGAGTCATGTACCACAATGTTCATTGCAGCTCTATTTACAATAGCCACGACATGGAAGCAACCTAAGTGTCCATCGACAGATGAATGGATAAAGAAGATGTGGCACATATATACAATGGAATATTATTCAGCCATAAAAGGAAATAAAGTTGAGCTATTTGTAGTGAGGTGGATGGACCTAGAGACTGTCATACAGAGTGAAGTAAGTCAGAAAGAGAAAAACAAATACCATATGCTAACACGTATATATGGAATCTAAAAAAAAAAAAAAAAAAAGGTTCCGATAAACCAAGGAGCAGGACAGGAATAAAGACGCAGACAGAGAGAACGTACTTGAGGACACGGGGAGGGGGAAGCGTAAGCTGGGACGAAGTGACAGAGTAGCAATGACATATATACACTACCAAATGTAAAATAGATAGTTAGTGGGAAGCAGCCCCATAGCACAGGGAGATCAGCTCGGTGCTTTGTGACCACCTAGAGGGGTGGGATAGGGAGGGTGGGAAGGAGATGCAAAAGTGAGGGGATATGGGGATATATGTATGCATATAGCTGATTCACTTTGTTATACAGCAGAAACTAACACAACATTGTAAAGCAATTATACTCCAATAAATATGTTAAAAAAAAAAACAGAAACAGACTCAGAGACATAGAAAACCAATTTATGGTTACCAAATGGGAGGGAGAGGTGGCGAGGGACAAATTAAGAGTATGTGATTAACCGGTATAAACTACTATACATAAAACAGATAAGCAAGAAGGATTTACTGTATAGCACAGGAAATTATATTCAGTGTCTTGTAATAACCTATAATGGAATATAATCTGAAAAAATATACAACTGAATCATTTTGCTGTACACCTGAAACACAGTATTGTAAATCAACTATACTTGAATTTAAAAAATTACTGATCACAGATCACCATAACAAATATAATAATAATGAAAAAGTTTGATATATTGGGAGAATTACCAAACTGTGACACAGAGACACAAAGTGAGCAAATGTTTCTGGAAAAATGCTACCGACAGACTTGCTAAATGCAGGGTTGCCTGCAACATTCAATTTGTAAAAAATGCATTATCTCCAAAGCGCGATAACGTGAAGCACAATAAAACAAGGTATGCCTGTACCTTATGACTGGTATCCTTATAAAAATGGCAGAAACAGACAAACACAGAAGGAAGACAACATGAAGACATACAGGAAAAACATGTAAATATGGAGGACTGAATGCATGAAGAAGAGAGGAGAGGGACATGGAACAGATTATTCCTTAATGCCTTCAAAGGAAGCACAGCCTAGAGGACACCTTGATTCACATGAAATGTGAATGGATTAAATAATCTAGTCAAAGGTCGAGATAGTGAGAGTAGATTAAAAAAAAAAACCAAGACCTTCTGTGTTCTGAATGTTTGTTTCACCTCAAAATTCATATTTTGAAATCCTAACCCCCAAAGTGATGGCAGTAGGACGTGGGGCCTTTGGGAGGTGACTGGGTCATGAGGGTAGAGCCCTCATGAATGGGATTAGTGCTCATAAAAAAGGTTCAAGAGAGTACCCCTTCCACCCTTTGAGGATACAGTAAAAAGATGGCCATCTAAGAACCAGGAAGCCCTCACCAGATACTGAATCTGGGAGTGCTATGATCCTGGGCTTCCCAGGAATTATAACACTTTTGAAAAATAAATGTTTTTTGTTTGTAAGCCACCTAGTCTTATGGTATTTTGTTATAACAGTCTAAACAGACTAAGATAAGGTCCAACGATATGCTCTCAACCAGAGACACACTTTGGACTCAAAGAAATAAACAGGTTCAAAGTAAAAGGATGGAAACAGGTATACCATGCAAACAGCAACCTTAAGACAGGTGGAATGGCTCTATCAGTATTAGACAAAATAGACTTTAAAGCAAAAAAAGAAAAAGTCTGTAGAAACAATGAGGGACATTTCATTGACAAAAGGGTTAATTCATCAGTAAGATATACTGACTATAAATACACATATACTTAAAACAGGACCACAAGGCTCATTAAGCAAAAACTAACAGAAAGGAGAAATTAACAATTCAACAGTAATAGTTCAACACTTAAAACCCCAGTCTTGATAGAACAACAAAAAATCAGCAAGGATACAGAAGGCTTGAATAACACCATCAACCAACGCATCCACAGACCACTCTAACAAACAGGAACAGAATGCACATTCTTCTCAAACACATGGAACATTCTCCAAGAAAGACCACATGCCAGGCCACAAATAAACCTCAATGATTTTACAAGAAGTGAAATCATACAAAACGTTCTCAGACCACAGTGGAATTCAATTAAAAATGAACAACAACAAAACTAAGTCATGAGGATATAATGTACAACATGGGGACTATGGTTAATAATACTGTATTGTATATTTGAAAGTTGTTAAGAAAGTAAATCTTAAAAGTTGTCATCACACACAAAAAAATCTGTAACTATGTGAGTGATGGATGTTACCTATACTTACTGTGGTGATCATTTCATAGTATATACAAGTTAAGAATCATTATGTTGTATACCTGAAACTAATATAATGTTATATGTCAATTATATCTCAATAAAAGAAGAAAATCTTTGAAATTTAAAAATACATAGAAATTAAACAATTCACACCTTCAAAAGAAGTGAACCAATCATACCAGGAATTAGAAAATACTTTTGAGCTTAATGAAAAGAAAATCACAACATACCAAAATTTATGAGGTGCAGCTAACGCAGTGCTTAGAATAAAACTTAAAACTAAACACCTATACTAGAAAAGAAGACATCTCAAATCAATAACCTAACCATGTACCTTAAGAAATTAGAAAACGAAGCACAAACTATGTCCAAAACAAAGAGAAGAAATAGAAAATAAGATTATAGTGAAAATAAATGAAATAGAATATAGAAAACCTACGGAGAATATTGATAAAACCAAAAGTTGGTTCTTTGAAAAGATCAACAAAATTTACAAATATCTAGGTAGACTGAACAAAAAAAAAAAAAAGAAAGAAAACACTCAAATTATTAAAATGAGGAATGAAAGATGGGTCATCACTAACAATATTACAGAAATTTTAAACAGTATAATAGAACACTATAAACAAATGTATGGCAACAAATCAGATAAATAAAATACACAAATTCCTAGAAAAACAGAAGCTACCAAAACAGACTCATAAAAAAAAACAGAAAATCTCAACAGACTTATAACAAGGAAAAATCTGAATTTCTAACTGGAAAACTTCACACACACACACACACACACACACACACACACACACCCCCCACCAATGAATGACCAGATGGATTCACTGGTGAATTTTATCAAACATTTAAACAAGAATTAATACCAATCCTTCAAAACCTCTTCCAGAAAACAAAGGAAGAGACAACACTTTTCACCTCATTCTACAAGGCTATTATTAGCCTGATTCCAAAGCCAGACAAAGACAACATAAGAAAATAGCAAGTTATTTTCCCTTCTGAATACAAACATAGATATCCTCAATAAAATCCTAGCAAACTGAAACCAGTAACATGTAAATGGGATCATAAATCAGAATCAAGTGAGATTTACCCCAGGAATGCAAAGTTGGTTTAAAATCTAAAAATCAATTTATATAATACATTATATTAATAAAGGATACAAATTACATGATATAAATGCAGAAAAAGCATTTGACAAAATCCAACACACATTCATCATAAAAAGCCTCCCACAAATTAAGAACAGAAGGGAACTTCCTCAACATGAAAAAGGGCATGTCTTAGTCTGTTCAGGCTATAACAAAACATCACAGACTCAGCAGCTTATAAACAACAAACATTTATTTCTCACGGTTCTGGAGGCTGGGAAGTCCAAGATCAGGGTGCTGGCCAACATGGTCATGCTCTGGTGAAGGCCCTCTTCTGGGTTGCAGACTGTGGACTCCTCACAGTGTCCTCACGTGGTAGAAGGCACCAGGAAGCTCTGTGAGGTCTCTTTTATAAAAAGAGCACTAATCCCGTTCATGAGGGCTCCACTCTCATGACTTAAGCACCCGCTCAATGGCCCCACCTCCAAACACCATCACATTGGGCATTAGGATTTCAACATATGAATTTTGGGGAGATATTGTACAAACATTCAAACCATAGCAAGGCATCTATAAAAAAACCCATAACTAACATCATACTTAATGGTGAAATACTGAATGCTTTCCCTCTGATAGTGGGAACAAAACAAAGATTTCCACTCTCACCACTTCCATTATACATTGTACATTCTAGCCAGGACAATTAGGCAAGTGGAAAAAATTAAAGGCCTCCAGCTGAAAAGGAAGCAGTAAAGCCATCTTTGTTTGCAGATGACATGATCTTGTATATACAAAATTCCAAGCAATCTACTAAAAATTTCTAGAACCGGACAAACAGGGTCACAGTATATAAATCAGGGTCAACATATATAAATAAATGGGTTTTCTACACACTAGTAATGAACCATCTAAAATTAAAATTAAGAAAACACTTCCATTCACAACAGCATCAAAAAGAAAATACTTGGGAATAAATTTAACAATAAATGTCCAAGACACACTGAAAGTTACAAAACACTGTTGACAGAAATTGAATAAGACCTAAATAAATGGAAAGATATATTCATGAATCAGAAGATTTAATTTGTTAAGACAGCAATACTCCCCAAATTGGTCTACAGATTCAACACATCCTCCATCAAAATCCTTGTTGGCTGTTTTGCTCAAAATGACCAACTGATTCTAAAACTCAGTTGAAAATGCAAGGAACCCAGAACAACCAAAACAGTCTTGAAAAGGGACCTCCCTGGCGGCCCAGTGGTTAAGACTCCATGCTTCCACTGCAGGGGGCATGGGTTTGATCCCTGGTCGGGGAACTAAGATCCTGCATGTCGCACAGTGAGGCCAGAAAATTAAAAAAAAAAAAAAAGTCTTGAAAAATATTATGAAGTTGGAAGACTCACATTTCCCAATTTCAAAACTTACCACCAAGTTGCAATAATACAGTGTACAGCACACAGTGGTACTGACATAAAAACAGACACATAGATCAATGGACTAGAATTCCAAATCCAGAAATAAACACTTATATTAATGTCAACTGATTTTCAACGAAGGTACCAAGAAAAATTCATACCTCTTCAACAAATGTTGCTGGGACAACTGCATATTCACAAACAAAAATATAAATTTGGATGCCTACCTCATGCCATACCCAAAATTAATTCAAAATGGATAAAATACCTAAATCTAAGAGCTAGAACTAGAAAACTCTTAGACGAAAACCCAAGAGTAAATCATCATGACCTTTGATTAGGCAATAGTTCCTTAGATATGACAACAAAAGCACAGCAACAAAAGAAAAATAGATAAATGGGATTTCATCAAAGTGAAAAAAACTTTCGTGCTTCAAAGGACACCATCAAGAAAGTGAAAAGCTGAGTGAGAGAAAATATTTCCAAATCACATATCTAATAAGGACCTGTATCCAGAATATATAAAGAACTCTTACAACTCAACAATAAAAAGATAAACACCACAATTTTTAAACAGGCAAAGGATCTAAACAGCCATTTCTCCAAAGAAGATATACAAATGACCAACAGGCATGTAAAAAGACACTCAATGTCATTAGGAAATATGTATCAAAACCACAATGCGATTATCATTTCACACCCACTAGGACAACTATGGAAAGAAGGAAGGAAGGGAAGGAGGGACGGAAAATAAGTATTGATAAGGATATGGAGTCACCGATATGTTTATTTCCTAAGGACAATTCACTTGAAAGGTGAGAATTCACACTAAACAGCTTACAGAGTGCTCTGACATAAAATCAAGAATTCCAATTAGGACTTCCCTGGTGGCACAGTGGTTAAGAATCCGCCTGCCAAATGCAGGAGACATGGGTTCGAGCCCTGGTCTGGGAAGATCCTACATGCCGCAGAGCAACTAAGCCTGTGTGCCACAACTACTGCCTGTGCTCTAGAGCCCGCTAGCCACAACTACTGAGCCCATGTGCCACAACTACTGAAGCCCACATGCCTAGAGCCTGTGCTCTGAAACAAGAGAAGCCTGCACACTGCAACAAAGAGTAGCCCCTGCTCACTGCAACTAGAGAAAGGCCGCACACAGCAGCAAAGACCCAATGCAGTCAAAAATAAATAAATAAACTTATTAAAAAAAAGAACTCCAATTAGTCTTCTCATTTGTGCAAACTCCCAATAATTGTAATTTTTACTTTGTTACTGTCACTTTTTATTCATTCACTATTCTAAAAAAGATAATACCCTTTTGCAAAATAACTTTTTAAGCATTTACTGATGTCCAATACTAAAATTTAGCTCTGATTTCCTGCTGGTAATAATTGTAATTTGAATCCCATAGATATTTAATTCCAGCATATCCATTATTCATTAATACTATGACTTTAAGACCACAGTTGCTAAATGGAGCACAAATGATGAATCCAGCATCTTAACAAGTCTATATGTAACTCTTGCTTTATTAGCTAAAGCTTTCAAGATGTTATAAACACACAAAAACAAGGAGTTAAGATGAATTAGAATCACAGAAAGAGCTTAGAAGGAACAGTAGAGGCCACTGAACTCAATCACTGTATTTTAAAAGTTGTGGAAATATGAGAACCAAAAAGGTTAAATGAATCATTCATGGTCACACTATACATAGTATAAGCCCATCCTATATCACACACATACATGTATCTTACCTTTCTGGTGATGTCTTAGAAGTGACAGGACGCCCACGTACACCTTTCTTACTTTTATGGTCTACAGAGAGGACCTTATTTCTTAGGCTCCTTTTCCACTAAGAAAAAAAAAAAACGGAATTTGGAATTTCAATAATAAATATAGCAATATGACAATTAAGAGGCACTTACATTTTCGTTTTATTTAGAAATTCAAGATAAACAGCCAAAGTCATAACAGTTCACAGAGGGGGAAAAATGCAATCTACAAAACACCTGGCATCTTTTGTTAGTGAGGATATAAAAGTCCAATAAATAACAGAAGAAAGACATTTATGGACTTTCCTGGCAGTCCAGTGGTTAAGACTCCACATTCCACTGCAAGTGGTGCAGGTTCAATCCCTGGTTGGGGAACTAAGATCCCACATGCCATGCAGCCAAAACATAAATAAACAGATAGATAGATAGATAGATAGATAAATAAAGGGTCTGGACTTAATTCGTTAAAAAAAAGAAACAGAAAAGACATTTAAAAATGTAAAGGTAATTTTAGTCAGGAAATAGACATTTTAAGATTCAAAAGCTTATACAACTATGAAAAATGGTGGATGTGTTTAAAGGAAATAAAAATAATTACATGCCAAGTTAAACAGAGTCTGTGATTCTGAAATAACTGCATTTATAAACAATTGGAAGGGATTACAACTGATTCCCTATGAACTGCTGCATGGAAAAACTTTAGGGAAGAGTCAGATATCTTACTAACATTGTTTAGATTTAATCCAACTACAAACAAAGTTAAAATTAATTTAGTTAATATAGAAACAGGGCTTCCCTGGTGGCGCAATGGTTAAGAATCCGCCTGCCAATGCACGAAACACAGGTTCAATCCCTGGTCTGGGACGATCCCACATGCCACGGAGCAACTAAGCCCATGTGCCACAACTACTGAGCCTGCACTCTAGAGCCTGCAAGCCACAACTACTGAGCCCGCGCACACAACTACTGAAGCCCACACGTCCTAGAGCCTGCACACCGCAACTACTGAGCCCTCATGCTGCAATTACTAAAGCCCATGTAACTACAGCCTGTGCTCCGCAACAAAAGAAGCCACTGCAATGAGAAGCCCACGCACCACAACAAAGAGTAGCCCCCGCTCATCACAACTAGACAAAGCCTGCGTGCAGCAGAGACCCAATGCAGCCAAAATTTAAAATTTTTTAAATATATATAAACAGTGTGGGGACTTCCCTGGTGGCGCAGGGGTTAAGAATCCGCCTGCCAATGCAGGGTACACGGGTTCGAGCCCTGGTCCAGGAAGATCCCACATGCCGCAGAGCAACTAAGCCCGTGCACCACAACTACGGAGCCTGTGCTCTAGAGCCTGTGAGCCACAAATATTGAAGCCCACTCGCCTAGAGCCTGTGCTCCGCAACAAGAGAAGCCACCACAATGAGAAGCTCGCACACCTCAATGAAGAGCAGCCCCAGCTCGCCGCAACTAGAAAGTCCGCATGCAACAACGAAGACCCAATGCAACCATAAATAAATAAATAAATAAATTTATTTATTTTTAAAAAGAGAAACAGTGTGAATCTGGGCAAATAAATCACTTATCTTCTCTATGTGTTAGTTTCCTTACGTTATAATGGTTACTATCTCACAAGGATATATGATGATTATATATGTAATAAGTTTAAAATACTATTTTCCTTCCTAAATAGACATTTCTCCAAAGAAGACATACAAATGGCCAAAAAGCACCACAACAAAGAGCAGCCCCACTCGCCGCAACTAGAGAAAGCCCACGTGCACCAACAAAGTCCCAACGCAGCCAAAAAAAAAAAAAATTAATTTTTTTAAGAAGTCTACAAATAACAAATGCTGGAGAGGGTGTGGAGAAAAGGGAACCCTCTTAACACTATTGGTGGGAATGTAAATTGGTGTGGCCACTATGAAGAACACTATGAAAGTTCCTTAAAAAACTAAAAATAGAGTTGCCATATGATTTGCAATCCCTCTCCTGGGCATATATCCAGAGAAAACTGTAATTCAAAAAAATACATGCACTCCAATGTTCACAGCAGCACTATTTACAATGGCCAAGACATGGAAGCAACTTAAATGTCTACTGACAGATGAATGGATAAAGAAAATGTGTGTGTGTGTGTGTGTGTGTGTGTGTGTGTGTGTATATATATATATATATATACACAGTGGAATATTACTCAGCCATAAAAACGAATGAAATAATGTCATTTGCAGCAACATGGATGGACCCAGAGATTATATTAAGTGAAGTAAGTCAGAAAGAGAAAGACAAATACCATATGATATCACTTATATGTGGAATATAAAATATGACACAAATGAACTTATTTATGAAACAGAAACAACTCAAAGACATAGAAAGCAAACTTATGGTTACCAAAGAGGAAAGGGGGTGGAGGAGGGATAAATTAGGAGTTGGGATTAGCAGAAATAAACCAATACATATAAAATAAACAACAGGGTCCTACTGTATAGCACAGACAACTATATTCAATATCCTGTAATAAACCATAATGGAAAAGAATATGTATACATATGTACAACTGAATCACTTTTCTGTAACCTGAAACTAACACAACAATGTAAATCAACTATAGCTAAAATATATTGTCTTCCTCAAAGAGATATTTGTACACCTATGTTCATAGCAGCATTTTTCACAATAGCTACAAGGTGGAAACAACTCAAGTGTCCCATCAGGGCTTCCCTGGTGGCTCAGTGGTTGAGAGTCTGCCTGCCGATGCAGGGGACACGGGTTCGTGCCCCAGTCCGGGAAGATCCCACATGCCGCAGAGCAGCTAGGCCTGTGAGCCATGGCCGCTGAGCCTGCGCGTCTGGAGCCTGTGCTCCGCAACGGGAGAGGCCACAACAGTGAGAGGCCCGCGTACCGCAAAAAAAAAAAAAAATAATAATAATAATAATAATAACACCAATAATAATGAAATGTGTCATATACATACAATGAAATATTACTCAGCCTTAAAAAGTAAGGAAATTCTGACACACGCTACAACATGCATGAACTTTGACAACTATGAGATAATAAAAAATATTTATCTTGGTCTCTGGCCCCAGTTCCTATACAGAGCTCCTAAAACCCTTGTAATTTCCTTGGTGATAGGAGCATCTTTTGCTATAATATCTGGTTTTTAACCCCAATCCCTGACACAGGGCTCCTAAAACCCTCACAATTTCCTGGGTGATAGATTTGCCTTTTGTATTAATGAAGCGACTCTGGGTGAGATCCTGGATGGCTCCTGGATAGGGGCTAGTCACCAGAAAGACCAAGCCAATATTACAAGCTTGGAATTCTCATCTTTGCCCCCCCATTCTCTAGAGGGGGGAGAGGGACTGGGAACAGAATTAATTATCGGTCATGCCTATGTGAGCAAATCTCCATTACAATCTCAAAAATTTTATATGAGGTTCAAAGAGCTTTCAGGCTGGTAAACACATCCATATACCCAGAAGGTGACACACCCCAACTCCACAGGGACAGAAGCTCCTGCACTCAGGACCCTACCAGACCTTGCCCTATGTATCTATTCATTTAGCTATTCATCTTTATCCTTTATCATGTCCTTAAATAAACTGGTAAATGTAAATAAGTGTTTCTCTGAGTTCTGTGAACTGCTCTAGCATAAATTAATCAAACCTGAGGAGAGGGACATGGAAATCTCAGATTTATAGCCAGCTGGTCAGAAGCACAGGTGACAACCTGGAATTGTGACTGGCATCTGAAGTGGGGTGGGAGCAGTCTTGGGACTGAGCACACAACCTGTGAGATCTGAAACCATCTCCAGGTAGATAGTGTCAGAACTGAGATAACTTGTAGGACACCCAGCTCATGTCCCAGAGGATTGCTTGGTGGGGGAAAACCCACAAACATCAGGTGTGAGAAGTGTTGTGAAAATGAGAGTAGTATGAGAGTAAAGGAGAAACACAGGAGGAAGATGTGTTTTTCCCAACGCAATGACATTAGGTTAAGTGAAATAAGCCAGTAACAAAAAGACAAATACTCTATGGTTCAAGTTATAGGAAGTATCTAGAGTACACAGAGATAGAAAACAGTAGAATTTTGGTTGCCAGGGGATGGGAGAGGGGGAAATGGAGAGTTATTGTTTAATGGGTAAAGCGTTTTGGTTTTGCAAGATGTAAAGAATTCTGGAGATAGACGGTGGTGATGGTTGCACAACAATGTGAATATACTAAATGCCAGTGAACTGTACCATTAAAAATGGTTAAGATGATAAATTTTATGCTATGTGTGTTTTACCATAATTGAAAATACATTTTAAAAAGTTAAAAAAAAATTAAGTAATGAAAAACAAAATAAAACAGTCTTAACCATCCATGATAGCCCTCAATAAACACTGTCATTTTTATTCTCCAGGAATTATTATCTCATTATCACCACAGCCCTACATGGTATAAAACTCATCACTTTATAGTGGGAAGTGAAGCTCAGAGAATAAACTTCACCAATTAACCCAAGTCTGCTTGACATAAAAGCCTATGCTCCTTCCAATGCTGTAATTCTTTTTTTTTTTTTTTTGCGGTACACGGGCCTCTCACTGTTGTGGCCTCTCCCGTTGCGGAGCACAGGCTCCGGACGTGCAGGCTCAACGGCCATGGCTCACGGGCCCAGCCGCTCCGCGGCATGTGGGATCTTCCCAGACCGGAGCACGAACCCGTGTCCCCTGCATCGGCAGGCGGACTCTCAACCACTGCGCCACCAGGGAAGCCCCAATGCTGTAATTCTAAATTACACAAATTCTCAGAAATTCTTCCTATCGAGATATCAACCTAAACCCATTGTCACTCCCATTTCACTACAAAATGTAAATGTATCAATATAACTAGATTAAAAATACATTTTTCCTCCATTTTCAGTATCACTGTCTTAGTTCTGCCTCTTACTTCTGACCTGGACTCTTGCAATGTTCTCCTAATGGGATTCCCTGCAAATGGTCTCTTCTCCCCACCAGTCCAGCAGCCACTCCATCATGAAAGTTAAATCTTTCAAAAATGCAAACCTGATGTCATTCTCCTGCTTAAATTCCTAAGTATTCCCCACTACCTAAGGAGAAAAAAAAAAAAAAAAAAAGAACTGAGTTCTCTTTCTCACTTCTGCTTCCCATGAATCTTCTATTCCGACAACACTAAACTATATGTAGTTCCCTGAAAGAGCATGCCATTCAGATCCTTTGACATCTTTCTGTACATGTTTCCTCTTACTAGAATGTGCTTTGCCCTCCCCGATTCTCCTTGTCCATTTAAGTCCCAGATCAACACCACCTATGAAGGCTTCCTCACTCTCTAGAAAAGTAAATCAGTATCTCTGCTGTAACACTATTTTACATACCTCTATTACTGATAACAGTTCTCACAATGAATTACATTATTTGTTTACATCAAACTGCAACCAGGACGGGGAATAATTTAGCTCACAAGCTAGACTCTCAGAACTACTGGTTAACTAGTTTCCCACAACTGTTTCACTAATCTCACAGTAAATGCAGCTTTCACATTTTTTGTTTCCGAATTTTTTTCTACCCTACTAATAACGCTGTAATTAGGTTTTACTTATATTTGCAAAATGATGAGAGTACTAGTCTTTGAGTCTCATATTCTGTACAGAAAAGAAACATAATTCCCACCAAAGAGCGGGAAAAAGAATGAGAAGTTTTAAACTATTACAAAAAATGAAACAAACACAATGAGACAAAATGAAGATAACTTTAATAGGAGAGGAGGGGAATTGATTAAAATTTTATTAACTCTAAATAACAGTAAGATGTTTCAATGCCCATCTCCAATCCTACCACAGCCAAGCGTAATCTGGAGTGTATCTACAGACATTATCAAAGGAAAACAAAAATTCACTTAGACTTTGATAAATTGTTTCTTATATTTAATATCACACTAGAATGTTTTTTCTTTCCAAAGTTGGATTAGAATTGCAGCCTGGATAATAATTTGTATTTTTCAGAGAAACAATTTTTCACTTAGTCTATGAACCTATATACCTGCTATCTCTGAAAAGAAATCAGATAACAAAGAATCCTCCCACAATCTGATTATGAATGAGAATTTATTCATATACATATTTTGAAAGCTATCTGATCACAAGTAGGAAGGTTGAAATAGTATGAATAATTATAATTTAAATATGAAAAAACTTATAGAAGAATAAAAGACTTTGCTTAGAGACAAGACCAAATCATTTAGTTACCTGATTTTGAAGCTCTCATTCTAGCAGGGACATCAAAATAAAATACTATGATAATTAAAACCAAATGTTCCATAGGAACTTGACTAAAATTTTTCTAGGACAAATCAACTCTACACCCATTCTAAGTGGTGCAGCGTTCACAGTCTCAACTGAGTACTTCCTTACATACTAAAAACGAACCAAATCTGCATCCTGAAGAAAATATCAGCTTTGCTTACAACTACTTATCCGTGTCACAGCCTACTGTAATAAAGATGGATGATGACTTTCCAACCAATTGAGATTATTGGTCAGGATTTAACTTTTATATCAGAATTTCAATTCTATTAACTCTTCATCTAATTTCCAAATTAGCAACATGTAATGTCAACACTGAAAACACTTATCAGAAAACATAAGCTGAAATTATTTGGTAACCAACATCTACTGAACAGCTGGATAAATTGGTGAGGTGGGGGGAGACAGGCTATCTGGGGAATCCTGTATTCTCTTCAACAAGTTTTCCCTGATGGTAACACCGTGCATAACTGCACAGAAATATCATCACCAGGAAACTGACATTGAAACAATCCATGACCTCATTAAGATTTCACCTGTTTTACACGCACACACTTGTGTGTGTGTTTGTATGCGTGCATTTAGTCCTAAGTGATTTTATCACACGTGCACATCTCTGTGACTACAACCAAACTCAAGATATAGAACAGCTGTGTCGTAAAGATCCTTTCTGCTACCCTTTTATAAAGACATCTGCTACCCTCCCCTTCCACTAACCCCGTACCCTACAGGATCAAATGATTTAGTTACCTAATTTTGAAGCTCTCATTCTAGCAGGGATTTCCCAGAGTTTTCCTAGACATTCAAATGAACATTTAAGAAGAAAATAAAGTGAATTCTACACAACCAATTAACTAGAAATAAACAATTCCCAATTCAATCTATAAAGCAAACATTATACTGATACCAAATCAATATAATGACAGTACAAGAAAACTAAAGACCAATATCCCCGATAAGTACAGACAAAAATACTCAACAAAAATCAGATCAAAACCAGCAATATATAAAAGGAATAATACAGCATGACTAATTAGGGCTTATTCTAGGACAGAACATTGGTTTAATATTTGAAAATCAAATCAATCTATGATTTAAAAAAGAAAAAAGACCCTACACTACATTGTATACAATAAACTCACTTTAAATATAAAGACACAAACAGGGCTTCCCTGGTGGCGCAGTGGTTGAGAGTCCGCCTGCCGATGCAGGGGACACGGGTTCGTGCCCCAGTCCGGGAAGATCCCACATGCCGCGGAGAGGCTGGGCCCATAAGCCATGGCCGCTGAGCCTGCGCGTCCGGAGCCTGTGCTCCGCAACGGGAGAGGCCACAACAGTGAGAGGCCCTCATACCGCAAAAAAAATAAAAATTAAAATTAAAAAAAGACACAAACAGATTAAAAGTAAAGGGATGAAGAAAGATACACCATTCTAAGAGATCAAAAGACAGAGTAGCTATATTAATTTCAGACTGAGATTTCAGAGGAAAAAACAGTATCAAATTTGGGGATACAGGGATAAAGAGGAATATTACATAATGATAGAGGGGTCAATTCACCAAAAAAACATAATAATCCTTAATGTATATATGCTTAACACCAAAATACATAAGGCAAAAACTGACAGAAATATTGATACAAGGACAAACAGACATATCTACAATTATAGTTGAAGACTTCAACATCCCTCTATCAGAAACAGATCCAGCAGGCAGAAAATCAGTAAGGAAATAATTGAACTGAAAAACACCATCAGTCAACTAAATCTAATTAACATTTATAGAATACTTCATCTAAAACAGAAGAATACACATTCTTCTCAAGTGCACATGCTTAGAGGGAAATTTATAGCATTGAATGTATGTATTAAAAAAGGAGACAGGGCTTGCCTGGTGGCGCAGTGGACGGGAGTCTGCCTGCCGATGCAGGGGATGCGGGTTCGTGCCCTGGTCCAGGAAGATCCCACATGCCGCAGAGCAGCTGGGCCCGTGAGCCAGGGCCGCTAGGCCTGCACGTCCGGAGCCTGTGCTCTGCAGCAGGAGAGGCCACGGCAGTGAGAGGCCCGCGTACCGCAAAAACAAACAAAAAATAAAAAAGGAGACAATTCTAAAATCAATAATGCAAACTTCCAGCTTTGGAAATTAAAAAAAGAAGTGCAAATTTATTCCAAAGTAAGCAGAAGAAAAGAAATAAATAAATAAAAGAGCAGAGATCAATGAACTTGAAAAACAAATTAATGAAATTGAAAACAAGAAATCAACAGAGAAAACCAACTAAATCAAAGGTTGGTTCTTTGAAAAAAATCAATAAAATTGATAAACCTCTACCCAGGTTAACTAAGAAAAAAAACAGAAGAGACAGATTACTAATATCAAAAATGAAAGAGGGGCAATCAGTACTGGTCCAATGGACATTATATAGAAATAATACAGAAATGCTATGAACAACTCAATGCCCACAAATGTGAAAATTTAAATGAAAATGGACGAATACCTTGAAAGATACAATTGACCAAAACTTATGTAATCTGAATAGGCCCATATCTATTAAAGATATTGAATCAATTAAATCAGTATTTAATACCTTCCAAAACAGAAAGGACTAGGCCCAGTTTGGTTCATCAGTGAATTCTACCAAACATTTAAGGAATCAATTATACAAATTCTCTATAATTTCTTTCACAAAACAGAAGTAGAGGAACACTTCCAAACTCATTCTATGAGGCCAGCCTTTCTGTTTTTCCTTTTGTTTGTTTATTTATTTATTTATTTATTTATTTGGCTGCGTCAGGTCTTAGTTGCAGCATGCAGCATCTTTGTTGCTGGCATGTGGAATCCTTGGTTGCAGTGCACGGGTTCTTTGTTACGGCATGCAGGCTTCTCTCTAGTTGTGGCGCTCAGGCTCCAGAGTGTGCAGCCTCAGTAGTTGTGGTGCGTGGGCTCTCTAGTTGTGGCAGACTGGCTCTAGAGCTCACGAGCTCAGTAGTTGCAGCGCACAGGCTTACTTGCCCCACGGCATGCAGGATCTAGTTCCCTGACCAGGGATCAAAACCACGTCCCCTGCACTGGAAGGTAGATTCTTAACCACCAGGGAAGTCCCGAGGCCAGCCTTAATACCAAAACCAGAAAAATACATTATAAAAAAAGAAAACTACACAATATCTCTTATGAACATAGGTGCAAATATTCTCAACAGAATCAAATCCAACAAAGTATAAAAAGAATTATATATCATAAACAAGTGAGACTTATTTCAAATAAGCAATGATGGTTAGGCATTTGAAAAATCCATTAATGTCAACAAGCTAAAGAAGAAATATGAAATGGTCATATCAACAGATGTGGAAAAAGCATCTGACAAAACCCAAAAGCCATTTATGATTTTTTTAACCTCTCAGAAAACTAGGAATAGATGGGAATATTTTTAAGAATATCTACAACAAACCTACAGCCAACATCATACTTAATGGCGAGAAACCATATGCTTTGATGCTAAGATTGAGAACAAGCAAGAATGTTCCCTCTCATCACTCCTATTCAGCCTCATACTGGAAGTCCTAGATAATGCAATGAGACAAGAAAAGGAAATAAAAGGGAAACAGATTGGAAAGGAAAAAATAAAACCTTTATTTGAGATGGCATAATTGTCTATGTAGGAAATCCCAGAGATGAATTTGAAAAAAAAAAAAAGAAAAAACTTCCTTGAACTAATAAGCAATTATAGCAACAGTGCAGGAAACAAGATGAATATACAAAAATTAATTGCTTTCTTACATGAAGGTAAAGAACTATTAGAATTTGAAATTAAAAACAATACCATTTACATTAGCACTAAAAAAATTAAATACTTATGTACAAATCTTTTAAAATGTGTAAAATCTATATGAAAAGAACTATAAAACTCCAATGAAAGATATCAAAGATCTAAATAAATAGATATTCCATGCACATGAATAGGAAGACTCAATACTGTCAAGATGTCAGTTCTTCCCAACTTGATCTACAGAATCACCACAATTCCAATCAGTACGCCAGCAAGTTATTTTGTGGATTTCGACAGACTGATTCGAAATTTTAAATAGAAAGATGAAAGACCCAGAATAGCCAATACAATATTAAAGAACAAGCTCAGAGGACTGATACTCCCACCTTAAAGACTTATTACTATAAAGCTACAGTAACCAAGACAGCATGGTATTGACAAAAAAACAGACAAATAGATCAATAGAACAGAACAGATAGCTGAGAAAAGGATCCACACAATGTAATCAATTAATTTCTAACAAAGGAACAATGGCAATTCAATGGAGAAAGGCTAATCTTCAACAAATGACACTAAAAGAACTGGCCACTCATGCATGAAGAAATAGAGACACAAATCTTATACCTTTCACAAAAATTAACTGAAAATGGATCATAGATCTAAATGTAAATTGAAAAACTATAAAATTCCTAAAAGGTAACATAAGAGATAATCTAGGTGACCTTCAGTTGAACAATTACTTCTTAGATATAATACCTAAAGCACAATCCATGAAGGAAAAATTGAAATTTGGGCTTCATTAAAATTAAAACTGCTCTGTAAAAGATACTGTTAAAAGAATGAAAAGTTAAGACACAGACTAGAAAAAACTCTTTGCAAAACACATATGTGATAAAGGACTGGTATCCAAAATATACAATAACTCTTAAAACTAAAAAACAAGAAAACAAACGATTTAAAAAATGAGGGAATTCCCTGGTGATCCGTTGGTTAGGACTCGATGCTTTCACCGCTGTGGGCCCGGGTTCAATCCCTGGTTGGGGAACCAAGATCCCACAAGCCATGCAGCACAGCCAAAAAGAAAAAATGAGCTAAAAATGGGAACACACACTTCACCAAAGAAGATATACAGATGACAAATATGCATATGAAAAGAAGCTCACCAAAACATGTCATCAGGGAATTACAAGGTAAAACAAAGAGATACTACTACATACCTACTAGAATGGCTAAAACCCAAAACACTGACTACCCCAAATGTTGGCCAGGATGTGGAATAACAGGAAATCTCATTAGTTGCTGGTGGAAATGCAAAATGGTACAACCATTTTGGAAGATGCTTTGGCAACTTCTGACAAAACTAAAC
This sequence comes from Mesoplodon mirus, assembly GCF_964341445.2. Classification (NCBI taxonomy): domain Eukaryota; kingdom Metazoa; phylum Chordata; class Mammalia; order Artiodactyla; family Ziphiidae; genus Mesoplodon; species Mesoplodon mirus. The sequence continues at coordinate 98,390,932 of NC_138982.1, read as the reverse complement.
ATACTCTTAACATACAATCTAGCAACTGCACTCCTTAGTATTTACCCAAATAAGCTGGAAACTTCTGTCCACACAAAAATCTGCACATTAATGTTTAGTGCAGCTTTATTCATAATTGCGAAAACTTTAAAGTAACCAAGATGTCTTTCAATAGATGATAAAGAAACTGTGGTACACCCACATAATGGAGTATCATTCAGCAATAAAAACAAATGACTTTGGGGGAGTCTGTGCATGTGTAAGGGCAGGGGATATGGGACCTGTCTGTATTTTCTGCTCAATTTCGTTGTGAACCTAAAGTTACTCTAAAAAATAGTCTTTCTAAAAAAAAAAAATTTTTTTAAAGAAACGAGCTATCAAGCCACAAAAAGACACTCTGATAAACATAAAAGCATACAGCTAAGTGAAAGAAGCCAATCTGAAAAGGCTGTATGGTTCCAAGTATATGACAATATGATTTTAAAAAATATATATGGGGACTTCCCTGATGGCACAGTCATTAAGAATCCACCTGACAATGCAGGGGACACAGGTTCGAGCCCTGGTCCGGGAAGATCGCACGTGCCGCAGAGCAACTAAGCCCATGCGCCACAACTTCTGAGCCTGTGCTCTAGAGCCCACAAGCCACAAATACTGAGCCTGCGAGCCACAACTACTGAAGCCCACACACCTAGAGCCCATACTCACAAGAGAAGCCACCACAATGAGAAGCCCGTGCACCACAATGAAGAATAGCCCCCACTCGCCGCAGCTAAAAGAATGCCCAAGCACAGCAACGAAGACCCAACACAGCCAAAAATAAATAAATAAATAAATAAATAAATAAATAAATAAAATTTTAAAACTATGGAGCTTTTCACGCAGATGGTGTCAAAGGCGAAGAAAGAAGCCCCTGCACCTCCCAAAGCAAAAGCAAAAGCAAAAGCAAAAGCTTTGAAGGCCAAGAAAGCACTGTTGAAAGGCATCCACAGCCACAAAAAAAAGATCTGGACGTCACCCACCTTCCGACGGCCCAAAACACTGCAGCTCAAGAGGCAACACAAATATCCTCAGAAGAGCACCCCTAGAAGAAACAAGCTTGACCACTATGCCATCATCAAGTTCTCCCTCACCACCAAGTCAGCCATGAAGAAAACAGAAAACAACAACACGCTGGTGCTCATTGTGGATGGCAAGGCCAACAAACACCAAATTAAACAGGCTGTGAAGAAGCTCTAATGTTGACATGGCCTGATGGAAAGAAGAAGGCATATGTTCTACTGGCTCCTGACTGTGATGCTTTGGAGTAGCCAACAGAATTGGGATCGTCTAAACTGAGTCCAGCTAGCTAATTCAAAATATAAAAGTTTTCACTGTAAATAAAAAAACTATAGAGATATTAAAAAGATCAGTAGAGCACAAGAAATTTTTAGAACAGTGAAATTATTCTGAATTACACTGTAATAGTGGATACATGTCATCATACATTTCTCAAAACACATAAAATATACGATACAAAAAGTGAACCCTGGGCTTCCCTGGTGGCGCAGTGGTTGAGAGTCCGCCTGCCGATGCAGGGAACGTGGGTTCGTGTCCTGGTCCGAGAGGATCCTACATGCCGAAGAGCGACTGGGCCCGTGGGCCATGGCCGCTGAGCCTGCGCATCCAGAGCCTATGCTCCGAAATGGGAGAGGCCACAACAGTGACAGGCCCGCGTACCACAAAAAAAAAAAAAAAAAAAAGTGAACCCTAATATAAACTACGGACTTCAGTTAATAATATATCAGAGGTGTTCCAGTTCACGATGATGATGTAGGTAATGTCCTGAATTCACTTCCTCCCATGGACAGACCAAATCTACAGCCACATACAGAACAACTCCCTCTGAAAGAAATCCAGAAACTAGCTGAGCAACTCTTATCACACAAATGCAAAAAAAAACCCACATCAAAACTGGTAGGAGAGGGCTTCCCTGGTGGCGCAGTGGTTGAGAGTCTGCCTGCCGATGCAGGGGACACGGGTTCGTGCCCCAGTCTGGAAGGATCCCACATGCCGCGGAGCGGCTAGGCCCATGAGCCATGGCCGCTGAACCTGCGCGTCCAGAGCCTGTGCTCCGCGAAGGGAGAGGCCACAGCACTGAGAGGCCTGCGTACCACAAAAGGGGAAAAAAAAAAAAACTGGTAGGAGATGCTGAGACATAACCTCTCCATAAACACCATCCCCAGCAGATCAGAACACAGCCAGAAAGGAACTCACAACTCCCAGCTTTTCCCTAAGGAGCAATGGGTTTGCACCCCACATTTGGCACCCCAACTTTTAAGATTATCACCAAGGAGATAGGCTCCCAAAACATTTAGCTTTAAAACGCAACAGAACTTGCATCTAAATATAAGACCCATAAGGCTTTGCCATACTAAGACACAGTTCTTAAAAGGCTCACATGGACTCACCATGGCTAACCCTCCAGGACCCAGAATAGAGGCAGCAGACTAAAATGCACCCAGTCTTTCTATAAAAGAGGCCTATTTATTTATCTCAAAATCTGCAGTATGAAGGGCAGGCTTCTAATTTAATATGCACCCCAGGTCCAACTGCAACACTCTCCAGAGACCACGGAGGCAGGCAGGCACCATCTCTGAGCTCTCCCTCTACCTCCAGGTTGCCCTTATCTCCCAAAGGAGCTTATGCACAAGACAGGCACACCACTTTTTGCAGCTGATGCCCAGGGGATACCCCTTAATCACCTGGCTCTGGTGGCCAATGGGGCATATGCTTGTAGGTCCCACAGGACTAAACCTAAGAGCAGAACAGTTTTTAACCAGCTATCCTCCCAGGTTACAGCACAGAGCAAACAAACAGAAACACCTGTCTGCCAGTCTTACTCTGAAAGAGGTATAGCTGTGTACTTTTTTTTTTTTTTTTTTTTGGCTGCATTGGGTCTTTGTTGCTGCACATGGCCTTTTTTCTCTAGTTGCAGCGAGAAGGGGCTTCTCCTTGTTGCAGTGCATGGGCTTCTCACTGCAGTGGCTTCTCTTTGTTGCGGAGCATGGGCTCAGTAGTTGTGGCTCGCGGGCTCTAGAGCGCAGGCTCAGGAGTTGTGGTGCACAGGCCTAGTTGCTCCACGGCATGTGGGATCCTCCTGGACCAGGGCTCAAACCCATGTCCCCTGCATTGGCAGGCGGATTCTTAACCACTGCGCCACCAGGGAAGTCCCTAGCTGTGGACTTTAAAAGCTGCTGCCTGGGAGTCTGGCTTCCAATCAGCCTGCATCTAGGTGCTAAGATCCTCCCGCTTGGGATACGGACAGGTCTTGTCACACTCTCAACTACTGGAAGCCACTAAAAACAAAGAAGACTGCTTGGACAATCACAGAGGTCTAAGAAACAACCAAGAGTTAGGACAGGATTAAAGGATAAGGTTCAGGTCCTATATAAGATCAGTCCTTCAAGACTGAGAGAGGTGGCTGTTTTATCTGATACATGGAAATTAACCAGAGAATGAAGGAAAATAAAGCAGAAAGATACATTACAAATGAAAGAACAAGATAAAACCTCAGAAAAAAAACACCTTACTGACTGGAAATAAGTGATCTACCTGATAAATAGTTCTAAAAATTAGTCATAAAGATGCTCACCAAAGTCAAAAGACCAATGCGTAAACAAAATAAAAATTTCAACAAAAAGAAAGAAAATACAAGAAAGTACCAAACAAATCACAGAACTTAAGAATATTAATAATTGAACTGAAAAATTCAATAGAGAGATCAACAGTAAACTAGATGACATGAAAGAAAGGATCAGTGAACTCGAAGACAGGGCAGTAGAATTCATCCAATCAAAGGATCAAAAAAAGAAAAAAAAGAGTGAGCATATACTAAGGGACTTATAAGACAACATAAAGGAGAACAATATTCACATAATAGGAACACCAAAAAGAGAAGGGGGGGGGCAGAAAACTTATTTAAAGAAATACTGGTTGAGGGCTTCCCTGGTGGCGCAGTGGTTGAGAGTCCGCCTGCCGATGCAGGGTACACAGGTTCGTGCCCCAGTCCGGGAGGATCTCACATGCCACAGAGCGGCTGGGCCCATGAGCCATGGCCGCTAAGCCTGCGCGTCAGGAGCCTGTGCTCCGCAACGGGAGAGGCCACAGCAGTGAGAGGCCCGCGTACCACAAAGAAAAACAAAACAAAACAAAAAGATCTAATTTAAAAATCGACAGATCTGAATAGAAATTTTTCCAAAGAAGACATACATATGGCCAACAGGTACATGAAAAGGGGCTCAACATCGCTAAACACCATGGAAATGCAAATCAAAACCACAATGAACTACCTCCTCACACCTGGTAGAATGGCCATTATTAAAAAGACAAGACATAAAAAGAGGAGGCAAGGATGAGGAGAGGGACTTCCCTGGTGGTCCAGTGGTTAAGAATCCACCTTCTGGGACTTCCCTGGTGGTGCAGTAGTTAAGAATCTGCCTGCTAATGCAGGGGACACGGGTTCAATCCCTGGTCCAGGAAGATCCCACATGCTGCAGGGCAACTAAGCCTGTGCGCCACAACTACTGACTCTGCACTCTAGAGCCCATGAGCCACAACTACTGCAGCCTGGGTGCCTAGAGCCCATGCTCCGCAACAACAGAAGCCACCACAATGAGAAACCTGCCCACTGCAACAAAGAGTGGCCCTTGCTAGCCGCAACTAGAGAAAAAAGCCCACACGCAGCAATGAAGACCCAACGCAGCCATAAATAAATAAATTTATAAATTTATTTAAAAAAAGAATCTACCTTCCAATGCAGGGGACGCAGGTTCAATCCCTGGTTGGGGTGCTAAGATCCTACATGCTGCAGGACAGCTAAGCCTGTGTGTCGCAACTAATGAGCACGCATGCTCTGGAGCCCGCGTGCCACAAGAGAGCCCACATGCTACAACTACTGAGCCTGTGTGCTCTACAGCCTGTGCGCCACAAGTACAGAGAAGCCCGTGTGCTGCAACAGAAGATCCCGCGTGCCACAACTAAGACCTGACACAGCCAAATAAATAAATACTTAAAAAGCAAAAAAGGATGTGGAGAAAATGGAACCCTTGTGCACTGCTTGCAGGAATGTAAACTGGTAGAGACGCTATGGAAAATACTACGGAGGTTCCTCAAAAAAAATTTTAAAAACCACCATATGATTCAGCAATTCCATTTCCACTTCTGGGTATTTTTCCTTAGAAAACAAAATCACTACCTGAAAAAAAAATTATCGGCAACTCCATGTGCACTGCAATATTATTTACAATAGCCAGGATGTGTAAACAATCTAAGTGTCCATCAATGGATGAATGGATAAACAAAATGTGGTATGTGTACATATATATATATATATATATATATATACACACACACACACACTTTAATGGAATGTTATTCAACCATAAAAAAGAAGGAGATCTTGCCATTAGCAATAATAACATGGGTAGACTGTCAGGGCATTATACTACGTGAAATAAGTCAAACAGAGAAAAACAAATACTGTATGATCTCACTTATATGTGGAATTTTTTTTGAATCTTAATTCATTGATACAGAGAACAGATTTGTGGTTGCCAGAGGCAGGGGTTGAGAGCTGGAGGAAATGAGTGAAGATGGCCAAAAGGTACAAATTTCCAGTTATAAGTCCTGGGGACATAATGTACAGCATGGCGAATTAGTTAACAAAACTATACTATACATTTGAAACCTGCTAAGAGAGTAGATCTTAAAAGTCTCATCATGGGGAAAAAAAAAACTGTAACTATGTATGGTAATGTATGTTAACTAAACTTACTAAACTTACTGTGGCAATAATTTTGCAATTTAAATATGTATCAATCATTATGGCTTTCAGAGACGGTGAAGCTTGGGGAGCTCCCAGCTGGGAGAAGGACGTCAGACCTCACTGTCTTCCCAGACTTTCAACCCTCCTCCAAAGCCCCTAGATAAAATGGCTTGATCCCCAAAATAAATAAATAAATAAATAAATAACATCATCTTGTACACCTAAAACTAATACAGTGTTACATGTCAATTACATCTCAATATTAAAAAAATGTATCAGTATTTGGCTCACCAATTGTAACAAATGTACCACATTAATGCAAGATGTTAATAATAAGGAAACTGTGTGTGAGCATAGGGAAGGGCAGAATGAATATATGGGTACTGTTTGTACTATCCCTTCAATTTTTTGGTAAACCTGAAACAACTCTAAAAAATAGTCTATTATTTTTAAAAAACAAGTAAACTGACAGCACCAAGTACTGGTAAAGTTACAGAGCATCCAGAAGTCCCATACATTGCTGGTGGGAATGTAAAATGATATTCTGGAAATCAGTTTGCCAGTTAAACATACACTTACATATGACTCAGGAATCCCACTCCTAGGTATGTGCCCTAGAGAAATTTAGAAACTTCTGCTCACAAAAAAGATCTGTATACAAATATGTATAGCATCTTTATTCCTAACTGCCAAAAACTGGAAACAACCCTTATGTCCTTCAGTGGTTAATGTCAGAATGGTTAAACAAACTACTGATATATACAACAACATGGATGAATCTCAATGGCATTATACTACATTGAAAAAGCCACTCTCAAAACATTAAAAAATTACATACTCCATGATTGCATTCATGTGACATTCTGGAAAATACAGAACTATAGGTAGAGAAAACAACAATGTTACCATGGGTTAGGGATGGGGATAGGGAGTAACTAGACAGCACCAGGGAATTTTTTGGAGTGATAGAACTGTACGGTATCTTCACTGTGATGATAGTCATGAGTCTATACAGATCTTGTAACTCATAGGACTGTACACCAAGAAAAAAAACAATAAATAAATACAAATACACACACACACACCCCTTTATAATGGTGGTGGCTGCAAAAATGTATACCTTTGTCAAAATTCAGAGAACACTTAAAATGGATTAATTTAATTATATGTAAATTAATTGCCAATAAAATATATTTTTAAAAGGGCAAAAAATTTGAACAGACACTTCACAAAAAAAGAAAACATACAACAGCTCATCAACATATGAAAATATTTTAACACCATTAGTCAGCAGGGCAAAGCAAATTAAAACCAATTAAAAACAATCCCAAAAGTCCATCAACAGAAGAATTAGATAAATTGTGTTATACTCATAGAATATTACTTAGCAGTAAAAAGAAACAAACTGGGCTTCCCTGGTGGCACAGTGGTTAAGAATCTGCCTGCCAATGCAAGAGACACAGTTTTGAGCTCTGGTCTGGGAAGATCCCACATACCGTGGAGCAACTAAGCCCATGTGCCACAACTACTGAGCCTGCACTCTAGAGCCCACAAGCCACAACTACTGAGCCCACATGCCACAACTATTGAAGCCCGTGTGCCTAGAGTCTGCAACAAGAGAAGCCACCATGATGAGAAGCCCACGCACCACAACAAAGAATACCCCCCGCTCACAGCAACTGCTGATAGATAGAAAACAGGAATGAGTTTCAATATTTTACTAAGCAAAAGAAGGCAAACACAAAAGAGTATACACTATACGAATAGGCAAAACTATCTTACAGATATAGACATCAAAAAATTGGTTGTCAGGAACAGGGTGGGAATAGGGACAGCGGGCAAAGAGAAGATACAATGGTAAGGGGCATAAGGGAACTTTCAAGGCTCACGACAATGTTCTATTTCACTGAGATATTGGTTGCATATGTTACATTAGTCAAAGCTCATCCAATTATACACCTAAGATCTGTGCAGCCTGCTTTATATAATTGTATCTCAGTTAATATCAAAAATAAACAAGTAAGTTAAAATTCTGCTGAAGATTATGGAGAGTGGCATTTATCCCTTTTTCTTTCACTGAAACCTACGGCATGTGGGAGAAACAACAAAGCAAGATTTTGGTACTGCCTCAAACCCTACAAACTATGAAGCACACTTAACAAATACTGTTATGTCTAAAGCAACATGGGAGCAAGGTAAAGCTGACACATTTGCCACTTCAAATCTCAAACAGAATGTAGATTTCCCAAAAGTTAAGTATCACTATCCTAAGGAACACGTGCAACTAGAGTGGGAAACTAGTCATAGGAAAAGAAAATATGTCTCTGAGGAGGCCTTGTTTCACTCAGTGGGTAGAGAGAAATAGGAGAAAATAAGCCATTACTTCTCAGGAAAAGGAGACTGCTGAAATGCAAAGGAGTTAAGGAAAGAGAAGACGGCAGATTATATAACATAGAGACTTAATACCTAAAGGGCTCTCTGGGGACTTCCCTGGTGGCACAGTGGTTAACAATCCGACTGCCAATGCAGGGGACATGGGTTCGAGCCTGGTCCAGGAAGATCCCACATGCCACGGAGCAACTACTAAGTCCATGTGCAACAACTACTGAGCCTGTGCTCTAGAGCCCACAAACCACAACTACTGAGCCCTCATGCCACAACTACTGAAGCCCACATGCCTAGAGCCCGTGCTCCGCAACAAGAGAAGCCACTGCAGTGAGAAGCACGCGCACCGCAACAAAGAGTAGCCCCCACTCACCGCAACTGGAGAAAGCCCGCATGTAGCAACAAAGACCCAATGCAGCCAAAAATAAATAAATAAAATAAATAAATTTATTTTTTAAAAAAGATCTCTCTGGTGATCCACATCTGCCTCTTGAAGTCCAAATACTAAAGGAAGATTATATGACCCAAGGGTAAAGGAAAAAACACATTTAGTAAGACACTCCTTAAGAAAACAAACCCAACAAAAAGCATCCATCTACTTCCAAGAGACTGTGTGTGTGTGTGTGTGTGTGTATTTCTTATTTTTATTCCATTCCGTATTCTAAAACGTAAAGTAAAATATATAAATGCAGAGATAAAATTTTCTTAAAATAATGTATTTTGGGGACTTCCCTGGTGGTCCAGTGGTTAAGAATCTGCCTTCCAATGCAGGGGAAGCAGGTTCAGTCCCTGGTCCAGGAACTAAGATCCCACATGCCATGGGGCAAGTAAGCCTACACACTGCAACTACTGAGCCACGTGCCACAACCAGAGAGCCCACGGACCGCAACGAAAGATCCCCAAAACTAAGACCCAATGCAACCAAAAATAAATAAATAAATATATTTTTTTAAAAGCTTAAAAAATAATAATGTATTTTTTTCTTCTACTGACAACAATTTTACTGCCTGATAATATCCAGTAATAGTAAACCTGTAGAAGTATGGGAGCTCTCACTGGTGGCAATATAAATTGGTGCAAATCTTCTGTGAGACAATTTTGCAATATTCATTAAAATTTAATATACAAACTTCCTTAGACCCAGTAATCCCACTCAAAAATGGTTCCCTGTTCATGAAAAATGAAGGTCTTGCAATATTGTTTCTGCCAGCAAAACTCTAGAAACAACCAAATTGTCTAATATCAGTGCACTAAGTGAATAAATTATTGTATATAGTATATTTTTGGAGTATTGTAAAGCCAATAAAAAATAAATAAAAGAGATAGATCTAAATGTGTTAAAATAGAAGAAAAAATTAACAATATTACTAATATTACAGTATTACTATGTATTTCATGATCCCTCTTAAGCAATGATTAAAAAATAATATAGAGTCGTACGGGGGCAATATGCTTTCTTTTCCTTGAAAGGAATGAAAAAAAACTGTCAGTAGTGACTGCATTTAGGAAATAGTCCCATTTATTATTTCCCTTTTTTGTACCCTGTATAAAAAGCAAATGCATTATTGAATTACTAAATTTTTAAATAATGTTAGGGAATTCCTTGGTGGTCTAGTGGTTAGGACTCTGTGCTTTCACTGCTGAGGGCATGGGTTCGATCCCTGGTCAGGGAACTAAGATCCTGCAAGCCATGCAGTACGGCCAAAATAAATAAATATATAAATAATGTTAAAGCAACTAATACTAACAACAAATCTTTCCTCTGAGAACAAGTTATAATAAATGGTTAATTTTTCTTGTCTGTAACAAAAACACATATATTCAAGGTGATTTAAAGTCTGTTATCCTAAAATTCTCCTGTTATGAGCTGAACTGTCTCTGCCAAAATTCATATGTTGACATCGTAACCTTTAATATGACTGTATGTGGAGATAGGGCCTTTACATAGGTAATGAAGTTTAAATGAGGTCATAAGGGTGGGACCCTAATCCTATAAGACTAGTGTCCTTATAAGAAGAGGAAGAAACTCTAGGGATGTGGGTGCACAGAAAAGAGGCCATATGAGGGACAAAGCAAGAAGATAGCCATCTGTAAGCCAAGGAGAGAGGCCTTAGTGAAATGAACCCTGCCAGCACCTTGATTTTGGACTTCCAGCCTCCAGACCTGTGAGAAAATAACTTTCTGTTGTTTAAGCCATCTGACCTGTGGTCTTTCGTTATGTTAGCGCTAGTAGACTAATATGTATATCCTCAAATGGAGGATTAGAAAATCTTAGAAAAATTCTATTTTTAAAACCTTGACCATGAGTTGTGCCAGTCAAGAAAATTAAAAAAAAAAACTTATAAAGTGCTATCTTAAGCTTTATTCATGAGAACTCTATAGTAATACTTAATAGTGATAAATTAGTCCAGATTTATAATCAGAATAACTTTTAAGATATAGTTGTGTCAGACTGGGATGAATTGGGAGATTGAGATTGACATCTGGGTCAATCAACTTCATACGCCGCTGCATATGAAATAGATAACTAGTGAGGACTTCCTGTATAGCACAGGGAACTCTACTTGGTGCTCTGTGGTGACCTGGATGGGAGGAAATCCAAAAGGGAGGGGATATGTGTATACATATGGCTGGTTCACTTTGCTGTGCAGCAGGAGCTAGCACGACATTGTAAAGCAACTGTACCCCAATAAAAAATAAATATTTTTAAATATATATATATATATACACAAACACACATATAGTTGTGTCACCCTTTAAGATGTACCCTCTCAAATTTATAAAATGGAGAAAAAGAGCAAAGGATTCTAATAAGATTAATATTCTCATAAATTTAAAATATATCTTACAATAATGAGATTTAAATTCATGAAGGAAACAACCATGCATAATAAGATGTTCTTAGATTTAAACTGAAAAAGACCCTAACCTCAAAGCATCACTTCAACATTTGCCAGAAATAAATTTAAAACCTGCAATTAGAAAACAAAAAAAAAGACATATAAGAAAATTAAAATTCAGCTTTATTAAATTACTTTAAACATACCAAGTAACACCACATACTTAAAAGGAAATAGTTTTTATTTACCCCCTGCAAAGAAAGATCCCAGCGTTCTGAGCTTCTGAGTTTGGACAATGGTGACTTAACACAAACATCCTCTGGTTTTGCATTTAACATCTTTTTTATCTGAAACCAGAATGAGAAAATAACCAGTTTAACTGAAATATAAATAAGAGCTGAATGAGCTAACAGAACCATTATATTACTTGCATTAATATTTTGGTATTAGTTTTAAAGAGTTTTAAATTCAGTACTTAGTTTATAGGTAGTCGAATATAATTTTATAAAAAGCCTCTCTCATTCAGTAAAAAAGTAGATAAATGAAGTATCACAATAACGTTTTTTTAACATCCTTATTGCAGGATATTTGCTTTACATTCTTGTGTTAGTTTCTGCTATAAAACAAAGAGAATCAGCTATATGTATACATATATCCCCATATCCCCTCCCTCCTGTGTCTCCCTCCCACACTCCCTATCCCAACCCTCTAGGTGGTCGCAAAGCACCGAGCTGGTGTCCCTGTGCTATGCAGTTGCTTCCGACGAGCTGTCTATTTTACATTTTGTAGTGTATATATGTCAATGCCACTCTCTCACTTCGTCCCAGCTTACGCTTGCCCCTCCCTGTGTCCCCAAATCCATTCTCTACATCTGTGCCTTTTTTCCTGTCCTGCCCTAGGTTCTTCAGAACCTTTTTCTTTTAAACTTTCTATATATATGTGTTAGCATACGGTATTTGTTTTTCTCTTTCTGACACACTTCACTCTCTATGACAGACTCTAGGTCCATCCACCTCACTACAAATAACTCAATTTCGTTTCTTTTTATGGCTGAGTAATATTCCATTGTATATATGTGCCATATCTTCTTTATCCATTCATCTGTCGATGGACACTTAGGTTGCTTCCATGTCCTGGCTATTGTAAATAGAGCTGCAGTGAACATTGTGGTACATGACTCTTTTTGAATTATGGTTTTCTCAGGGTATACGCCCAGTAGCAGGATTGCTGGGTCATATGGTAGTTGTATTTTTAAGTTTTTTAAGGAACCTCCATACTGTTCTCCATAGTGGCTGTATCAATTTACATTCCCACCAACATTGCAGGAGGGTTCCCTTTTCTCCACACCCTCTCCAGCATTTACTGTTTGTAGATTTTTTGATGATAGCCATTCTGACTGGTGTGAGGTGATACCTCATTGTAGTTTTGATTTGCATTTCTCTAATGATTAGTGATGTTGAGCATCCTTTCATGTGTTTGTTAACAATCTGTATACATTCTAAGGAGAAATGTGTATTTAGCTCTTTGGCCCATTTTCGGATTGCATTGTTTCTTTTTTTGTTATTGAGTTGCATGGGCTGCTTGTATATTTTGAAGATTAATCCTTTGTCAGTTGCTACCTTTGCAAATATTTTCTCCCATTATGAGGGCTGTCTTTTCGTCTTATGGTTTCCTTTGCTGTGCAAAAGCTTTTAAGTTTCCTTAGATCCCATTTGTTTATTTTTCTTTTTATTCCCATTACTCTAGGCAGCGGGTCAAAAAATATCTTGCTGTGATTTATATCAGAGTGTTCTATGTTTTCCTCTAAGAGTTTTAAAGTGTCTGGCCTTACATTTAGGTCTTTAATCAATTTTGAGTTTATTTTTGTGTATGGTGTTAGGGAGTGTTCTAATTTCATTCTTTTACATGTACCTGTCCATTTTTCCCAGCACCACTTACTGAAGAGGTTGTCTTTTCTCCACTGTATATTCTTGCCTCCTTTATCAAAGATAAGGTGACCATATGTGTGTGGATTTATCTCTGGGTTTTCTATCCTGTTCCACTGATTTATATTTCTGTTTTTCTGCCAGTACCATACTGTCTTAATTACTGTAGCTTTGTAGTATACTCTGAAGGCAGGGAGCCTGATTCCTCCAGCTCCATTTTTCTTTCTCAACATTCCTTTGGCTATTAGGAGTCTTTTGTGTTTCAATACAAATTTTGAAATTTGTTGTTCTAGTTCTGTGAAAAATGCCATTGGTAATTTGATAGGGATTGCACTGAATCTGTAAATTGCTTTGGGTAGTATAGTCATTTTCACAATGTTGATTATTCCAATCCAAGAACATGATATATCTCTCCATCTGTTCACATCGTCCTTAATTTCTTTCATCAGTGTCTTATAGTTTTCTGAATACAGATCTTTTTTTCTCCTTAAGTAGGTATATTCCTAGGTATTTTATTCTTTTTGTTGCAATGGTAAATGGGAGTGTTTCCTTAATTTCTCTTTCAGATTTTTCATCATTAGTTTAAATGAATGCAAGAGATTTCTGTGCATTAATCTTGTATCCTGCTACATTACCAAACTCACAGATTAGCTCTAGTAGTTTTCTGGTAGCATATTTAGGACTCTCTATGTACAGTATCATTTCGTTTGCAAACAGTGACAGTTTTACTTCTTCTTTTCTGATTTGGATTCCTCTTATTTCTTTTTCTTTTCTGCCTGCTGTGGCTGAAACTTCCAAAACTATGTTGAATAACAGTGGTGAGAGTGGACAACCTTGTCTCCTTCCTGATCTTGGTGGAAATGGTTTCAGTTTTTCACCATTGAAAATTATGTTGGCTGTTGGTTTGTCATATATAGTCTTTATTATGTTGAGGTAAGTTCCCTCTATGACTACTTTCTGGAGGGTTTTTATCATAAATCAGTGTTGAATTTTGTGGAAACCTTTTTCTGCATCTGTTGAACTTATCATACGGTTTTTATCCTTCAGTTGGTTAATATGGTGTATCACCTTGATGGGTTTGCATATATTGAAGAATCCTTGCATTACTGGGACAAAACCCACTTGATCATGGTGTATGATCCTTTTAATGAGCTGTTGGATTCTGTTTGCTAGTATTTCGTTGAGGATTTTTGCATCTATGTACATCAGTGATATTGGCCTGTAGTTTTGTGGGGGTTTTTTGACACCTTGTCTGGTTGTGGTATCAGGGTGACAGTGGCCTTGTAGAATGAGTTTGCAGGTGTTTCTCCCTCTGTTAAATTTTGAAAGTTTGAGAAGGATAGGTGTTAGCTCTTCTCTAAATGTTTGATAGAATTCGCCTGTGAAGCCATCTGGTCCTGGGCTTTTGTTTGTTGGAAAATTTTTAATCACAGTTTCAATTTCACTGCTTGTGACTGGTCTGTTTATATTTTCTATTTCTTCCTGGTTCAGTCTCAGAAGGTTGTGCTTTTCTAAGAATTTGTCCATTTCTTCCAGGTTGTGCATTTTACTGGCATATGGTTGCTTGTAGTAATCTCTCATGATCCTTTGTATTTCTACAGTGTCAGTTGTTAGTTCTCCTTTTTCATTCCTAATCCTATTGATTTGAGTCTTCTCCCATTTTTGCTTGATGAGTCTGGCTAATGATGTTTATCAATTTTGTTCATCTTATCAAAGAACCACCTTTTAGTTTTTTTTTTTTTTTTTTTTTTTTTTGCTGTACGCGGGCCTCTCACTGCTGTGGCCTCTCCCGTTGCGGAGCACAGGCTCCGGACGCACAGGCTCCGCGGCCATGGCTCGCGGGCCCAGCCACTCCGCGGCATGTGGGATCTTCCGGGATCGGGGCACGAACCCGTGTCCCCTGCATCGGCAGGCGGACTCTCAACCACTGTGCCACCAGGGAAGCCCCCCACCTTTTAGTTTTATTGATCTTTGCTATCGTTTCCTTCATTTCTTTTTCATTCATTTTGGATCTGATCTTTACGATTTATTTCCTTCTGCTAACTTTGGGGGTTTTTTGTTCTTCTTTCTCCAATTGCTTTTACGTGTAAGGTTAGCTTGTTTATTTGAGATGTTTCTTGTTTCATGAGGTAGGATTGTATTGCTATAAACTTCACTCTTAGAACTGCTTTTTCTGCATCCCATAGGTTTTGGGTTGTCGTGTTTTCATTGTCATTTGTTTCGAGGTATTTTCTGATTTCCTCTTTGATTTCTTCAGTGATCTCTTGGTTATTTAGTAGTGTATTGTTTAACTTCGATGTGTTTCTAATTTTTACAGATTTTTTCCTGTAATTGATATCTAGTCTCATAGCATTGTGGTTGAAAAAAATACTTAACATGATTTCAATTTTCTTAAACATACCAAGGCTTGATTTGTGACCCAAGATATGATCTATCCTGGAGAATGTTCCATGAGCACTTCAGAAAAATATGTATTCTGTTGTTTTTGGATGGAACGTCCTATAAACATCAATTAAGTCCATCTTGTTTAATGTATCATTTAAAGCTTGTGTTTCCTTATTTATTTTCATTTTGGATGATCTGTCCATTGGTGAAAGTAGGGTGTTAAAGTCCCCTACTATGAATGTGTTACTGTCGATTTCCCCTTTTATGGCTGTTAGTATTTGCCTTATGTATTGAGGTGCTCCTATGTTGGGTGCTTAAATATTTACAATTGTTTTATCTTCTTCTTGGATCAATCCCTTGATCATTATGTAGTGTCCTTCTTTGTCTCTTCTAGTAGTCTTTCTTTTAAAGTCTATTTTGTCTGATATGAGAATTGCTACTCCAGCTTCCTTTGGTTTCCATTTGCATGGAATATCTTTTTCCATCCCCTTACTTTCAGTCTGTATGTGTCTCTAGGTCTGAAGTGGGACTCTTGTAGACAGCATATATATGGGTCTTGTTTTTGTATCCATTCAGCCAATCTGTGTCTTTTGGTGGGAGCATTTAGGCCATTTACATTTAAGGTAATTATCGATATGTATGTTCCTATTCCCATTTTCTTCATTGTTTTTGGTTTGTTGTTGTATGTCTTTTCCTTCTGTTGTGTTTCTTGCCTAGAGAAGTTCCTTTAGCATTTGTTGTAAAGCTGGTTTGGTGGTGCTGATCTCTCTCAGCTTTTGCTTGTCTGTAAAGGTTTTAATTTCTCCATCAAATCTGAATGAGATCCTTGCTGGGTAGAGTAATCTTGGTTGCAGGTTTTTCTCCTTCATCACTTTAAATATGTCCTACCACACCCTTCTGGCTTGCAGAGTTTCTGCTGAAAGATCGGCTGTTAACCTTATGGGGATTCCCTTGTATATTATTTGTTGTTTTTTCCCTTGCTGCTTTTAATATTTTTTCTTTGTATTTAATTTTTGATAGTTTGATTAATATGTGTCTTGGCATGTTTCTCCTTGAATTTATCCTGTATGGGAATCTCTGCACTTCCTGGAGTTGATTGACTATTTCCTTTCCCATATTAGGGAACTTTTCAACTATAATCTCTTCAAATATTTTCTCAGTCCCTTTCTTTTTCTTTTCTTCTTCTGGGACCCCTATAATTCGAATGTTGGTGCATTTAATGTTGTCCCAGAGGTCTCTGAGACTGTCCTCAATTCTTTTCATTCTTTTTTCTTTATTCTGCTCTGCAATAGTTATTTCCACTATTTTATCTTCCAGGTCACTTATCCGTTTTTCTGCCTCAGTTATTCTGCTATCAATTCCTTCTAGAGAATTTTTAATTTCATTTATTGTGTTGTTCATCATTGTTTATTTGCTCTTTAGGTCTTCTGGGTCCTTCTTAAACGTTTCTCATATTTCCTCCATTCTATTTCTAAGATTTTGAATCATCTTTACTATCATTACTCTGAATTCTTTTTCAGGTAGACTGCCTATTTCCTCTTCATTGGTTTGGTCTGGTGGGTTTTTACCTTGCTCCTTCATCTGCTGTGTATTTCTGTCTTCTCATTTTGCTTAACTTACTGTGTTTGGGGTCTCCTTTTCGCAGGCGGCAAGTTCGTACTTCCCGCTGTTTTTGGTGTCTGCCCCAGTTGGTAAGGTTGGTTCAGTGGGTTTTGTAGGTTTCCTGGTGGAGTGGACTGGTGCCTGTGTTCTGGTGGATTAGGCTGCAACTCATCTTTCCGGTGGACAGGACCACAGCCAGTGGTGTGTTTTGGGGTGTCTGTGAACTTACTATCATTTTAGGCAGCCTCCCTGCTAATGGATGGGGTTGTGCTCCTGTCTTGCTAGTTGTTTGGCACAGGGTGTCCAGCACTATAGCTTGCTGATCGTTGAGTGGAGCTGGCTCGTAGCATTGAGATGGAGATCTCTGGGAGAGCTTTCACCGTTTGATATTACATGGGGCCGGGAAGTCTCTGGTGGACCAATATCCTGAACTCAGCTCTCCCACCTCAGAGGCTCAGGCCTGACACCCAGCCAGAGCACCAAGACCCTGTCAGCCACGCAGCTCAGAAGAAAAGGGAGAGATAGGAAGGGAGACAGGGAGGGAGGGAGGAAGGGAGGGAGATAGGGATAAAAGGAAGGCAGGCAGGCAGGAAGGAAGGAAGGAAGGGAGGAAGGAGGAGAAGAATATAAAATAAAATAATTAAAATAAAAAAATTTTTAATATTAAAAAGAAAAAAAAAGGAAAGGAAGAAGAGAGTAACCAAACTAAAAACAAATCCACCAATGATAACAAGCGTGAAAAACTACACCCAAAAAAAAAACAAAAAAACTGATAGAACCCTAGGACAAATTCTAAAAGCAAAGCTATACAGACAAAATCACTGAAAGCATATACATACACACTCACAAAAAGAGAAAAAGGAAAAATATATATATATATTAAAAAAAAGGAAGAGAGCAACCAAATCAATGAACAAATCTACCCATGATAATAAGCTCTAAATACTAAACTAAGATAAACATAAATCCAGAAACAAATTAGATGCAGAATGGAAACCCCAAGCCTACAGTTGCTCCCAAAGTCCATCACCTCAGTTTTGGGATGATTCATTGTCTATTCAGGTATTCCAGAGATGCAGGGTACATCAAGTTGACTGTGGAGATTTGATCTGCTGCTCCTGCCCAGAGGTGCAAGTCCCATCCCTATCCTTTTGTCTCTGTTTTTCCTTTTTTCTTTTGCCCTACCCAGGTACGTGGGGAGTTTCTTGCCTTTTGGGAAGTCTGAGGTCTTCTGCCAGCATTCAGTAGGTGTTCTGTAAGAGCTGTTCCACATGTAGATGTATTTTTGATATATCTGTGGGGAAGGTGATCTCCACGTCTTACTCCTCTGCCATCTTGAAGGTTCCCCCCATAATAACTTCTTAACTATTCTTACTTGCAGTTTCTTCCCCTTCTAATCTTTCAAACGCTGTCCCCAGAGGTCTCTAACACACAAATCTAATTATGGCTACAATCTTAAAATACAACAATAGCGCCCATTACTTATATATAAAACTCTTTAACAATCTGGGCTCTTTGACATCATCCAAATATCACAAACTCTACACCCCAACCCCACTGAGTTTGCTCAACCTTCTTCAAGCATACATCTCTACACCTCTGTACGTACTGCTCCTTCAACCTAGAATGCTCTTCCCTCTATTTCTCCCCTGTTAAATACCTCAGATTCTGCACAAAATTATTCTCTTATCCACTCAGTCAACACTCCCACACCAAGGCGTTCCTTTCTGTGGGTGTTAGTACTTGGTAGTTTGTATTAACACATATCATACTATATTATAATTATTTGTCTACATGTCTGTCTTCTTCTCCAGACTGTGGAGGTCCTTAAAGAGAGTACCCTTAGTCACCTTTACATCTCCAAAGTGTATGGCTCATGATACTGAAAAAACAAATGAATGGATGGATACAGTGTAGCTACAAGTTTGAAATCATTTGTTTAGAACTTAAAATAATTTAACTTTCACATTATAAATGATGGTTAAGCATCAAGTTCAGCTTATTACATAACATGTAATAAGCACTGTATCAACTACAACCAGTGACAACGATAAAATGACTTCAACGAGAGTAAAGCATAAGTTAGGAGGATAAAATAAATGTGAATAAAGGGTATCTGAACACTTTTATTTCATTAGTACCCTGGAGTTAATCCTCTTCGGCATCAGTAACATCTTAATTATTTATATTTAATTTATATAAAAGGTACCTCTTTATAATTCTTCATCTGCAAAAACATTATCTCTAAATCAATCATTTCCTTTGTATTCTTAATTAGGGAATAACAGTTGTTTTTTCAGGGAGTAAGACAAGGGCTTCAGGCTGTTCACACCCATGGATCCTTTGTGAGTAGGATATTTAGCCTACATTAGATACTGTGGCATATTGTGTTTTCCAATCATGGCCATATCAATATTCTACAACCCACATGCTCTTCTTACAATGTGATACTGACCAGTTCTCCAACATCAGGTGCAGTCTATGTTCCTTCCCCTTGAATCTGGGCAGGCCTGTGATTTCCAAGGCTAGATCATAAAAAGCATTATGGGGCTTCCCTGGTGGCGCAGTGGTTGAGAGTCCACCTGCCGATGCAGGGGACACGGGTTTGTGCCCCGGTCCGGGAAGATCCCACGTGCCGCAGAGCAGCTGGGCCCATGAGCCATGGCCGCTGAGCCTGCGCGTCCGGAGCCTGTGCTCCACAACGGGAGAGGCCACAACAGTGAGAGGCCCGCATACCGCAAAAATAAAATTAAATTAAAAATTCTTTTAAAAGCATTATGTATAGCTACCCTGCTTCAGCCTAGCTTTCATGTAGCAATATTTTTGTGTTTTCCCTTCCTTTCTCCCTCTTTTTTTCCATCTCTCTCTGTCTCTCAGTATACATGCCTTGGGAGCCCTAAGCCACAGGTTAAAAAAAATCTTGGATACCCTGAAGCTGCTGTGCTGCAAAGATTTCATGAGAAGGCTAAAAAGAACAGATATATACCAAGATATATGAGGCTTCCAAATACAGGTATCAAGGTAAATGAGTGAGTGATCCTTTAAGATGATTCCAGGCCTCAGCCCCCAAGCAAACCTAGCTAACTCCAATTGAAACCAAAAAAAGCTATCTCTGAACCCTAGCCAGACAGCAGATTCATGAGCCAAATAAATTTAAACCACTAAGTTTGGGGATAATCTGTTACACAGCCCTTGTAATAACCTAAAAAGATACCAAGTTCAAACTTGAAGGAGAGCAGGTGATATTTTTTAAAGAGTTGGGTAATAGGTGTTGAGTATTTTGTAAAAATAAAAGACTGCTGATGTCTTCTGTGGAAGATTTTATATTCTTTTTTCACAGTAATTAGTTTTTATTATTTTACCTATGAGTGGATTAGACTCAATGTTAATAAATTATTTACCCTAATAAATATTCATGTATACTTCCATTAGGATGGACACAAAATATAATTTACCCTATCTTCGAAAAAAGGAGCTCTCTACTTCCCCTGAAAGTATAAACATATGAAATCTGGAAATTTATTAAAACTCTAAACAAGCATCAAAAGGTTTGAAAATCAAAGTACAGTAGACACTTGAACAATTCAGGAGTTGGGGCCCCGACCCCTGCGCAATTGAAAATTTGAGTAACTTTATAATCAGCCTTATGTATCCATAGTTCCATATCCTCAGGTTCAACCAACCACAGATCATGTAGTACTATAGTATTTATTTTTAAAACTTCTGTGTATAAGTGGACTGAAGCAGTTCAAATACATTGTGTTCAAGGACCAACTGTATATACATACAAACATTTATGAACACGGACATAGACTATATGTTATTTATAGTATAGAAAAAATAGAACCAATGATAATAAAAGAACACATATAAAATTACTGTAAAGACAAATAATGAGATACTATACAGTAGTTATTAAAAAATGTTCCAAAATAACAAATGATATAAGAAATTATTTCCAATATAAGTAATAAAGAAAATCACATCTACAGAATGATCTCTCTTTTATAAGGCAAAAAAAAATCCATGTATGGAAAACAAATGTGAAAGGATATGCACAAAAACATTTACCAGTGACTAGCTCTGAATGTTAATATAAGGAGTGATGTTTTATTTTCATTTTTGTGTTTTCCTACAGATTCCAAATGTTTTACTTTTTAATAGGAATATCACGCAACCATTAAAAGCAAGAAAAAATAAATACACATTTAAAGCTCCAGAAAAACCTCTGCTGCAGCTTCCTGGTCAATAAATTACAGATCTAGATCTCTCGGTCTAATATTGTATATGCGTGACAAGCAGATTTTAGGTACAACTAACTACTCTGTCAAATTTTTCTACACTCACTTTTTTCTTAATGATTAAATCATAAAAATAATGTCTGTCTCTTTACAACAATCTGATCTATTCATAGACAAATTTTAATCATGATCTCAATTGTATACAATCAACGGAGATTCTAAGCCACTAATGATTCTGCAAAGCCTATATAATAATTCCATTACAAGAATCAGAACGGACTCCTAATACTTTCAAATATTTTCAATACTCTCCTAATACTTTAAAGATCGAAATTTAATCTTTTCAGGCAAAAAAGGGTTCTAAACCCCCTTCCCTTCAAGTTATACTTAAATACATTGATAGAACTCTAACAACTTCCCAAAAACAAAGCTCAAGAACATTTATTTTATTTTACTTACTAATGTTCAAATGTAATACTAAACAAGCCTTTCAGCAAATCAATTCACACAGTCACTTTGAGGTTCATTTTATACCTAATTCATTACAGTATGCCCTCAAAAAGAGAATGCTATCAAAAGAAGATAATGGGTGGGGGGGTGAATATGCTGGATTCTATAGACAAGTTATGCATTGCTAACATATGCTCCTTACAAGCTGAAATGATCTCTGCCATATTCTTAATATAGAACTTCAGAACCTTAATCACTTATTTCTTCAGATACTACATAGATGTAGAACTATTATTTAGGGAAACTTTGGGGTCTGCTCAAAGATATGGCTATGACTTACCAAGGAAGAATGAAAGTCTTGGTTTTTAGTTTTCAGTATCAACTTCCTCATTTACAAAGCCAAAGACTATGGATCTCCCCATTAGCAGAATTCAAAGTGTTCACACTCTTACTCTACATCTATCCAGAGATATAAGCCTTGAGTTAATCTAGTTCCAGTACCTATCAAAAGGCCAGGAATAATTAGATAATGATGTTCCAAAGATTTAGCTACAAGGATAATAACTGCAGTACAATTTATAATTTTTAACTGAAAACAATTCAAAAATACAATGACAGGATAGTGGTTAAATTAACTGTGATACATCCCAGAAGTAGAATATAATGTAGTCATTGAAAATGTTTACCACTGCTTCCCTGGTACTTATGCCTAGTATAGTGTCCAATACATGTTAAGCACCCAATAAGTATCTACTGAGCAATGCTTTAAACTTCATTTCAGAAAATGTTTATAATATATAGTTAAGTAGAAAAAGTAAATGATAAAATAGTATTTTGTGCTTTTCAACCATTAATATTTAAATATTTATTATAGATATATACAGATACGCAGACAAATTAGTAGGATATACACCTAAGTGTTAATTTTAACTGTGTCCAGGTGGTATTCTTTTTGTTCAACTGAATTTTCTAATTTCTTCACAACAATCTAGTATTGATTTAGAAATATTTTTTTAAATACTTAAAATATATCAGAGTCTTGTCCCTATACCAATCAAAACTTTAATCCTTTCAGTGATTTATTTTCCCTAGCTGCCTTGAGAGAAAAAGCAATAATATTAACTGCTATCAAGAATTTAATATGCCAATATTCTAAAAAATTCTACATTTTTAAACAGCAGTACGACAACTTTATGTGCATATTATGGTTGAACAAATAAGAAAATATACTGTAGATACTGAGAGACAGAAAAGTTAAAAATAAGCAAGGAAGGAGACTTCCCTGGTGGTCCAGGGGCTAAGACTCCGCAGGGGGCCAGGGGTTTGATCTCTGGTCAGAGAACTAGATCCTGCGTGCCGCAACTAAGAGTTCACATGCTCCGGCAGGGAGAAGACTGGGGCTGGCGGCAGGAAGAGAGCCTGAAGGGGTTGGTGAGCCGCGGCTGGCCCGGAGGGAGTCCGGGGAAAAAGTCTGGAGCTGCCGAAGAGGCAAGAGACTTTTTCTTCCCTTTTGTTTCCTGGTGCGTGAGGAGAGGGCATTAAGAGCGCTGCTTGGGGAGGCTCCGGAGACGGGTGCGAGCCGCGGCTAAGGGCGCGGACCCCGGAGACGGGCGTGGGACGCTGGGGCTGCTGCTGCCACGACCACAGGGCCTGTGTGCAAGCGCAGGTCACTTTCCACCCCACCTTCCAGGGAGCCTGTGCGGCCCACCACTGCCGGGGTCCCGGGACCCAGGGACAGCTTCCGCGGAAAAGCGCACGGAGCGCCTCGGGCTGGTGCAACGTCACGCCGGCCTCTGCCGCCACAGGCCCGCCCCGCACTGCGTGCCCCTCCCTCCCCTCGGCCTGAGTGAGCCAGAGCCCCTGAATCAGCGGCTCCTTTAAACCCGTCCTGTCTGAGCGAAGAACGGACGCCCTCCGGTGACCTACGCGCAGAGGCGGGGCCAGGTCCAAGGCTGAGACCCGGGAGCTGTGAGAGCAGAGAAGAGACAGGGAAATCTCTCTGTGCAGCCTCGGAGGCAGCGGATTAAAGCTCCACGGTCCACTTCATGGGCCCTGCGTCTGTGGAGTGCATGAATGGACAGCGAATCATCCCAAATTGAGGAAGTGGACGTTGAGGACAAGATTTAAGATTTTTTCCCCTTTTCCTCTTTTCACAACAAATTATCGCAAATTAAGGAGGTGGACATTGAGAGCAAGATTTCAGACTTTTCCTCCTTTTCCTCTTTTTAAAACGAATTATCCCAAATTGAGTAGGTGGACTTTGAGAGCAAGATTTTCGATT
This sequence comes from Mesoplodon mirus, assembly GCF_964341445.2. Taxonomy (NCBI): domain Eukaryota; kingdom Metazoa; phylum Chordata; class Mammalia; order Artiodactyla; family Ziphiidae; genus Mesoplodon; species Mesoplodon mirus. Next base: position 98,367,038 of record NC_138982.1, on the reverse strand, counting down.
TTTTTCCCCCTGTTCTTTTTTTGTGAATGTGTATGTGTATGCTTCTGTGTGAGATTTTCTCTGTATACCTTTGCTTCCACCATAGGTCCCAGGGTTCTATCCGTCCGTTTTTTTTGCAATAATTACTTTTTTATTTTTAATAACACTACTATATTTTATACTTTATTCTATTTTACTTTATCTTCTCTCTTTCTTTTTTCCTACCTTCCCTTCCTCCCTCCCTCCCTCCACCCCTTTCTTTCTTTCTTTCTTTCCTTCCTCCCTCCCTCCTGTCTTTCTTTCCTTCCTCCCTCCCTCCCTTCTTCCTTTCACTTTCTTTTTCTTTCCTTCCTCGCTCCCTCCCTCCTTTCTTTCTTTCTGTCCTTCCTCCCTCCCTCCCTCCCTTCTTCCTTCCTTCCTTTCTTTCCTTCCTTTCTCTCTCTCTTTCTTTCTTCTACTAATTCCTTCTACTTTTTCTCCCTTTTATTCTGAGCCGGGTAGATAAAAGGCTCTTGGTGCTGCAACCAGGAGTCAGTGCTGTGCCTCTGAAGTGGGAGAGCCAACTTCAGGACACGGGTCCACAAGAGACCTCCCAGCTCCACATAATATCAAGTGGCAAAAATCTCCCAGAGATCTCCATCTCAACACCAGCACCCAGCTTCAGTCAACGACCGGCAAGCTACAGGGCTGGTCACCCTATGCCAAGCAACTAGCAAGACAGGAACACAATCCCACCCATTAGCAGAGAGGCTGCCTAAAAACATAATAAGGCCACAGGCACCCCAAAACACACCACCAGATGTGGACCTGTCCACCAGAAAGACAAGATCGAGCCTCAACCACCAGAACACAGGCACTAGTCCCCCCCACCAGGAAGCCCACACAACCTACAGAAACCTTAGCCACTGGGGACAGACACCAAAAACAATGGGAACTACGAATCTGCAGCCTGCAAAAAGGAGACCCCAAACACAGTAACATAAGCAAAATGAGAAGACAGAAAAACACACAGCAGGTGAAGGAGCAAGATAAAAACCTACCAGACCTAACAAATGAAGAGGTAATAGGCAGTCTACCTGAAAAAGAATTCAGAATAATGATAGTAAAGATGACCCAAGATTCTATTTCCATGATCCAAAATCTTGGAAATAGAATAGACAAAATGCAAGAAACAGTTAACAAGGACCTAGAAGAACTAAAGATGAATCAAGCATCGATTAAAAACACAATAAATGAAATGAAAAATACTCCAGATGGGATCAATAGCAGAATAACTGAGGCAGAAGAACAGATAAGTGAGGTGGAAGATAAAATAGTGGAAATAACTGATGCAGAGCAAAATAAAGAAAAAAGAATGAAAAGAACAGAGGACAGTCTCAGAGACCTCTGGGACAACATTAAACGCACCAACATTCGAATTATAGGGGTTCCAGAAGAAGAAGAGAAAAAGAAAGGAACTGAGAAAATATTTGAAGAGATTATAGTTGAAAACTTCCCTAATATGGGAAAGGAAATAGTTAATCAAGTCCAGGAGGCACAGAGAGTCCCATACAGAATAAATCCAAGGAGAAATATGCCAAGACACATATTAATCAAACTGTCAAAAATTAAACACAAAGAAATCATATTAAAAGCAGCAAGGGAGAAACAACAAATAACACACAAGGGAATCCCCATCAGGATAACAGCTGATCTCTCAGCAGAAACTCTACAAGCCAGAAGGGAGTGGCAGGACATAATTAAAGTGATGAAGGAGAAAAACCTGCAACCAAGATTACTCTACCCAGCAAGGATCTCATTCAGATTTGATGGAGAAATTAAAACGTTTACAGACAAGCAAAAGCTGAGAGAGTTCAGCACCACCAAACCAGCTTTACAACAAATGCTAAAGGAACTTCTCTAGGCAAGAAACACAACAGAAGGAAAAGACCTACAATAACGAACCCAAAACAATTAAGGAAATGGGAATAGGAACATACATATCAATAATTACCTTAAATGTAAATGGACTAAATGCTCCCACCAAAAGACACAGATTGGCGGAATGGATACAAAAACAAGACCCATATATATGCTGTCTACAAGAGACCCACTTCAGACCTAGAGACACATACAGACTGAAAGTAAGGGGATGGAAAAAGATATTCCATGCAAGTGGAAATCAAAAGAAAGCTGGAGTAGCAATTCTTATATCAGACAAAATAGACTTTAAAATAAAGACTATTAGAAGAGACAAAGAAGGACACTACATAATGATAAAGGGATTGATCCAAGAAGAAGATATAACAATTGTAAATATTTATGCACCCAACATAGGAGCACCTCAATACATAAGGCAAATACTAACAGCCATAAAAGGGGAAATAGACAGTAACACACTCATAGTAGAGGACTTTAACACCCCACTTTCACCAATGGACAGATCATCCAAAATGAAAATAAATAAGGAAACACAAGCTTTAAATGATACATTAAACAAGATGGACTTAATTGATATTTATAGGACATTCCATCCAAAAACAACAGAATACACATTTTTCTCAAGTGCTCATGGAACATTCTCCAGGATACATCATATCTTGGGTCACAAATCAAGCCTTGGTAAATTTAAGAAAATTGAAATTGTATCAAGTATCTTTTCTGACCACAATGGTATGAGACTAGACATCAATTACAGGAAAAGATCTGTAAAAAATACAAATACATGGAGGCTAAACAATACATTACTCAATAACGAAGTGATCACTGAAGAAATCAAAGAGGAAATAAAAAAATACCTAGAAACAAATGACAATGGAGACACGACGACCCAAAACCTATGGGACGCAGCAAAAGCACTTCTAAGGGGGGAGTTTATAGCAATACAATCCCACCTTAAGAAACAGGAAACATCTCAAGTAAACAACCTGACCCTGCATCTAAAGCAATTAGAGAAAGAAGAACAAAAAAACCCCAAAATTAGCAGAAGGAAAGAAATCATAAAGATCATATCAGAAATAAATGAAAAAGAAATGAAGGAAACGATAGCAAAGATCAATAAAACTAAAAGCTGGTTCCTTGAGAAGATAAACAAAATTGATAAACCATTAGCCAGACTCATCAAGAAAAAAAGGGAGAAGACTCAAATCAATAGAATTAGGAATGAAAGAGGAGAAGTAACAACTGACACTGCAGAAATACAAAAGATCATGAGAGATTACTACAAGAAACTCTATGCCAATAAAATGGGCAACCTGGAAGAAATGGACAAATTCTTAGAAATGCACAACCTGCCAAGTCTGAATCAGGAAGAAATAGAAAATATGAATAGACCAATCACAAGCAGTGAAATTGAAACTGTGATTAAAAATCTTCCAACAAACAAAAGCCCAGGACCAGGTGGCTTCACAGGTGAATTCTATCAAACATTTAGAGAAGAGCTAACACCTATCCTTCTCAAACTCTTCCAGAATATAGCAGAGGGAGGAGCACTCCCAAACTCATTCTACGAGGCCACCATCACCCTGATACCAAAACCAGACAAGGATGTCACAAAGAAAGAAAACTACAGGCCAATATCACTGATGAACATAGATGCAAAAATCCTCAACAAAATACTAGCAAACAGAATCCAACAGCACATTAAAAGGATCATACATCATGATCAAGTGGGGTTTATCCCAGGAATGCAAGGATTCTTCAATATTCGCAAATCAATCAATGTGATACACCATATTAACAAACTGAAGAAGAAAAACCATATGATCATCTCAATAGATGCAGAGAAAGCTTTCGACAAAATTCAACACCGATTTATGATAAAAACCCTGCAGAAAGTAGGCATAGAGGGAACTTTCCTCAACATAATAAAGGCCATATATGACAAACCCACAGCCAACATCGTCCTCAATGTTGAAAAACTGAAACCATTTCCACTAAGATCAGGAACAAGACAAGGCTGCCCACTCTCACCACTCTTATTCAACCTAGTTTTGGAAGTTTTAGCCACAGCAATCAGAGAAGAAAAGGAAATAAAAGGAATCCAAATCGGAAAAGAAGAAGTAAAGCTGTCACTGTTTGCAGATGACATGATACTATACATAGAGAATCCTAAAGATGCTACCAGAAAACTACTAGAGCTAATCAATGAATTTGGTAAAGTTGCAGGATACAAAATTAATGCACAGAAATCTTTGGCATTCCTGTACACTAGTGATGAAAAATCTGAAAATGAAATCAAGAAAACACTCCCATTTACCATTGCAACAAAAAGAATAAAATATCTAGGAATAAACCTACCTAAGGAGACAAAAGATGTGTATGCAGAAAATTATAAGACACTGATGAAAGAAATTAAAGATGATACAAATAGATGGAGAGATATACCATGCTCCTGGATTGGAAGAATCAATATTGTGAAAATGACTCTACTACCCAAAGCAATCTACAGATTCAATGCAATCCCTATCAAACTACCACTGGCATTTTTCACAGAACTAGAACAAAAAATTTCAAAATTTGTTTGGAAAAATAAAAGACCCCAAATAGCCAAAGCAATCTTGAGAACGAAAAACGGAGCTGGAGGAATCAGGCTCCCTGACTTCAGACTATACTAGAAAGCTACAGTAATCAAGACAGTGTGGTACTGGCACAACAACAGAAAGAGACATCAATGGAACAGGATAGAAAGCCCAGAGATAAACCCATGCACATATGGTCAACTTATCTTTGATAAAGGAGGCAGGAATGTACAGTGGAGAAAGGACAGCCTCTTCAATAAGTGGTGCTGGGAAAGCTGGACAGGGACATGTAAAAGTACAATGTTAGATCACTCCCTAACACCATACACAAAAATAAACTCAAAATGGATTAAAGACCTAAATATAAGGCCAGAAACTATCAAACTCTTAGAGGAAAACATAGGCAGAACACTCTATGACATAAATCACAGCAAGATCCTTTTTGACCCACCTCCTAGAGAAATGGAAATAAAAACAAAGATTAACAAATGGGACCTAATGAAACTTCAAAGCTTTTGCACAGCAAAGGAAACCATAAACAAGACCAAACGACAACCCTCAGAATGGGAGAAAATATTTGTAAATGAAGCAACTGACAAAGGATTAATCTCCAAAATTTATAAACAGCTCATGCAGCTCAATAGCAAAAAAACAAACAACCCAATCCAAAAATGCGCAGAAGACTTAAATAGGCATTTCTCCAAGGAAGATATACAGACCGCCAACAAACACATGAAAGAATGCTCAACATCATTAATCATTAGAGAAATGCAAATCAAAACTACAATGAGATATCATCTCACACCAGTCAGAATGGCCATCATCAAGAAATCTAGAAACAGTAAATGCTGGAGAGGGTGTGGAGAAAAGGGAACACTCTTGCACTGCTGGTGGGAATGTGAATTGGTACAGCTGTTATGGAGAACAGTATGGAGGTTCCTTAAAAAACTAAAAATAGAACTACCATATGATCCAGCAATCCCAGTACTAGGCATATACCCTGAGAAAACCATAATTCAAAAAGAGACATGTACCAAAATGTTCATTGCAGCTCATTGCAGCTCACCTCATTGTTTCCGGAGATGGAAACAACCCAAGTGTCCATCATCGGATGAATGGATAAAGAAGATGTGGCACATATATACAATGGAATATTACTCAGCCATAAAAAGAAACGAAACTGAGCTATTTGTAATGAGGTGGATAGACCTAGAGTCTGTCATACAGAGTGAAGTAAGTCAGAAAGAGAAAGACAAATACCGGATGCTAACATATATATATGGAATTTAAGAAAAAAAAATGTCATGAAGAACTTAGGGGTAAAACAGGAATAGAGACACAGACCTACTGAGGGTGGGCTTGGGAATATGGGGGTGGGCTGTGACGGGGCGGGGGAGAGGCATGGACGTGTATACACTGCCAGGCGTGGGGTGGATGGATGGTGGGGGGTGGCCGCGTGGCGTGGGGGGATCGGCTCAGTGCTTTGCGGCTGCCTGGAGGGGTGGGATGGGGAGGGTGGGAGGGAGGGAGACGCAGGAGGGAGGGGATGTGGGAACAGATGTATATGTATGACTGATTCACTTTGTTGTAAAGCAGAGACTAGTAAAAAAAAAAAAAAGAATTACAAATTAAAAAAAAAAAAAAAAGAGTTCACATGCTCCAACTAAAGATCCCACGTGCCGCAACAAATATCTCTTGTGCCACAACTAAGACCCAGCACAGCCAAATAAATAAATATTAAAAAATACATAAATAAGGAAAGAGGGTAGGCTAAAATAAGCCCTGTGGTATTGGATTGGAATCAGAAGTAACAGTACTGAACTCATGGGGGTTTCTTTAGATGTATAGATAAGCAGATAGAGAAATAAATACAGATATGTATGTATACGTATGAGTTAGTATACATATATTCTTCTAGTCCTGTCTATTGAGAGAGCCTAGAAATGATGACACCCCAGCAGCAATGAGCACATCTAGCACCCTGACCTGGGTTTCTGAATACTATTCTTGAATTAAAAAAAAACAGAGCTCCTTGGAAAGTATCTTATAGTACCAGAAAGTAAGGAAGAGCTCAAAAAGAAAAAAACAAACAAACATAGGAGCATGTCAAAAGGGCACAAGAGCCATCCTGAAAGAACTTCCAAAGCCAAAGTTGGAATACTTTGATCAACAAAACCAGTAATGACAGTAGTAGATTATAACACATAGAATAAAATAAATACCTGTAAGTCCATGTTGATAGATGTAAATAATTGAATAAATAAGTGAGACAAGAGGGACAGCTGTCCCTTCTAGAAAAATTTTAATAAATATAGAGGGAATGAAGAAAACAGAAAGTCACCAATAGAATATCATATTTTAACTGTTGCAAGATCCACTGTTAAACGCTAAAACGGTGGGTGAAAGTTTCAGAAGAAACGGTATATTTGCATAGATTCAAAATATCTCTCCCAATACAAACTTCCAATTGTAAGATAAATAAGTACTAGGGATGTAACATACAACATGATAAACGTAATGAACACTGATGTACATTATAAATAGAAGTTGTTAAAAGAATAAATCCAAAGAGTTCTCATCACAAGGGAAAAAATTTCTATTTCTTTAATGTTGTATCTATATGAGATGATGGATGTTCACTAAACCTACTGTGGTAATCATTTCATGATGTATGTAAGAAAAATCATTATATTGTACACCTTAAACTTATGGAGTGCTATATGTCAATTATACCTCAATAAAATTGGGGAAAAAACACAAGATATCTCTCCCAAGATATCTATTTATTAAAGAGAAAGAATAACTTTACAATGGAGTAACCATGCAGACACCATCTTAACCAGGTGATCAAGATTGACATCACCAATAATAAGACATATCATCATTATGTACCCCTGCTAGGACACACTGAGAAGGACACAACACTTCTGTGGTATTCTTCTCAAAAAGCCACAAACTTAATTTAATCACACATGATTAGAAACATAAGACAAACCCAAACTGAGGGATTCAACAAAATATTGCCTAGTATTCTTTAAAAGTGTCATGGTCATGAAAGAAAAAAGACAAGAACTGTCATAGACGTAAGAAAATCAATGCAATATGAGATCCTGAATCCAATCCTAAAACAGAAAAATGACATTAGTGAAAAAATTGAAGAAATTCAAATAATGTCTATAGTTTAAAATATACCCATGTTAATTTCTTTATGTTGATAACTGTACTATGGTTATGTAAGACATTAACACTGGGGGAAGCTGAGTGAAGGGTAGATGGAAACTATACTATTTCTGTAAATTTAAAGTTACTTGAAAATTAAGTTTTAAAAAACATTGCTGTACAACTAAAAATAAGAGAAATGTATTTAGTCAGTACATTCATAATACAAATTATGAATTTCTAATGGTGGAGCTTCAGAGCAAGATGCATAAAGCAATGTCCTAAAGCAAAGTATTTCACTTCACTGAAGGTATTAAGCAGAAAAGAAGTAGCAGTCAATACAGAGGTATTTAAAACCCGGTATACATACACACAAATAAACTCAAATTGGATTAAAGATCTAAATGGTGACTTCCCTGGTGGCACAGTGGTTGAGAATCCGCCTACCAATGCAGGGGACACGGGTTCAAGCCCTGGTCCGTGAGGCTTCCACATGCCGCGGGACAACTAAGCCCGTGTGCCACAGCTCCTGAGCCCACGCTCTAGAGCCTGCAAGACACAACTACTGAGCCCACATGCCGCAACTACTGAAGCCCATGTGCCCAGAGCCCGTGCTCTGCAACAAGAGAGGCCACTGCAATGAGAAGCCCACGCACCACAATGGAGAGTGGACCCCGCTTGCCACAACTAGAGAAAGCCTGCGCACAGCAATGAAGACCCAATGCAGCCAAAAATAAATAAATAAATAAATAAATAAATAAATAGGTTTTTTTTTTTTTAAAAAGACCTAAATGTAAGACCAGATACTATAAAACTCTTAGAGGAAAACATAGGCAGAACACTCTTGACATAAATAGCAGCGATATCTTTTTGGATCCACCTCTTAGAGAAATGAAAATAAAAACAAAAACAAACAAATGGGACCTAATTAAACTTAAAACCTTTTGCACAGCAAAGGAAATCATAAACAAAAAGACAACCCTCAAAATGGGAGAAAATATTTGCAAATGAAGCAACCAACAAGGGATTAATCTCCAAAATATACAAACAGCTCATGCAGCTCAATATCAAAAAAACAAACAACCCAATCAAAAAAACAAACAGGGACTTCCCTGGTGGTTCAGTGGTTAAGACACCACACTTCCAATGTAGGGGGTGGGGGTTCAATCCCTGGACAGGGAACTAAGATCCCACATGCCATGCAGTGTGGCCAAAATAAGAATAAGAATAAGAATAAGAATAATTTTTTTTTTTTTTTTTTTTTTTTTTTGCGGTATGCGGGCCTCTCACTGTTGTGGCCTCCCCCGTTGCGGAGCACAGGCTCCGGATGCGCAGGCCCAGCGGCCATGGCTCACGGGCCCAGCCGCTCCGCGGCATATGGGATCCTCCCAGACCGGGGCACGAACCCGTATCCCCTGCATCGGCAGGCGGACTCTCAACCACTGCGCCACCAGGGAGGCCCCAAGAATAATTTTTTAATGGGAGGAAGATCTAAATGTACATTTTTCCCATTTTTCCAAAGAAGACATACAGATGGCCAAAAAGCACATGAAAAGATGCTCAACATTACTAATTATTAGAGAAATGAAAATCAAAACTACAATGAGCTATCACCTCACACCAGTCAGAATGGCCATCATCAAAAAATCTACAAACAACAAATGCTGGAGAGGGTGTGGAGAAAAGGGAACCCTCTTGTACTGTTGGTGGGAATGTAAACTGATACAGCCACTAAGGAGAACAGTATGGAGGTTTCTTAAAAAACTAAAAATAGAACTACCATATGACCCAGCAATCCTGCTACTGGGCATATACCCTGAGAAAACCATAATTCAAAAAGAGTCATGTACCACAATGTTCACTGCAGCTCTAATTACAATAGCCAGGACATGGAAGCAACCTAAGTGTCCATCAACAGATGAATGGATAAAGAAGATGTGGCACATATATACAATGGAATATTACTCAGCCATAAAAAGAAACGAAATTGAGTTATTTGTAGTGAGGTAGATGGACCTAGAGTTTGTCATACAGAGTTAAGTAAGTGAGAAAGAGAAAAACAAAGACCGTATGCTAACACATATATATGGAATCTTTAAAAAAATGGTTCTAAAGAACCTAGGGGCAGGACATGAGTAAAGACGCAGACGTAGAGAATGGACTTGAGGACACGGGGAGGGGGAAGTAAGCTGGGATGAAGTGAGAGAGTGGCATGGACATATATACACTACCAAATGTAAAACTGATAGCTAGTGGGAAGCAGCCACATAGCACAAGGAGATCAGCTTGGTGCTTTGTGCCCACCTACACAGGTGGGAGAGGGAGGGTGGGAGGGAGACACAAGAAGGATGAGATATTGGGATATATGTATATGCATAACTGATTCATTTTGTTATAAAGCAGAAAGTAATACACCACTGTAAAGCAATTATACTCTAATAAAGATGTTAAAAATAAATAAATAAATACTGAATGAAGATGACCTTAGTGGCCAAGATGTTAGATAAACCGTGACCTTTGGGTTAGATAGATATTATTTGTTAAGTGTGCTGTAGTCCATATATATATATGCCCTGTATTGATGTTTCCTGGTTGGCATTTACTTAATATTAAAAATTCATACTTTATTATGAAAAAAAAAATCTACAAACAATAAATGCTAGAGAGGGTGTGGAGAAAATGGGAACCCTCTTGCACTGTTGGTGGGAATGTAAATTGATATAGCCACTATGGAGAACAGTATGAAGTTTCCTTAAAAAACTAAAAACAGAACTACCATGTGACCCAGCAATCCGACTACTGGGCATATATCCTGAGAAAACCATAATTCAGAAAGAGTCATGTACCACAATGTTCATTGCAGCTCTATTTACAATAGCCAGGACATGGAAGCAACCTAAGTGTCCATCGACAGAGGAATGGATAAAGAAGATATGATACATATACACAGTGGAATATTACTCAGCCATAAAAAAGAACAAAACAATGCCATTTGCAGCAACACGGATGGACCTAGAGATTGTCACACTGAGTAAAGTAAGTCAGACAGAGAAAGACAAATATCATATGATATTGCTTATATGTGGCACCTAAAAACTGGTACAAATGAACTTATTTACAAAACAGAAATAGAGTCACAGATGTAGAAAACAAACTTATGGTTACTAGAAGAGAAAGGGGTGGGGGGAGGGATAAACTGGGAGACTGGGATTGTCATATACACACTACTACACATAACATAGATAACTAATAAGTTCCCTGTATAGCACAGGGAACTCTACTCCATACTCTGTAATGACCTATATGGGAAAAGAATCTAAAAAAGAGTGGATATATGTATAACTGATTCATTTGCTGTACACCTAAAACTAACACAACCTTGTAAATCAACTATACTCCAATAAAAATTCTTAAAAATCAAATACATAAATAAATAATAAAACTGGGTATAATAGCAATGTAAAATTTCTTTTTTAACTCCCACATCTACCTCACTTAAGCTAAATCCAGAATTTTTTTGGCTGAATGGCACGGCTTGTGGGATCTTAGTTCCCCGACAAGGGATCGAACCCGGGCCCACAGCAGTGAAAGCATGGCGTCCTAACCACTGAACCGCCTGGGAATTCCCTAAATCCAGAATTTTTTCTTTTTTTTCTTTTTGGCTGTGTTGGGTCTTCATTGCTGTGCGTGGGCTTTCTCTAGTTGCGGCAAGTGGGGGCTATTCTTTACTGTGGTGTGTGGGCTTCTCATGGTGGTGGCTTCTCTTGTTGAGGAACATGGGCTCTAGGAGCACAGGCTTCAGTAGTTGTGGCGCACAGGCTCTAGAGTGTAGGCTCAGTAGCTGTGGCGCGCAGGCTTAGTTGCTCTGCGGCATGTGGGATCTTCCCGGACCAGGGATAGAACCCGTGTCCCCTGCACTGGCAGGTGGATTCTTAACCACTGCACCACCAGGGAAGTCCCGGAATTTTAAATGAAGAAACCACACCCCACAAATCTGAAGTAAGCCAAGGTAGAAAAAGAGTATCCAAAGCCATGCTCTCTGTGTGGTCTTGTAAAGTACTCTTGATTCCTCTCACAGCCCTCCTTTATGATTTCTTCTTCTCCCTCTTTGTTCCAAAAAATACACCAAATTAAAGTCCTCTGTGTATAATTAGAATGGTTCAGAGAAAAGTCTCTAATAAATTATTATAATGCAAATCAAGGTATTATGGCATTTAAATCACAAAATTCTATAGGAAAAAAATATTATCTTTCTAAATACACAGATTAAATTTTTTTAAACACCTCCTATGTAGGTAGAAACTTCATTTTACTTGTTTTGCTACTCTTGGCTTATATAAAAGAAATAAATAAATGAAAAAAGTATGTTTAAAAGGACATACATATTCCAAACTGTAAATTTCAGCACATGACTTGAATACAACTCTTCAACATCTACAGTATCATAAATGAATGAATCTCAGGTGCTCTAATATATTCAGTCATCAAAGAAATGAGTTCTGTTCTATATAAATCTAAAATAAGACTTGGAAAGTATACTGGAAAATTTTACAATGATTTAAACAAGGCTGGTCCCAGAAAGGGTTTCCTAGCTAACCCTTGGTTAATTAGGATATACCATTCCCCAAAAAACACTGATTAATTATGGATTTACAGTATTTTCTTTAAAATTTTATTTAAAAGACAAATACCAAAATACTTTCAATATTATTAACTCTAAAGATAATGCAAAGGTTAAGAGCAAAATTAATACATACCTTATGTAACTCCAAAGAGGAAGGCTTTTTCCTTTTCCCTTCTGTGACAATTTCTACAAAGACAGTAAAAATTATCATTTAACATTAAATGAGATAACATAACAGAATAAATCTTTTCAGTTATCTTTTGTTTCAAATTAACTTCTTGTTACATTCACAATTTACATTGATACATTTTACAGAACCTGAAGGACTAAAGGTCAAAAATAATCAAAGAGTAGCAGATTCTCACAAAATTTCTCAATTAAACAATATACATATGATGACAACTGAAAAAAAAAAGAAAGTTGGTTCTAAGAACTCAATAAGAAATTCCTTGGCAAAAATCCTAGTATCCAGTAGGTATTTGATTTATGTTGGTTGAACCATAAGACCAGATAAATTCTTATAATGGGGGGTGGGGGGGCCACAGGGGAGGAGAACAGAAGGTGAGGGATACATATCTAAGCATTCATGCAACAGAGAACAGCTTAAGTCTTTCCTCACCAACATTTTTCAGACTTCTATGGGATTTTCTTTTATGATTCTTTCATTCAGTCAGCAAATAATTACTGAACGTCTATCATGTGTCTGGCACTGTGCTAGCCAGTGGGTATAGTGTAGTGAGCAAATTAAACACAGCCTAAGTCTTCCTGGAACGTACAATTCACTGAAATTTCTCACAAATTTCATAATAAAAATGAATGGTAGAGACCTACACAAATGTGATCACCTATTTATGACAAACACACCACTGCAATTCAGTGCAAAAGGGATGATCTTTTCCATGAGTAATGCTGACACAATTTGATAACCAAACAAGGTAAACAAATAATAAACATCACACTATATCATAATTATTTTTAACTTGATCATAGATTTAAATGTCAAAGACAAATAAAGCTTCCAGAATAAAAATGAGGGGAATATCTTCATGACCTTGGGGTTGGCAAGGATCTCTCAAACAAGACTCAAGTAGTACTAATCCATAAAGGAAAGGATTAATAAACTCAACTTCATTAAAATTGAAAACTTCTGTTCACCAAACCTCATCATTGAGTGAGAAGGCAAACCACAGACTGGAACATTATTTATAATTCATGTATCTATGTACATGGTGACTATAGTTAATAATACTGTATAATACATATATCTGTCAAAGGACTCATAACCAGAACACATAAAGAACTCCTATAAAGCAAAGGCAAGACAACCCAATCTTCAAAATGGGAAAAAGCCTTAAATAGGTACTCCATAAAAAAGAATGTCCAGGGGCTTCCCTGGTGGCGCAGTGGTTGAGAGTCCGCCTGCCGATGCAGGGGACGCGGGTTCGTGCCCCGGTCCAGGAAGATCCCACATGCCACGGAGCGGCTGGGCCCGTGAGCCATGGCCGTTGAGCCTGCGCGTCCGGAGCCTGTGCTCCGCAACGGGAGAGGCCACAACAGTGAGAGGCCTGCATACCGCAAAAAAAAAAAAAAAAAAAAAAAAGAATGTCCAAATGGCCAATAAATATGAAAATATGCTCAATTTCATTATTACTAGGGAAGTGTAAACTAAAATGGTAAGAGAATACCATTACACAGCCCTTGGAAAGGGTAAAATTAAAAAGAATGACAATACCAAGTATTGGTAAGAGACTAGAAGTCTCATATACTGCTGGTGGGAGTGTAAACAAATACATCTGCTTTGCCAGTCAGTATCTACTAAAGTTAGACACCTGCCTACTCAATGTCCAACAATTACATTTCTAGATATTTAATCAAGAGAAATGAGTGCCTGTCTCCACCAAAAGGCATGTATAAGAATGCTAAGTTATCTTTGTTCTTAATAGCCAAAAACTAAAAACAATCCAAATGTCCATCACAGGAGCATGGATAAACCTTTTCATACAGTAGAAAACTACAAGCTTTGCACAGTGGCAGTATTGTAGCCAATGAGGTTTATACGAGGCGCAATTATTGTTAATTGAAAACTACATAGTAATAAAAAAGAATGAATTACTGCTGTGTACAACACAGATACATCTCACAGACATTACATTCAGAAAACAGATGCAGAAGAATGTATGATTCTATTTATGTGGAATTCAGGAACAGGTAAAACAAATCTATGTTGATACTAGTTAGGATAGTGCGAGTACCAAGCAGGGAAAAACTACTGACTGACTGGGATGGGATACAAGTTAGCCTTCTGAGATGCTGGAAATGTTCCATATCTTGATCTAGGTGATAGTTATACAAGTGTATGTATACAAGTATAAAAAATCATCAAACTAAAGATATTGTACTGTGTCATATGTAATATCTCAACTTAAAAATTAAAAAAACCTTTAAAATAACAGTTATAACGAATGGGCTATAGCTTATCCAGAAATCAATAGCTGAAATAATTTCTCTCATTTCGTGAAAATAGCATGAATTTCACCATATGCCTTTCCTCGAGCAATCACTGATATAAAAATTATTTTAACTTCTATACTTAAGCTTTCGATAGATTTAAATAATTTTCAATAAAGTAGCATTTCTCAGACTACCAAAAATATATAACATTTAGATAAATGGTAAGAAAACCTTTCTTATATAAATTCACTTTCTAGTCAACTTTCAATTTAATAAAATATATGTATTTTTTTAAAGGAATATCAGTTGCTTAAATCACAGACAGACTCATTGAGTTAAAAACGCTTCTATCCTATTTTGCAGAATGTTTGTACATTTCTTTTAGTGACTACTATTGTGACTTCTTCCCAAAATTTTAGGGGTTTTATAACTAAGTTGCTCCATCTGATACTAGGTTGGTATTGAAGCATTTTAATAAATGATGCATCGCTGCTTGTGACTGTCTGGTATAGCACAGTGCTCTAATAAAAATATTAAAGTCCAACAACCTAAATTTATATCTTGGCTTACTAGCTGTGACTTCTCTGAAACTCAGTGTCTCATCTCTAAAAAGGGGAAAATATCCAGCTTTTCAATTGCCAAGATTAAAGTGACATAGTCTAGTCTCCCAAAAGAAATAAGAGCAAAAATAAACAAATGGAACCTAATCAAACTTAAAAGCTTTTGCACAGCAAAGGAAACCATCAACAAAATGAAAAGACAACCTACAGAATGGGAGAAAATATTTGCAAACGATGTGACTGACAAGAGCTTAATTTCCAAAATATACAAACAGCTCATACAACTCAATATCAAAAAAACAAAAGAAAAATAAAACAACCCAATCAAAAAATGGGCAGAAGACCTAAGTAGACATTTCTCCAAAGACATGCAGATGGCCAAAAGGCACATGAAAAGATGCTCAATGTCGCTAATTATTAGAGAAATGGAAATCAAAACCACAATGAGGTATCACCTCAGAATAACTATCATGGAAAAGTCTACAAATAATAAATGCTGGAGAGGGTGTGGAGAAAAGGGAATCCTCCTACACTGTTGGTGGGAATGTAAGTTGGTACCGCCACCATGGAAAACAGTATGTGGGTTCCTTTAAAAACAAAAAATGGGGACTTCCCTGGTGGTCCAGTGGTAAAGAATCCTCCTTCCAATGGAGGGGACATGGGTTCGATCCCTAGTTGGGGAATTAAGATCCCACATGTCACGGGGCCACATCTACTGAGCTCGCATGCCTCAACGAGAGAGCCCACGTGTCACAAACTACAGAGTCCATGCACTCTGGACCCCACACGCCACGATTACAGAGCCCACATGCCCTGGAACCCGCACACCACAACTAGAGAGAAGAGAAGCCTGAGCACCACAACAAAGACCCCACATGCTGCAACTAAGACCCAACACAGCCAAAATAAATAAATAAAATAAAATAAATATTTTTTAAATAATTAAAAAATAAAAACAAAAAATAGAGGGGCTTCCCTGGTGGCACAGTGGTTAAGAATCCACCTGCCAATGCAAGGAACACGGTTCGAGCCCTGGTCCAGGAAGATCCCACATGCTATGGAGCAACTAAGCCCATGCTCCACAGCTACTGAACCTGCGCTCTAGAGCCCGCGAGCCACAACTACTGAAGCCCACGTGCCACAACTACTGAAGCCCACGCACCTAGAGCCCATGCTCTGTAACAAGAGAAGCCACTGCAATGAGAAGCCCACGCACTGCAACGAAGAGTAACCCCCGCTCGCAGCAACTAGAGAATGCCCGCACGCAGCAACAAAGACCCAACGCAGCCAAAAATAATAAAATAAATTAATTAAATTAAAAAACAAACAAACAAAAAATAGAGCTACCGTGATTCAGCAATCCCACTCCTGGGCATATATCCAGAAAAGACGAAAACTCTAATTCAAAAATATACATGCACCCCAATGTTCAAAGCAGCACTATTTATAATAGCCAAGACATGGAAGCAACCTAAGTGTATATCAACAGATGACTGGATAAAGAAGATGTGGTGTGTGTACATATACACACACACATTATATATACATATAATGGAATATTACTCAGCCATAAAAAGAATGAAATATTGCCATTTGCAGCAACATGAATGGACCCAGAGAATATCATATTAAGTGAAATAAGTCAGAAAAAGATAAATATATGATATCACTTGTATGTGGAATGTAAAAATTAATACAAATGAATCTAAATACAAAACAGAAACAGACTCACAGACATAGACAAAAACTTATGGTTACCAAAGGGGAAAGAGAGTGGGCGGAATGATAAATTACAAGTATGGGGTTAACAGATACAAACTACTATACATAAAATAGATAAGCAACAAGGATTTACTGTATAAAACAGGGAACAATATTCAATATCTTGTAATACCTATAATGGAAAATAATCTGAAAAACATATATACAGCTGAATCACTTTGCTGTACACCTGAAACTAACACAATAAGTCAACTATATTTCAAAATAAAGGGAGATCGTCTATACTAAAGTATTTAGAGTATATCGGCAAATACTACAAAATAAATGATAACTATTATTATTACAATATTTTATACTAAAATACCCCTCTTTAAGAAACCTTAATGTATTTATATTAGCATACAGAAAAATCGCTCTAATTATTCCCATTATATATATATGTCAAATAATCAGAAAGCGTGACTTTTCTCAAGGAGCTTGCGGAACCATTCATTCATATATTACATAAACATTTATTTTAAACAACAGTAATTACCATTGCCAGGCACTATGCTAAGTACTTTACACAAATTATTTTATTTAATCTTACAAAAGTCTTGTGAGTTCAAAAGTAATGGCATTATCTCCGTTTTATAGATGAAGAATTTAGGTTTGAAAAATTCAAATAACTTGCCCAAGGTCACCATGTTAATCCATCATTGGTCTGATTCCAGAGGTGGAATTCTTAACCAGAACACTCTAGGCATGCTGGATGCTATGGGGATAGGAAATGAATAAGACAGTCCCTGTCACAGAGTTAACAGTATAACAGCAGAGATTAAACAATTCAGCAAGCTACAATATATGATGGAATCTGGTAAACATCACATAAGAGGTGCAAACACCCATGGAAATTCAAAAATAGGAATATTTTTTAAGTTTGAGTTAATTAGGAGATAGTTCTTGAAAAGGCACAGTTGAACTGGGCTTTGAAGTAAGTTTTAGATAATAAGTTTTAGACAGGGAGAAATGCGTGGAAGGACAGTGCAACGCTAAGTGCAGCCAAGACATGAGTTATCAATATAGGTACATGTGATGAAGCAGCTCACATTAGCCAGCCTCCTAAATTATTGAAGACTCACATTAGAGTAATACATCTGAGAGGCAGGTTTGAGACAGCACCATTACAGCAAAGTTCCAGTCTGAATCTTTAGAGCTACTCAGTCCTATACATACCCCACTCCCTGTGTCACCATATCCCCCCTCTAATCTACTTTCCAATCCTCTGCCTTCTATCACCAGGCCTGGGAATCACATTCACCACCCTAGATTTCAATTCCTACAGCTTATTACCTTGCTATTCTCTCATCTCTTAGGTAATGCCACTCTACCCTTTCCACTGCATTCTTTTCTTTTTTAACTTGACCCTTGAGTACATGTCTTTTTAATATTCTCTGTTTTGTTTTTCTTTTTATTGAGGTATAGTTTTCATCTACACTCTTCTCTAGCTCTTCCCCGGCCCACCAAATTCCTTTCCAAAGTCAATACAATTTCCTTAAATTCTGAATCTTCTCCTTGAACATTTCCTCCACCTTAGTTTAACTGAATCCTTTTTATTACATAAATTATACATTATACATCTTTTTATTTACTACACTATTTTTTTAAGACTCTCTCAAGAAGATTCTTCTCCCACTTATAAACACAGGGGAAGGGATTAACAACCTCCTCCCCCCGCCACCACTTCCAATTAATATACATCCTTATTGCAATAATTCCTCCTTTAAAATTCCCATAACTTGTATGTATTATTAGCTCACCCATATTGTAATTGCCATGTACTGACCCAAGACCCTCTCCAACATTCCTAGAATATTCTGATACTTGATTCATAGTTTTCCTCTCTATCATTAAAACCTACCATCATACCAAAGCTCTAAAACTTTCATAAATCAAATCACTCAATACAATGGACTCATCTTAATTTACTCTAGTCCAACAAACTTCTTCATATCACATTCCCATTTCAACAACATGCATTCACAAATGGATTTAATAGGGTTACACTTCTCAAGCTCACAAATGTGAACCTCTCATTCGACAACATACTGTCCTTTAACCCTTCCATTTCCTCACTCGCACTGATCCCATTTTTTACCCCCACATCGTATAATACCCTTTAACCCTAAGTAAAACTAAATTTTTATTCCCCCCAAATTCTTGCTCCTAGACTGTTTAGCACTGCTAAAGAAAGTCATATAATTGTAGTAACCACAACTGGTACTATCTATAGACTCACAGGTGTTTTAACAAATACTTTTTCAAAATTAGTTAATAGCTCTTTTATTCATCCCTAATTGACCTCCTACTCTGTTTTGAGCTCCCAATACCACCTGAAAGTCCCTCTTTCTCAAAAGATGATCTTGCCTATTTCACTTAGAAGCCATGACTGCAATATCCTTAACTTCTCAAAATTTATCTATATCTTTATCCATCTTCCCACCTTTACACAAGTCTTATTTAACAAACTGCCCTGAGTCAATCCTCCCCCATTTCTTCTAAGACTTCACCCTATCAATTATCTCCTACCTGATATCGTTCTCTCTCCACTGAACCCTTTCCCATGCCATACAAACCTGATTTTTATAGTCTTTTTTAAATAATCCTTTCTACTTAATTTCATACTCAAGCTTGTTCCAAAATCTTTCCTTCACATCTCATCTTCTATTTCCTCACCACCACTCATTCATTTAGCCGCTTGAAATCTGGCTTTTGTCCCTGCTGCTCTACTAAAATGAGGAAAAAAAAAAGTGACCTACTAATTGCCAAATCCAGCATCCTCATACTGCTTTAACTCTCTGATTTACATTGCATTCACTCTCCCTTGCTTCCCAAACCTATCATACTCCTTCTAAGCTGCCTAACTGCTCACCAGTGTCTCTTCCTCCTTACTTTGAAATTAAATATATGTGATTCAAGATTTTTCTCACTCCATACTCTTTCTGTGGGTAATTCTATCCATTCCAATGGCTTCAGCTAACATCACTGCAAATAAAGTAGTTTCACCATGATTAATTGTAGATTCTGGTTTTGAACTTCAATTATGGTTCATCATACACTGCATAATATGCAGCCATCACCTGGACCTACTGAAAAAAGAAAGGTGTATCATCATGGGACACTAGATCCTCACGCTGAAACTGGGGGAGGAGGGAAGAGTTTCAAAATCAAGCAAGTTTGAAAAACACTGCGTGCTCAGTCAATCTCTTGGAGAGGCAGAATGTATAGTAGCATAGCAAAAGCTCCGAAAAATCCTGCAGTAAATAACATTTTCTTATAACTACAGTTGTCCCATTTATTTGTCCCTGAAACCTTTTTTCCAAGTAAGGTTCACTAACATCCTATGACAGTAAAAAAGATTAAAATTATATGTTTTGTAATCAGAAAGACCAGATTTTGAATCCTGGCTCTGCTTCTTGTATTGATAACAGTTGCTTACCCTCCCTAAGTTCCAGGTTCCTCATCTGTATATCAGAAATAATAATGACCACCTCAGAAGGTTTTTGAAAGAATTATAACGTCTGTAAAATTCTTAGCACGCTGTTTAGTACCTAAGTACTAAAAAAACTTATCTATCCTTAACTGCAAATGAGAATGAACACAGATCTCCAACGTTGTTGCCTGAACAGTTGATAACTTGAAATTTACTTCAACTTTCCTGTTTTAATTCAAAACTTCATTTGGAAGTTGTGATCTATGACTCTAATATATCTGTTATACTTTTGTTGTTATTAAACATTTCTAATGGTCATTCTCCCTTGAATGACCCATGCACTTTATTATTTCATTCAACTGTCACCAGACCTGTCTCTGGTACCAATAATTTTTTATCTGTGTCCTCATCTAATTCATTGCTTTGATATGCTGGAAACCTGGAAATAAGATATTCATCTTTATTGGGGTAATAAATAACTTAAACACATAGATTCAATATAATAGGAAGAAAGCCTTCAGAAGCTTCTCATGAGTGAACTTTAGCATACAAACCATGTGATTTCTCCTCTCATGCTTAGAGGTGTTTTATGCTTGATTCTTGATTCATGGACACATTCCAGAAAAGTAGGGTAATCAGACTTTTTGTGGTTCTTCTACTTACAGAATTTTTCTTTATTAACTCATTTAAAAACAATAAACACAATGCACGTTAATGTAACTATTTTTTAAATAACTTTAGTTTCAAAACATTGAGAAGAATGGCATTATTTTACTTTTTGCAACTCTCTTTAATATCTGACTTAATAAAAGACAGATGATTTCCTCTATATGCTTCTGCATTCAATTTGCTGTGATACATGTCATGTAGCCTCTGGAAAACTGTCCTGTACACAGGCAGAAGATTAAGAGGGAAAGGCAAACAATGTCTTAAAATTATGAAAAACGGTGTAAGCTCACAGACCCAAAAGGGACTCAGGGAACCCAGAGGTTCCCAGACCATACCTTGAGAACCAGTGCCTAAAACAGATACAGCCATGCCAGAAGCCATCCAACTCTTACAGTTGTCAGTTATATGAGTCCACAAATGCTTGTTTTTTTGTTTTGCTTAAACCAGCTGGAATTGGGTTTCTGCTACTTGCAACTAAAAGAGTTTTGAGCAATACACTATATAACCCTTCATAGTTCTTCCTTGTTCAGGAGAAAGTTTAGGAAAACCTAGTGCAGTCTCACAGAGGAAACTTGAAACTTCATGTCTTGTTTTCTCTCTCTACTGCTGTCCGCCTTCCTTATACCTCTAACTTAGAATTCTTCCTGTTTTATTAATCAAAATTTTACCTTTGGGTACTTATGAAATTCTCACGATGATAAATGTCACTTCCAGTCATTCAGGTTCCAGTTAGCAACCCTCCTAATGAAATGGCAACTGCATGCACACAAATGTCACACAGAATTCAGAATCCCTTTAAGCCAACTGATTGTTCTATTTCTGAGAATCTATGTGAGAAAATTAAATATACACTATTTTTTAATATACACTATTAAGAAAAGAATCATTCTTAAAAATTAATATTCATCTCTTAAAACCAGATGAATACTGGAGAACAGCTAGTTAATATTAGATCTGAGAATGGTTTTTACTATATGTTAACAATTACTTTTCAGAAAGGACAGCTCCAAAAGGGAAGTCAGCAAAAAAAGAAATCCTCTCCAGAGGGATAGCTCACATAAATATCAACGTCTTTTAAGAATTAACAATTTTACTCTCAAATTTTACTTCCCGCAACTACTTGCACCAAATTAACTGTAATAAATAAATAAATAAATCTAAGTGTAACCAGGTAAAGAGGATGGGATTTGCTGAAGGACAAGGCTAATATCTTGCCCTTACCCCCAAAACAATGTACTAAGCCAAGGAGAAATGCATTTATTGAAAAAAGGCTATGCATGTTAAACTGAGGTATGATTACCCCTAAAGTTCTGTGTGAGGAAGCATACAAATGACACCAGATAAACACTGTGCATATTCCTTATGTGTCAATTTCACATGAAGGTTTTAGGGGAGAAAAAAGTATATTAAAACAAACACCGATCTATTGGAGGCATATACATACATACATATGTGTGTATATATGTATATATATAATACATACGTATACTTTCAACGGCAAAGAATATCTCTAGAATACACACACACACAAATGGTAGTACTGTTTGCTTATGAAGAGGAATTTCAGGTTTTCGGCTACTTCAGGCAATGTCCCAGAGATCCATGTTCACTCTCCTTTGCGGCCAAAAAAGTCTGAGGCACACTGCCACAAGGGCACTCCTAAATAAATTTAGAATTGTCTAAATAGACTGCATAGACTGTCTATGCAACAACAGACGCCACAATAATAAATAAGAAAATTAACTGAAATAATTGATTCACTGAATGTTAGTGTACTAGAGTGTAAGCTTATTAAAGAGCCCTTGTTCCCTCCTCCTCTGGTAAGTCCACAGGACAACACAGAAACTGCGGTACCCTTAATGGGTGAGATCTTTGACAAAAACTTGCTGACTGGGAGGGGCTCGACCTCGCGTCTTACAACTCCACTTTTGTGTTTCTAAGATGTAGTACCCAAAACTGAAGACAGTCATTTACGCCGCAAAACAATTTCGAAAACAAAAACACGCTGAGAATAAAAACACAACGAAACATGGCTTCAAATCCTTTGTTCGACTCTTGAATCGCTTTTGGAAGAAGGGGGTGGCTAGAAAAGGAAAAGGTTATTAAGCGGGCCGGCTCAGAAGACCAAGCAAGACACGTTGTTTGCAGCACTTAGACGAGGAACTAAATGTCAATTAACGTGCCCTGCCTTTCCTTCTTTGCTGCTTTTACCTGCCAGGAGGTACAGGGGGGAGAAAGAGCCAAAGTCGAGAATCAAAGTAAGAGAGGAAAGTAGGACCAAGGCGCTGAGAAGCTGGAAATGAAACTGGAACACTGGTGGAATTACGAGGAAGGCGTGGCAGGAGAGCGGCAAGCCAACCGGGAAGAGCCGCAGGCCGATGAGACCCAAGTAGGGTGCTCGCGGGAGAAGGATGAAATTGAAACGGGGTGACGGGGTGAAGAGCGGCCGAGGCTTTGATGACAGCTCGGAGTGGGTCTTCGACTCGCAGGGGCCCGCGAGACCCGGGAACCTTCCATTGTGCGCGCCCCTCCACCCCACTCCACTCCACTCCCCACTCCCCTCCCCCCCGCCCGAGCCCGAGCCCGAGCCGGAGCCCGAGCCCTCGCAGCTCCGGGCCGCAGCACCCGTCGTCGCCTGTTCCCCCGCTTTGCCCGAGGTAGGAGACAATATGCTCAGCCCTCCTCCGACCCTTTCTCACCGGATGAAGATCGCCGTC
This sequence comes from Mesoplodon mirus, assembly GCF_964341445.2. Taxonomy (NCBI): domain Eukaryota; kingdom Metazoa; phylum Chordata; class Mammalia; order Artiodactyla; family Ziphiidae; genus Mesoplodon; species Mesoplodon mirus. The sequence goes on along the minus strand of NC_138982.1, from coordinate 98,343,186 downwards.
GCCCGGCCTTCCCCTTGTCCATCTTCTCCCCCTCCTGCTGGAATCGCAGTCGCTGTCACCTCAAGACCCCTCAGGCTGGGGAAGGGAGGGGGAGGGGAGAGGAAAAAAAAAAAAAGCCAGGAAAATGTGAACTGCGCTTGCGCAAGAGCCGTCGCCGGCCCTCAGACCGGAAATTAGCCACCCCTCCCACCTCCACCCGGAAGTCACTTCCTGGGAGTAGTTTTCTTTGCGGCTACAGCTGCAAGTGCTTAATAAGTGCCGATTTTTTCATTATCTCTGCCCCTGTTGGAAACTGAGTCTGGGTGCTAGGTTGTAGCCCGAGATCGTCAAGGCTTTGTTGACTCTGAAGATTAAGTTGACTAAAAACTAAACCGGGGAAACTTTAGGAATTCTTCCACTTCACTGAATCCCGCGAGGGGACCCCGGAAATATGAGAACAAAACATTAGTCCTTTTGTGCTACTACGTTCCTCATGGACTCTCCCATATATTTGTCCTCAAGGCGCTTCCTCAGACTCAGAAAAAAAGATTTTAAGACGACAAAAATCAATAGCCTAGCTGCTGGTTTAGCAGTTGGAGTGGAAATCAATTTGGTCAGCTGAGGAGAAAATGTCAGAGAAATAGAAAGGATCTCTTCAAAATTCAAACTCACCATTTTTAAAGGCCAGGAAAAAAGATAAGCTGCACCTCAATTTTTTAAAACATAAAATGCTGAGATGCTAGAAAGTGGGTGGGTGTAAACGAATTTGTGCTGCTAATTTTTATTACAATACTTAAAGGAATAACCCTGACCTCGAACTCAACGACTAGTACTTGTAGACTGACTTTTTTTTTTTAGTCCTTTCATAGGACCCATCAGTTTAGAAAATTGTCCTACTTTATTAGCCATAATGTACATATTTGAATAACTTTTTTTTACTGTGTAAGCTTTAATCACAATAAGTTTAACAAAATTCAGCAGAGCGCTCCAGAGGCAAAATGATACTGGAATGTTCCAACAGTTTAACATCCGCTCCTCCTCCCCCATTTTACCAAGGCCGGTAAAGGGACTCGTCTAACTCATTACCAGAGCCCAGGTTCGTGCTTCTTGAGCCTTGCTTCTTAATTACAGTGTGGCCTGTGCGGAGCTAGAAGTAAGCCTCCAGGTGATGATGCCTATTGGGCCGGGGGGAGTGTCATACGGGGCAGGAATGGCTGAAAAGCAGAAATCTGCTTGATGAGAATGAAGTTCACTACAAGGATTTCATTTAGAGGCCCTAGTTTACTTCTGTTTAACAAATAAAAACACTGCCTACTGAAAAATATCTGAATTTTAAGTTTCCTCATAAATCAACTCTTTTAACTGAATGATTTAACTCAAGAATCATACTGGCTCAATTCATCAGCCAATATTATACGAAACTAACTGCAAAAGATGGAAATAGAGCTAAGAGATGGGAACATAAAAAAGGAAATTGTAAGTAGGCCTAATCCATTTCAGTCCAAACTGACAGCTTCCTTAAAAGAAGTTTTAAAGTTTAGCAGTAAGAAGTGAACCTGTGAGAAATGAAATTATAAGAAATAATCATATCATTCAGCTTGCAAATATGTCATTTAAACTTGTCATTGAACCAAATACAGCATTTCTGCTAATAAAGACTTAGTGGGTTAGTTTTGTTTCTTTGAATTGGAGCTAGTTTTGAATAACATATTTGAAGATAAATGGCCTTTAAGCTCAAGAATTTGCTTTTTATTTTCAAATTTGCTTTTTAAACCAGTATTTTTATTGTTTTAGTTTTAACAATCTCTACTACATAGTTGACTGTATTGCAAACAACTATAGGACGAAAAAATTCAGTTTTTTACGTTTGAGGGAGTCATTTAACAACCTTACTTTTCCTTTTATGAAAGACTAATTACACAATCTTTTCTTTTATAGTGTTTTATGATGTTCAGGAGAAAGCTTCCTTATTTTAAAATAAGGAAGAAAGACCAAAGAAAGTGAATGATTCTCTTCTCTTAGTATGTTTGTAAATAAGATCATTTATTTTATGTATGTTTAGCTCACACTGTATAGAGCCTTTTAAATTAAGATTATTTGAGATTAGAAATTCATCAGCCCAGTATTTTATAGGAGGAGAGGATGGACTGATTTGATCTTAATGAGTATGGTTCTTTACTGAGTGTTAAAAGTGCATGTAAAGTGTTTAAGTTAGGTATTCATTATATTTTTGTTTTGACTATACTAACTATTAAAAGCAGTGGGTATGGTTTTTTAATAGGTTCAAGACATAGTGGCAGTGTGAAATTGATCAACCCTTTATTTTACCCCTTAATTAACAATTTCTTTGAGGAGAGCCTAACGAAATCTAAAAAAAGACCCTTCTCTTCACAGGTGAATTAATTTTTAAAAAAGCTAACCTGGGGTAGTTACAAGGGTGTCTTTATAATAGTTCACTAAATTAGTTTTCTAAGAAACTTTCCTAGGAGATTCTGTTACATACTCAAAGTTGGGCAACCCAAGATGTCTAACATCTGATTTTTTTCTTTCCATCACTAATATCCTATTTTCTGTCTTTGCCTCAGGTGGCTTAAATTAATCTTCTTTAGTCTTTCCTGGGGAGAGGTAGGCAGGGGGAAGAGATTTAGTTTGCTCTTCTTTGAATATTTTACATATAAAATTTCATAAGCTCTATTATTTTCTACAATTTACTAAATGGAATTGTATACAGGCATAATTATTTTTCTGAAAAAACCCTCATAATTGCATTTATGTGTTGGGAAAATAAAAATAGTGCTGCTTTTTACCAAAACAGTAATTCTTAAAAGATGTTTTCCAGGGGTTTTTTTGTTTTGGTTTAGTTTGGTTTTCTAAATATATAAGTAAATAAAAACATGTTCATTGAAAAAAAAGTATCTTGAGATATTTTTTTCATTTTCTTAGTGAAGTATCACTCATCTGTGCTTCTTAATGTCATAGGATATACAACAGGACCTCTTTCTTAAATACACAAAAGGGCTGTAATTACTGTAATAGGGTATATTACTGTGTAACCTGGGGTTAGACCCTAACTTCTCAGGTTGTAAAATTATATTTTCATAAAGGCTTACTGATCACTTGTAAAGAATGTAAAATATTGTTAAATATAACCACTTTATGGTCCTAGAGAAGGAGTTTGTTAAAACCAAGTAAGCTAATTAAAATTACTTGCATCTGTGATTCTGTTGCCCCACCCATCCTCTTCTTGTCAAATTCATAGAGACAGAAAGTAGAAAGGTTTGCCAGGGGCTGCTGCTAAGGGGAAATGAAAAATTATAGCTTACTGGGTACAGAGTTACAGTCTTTCAAGATGAAAAATGTTCGATGGATGGATGGTATTAATGGTTGCACACAATGTGGGTGTACTCAGTGCCACTGAACTGCCCATGTAAAAATGGTTAAAACTGTAAATTTTTTAATGTATTTTACCACAATTAGTTAAATAATTTAAAATAATTATGTTTTGCTCTAGGCATGGCTATAACAGCAGTGTCACCACCTGATACAGGTTACTAAAAGGACCTAACTTGAAATTCTCATTAATGATTATATACTCTTTTCCCTTCTTAAAATGACTAGATTATTCGATATAGAAAACTAAGTGACTAACAAATCCCCTCACCAAATTTTTGGTGAATGGATGAAAAATACTGTGCATTTTTAAAATCACTGGTAAAAAATGAATCATCTCTCAGGTTTGTAGAGCTGCCTGAGTTATTTTGGGCATGTCAGTTTACCTTTGAAAGCCTCGCTTCTCTATAAAATAAACATATTAGCTAAGAATATCAAAATCCCTTGCAGCTCTGACAATCTTATTCTATTTATTTATTTATGGCTGAGTTGGGTCTTTGTTGCTGCACGCGGGTTTTCTCTAGTTGCAGTGAGCGGGGGCTACTCTTGGTTGTAGGGGCATGGGCTTCTCACTGCGGTGAGTTCTCTTGTTGCAGAGCACGAGCTCTAGGCGCCCGAGCTTCAGGAGTTGTGGCTTGAGGGCTCTTGAGCACAGGCTGAGTAGTTGTGGCACACGGGCTTAGTTGCTCCACGGCATGTGGTATCTTCCCAGACCAGGGCTCGAAGCTGTGTCCCCTGCATTGGCAGGCGGATTCTTAACCACTGCGCCACCAGGGAAGTCCGACAATCTTATTCTTAAAGCTAAGTTATGTTATTCCAAACCACTCTTTAGAAAACTAAGTATATAAAACAGTTTTTCGGGCTTCCCTTGTGGCGCAATGGTTGAGAGTCCGCTTGCTGATGCAGGGGACGCAGGTTCGTGCCCTGGTTTGGGAATATCCCACATGCCGCGGAGCGGCTGGGCCCGTGAGCCATGGTCGCTGAGCCTGCGCGTCCTGAGCCTGTGCTCCACAACGGGAGAGACCACAACAGTCAAGAGGCCCGTATACAGCAAAAAAAAAACACAAAAAACAGTTTCTCTCCTTTATTTTAATGTACCATCTTGATTTGCAAAAGAGAAAATAAATATATATAGATGCATAGGATAGTCTCTAAGAATAATTCATAAATCAACATTTATTAACTTTAGAATTATAGAAGGAGACTCTATAATTTTTCAAAAGCTTTGTGTGCATCTTTCTCCTGTGTATACAGCTAGAGTATTTTTCTCTGTACTTTCTTATGCCCTTAGCAAAAATCGTAAAATTCTAACAACAATGTTTAAGTGCCTACTATTCACCAGGCACTATTCCAAGAACTACTGAACAAAACAAAACAAAGTCCTTGTCTCTGCTGTCATGGAATTTTTTTTTTTTTTTGGCCGTGCCGCAAGACATGTGGGATCTTAGCTCCCAGACCAGGGATTGAACCTGTGCCCCGTGAAGTGGAAGCACAGAGTCTTAACCACTGGTTTACCAGGGAAGTCCCAAACTTATATTCTAATGGGAGGGAAAAGACAGTAAGCAAGTATATGTCAGTTGGTAATAAGTGCAAAAAAAAAAAAGAAAAGAAAAGGAAGAAAACTGAGTGAACTGATGAGGATGATTATAATTTTTGTGACTTTCTGTTTGAATAAAAAAAATCCCCCCCAAAAAAAACTAGAAAAGGAAGAAGGAGGAAGGGAGGGGAAAATGAAGCATCATAGATAGACAGGGAGTAAGGAAGGATTAGAGGGGATTGCCCTTTCAGATAGAATGCTCAGAGAAAGTTTCTCTGATCAGATAACAGATGGGCAGAAACTTGAAGGAAATGAAGCCCTATAGATATCTAGGAGAAGAGTGTCCCAATCTGTGGGCATAGCAAGGGGGATGCCCTTAAATAGGAGCTTGCTTTACAAGTTGGCGGCAAAGAGACCAGGTGTGGCTAGAGTGAAGTAAGCAAGAGAGTGGTGGGAAATGACACCTGAGAAAGAGCTAAGAGCCAGATGATGTAACTAGATGAGTAAGCAAGTGAGAGAAATGGAGGGAAATGACCTTGGAGAGCTAAGGGTCATGGGGGACCTTGTAGGCCATGGTAAGAACTTAGGCTTTTATTCTGAGTAAGAGGGGAGACAATGGAGCATTTTGAACAGGGGTGTGATATCCAATTTAGATGTTTTGAAAAGATCCTTCTAGCTGCTATGTGTTAAACAGACTACCAGGAGATAAGAGTGTATGCAAAGAGATTAGACGGGAGGCTTAACAATGAAGGTTAGTATTGATAGTGACTTGCACTAGGCCTAGGGCAGTAGAGGTGGAGAGGTAACAAGTGGTTAGATTAGAGATATATTTCAAATAAGGGAGCCTACAGATTTGCTGATTGATCAGATGTGGAGTGTGAAAGAGAAAGGAAGGCTGCAGCACAAGCAACTGAAAGAATGGAGTTATTTATAAGATGGGAAAGACTACAGGGAGAGTAGATTGAAGGGAGTGCTTTGGAGGTGTTAAGTTTGAAATGGCTATTTGACATCCAAGTAAATATATCAGGTAGACAGCTAGATATGAGAGTTAACAAGTTTGAGTATATTAACCAAGCAAAATATGCTACAATAAATTCTAAAGAATTGTCTACCTTTTCATTCTACAGGATACTCTGCACCTTACTCTGTTCACCCCACCTATACCTGTCCTTTATATATCTGTTTTCCAGTTTGCAAACTCCCATTCTTTTCCCCTGAGAATTGTTTCTCAAACAACTAGGGACACAAGCACTTAAAGGTGAAAAAGAGTAACTGAATGCCGTATACTATGTGCTATTAGAAAATACTCATTTTATTTTACTCTCTGATTGAAAGAAAAGTTAGCTAACAAGGTTCTTTAGTTCATTGGTTTAGTTTAGTTTAGTTGGTTTAGGTTTAGTTCATTGAGTTTTAAGTATTCAGTATCTTTCTCTTTATTTCGGTAGAGAAAAAGGCAGTTTCCAGCACAGCACCTGAATAAACAAAGTATTTTTAGATCTAAGAGATTACTGCTTTTCTGGGCAAACCTTCTCATCCATGCCAAAGTATAAAATAGACCCTCCTTTTTGGAGAGCAATTTGGCAATATCTGGTAAAATGGAAGATGCTGATATGACCTAGAAATTCCACTTCTAGGTATATTGCCTTAAGAAACTCTTGATATGTGCACAAAAATATAGCTATGTTTGTTATAGCTTTGTTTATAATAGTGGAAAATTGGAGCAACCTAAATATTTTTCAACAGGAAAATGGTTAAATAAACCATGGCATATTCAAGCAATGGAACACTATAAACTGATAAAATGAATGACGTAGGACTATGTTTATTAATGTGGATAAAAATCACAGTGTTGAGTGAATAAGGAAGGCTGGACAAGAGATATATGTTTTTTTATTTCACACTTCTCAAAAAGGAAGATCATCCCATCTTAACAGAAACTTCCATGTGTGAGACAGTACATAAAATGGTTTTTACCTATATTAGTTAATTTAATTCTCACAGCAGCCTTGTGAAATAAATGTTATCCTATTTTGCATTTATACATTCAAAAAATATTTATATAATATTTGTCAGACACTGTTCCAAGTACTGCAGATACGGCAGTTAATTAAACTAAGTTCCTATTCTCATAGAGCTTTTATTCTAGTGAGGGGAGAGATAATTTTTAAATATACAAACAATTATATATCAGGTGGTAATGTAGGCTATGAAGAAAAATAAAGCAGAGTAGCAGGATAGAGGGTAATAAGGATTGCTATTTTAGATAACATAAACTAAGACTCACAAGTTGAAGAAACAAACTTATAGAGGTAAAGAAACCTGCTGAAAGTCACTCAACGTAAAATTTGGAGCTAGGATTTAAACTTAAATCAATCTAATTCCAGAGGCTCCTATCTGTCATTTACACTCTAGGAAAATATATTAATTACATAATAGCACCTGAAATCAGCAACACTGTAAGGAAAAAAGTTTGTAAAGAATAGAGAGCAGGATTTCCCTGGTGGCGCAGTGGTTGAGAGTCCGCCTGCCGATGCAGGAGACACGGGTTCATGCCCCGGTCCAGGAAGATCCCACATGCCGCAGAGAGGCTAGGCCCGTGAACCATGGTCGCTGAGCCTGTGCGTCCGGAGCCTGTGCTCCGCGACGGGAGAGGCCACAACAGTGAGAGGCCCGCATACTGCAAAAAAAAAAAAAAAAATAGCTGTTTAGATAGGTTGGATGCTTTGAACAAACACAGACCTTCATAAAGTATGAATTGGGAATCAGGGAATAAGATTCAGAAAGTGAGAAAAGAGTTAAGAAATCAAAGCAAGCAAGCACCATTTTGATTTTAAGCCTTGAGAGCAGCTTGAGTGGCACTGAAAATCATTTTGAGTGCTATTTATTGGAAGTAGGTTGTGGTTGCCAGTGTGAGTGTTAAGAAATTAAGGAGTCAGAGTATTAATGAATTTGTTAAGAACATGAATTGGAGTCAGATAGCCTCGGTACCCAACATTTATTTAACAGTTGTTTGGCACAAGCCACTTAACATTTTTTGTTGTTTTTGTTTGTTTGTTTGTTTGTTTGCCTCAGAATAGAGTCTATTTGAGATTTTTTTCCCAGGACTTAACCTTTCAAAGTCTTTTCTTTTCCCTTTGGGCTATGTTAACTAAGTTCACTTCTCAGTCACTTTTTTTATTTTCAAATATCAGAATAACCATATCTTCTATTAGTAGATAAATTGATCATCATCTACACTGCCTGGTTCACATTTCACTTCTACTGCCATCCCCTGCCATTTATTTAATAGCAAAAATGTTTGAATGCTTACTGTGGAGATAAAGACCAACCAAATGAGAAAAGCAAAACCTATTCATTCTGAGCTCACTATAGCAAGGGAGTCAGCCACCATCACTTGCATTTTGGCAGTGACTCAAAGGCAGGCAGAGGAGTGGGAAAGCTTTGTAGTGGAAAAAAAAGGGAAAGCTGCTGGTATGTCCTGACTGGACACTGTTGGCATGAGGAAGCTGAATGCAAGATAACTAGAAGGGAGGCATCCTATGTGACTGTTTAGGGGTGCATATTTGGCTTTCTCTGGTGGGTCCTAAGTTGGAAGCAGGGATAAAAATTAGGGAAGCTCTAAGTTATTAATCAAGCCTTGGCCATTTTGGACCCATTGTAACAGAAGTTATTGTTTGGCTTCTCAGATTGTCACTAGAGGTAGCAGTCTGACTTCCTGAGATTCTGACTTATAAGACTGGCTTCCTGGGCTGTTTATTGGATCAACAGATAAGGGATTGGCTTCCTGGCAAGTTGCTGCAGGTTGTGGGTCAGAGTTCTGTTTTTATATATGGTCTGGCCATTGTCTCTTAGTGTATTCAGTTTCTCACTACTTTGCATCGTTCACAATTATTTTGAGTTAAAATCTTTACCATAATGTTCATGTCTTCTTAAAGTGCTTAATTCAGTATGATTTCCCACAGGAAGATCTTAGCAAGATGAAATTTCTATTTTATTTTTTCTGGTACTGACATAATATTGCTTTTCACTTTCAGTGGTTACCAGTGACTCAGGAACTGAGCTTCCGAAAATTTATCGAACAATCTGATTTACTAGAGGAACTTAAATATGACTTCAGTGAAAAAGCTGAATTGAGACACACTGAGACACATAAGCCTTTTGTCTTTAACTATTATAAAAACGTCCTGGAGAGGAATAGCAAGCGCTACCAGGCCCTTGGCCATTTGCTCGAACAATACATTTATGAACTTTTGGAAAAAGTGTGCAAATTACAAAAAGTATATATCCCACCAGAGGCTGATAAGGAACCAAGAAGCTTCTTTTTCATGAGTGAGAGAGCATTAACAAATCATCATTCTGCTCTTCTTGTCCTTCTTCAAGACCGTGGGGTCTTTAGAGCTGGTCAGTGGAGTCAGCAGGCAGTAATACATCATGGTCTCCAACATGGAAGTCAGATACCATGTATTCAAATGGCATTGCAGGCACATTATGATGTAATTGTGCTAAACCCCAACGACAATTTTGTGGACCTACAGACAGAAAAAGAGTGGAAAGGCCTTTTAACACAAAATGTTGAGTCCCCTTCCAGAAAAATGGTTCAGACTGAGAGCTTTTTATCTCTCCAGCAGTCTCTCCAATGTATTCCAAAAAGATGCAGCAACACTCCTGAAGAACATATGGCTTATATTTGGGATTACTTCATTTCAAAGGCTGAAGGCAAGGATGTTGCCTTCCTTGTACATGGTTATGGAGGCTTGGTTTTTATGGACTTGCTTGTTCGTAGAAAGTGGGAAGTAATGAGCAAAGTATATGCTGTTGCACTTATTGACTCTGAACATCACGTAGGACACCAGCTGGGGAGTGACATCCAGTTATTAGCATGGATAAAGCACCACTGCCGTGAATGGGTGACAAGTCCAAAGCCTTTGGATAAACCTGAAGCTACTGTTTTGAAAAAGGAGTTTCCCATGGTTTCTGCTGGTACAGAAAAACACAACTTAGCCCCTTCCTCTAGCCTTCAGTCAATTTTTAAATACTTTAGAAAAGCTTTGAAAGCCAAAGCAGCTATTAATTTCTCTCGAGTGCCCATAGTAACTAGAAGCTCCACAAAAAGAAAGCAAAGTGCTTAAGTTACTTTTTTGCCATCTAAGATTGTTTTGTCCCACTGAAACTTTGCTAATGTAGATGCTAGAAGAAAAAGAATACTTCCAACTCATAGGCAGTATGTTCTGGCTTGAAATTTGATTTAACTTTTTAAAAAAGTGAGTATGTTCTCTTCAGTAGCCTACTGATGAACCAGGAAGTCAGTCAGTACTATCATTAATATTTTACAGTATTAGTCAAATTAAGAGTAGTCTAGTTAGAGGATCTTCTTTGGAAAAGATTTCTCAGTTTCATAGAATGACACCAAAACTGTAGTTGATAGAAATTAAAGACTAAGTCAATCTTTGACTTCTGCATTATTAATGCTGTATTAAAAATATAAGTGAACATAAAAATTAAACATCATAAGCAACTCCATTCTTTGTATGTTTGTGAGTTTTTTTGTTTAAGTTTGTTGATCTCGTGTGTGTGTTTACTCATACCTTCAGCTAATATTTGAGTGTCTACTATGTACTAGTCAATACTAGTGTTGGGCACACTGGCAAACAAGGCCAACGTTGCCTTTAACCTTATTTGGAGTTCACAATGAACAACAAATTGCAAGTGTGAAGAGTGTTAAGAAATAAAGGGTGTCATGGAACATCTAGCATGAGAGCTAATAGCCTTGGGGTTCAGGGACTACTCCCTGAGAAAATGATGCCTAGTTTGAAGTTATCTGAAAAAAACGAAGTCGTAGGCAAAGGAATCACATGTGCAAAAGTCCTGAGGCAGGAGGAACAAGTCCAGTTCAGCTGGAACTAAAAGATTATGGGGAGTAGTGTTAAAGAAAAAATTATTCATGACATGCATTAAAGACAGTAAGGAAGATTTATTTAAAAGGGATTGTTGCAATGGGGGTTTTATAGTAGGGGAGAGAGATTGGGCTCAACTCCAAACACAAGGACAAGGGTGGGGCGGGGCGGTTATAGCCAAGTAGCAGGGTGAGGGTCAGTGAATGGAAAACTACTAAGTAAAAACATTAGGGATAATAGATATTCTTGCTAGACTGACTCAACAGAATTCTTACTGAAGGTGGGCCAGGGGTGGTAAGATATTGACAGTGGAGGATGAGGAATTTTATCAGATATAATAGAGGACGTTCAGATACCAAAGGTGAGATTTTCACTAACTGACTCAGCAGAATTCCTACTAAAACTGGACTAAGCAGACCAAGGGCAGAGCCCAATGTCAGAGCCTAGTCAAGAGGAGGGCTCAGAGGAGCCAGACTCTGATTTGGTAAAGGAGAGAGGTTTTGTCAGTAGCTGCAAAGTTAAGTTAGAGAAATAAACAGACAGCTTACTCAAGGCTGCAATGTCCATGTTAAGAATTTTTACTTTAGGACTTCCCTGGTGGCACAGTGGTTAAGAATCTGCCTGCCAATGCAGGGCACACGGCTTCAAGCCCTGGTCTGGGAAGATCCCACATGCCGTGGAGTAACTATGCCCATGTGCCACAACTACTGAGCCTGCCCTCTAGAGCCCACAAGCCACAACTACTGAGCCCGCATGCCACAACTACTGAAGCCCATGTGCCTAGAGCCCGTGCTCCACAACAGGAGAAGCCACAGCAATAAGAAGCCCACGCACCACAATGAAGAGTAGCCCCTGCTCACCACAACTACAGAAAGCCCATGCAGCAACGAAGACCCAACGCAGCCAAAAATAAATACATTTAAAAAGAATTTTTTTTTTACTTTATTCTAATGACAATGGAAGCCATTGGATGGTTTTAGACAGGAGAATATTATCAGATTTACATTTTATAAAGAATATCCCGATTGCAGTTTAGAGAACAGATTAGAAGGAGAACAAGCTTGGAAGCCAAGAGACCAAAATAATCTTGGCAGTAGTTTGAGAAATGCTTAATACTTTTTTTCAATTGAAGCGTAGTTGATTTACAGCATTGTGTTAGTATTAGGTATACAGTAAAATGATTCAGTTTTTTTGAGGATTATATTCCATCATAGGTTATTACAAGATATTGAATATAATTCCCTGTGCTATATACAATAAATCCTTGTTGCATCTCTATTTATGTATAATATTGAGTTGGCCAAGAAGTTTGATTGGGCTTTTCCATAACATCTTATAGATGTTACATTTGAAAAACTGACTCTGCCATATCTAATAGGACAAATTTTTCTGTACATAGCTCTTTCTAGTGTCTTCCTAGTGTTCTTATTCCTAGTTTTGGGGTTTTTGTTTTTTGTTTTCTGTCTGCTCCGTGCGGCATGCGGGATCTTAGTTCCCCAACCGGGGTTTAAACCTGTGCCCCCTGCAGTGGAAGCGTGGATTCTCAACCACTGGACCGCCAGGGAAGTCCCTCCTCGTGTTTTTTTAACCTAGTATACACTATAATTCCTGTTATGGACTGAATGTTTGTGTCCCCGCCAAAATTCATGGTGAAATCTTAATCCCCAATGTGATGGTATTAGGAGGTGAGGTGTTTGGGAGGTGATTAGGTCATGAGGGTAGAGCCCTCACGAATGGGATTAGTACTTTTATGAAAGAAACCCCAGAAAACTCCCTTCTACAATGTGAGACACAGTGAGAACACAGCCATCTATGAAGCAGGAAGCAGGCCTTCACCAGACACTGAATCTTCTGGTGCCTCGATCATGGACTTCCCAGTGTCTAGAACTGTGAGAAATAAATATTTGTTGTCTAAGCCTCCCAGTCTATGATACTCTGTTATAGCAGCCCGAACAGACTAGGACAATTCCTTAACAGCATAGACATAATATCTCAAATTTATCTTTCTGCACCATGTCTTGAGTGGCATAATGAAAAAAAATAAAAAGCACTGAATTGTAAATCAGGATATGCAGATTTTAAATGACCCCCCAGGGGGAATCCCCTGGCAGTCTATTGGTTAGGACTTGGCGCTTTCACTGCCTCAGGCCTGGGATCAATCCCTGGTCGAGGAACTAAGATCCCGAAAGCCATGAGGTGCAGCCAAAAATTAAAAATAAATAAATAAATAAATAAATGACTCCTAGCATTGGATAAACCAGTTACTCTCTCCCAGCCTGCATTTCCCATTGTGTAAATAAGATGAGCTTTAGAAGTCTCTACCAACACAGATAGTCTATCTAGAATGCATTTAATGCACTTACCGTGAAAAGCACCAAAAAAGAAAAAAAAAAAAAAAGTGTTGCCATAAAAACTATTTTGTCTTATATTTAACTAACTGAACGTTGATGTTTCTCATAACCCCCAATTTACTATTTAATGTGGTAGTCAGGTGTATTAGTTATCTATTGCTACATATTAGATTACCTCCAAAACTTGGTGACTTAAAACAACAAACATTTATTATCTCACAGCTTCTGTTGGTCAGGAATTCAGGAGCGATTACCTGGGTGATTCTGGTTCAGGATCCCTCAGAAGAGCACTCAAGACTGTCTGAAGGGCTTTCCTGGTGGCACAGTGGTTGAGAATCCACCTGCCAATGCAGGGGGCATGGGTTTGAGCCCTAGGTCCAGGAAGATCCCACATGCCGCAGAGCAAGTAAGCCCATGCGCCACAACTACTGAGCCCGCGTGCTACAACTACTGAAGCCCACCGCAATGAGAAGCCCACGCACCGCAATGAAGAGTGATGCCGGCTCGCCGCAACTAGAGAAAGCCCACGCGCAGCAACGAAGACCCAACGTGGCCATAAATAAATAAATAAATAAATAAATTTTTTTAAAAAAGACTGACTGAAGCTGCAGTGATCTAAAGTTGGGCTGGCTGTTGGTAGGAGGCCTCAGTAACTCGCTATATGGACTTCTTCCATAGGCTGCTTCTATTAAAAAATTAACCTGACACTTGTTAAAATGGTAAGGAAGACTTTACTCAAGACTATTGCAGTTAGGGACATTGCAATAGGGAAGAGAGATCAGGCTCAACTCCAAAACAATAAAGATAGCTAGGAATTTATAGCCAAGAAGCAGAGTGGGGATATCAGTGGATGGAAAACTAAGAGGAGACCTGAAGGGTAGAGAGATTCTTGCTAAAGGCAGGACAAGGGCTTAGATATGAAGAGTGAGGATTGAGAAACTTGATAAGATATCAAGGTTGGGGGATGACTTAGCAGAATTCTTGCTAAGATTGACCTATGCAATCTCACAGAAGGTCAAGGTCAAGGACTAATCCCAGGAAAGGGCTCAGAAGAGCCTAACTAAAGTCTGGTCAAGGACAGTCTTTGTCACTTGAATGTCCTCACAACATGGCAGCCAGCTTCCCACAGGATGAATCATCCAGGTGAATAAGCAAGCCAGAAACTACACCGCCTTTTATGACCTACTCTCTGAAATTGCATACTGGTCTACTTTTTTCCTATTTGTTGGACATGAGTCACTAAGTTCAAGGGAAGAGGAATTAGACTCCACCTCATGAGAGAGTGTCAAAGAATTTGGAGACATATTTTAGACTATCACATCAGAAATGATGCCAACTGAAATAACGGTATAGCAGCTCAACTCAATTGTTGCTTATAAGATTATCTTGGTCTGGGAGCATTTTTATCCTATTTTAAAGTTTTTCTTGTTTTGATAAACAGCTGTGTATTTAGAAACTGGTTTCCTCTTTCTCTGCAAGACATCAGAATTTTTGCCACAAATACTTGTGTTGAAAATAAAGTTTATTTTAATTTTCTCTCCTAGGGTCACCCTAAACTATTCCCTTACTCTGACGTCCGATGTTGCTCTATTTTTGCAGCTTGAAGTCAAAAAGGATATCTCCAGATTTTTGGCTATAAGCTGCAGACCAGAGATGTGTCCTGATAGAGAAAAGACTGATAAGGGAGGACTGCAGGAAAATCCTAAGACTTTCTGACATCAGTATGTGATAACTTTTTCCCTTCTTGTGGAAAATAGAGGTAATAGGCTATGATCATTGTAAGCGAAGTACACCAAGATTTGTGTGTCACTTCCCAATACCAGACTAAACATATTAAGTTTTAACAAAGAAAAAAAGAACATATTGTGAATTTGCTGTGGGAAGTCTCTGTTAAAAACAGCAAGAAATTCTCTTACTTCCTTTTCAATGCTTCTTCAAAAGCAGCAGTTCTCTAACTTTAAAGTACATCAGGATAACCTGGAGGTCTTAAAGACTGCTAGGTATCACTGCCAAAGTTTCTGATTCAGTAGAACTGGTAGGTGGGGCCCCAAAATTTGCCTTTTAATTAGTTCCTAGGTGATACTGATGCTGCTGGTCTGGGGATCACACTTTGTGAACCACTGTTAGGAAGATTAGGGGTGGCCAGGGAGGTAATAACGTTAAGTCTATCTCATGTGAGGTAAAAGTTATGATGGATTATCATCTGGATTATCATCTGGACCAAAGTTCCTCCCCTGAGGAAAGCAACAAAAGGGGTTTGTTGACTGAATTCATGTTTTACGGTCCCAAAGATCCAAGTGCACTGACACACTTGTCTTTCCCTCCTGTAGGAAAGGATGTGGTGTGTCTCACTTACCTTTCAAGACCAATACTTTCCGTTTCTACCACATAATTTAAGGGCAAATACAAATAACAGTAAGAGGTGTAATTCTCCTCGTTGAAAATAAAGGAAGGCGTTTCTCCCCCTCTCCCTTTTCTTTCAGAATTTCTTTCTTCATCCTTTTCAAATGTATGTAAATATTTATAATGGCTAAATTATAATGGCTAAATAAGCCTCCTGCCAATCTCACCACTCAGGAATGTTTCTTCAAGAACCTGGAAGCCATTTTTATATATATAATATAATTTTTCCAGGGCTACTGATTTTTTATTTTTTTAATTTTATTTATTTTTGGCTGCGTTGGGTCTTCATTGCTGTGCGAGGGCTTTTCTCTAGTTGCAGCGAGCGGGGGCTACTCTTTGTTGCAGTGCATGGGCTTGTCATTGCGGTGGCTTCTCTTGTTGCAGAGCACAGGCCCTAGGTACATGGACTTCAGTAGTTGTGGCATGCGGGCTCAGTAGTTGTGGCTCACGGACTCTAGAGCACAGGCTCAGTAGTTGTGGCGCACGGGCTTAGTTGCTCCGCGGCATGTGGGAATCTTCTCGGACTAGGGCTCGAACCCGTGTCCCCTGCATTGGCAGGCAGATTCTTAAACACTGCACCACCAGGGAAGCCCGGAAGCCATTTTTCTGAAATGCAGAGATCAAGGAAGATAGCTCCCCTATCTCACAGTTCTTGTGAGAGGGCACGAGCCTAACTCTGGTGGACGCCTTTCTCCAGTTAGCAAAACTATGTCCTGTCAGAAAGACGACGTTTGTTTTTTCTCTGGATAAAGCCAATTAACTAACAAAAGTGACCTCCCCAATTACCATGGTAAAGTTAGGATGAACTATGCATGAAAAATATGCTCTCAGGTTCTCTTATTTGAGGACTATTTATTGTTTACTTTGAAAACACATATGTGATGGGGTGTATCTGGCTATATAAGGGGATGAGATTCCCCTTTCTGTCTTCACAATCTCTTCTGCAGATTGCCTGTGATGCTCACCACATTCTGGTTTAATGCTTGTTCAAAAATAAGTGTTTTCTTTCTCTACTACCTTTGTGGAGAGGATTTCTGAGTTGGGAGAGATCTTGTTTTTAGTTGTATTTCCCAAATAATACATCCCAGTTCCTAAATCATAGAACAATTAGATAATAGACGACACCACCTTCAGGCTGAGAGAGGAGTGGCCAAGGTATTGCATAGCGATGAATTTTGCAAGGCATGAAAGGACAGAAAATTCTTTTGTTTGGA
Organism: Mesoplodon mirus; assembly: GCF_964341445.2. Taxonomy (NCBI): domain Eukaryota; kingdom Metazoa; phylum Chordata; class Mammalia; order Artiodactyla; family Ziphiidae; genus Mesoplodon; species Mesoplodon mirus. The sequence goes on along the minus strand of NC_138982.1, from coordinate 98,326,418 downwards.
TTCTGGCTTTCAAATGTCCTAAAACTTTCATCTCACTAAATTTTTAAAAATCAAAATAGTGTCTGGCCCAGAAAGGAGAGGCCTCCCTAATTTTAGCAAAACATAGGACAGATATGCCTACACCAAAAGGAAAAGAGAAACTTCAAATGCTACTAAATACCGAGTACAAAATTGAGTTTTGAAGCAAAAACAATACCATAATTACACCCTGACTGTGATTCCTAGATGATCTCTCATGACCCATCCCCCTGTACTCCTGCCACACACTCTTGTGGTCATGGCCTGAATCTTGGCATTACCACAACATTCACAAAAGCAGATGATAGCTGACTCTTCTGCAATGTCCTATCAGTTCAGTTTGCTTACTCAATTACACCTACTAACCTGTTTCTCATCTCCTTTGAAACCTCTGGCCAGTTGTGTATTTACTTTCTATCAGTCTCTCATCCCATGTTCTATCATTACTGTACTGGCCTCTCATTATGCACCTGAGGCTCTGTAGACCACTCGTGCAGCAACTCTGATGCCAATATCTTTAACAACTTTACCCCATTTCCCTTCTATAAACTTAATTGTACCTGGACCTCTTAGCACTTAGCAGTGTTGGCAAAATGGGGGGAGGGATCATATAAGATAGACTGATATCACTATAAATTCATGACCCCCAAACTGAATTAGACCATAAACACTGCCTAACAACATGACTGTCATTCCCTAGTCAGCTCACACTTCATTCTTTCTTTTTTTAATTGTGATTTTAAGAAACACATAAGTTTACCATATTAACAATTTTTAAGCTCAGTAGTGTTAAGTATATTCGTGCTGTTGTGCAACAGATTTCCAGAACTTTTTCACCTTGCAAAACTGAAACTTTTATACCCACTAAACAACCCCTTGTTTTCATCACCACCCTCCTAGCCCCTGGTAAACACAATTCTACTTTCTGCTTCTATTGTTGACACAAATAATCAACAATCAAACTATAATAAGGAATAGAAAAGAGTTTTATTAGAACCAAACTGAGGACTATAGCCTGGGAGGCAGCCTCTCAGCAGCTCCAAGGATCTGCTCCATTGAAGCATGGTTTTCAGCAGTTTCAAACCTTATTATTAAAACAAAGAACATACATCAAACATGACAGGGGTACATTCCCTCAAGGTTTCAAAAGAGACAGATTAGTATGTATTCAATGAGACAGCATAATCCTGGTGTCTGGGAAGGGAAGCTTATCTTCAAGAAAGTGTTAATGGATGCCACAGGAAGAGAGCTATTTATCCTTATATTCGAAGAGGACATTCTTTATCTTAATGGTTAAAGTAGATGTGCTGTATAAGTGTTTGACAGGCCATAAGTCAGGCTGTGTTTTAGTTCACACAAAGTTCAGGCAGAACCACGTATAAGCCAGAATGACTTCCTTATACAGCAATATGTGAAAAACTTCTCCATCACTGAGTGTGTCACATTCACTCTTTGTAACAATTTCAAACCTTCTCCCATTCTTTGCTCTCCAGAGATTCTCAGCAGACTACCTCTTTCACAGAAATGGGAACTCTCAAATTACAAGTGCCATATCTACAAACTGGCTTCCATCCCCACCTAAGTTTCTTCCCTTCTTCCTGTTACAAAGGAAGTGGTATTTCCTCCTCCTATCCAAGACCAGTTCCCTCCATCTGTCCTCTGAACCCCATCTCTTTCAATCTTCTGAGGAAGTTCACCCTTCTCATCCTTTCTTTCCTTATTCCCTTGCTAACAATCCTATCAGCTGGTCAAGTCTCTCCCAGGCACAATAAAAATAACAAAAATTTCTTGGACACCACACCGGAGGCTGAGCCTACCGAATATAGCCTCTGCCAAGATTCATAAAAACGTTTAACCTTGATGACTCCATTTTCTCATATTCCACTCATTCCTTACCCACTCTCACCTGGCTTCAGCCCCCAAACCTCACAATGTGGCCTCAATGGTCTTTGTATTGCTACTGTCAGTGGATGTTTTTCAGCCTGCGTTGCACGACAGTGCTGCTTTCCAGGCCGGAAGGCTTGCCCCTTTGGCGTGACATCATATGGCAGCACCGGAAGGAGGGGGCGGGATTTCCGGCTGCGGGTCTTGGGTCAACGACGGATACTGTGTAGAGTGATAAGTAAGTTGGGGGACGGGTGCAGCGCGGATCCCTGGGCAGCATTTCCCGGCAGAATCCTGCGTCCTCTGGGGTTCCTTGTGGTTTGCACCGGCGGGAGCCACTGTCTTTGCACTCCTGGTACGGGCGGGTTTCTTGTCTCCCAGTGTGTGTGGTGAGGTGGGAGGACGCGGGAGACCTAACATACGCATACTGGAGCTTGTGCGCTAAGAAGGCCCACAGATAAGAGGAAGCCCAGTGATTTAATAAACTAGAAGTACAATACCTGGGACGAGAGCAGTGTTTCCCAAAATGATATCCTTGTTCCCCTTTTAAATATTTGGGGGTTTTGTTTCTTTGATACTCTAAAAATATTTACCAGTTACAAAGACAAAACTCAAAAGACTTTTTCCGAAATCAGTGTTCTCGTATTGGGGCTGAGAACTCTCGGTTAAATATTTCGAGGAGTCTAAAGGAAATTGTATTTTCTTTAAAAGGTGTCTGAACGTGTTTTAAATGTGAGAAGCATTGACCCGGAGTATTTAATCGAAAAATACTTGAATGATAAATGTGAACTATATACTGCCAAACATTGGGTTCGATGTTACTATAAATACAGTCCTTGTCCTGATAGAGTTTACCACATAGTGGGGCTAATAAGTAGCCAGGCAATTACAATGCAGTGTTACAAGCAGTATGGTGCAGAAGTACAGGGTGCTAAAAGAACTAATAGAAATACTTGATCTAAAGTTTGAGGCGACAGATGGCTAGAGATGTAGCTGAAGAGGTAAGCAAATGGTGATTTTGTGAAAAAACTTTATAAGCCATATATATAAGTTTAGACTTTAACCTGGCAGCAGTGAGTTTAAAAATACACATTGAGGATGATGTGAATGTATTGATCAGATCTGCAGTGCTCCAAATGGTTTAGAGATGAGGGAGAGCAAACCTGGAGGCTAGGAGTTACAATTAAGAAAATGAGGTTGAGGGAATTCCCTGGCGGCCCAGTGGTTGGGACTCCGTGCTCTCACTGCAGAGGGCCCGGGTTCCATCACTGGTCGGGGAATTAAGATCCTGCAAGCTGCGCAGCGCAGCCCCCCGCCTCCAAAAGAAAAAAAAGATAAGAAAATGAGGTTGAAGAGAAGTGACTGGATTAGAGAAGTATTTAGAAACTAAATCAATATAACTCAAATTAGGAATGGAGGGTGTGAGAAGGGACAGTTATGAAATGACTCCCAGTTTCTGCCTTCAGCAAATGGATGGATAGTAGTGTCCCTCCCTGAAATAACGCAGAAGGAGAAGCAGATTGGGAAGGGAAGGGAGACAGATTTCAGTTTGTTGCATTTGAGGTGTCATCTGATACATGGTGATCAAAGTCAAGGAGGTAGATCAGAGTTCATAGGGAAAATGTTTAGATTGAAAAAAGGGCTAAGGACAGAACTCAGAAGCACATCCACCTTGTGTGTGTTGGGGGTGTGGGGGGAATGGATCTGAGCATCATTGCACAGGTCAGAGACCCAGGAGCATGCAGCGTCATTAAATGAAGCCAAGGGAAGAAGAAACTTTTCAAGTATTTTAGTTGCATTTTGTGAAAAGTTGAATTCCTTTTTTTGCTTCAAGTCTAGCACTAGTTTCACATCTTTAAGTATCTTCATTGTTTTGTGGACATCCAGACCTTTAGGATAAAATTGTGGAGCTTATATATATTTGCCCTAATTTTGGATATTTTGTTTGGCAATAACATTATTTGCTGTAAAGTCTAAATTGGAGAAGGGAGGTTTTATTCATTGATTGATTGATTGATTGATTGATTGATTGATTGCGGTACACGGGCCACTCACTGTTGTGGCCTCTCCCGTTGCGGAGCACAGGCTCCGGACGCACAGGCTCAGCGGCCATGGCTCACGGGCCCAGCCGCTTCGCGGCATGTGGGATCTTCCCGGACCGGGGCACGAACCTGTGTCCCCTGCATCGGCAGGCGGACTCTCAACCACTGCGCCACCAGGGAAGCCCTATTTTTTCTTTTAAATCAGTAGATCTCTCTATATTTCTGTTTTGAAAGCATATAAGGGCATTGGTACAGCAGCTGCTAAGTGCTTTTTACTAGTTGCCATTTTCTGTAACTTTTCTGCTCTTTGGCTTCATGTATTGCTTGTTAAAGATCTTGTGTTTGGGTCTGTATCTGGGCTTAGTAGAAAGTGGAGAATACAGCACCATAATCTCAGCCATATAGTGGTACATAACTTTGTTATCCGGTAACATTGATCTTCTGGGTCCCTAGATACAAATCTGAAAAGGATCTTCAGGGTATCCTTTTGCCTAAAACAATAGTGAAGTTCATATCTAAAATAAGAACCCAAATAAATTTTGAACTTTTTGCCTAGTGAATGATCACAGGCTCTAGGGCACAGGAGTCTAAGAAAAATGAATGGTGCAAAAATAAGTTGGACTGGGCTTCCCTGGTGGCGCAGTGGTTGAGTGTCCGCCTGCCGATGCAGGGAACACGGGTTCGTGCCCCGGTCTGGGAAGATCCCACATGCCGCGGAGCGGCTAGGCCCGTGAGCCATGGCCGCTGAGCCTGCGCGTATGGAGCCTGTGCTCCGCAATGCGAGAGGCCACAACAGTGAGAGGCCCACGTACCGCAAAAAAAAAAAAAAAAAAAAAAAAATAAGTTGGACTAAGATTCCACTTTATGTTTCAGAAATCAATTGCATTTTGGTATCTCAAATTTATACTTGCACAGTTATGTGAGAGGTTTTTAACTTTTCATTACATTTTTTTTATAGGGCTTTTCTTACAGGCCTGTTTTCCTCAAAATGAGTGTCAGTATCACCTTAAGACCTTTTGCCAGAGTTTTGGTGCCATTTACCCTTCATAGGAAGAGAAGGGTTTTATATTCAACAACTCTGCAGAGACACACGTCTTCCAAAATACCAGCTGTGTCCTATCCTAATAAGGAGAGTACATCACCTCCTGAAGAGCTGGAGTTTGATAAGTGGAAAATTACAATGAAATCTAGTGTGCAAGAAGAGGGTGTTTCAACAGTCTCAAGTAGCAAGGATGAAGATCCTCTAGCTGCCACCAGGGAATTAATTGAGATGTGGAGATTGCTTCGCAGAGAAGTACCAGAACACATCAGTGAAGAAGAGCTCAAAACCGTTATGGAATGTGTTTCTAAATCGTCAAAAAGAAAATATTTAAAATATTTATATGTTAAGGAAAAAATGAAAAAAGCCAAGCAAATAAAAAAGGAAATGAAAATAGCAGCAAAAGAACAAGTAAAAAAAGATCAGCTACCAGAAACCACTAAGGAAGATAAACAGCAAAACTTTCTGTTTCTGCGACTTTGGGATAGGAATATGGACATTGCAATGGGCTGGAAGGGTGCCCAGGCCATGCAGTTTGGACAACCTTTGGTTTTTGACATGGCTTATGACGACTATATGAAACCAAAAGAACTGCAGAATGCTGTTTCCCAACTTTTAGAAAGTGAAGGATGGAACAGAAGAAATGTTGATCCTTTCCATATTTATTTCTGCAGTCTTAAAACAGGTGGTGCCTACTATAGAGAGTTAGTTAAACGTTATGGAGAAAAGTGGAACAAATTGCTTTTAACAGCAACAGAAAAGTCTCATGTAGATTTATTTCCAAAGGACAGTATTATATATTTAACTTCAGATTCTCCCAACGTTATGACTACTTTCAAGCATGACAAAATTTATGTAGTGGGATCTTTCGTTGATAAGAATATGCAGCCAGGCACATCCCTAGCCAAAGCAAAACGGCTGAAGCTGGCAACAGAATGCCTTCCATTAGATAAATATTTGCAGTGGGACACTGGCACCAAAAATCTCACCTTAGATCAAATGATACGTATTTTGTTATGTCTGAAAAACACTGGTAGTTGGGAAGAGGCTCTGAAGTTTGTTCCTAGGAGAAAACATACTGGTTATCTGGATATTTCTCAGCATTCTCAAGAGTTTTTCAACAGAATGAAGTCAAAGACTTTTAATTCATTTCCAAGAGGCTCTGTAGATAGACACAGAAAAGGTAGCTTGAATGAGAATATTTGATAGCTTAAAAAGTAAATGGATTAGGATTACAGTTTGTTTGTTTTTTTCCCAAAATCAGCTGAAATTTTTAGGAAGCCTCTGCTGAAGTAGCACAGGTAATACTCACACTCCTGTTTTTTTTTTTTGAATTTTATTTTATTTTTTATACAGCAGGTTCTTATTAGTTATCCATTTTATACATATTAGTGTATAAATGTCAATCCCAATCTCCCAATTCATCCCACCACCACCACTTAGGAATACAGTTCTGTTAGTCTGTTTCATCCTGAATGGAATTCACTTGCTCTTTCTTTTAAAGGTTGTCTTTCCAAACTAACAAGTATTATCTTTCTCCAATTAAATATCTGTAAAACTTTGGAAATATATTTTGTTTACTGTAAAAAGAAACAATCTTAGAAAGTAAAAAGAGTTGTCCATGTTTGTTTGAGCCCAGTAAAATAATTGTACCATTGGTGTGGCTTTTTATGACTACTTTTGAGTCTCAGACTGCATTTTCCTTCTTAAATGTTCTTTTAGCCATGTCAACAACTACCCTTTCATCGAAAATTGATGAAACTTCAGGTGGTGGTTCATTTAATTAACATTTGGTACAGTGCTGGGCATGTCATAGGCACTAATGTATATCATTTAACTGAGTCTTGGTTAAACAAAAAGTTAAGACATCCCTTGGCATGTCATGAGATTGGGCTGTATAATGAAAAATGGGTTCGTGGGGTAATGAAGAATGGGTTCGTGGGGATAAAGCTCATTTCTTGTCCTCTTAGAAGAAAAGGGTTTATTTTTTTATTTTTTATTTTTTTCTTTTTGCGGTATGCGGGCCTCTCACTGTTGTGGCCTCTCCCGTTGCAGAGCACAGGCTCCGGACGCGCAGGCCCAGCGGCCATGGCTCACGGGCCCAGCCGCTCCGCGGCATATGGGATCCTCCCAGACCGGGGCACGAACCCGTATCCCCTGCATCGGCAGGCGGACTCTCAACCACTGCGCCACCAGGGAGGCCCGAAAAGGGTTTATTTGAAGAGTGTTCCTACAGCACTTCCCTGTTGTAGTGTAGATGGCTTTTCTTTTCAAGGAAATACTTCCTTTTTTCCAGCCATGTGATTTGAATGGAAGCTGCCATATTTTTACAGACCTTGCTCCCCTGGCCACAACTGATTATCTCAAAAAAGACACCTCACTCAGGGCTTCCCTGGTGGCGCAGTTGTTAAGAATCCGCCTGCCAATGCAGGGGACACGGGTTCAAGCCCTGGTCCGGGAAGATCCCACATGCTGCGGAGCAACTAAGCCCATGCGCCACAACCACTGGGCCTGCGCTCTAGAGCCTGCAAGCCACAGCTACTGAAGCCCGTGTGCCTAGAGCCCATGCTCCTCAACAAAAGAAGCCACCGCAATGAGAAGCCCATGCACCGCAATGAAGAGTAGCCCCTGCTCTCTGCAACTAGAGAAACTGCATGCAGCAACAAAGACCCAACGCAGCCAAAAATAATAAAATTTAAAAAAATACTCAAGCTTTGAGATGGGCATCTGACTTTGACAGGCCAGTCAGAATCCTTTTACAGGATTTTTGGACTTCTCAAGATAGCCTGTGTTAATTCCTTTCTAGTGGTGAACTTTGAGAGGTAGGAAGCTCTAGTGGCCATGCCCTTTTCTGTGAAGGAAGCCAGGCATACAGAAATGAACTTAGGAACCATATCATTGTAGACTTCTTACACCGTTAAAATGTTTGAAAACATGGGAAATAGAAATGTATGGCCAAATGTTTCTACCTGGTTTCTGAATTGGGCGTTAGCATGAATGAGGTATGCTATCCAATACATTTCTTAAAGCAGGACTCAAATCTTTTACCAAATACTAAGTAGCTACTCTGTGCCAAATAGTTACTATGCAGTTTACATGAATTTAAACAACTAAGTTCAGGTACTATCATTAACACCTTTTTTTATAGATAAGGGAAATTTACTCAAAATAATTGAGCCTCTAAGTATTGTCTCAGAATTCAAAAGGTCTGACTTTAACCTATAAATTATGCCCTCTATAATAAGGCGAGTACAAAATGCAATGGAAAGACACGAGATGCCTAACCTAAACTCAGGGGATCTGGAGAGGCCTTGAAAAGGTGATATGTAAACTTAGAATTGATAAGAAGTGCATTATGAATGAATTTCAACTCTTAAGACCCTACTGAGTAGCAAGGTGCTAATACTTGAACTGCTTGAGATACATGGAAAGTAAAATAGCTAGTGGTTAAGAAAAAGGGATTAGGATTGCCTGACAGGATTGGCACTAGAGGAAGGCAAACAAGGCTCCTAGTGCACCTCACGAGTCTCCTGTGTCCCAGCCCTGCTCTCTGGGTTCCAGCTCCACCCTTATGGGTTCTGACATTGCCTAGATTGATTAATCTCTTGAAATTTCAGTTTTCCTCATCTATAAAAAGGAGATTAGAAATGGTTCTTGACTCATATAAAACTTAATATGGTGTCTGTCTGGCACATAAGTGCTAAGTAAATATAATTAATTCAGACTATACATTCAAAATGTATAGAATTTCTAAGACGGTATATTCAAGTTATTGTGTCCCTTTGAGGAATACATTCGTATTTCTGTGTAACAATATGCTAAGGTGTTTCAGTGATGCAACACTAGAATTTTTCTTCTTAATTTTTTTCCTTCGCAATAGCCAAGCAGTAACTGATTTCTAAGACTGCTTCTCTCTTACGTAGATGAATCACAGTGGCAAGCTCATCCACAGTTTGAGCTC